>NC_044324.1:130256601-130861243 GCF_007399415.2 Gopherus evgoodei
GTATAGCTTTAGGTACTGGAATTAGATTTTCAAATGCTCTAGGACTTGCCTCATGATGGAATGAATTTCAGTGGACCTGAGGTGGGAAAAACCTTGGATGAAGATAAGCCATAGAAGAGAACATAGTCACTTTGAACCCTTTATGACAACTGTCCAGCCTTCATGCCTGAAAATGACTTCACAAGGGACACTTGGAAAATTGAATAGGACATGTGTTTACATATAGAAATATTGTTAAGAGTCTCTGACATCTTGTTTCTCAAGCTGCTATACCTTCTGGTCCTAGAACTTATAGGCCAAAGACCCACATCACCACACATCATATATGTTATGGGCAGATTTTCAAACACACAAATGGGAGAAAAATGCCTGCCTTCAGTTGGCTTCCAGTGGGAGTTAAGTGCCTACGTGACGTTTGAACCTCCAGATATCTCCCCTGACTTTCATTGAGCTGTTCAGTATCCTGATCTTTAGCACAAGGTCATATCTCTGACCCATCCAAAATTGTTCATTTTTTATACTTAACATAGTTCAGAAGAGGGTTCTTAACTTCCTTTCTGTAGCCAGTCTGATAGTCTAGTGACAAAACATATCTTTGTTGCTCCTCACAGCTCCTTTTCCAACCTTCCCTCACATTCCTTGCTCTCAATTGCATGCTCTCGTACCTTCCAATGGACCCCACTCATGACCTCAGGCTCCTCCTCAGGTGAGCCCAGCTTATTTGACAGTGCAAGGGACTGAACTAGATAACCTATTGAGGTCCCTTCTAGTCCTACATTTCTATGATTCTGTGATAGTCCCATTCCATCTTTAAGCTACATTAAAAAGTCATCCTCATTAATATCCTGGACCTTGGTCTCTACCACGTTACAAGTCATTTCTCTTCCTGTCACCTTCAGTTAGCCTTTCTGCTAGCTCTGAGCCCTTACCAGTCTTTCCATTTCCAGTTAGGATTCCAGTAGCTTGTCTTCAGCTATCTGCCAATTCCTGTCTTTCTCCTAGGTACAAACTCCTCCAGAAACCTCAAATATCCACTCTTCAGCCTTTTCATAGATTCCAAGGCCAGAAAGGAACACTGTGATCAGCTAGTCTGACTTTCTATATAATACAAGCTATAGGACTTCCCCAAAATAATTTCTAGAGTATATCTTTGCAGTTGTCTTACAGACTGCTTTTGCTACAACACAGTGACAGCTTGCTTACCTAGCAGCAGTTGCTAAGTAGGTAGGACATGATCTCGAACTCACTCGGGAAGCATCAATTTATCCTGAATTTCTGTGATGTTTTTAGTGTTGGGTAAGTACCGCTGAACAGCAGATAGAATGAGACCACCTCCATCTGTAACTGACCTTCCCTCTAGTTCTTATTTTTGTTGTAGGATAACTGCTAATACTGTAGCTACCACTGCTGACAGCTAGTGGAGATTTTTTTTCTTTGGGTCAAGTGGTGAAGGCCTATTCCATCTGCAGCATAGCTTAGCAAGCGCTGCCTCCACAGCTCCCATTGGCCAGGAACTAGCCAATGGGAGTTACGGGGATGGTGCTGGGGGTGGGGGCACTGCATGGAGCCACCTCCCTTCCCACCAGGGGCCACAGAGACGTGCCAGCAGCCAGCCACTTCCAGGAGTGGCATAGGGCCATGGCATGTAGACAGCCTGCCTGAGCTCTGCTGTGCTGCTGGACTTTTAGCGGCTGGGAGATTGTGATCGACTGGCAGAGGCTCCAGGATCGACCAGTTGATTGCAATTGATGGGTTGCTGACCACTGAATTGTATATAATTATGGATTGATTATTGCGGGACTCCCCCTTAGCCTGAGGCCCTGTGCTGCAGCCCCTAAAGCCCGGCATTAATTCGGCCCTGCTCAAGACACAGCTATTAATAGAATTAGCGAATTTGATAATAGTGGAGAAGTACATGGAGAGCCTTCCTGGAAGGTACAGATTTCATTGCATCAGATTTTTGGCACCAACTCTCCTTACTGGCGAAGGCTATGCAGCAGAGAGAAGACTATCAAGAGAAATACCCTTTGGAGAGACCACCAAAGACATGGCTATATCCTAAATATGAGAGCTGTTCTCCACAGAGCTAAGGCCAGATGGTCCTGGAGGCCCAACCAAGCTGAGCGAAGAAGCTTAGGCTAAGCCATATGTTTGTGGTGGAGGAGTTAGTTTATTAAAAAAAAAAAAAAAAGTCCTATCCTTGGACTGGAGGTTATGTTTGAGCACTATCCCTGTATCTGTGAGTTCAGTTAAGGACATGGTAAGGGCTCAGCCCATTTACATGCAGCCATGGATCATTGTGCTATTCTACAATAATTACCAGTGCCATTTTTAAGAAACTAATGGGTGGAAACCTGGATCTAGTATAGCTCATTGTCCCAATATCACTCTCAATTTGCCTTAATTTCAAGGCATTCTAATTAACCCATTCACCCAAAGTATTCTTCTCTGTTCTTGAACATTTATGGGCAGGGTTTTTTATGATCCTCTTTAGTCACATCTAGCTGCACATTTTGCTCTCATGTCCCAATCCTTCCTGTGGGCTTAACTTTATGTACCCTGAGTGCCACTGAACTCACTAGGACCAATCATAACATGTAAAGTTAAGCACTTGAGTTAGTCTTTGTAGAATCAGCCCATAAATCTTTCTGCATAAGTCAAGCCCTCCTACCCACTTTCCATTTTTTTCTCTGGTCTGTCTCCCCTTCCTGTTGTTGGTCATGTTCCCAGAAGTGGATGTCAAATTCCAGGGGCAATCCTACCAAACCATGCAGAGAACAGTTATCACTTTTGTGTGCTGTGCTATACTGTGATGCTTCTGTCTATGGAACACAATCTCATTGGCCTGTTTCTGTCATGATTCAGTGATCACTCATCTAATATTCTCTGTACTATCTCTTCTGTGTCTCTCTCATTATTTCTTTCCAGGTTGAATTAAAATTGACTGTTTCAGAATATTTTGCACACTGGCTTGCATCTTTCCAGGCAGAATCTCATTTTAATTCCAGCTTCCATCTTTTAATCTTTCTAGGCTGCTTTGTTTTATATCTTCATTTCTCACAGCATCTTCTAGTTCAGTATCATTTGTGAATTTAATGTGCTGTTTGCCCTCTTCAAGATCTCATCACTGAAGATTTTAAGATTAACTCAAAGACCAATCTCAATGGCAACCCACTACACTCCTCTTTCCAATGCAATACAGTACCTTTTATCACTCTCCTTCCTTATTTATGATCCATCATCCTGCTTACAATCTGTGGCATTGTTTTTATATTTAAGAGCATTTACAATAATTTTGCCATTGAGGTTTTGTGTAGCTGTCTGTTAAATGATTTACTTCAGGCTTGATCGTTACATCTGCATTCTCTTCATTCACTGATTTTGCAGTTCTCTCAAAGCACTGACACTGAGATAGTTTGGTGTAATTTGTTCTTCACAAACTGGTGGCTCCATTCTTTTCTAGATGTTTACAAAGTTTTTTCTCTCAATATTTCCATTATTTTACTAGGACCTGAAATTAGATTTACCAGATGGTAATTACCAGGATCACACTTTCCTTTTCTGATGGTTAGTACCACATTGTATTTCCCGACCATGACCCTCTGCCTGATACATACCTAGCACCCCATCTCTTTTCCAAAATAATTTTCAGTAGTTCGGTAAACTCTTGAGCTAAATCCTTAATACCCTAAGAAGCCTGTCATCTGGAGCAACTGACTCATAGTTGTTCATATTTCCCAAGTATTTCCTCTCCTTCCTTTTATCATTTGCTATTTTTACAAGGTCTTCATTTCTTCACAATTGACCAAATATCTTCTCTCTTGTTTAAAGAGTTAGAGTTTGTTTGTTTGTTTGTTTGTTTGTTTGTTTGTTTGTTTGTTTGTTTGTTTGTTTGTTTGTTTGTTTGTTTGTTTGTTTGTTTGTTTGTTTGTGCGGGGGAAGAGGGATGTTAAGGATTCCAGTATCTCAGCCATTATGGAATCGTCTGTTACTCTCTCCTCATTTATTCCTTCTTTCTATTCTTTTTTCTTATAGATCTGTGAAAGTTCTTATTCCCCTTACTCCTTGTGCCTACCATTAAGTCAATCTGCATTTCTCTTGTATTTGTGTTTTCTTTACAGGCCTGAATTGATTCTTTGTATTCTTATTTAATTTCTAATACAGGGTATTTTTATCGTCATTTCTTTTGGCAATCCATTATAAAGCAACATTTAATATTGCTTTATAATGGATTCTGTGCATTCTCTACCTCCACCCCTGCCACCTCCCAGAGAAATTATAGTTTGTTAAGAATGGTGTTTCTTAGGATTCTCCACCTTGTTTACCAACTGGTAAATCTTAATATTTCCACCCTTTACATCATGCTTGGCCCATGTCTTCATTTTCTTAAAACTTCCTTTTTAAAATCTAACATTTGTGCTATTGCACTGTAGGCATCAGTTGCTTAGTACCTTGATAGTTTACAGTCACTGGTGCCAAGTTCCCTTTTTATTATCATTCCTCCATTTCTTCCCTTTCTGCAAGATGTAGAGCCTCCAGTTGGAGCCTTCCACAAATCCTAGGAATTGTTTTCATACATACACATCTGTTTGTTACCCTCCAGATGTCTGGGTAAGGATATTCATGAAAGGACTTATGTTTTTTAGCACTTTGAGGTTTGATCCATGAAATTTTAATTCTCATTCTCCACGTGATCTGTAGCATTGTACTTTTTCCTTTGCTTTTCATTCCTTCCATCATTATAATTATTATTAGTAGTAAATATTTCTACTATGATATCACCTAAAGGCCCCAGTTGGGATTGTTGCCCCACTGCATTGGCCACTGCACAAACACAATTCCTTCCATTCTTACCAAGTATGTCATCATCCTATCCTTCACTATCAAAAGATAGCTTACTGGCATTGTGTCCATTGATATACAGTTCCACCTTCCATCCCTCCATCTTTCTCATACAGATTGTGTACATCTAAACTGACATGCCGTACGTGTTTCATCTCACCAGGTTACAGTTATGACCACTAGGTCATAACGCCATCATTCAGTTCAACCAATCCTCCTCTTAACCATTTATTAATGTTTGTGTTTTACTTGTAGCTCATTAGAGAACTCAGTTCTGCAGCCTTTTCTTAAATACTTCAAGAATTGTAACATTTTTAAAGAAATTGCTGTTAGAGAATTTTAGCCATGAAGTTAATTTTGCATTTAAAACTAATAGAATTGCTGCTGGTGGTGGTAGAGTGTGAGAGCTATATCAATATGAACAAGAGCTCTAATAATTGTATGGGGTCAAATCTAATTTTCTTCAGAAAACCTGTGTGCATATATGTCTTTGTATCAATTATTTGTGAAATAAAGTAAAGAATTAGCTTTTTCACATTGTCTAGTTTGCATTTGGTACGTGGCTGTTGGTGTGAAAATAAATATGAAAATCACAAATTTTGATAGATATATTTATATA
Organism: Gopherus evgoodei; assembly: GCF_007399415.2. NCBI lineage: Eukaryota > Metazoa > Chordata > Testudines > Testudinidae > Gopherus > Gopherus evgoodei. The sequence goes on from NC_044324.1 coordinate 130,262,063, forward strand.
ATATACACAATCGAACTTGTGTACTTACAAGCATTTGATCCAGTATTTTTCAGGCTCAATCGGTTGCTCCAGTAAAAAGAGGGGAGCTGTGTATAGCTAACAAAATCAGATGATAGGATCTAGAGGAAGAAGGAGCCAAGGGGATTAACTCTAATCTTTTTGAACAATTGAGCTATAAATAGTTTGATACACCATTGTTGACTTGTTAGGGTTTTTGGGTTTTTTTTAGCTAAAATTTTAATATTGAAAAATTCAGTGGAATATTTTTGAGGACACTTTCTACTTACATTTACCCCCTGTACTTGTGTAACCCAGGAAACATATCATGTAATCAGGCAACACCTTCAGATTATTTTTGTAGACAAATTCCTTTTTGATAGCTTGAGTATATCACAAATCGAAGAGTGCTATACTTGCATAAAAATGCCATAGATTTGAGAGATTCATTTCATGCATATGCCTCATATAATATAAATCCCACTATAATCCGTTCTCAGAACAAATTTAAAACCTAGTACATCCCAAGATTTGCCTGTTTAAGATTGTGGAAAGCTGTTTACTGTTATATTTTACATTAAAAGTTGCATATTTGATCACTGTTCATAAAATGCAGAATGTTGGAAACCTAAACAGAAGCTGTGTAAGGAAATGGTGCACCTGAACAGCAGAAAAGCACTAGAGATTGTCACTGATCTGTTCCAGCTGTTCTCTTTTCCTTAGTTGATCCATGCAAGTAATTTGTTGCTATCACAAGCTGACAGTGTATAAATCTTTAATAACTATTGTACTGTATATATGAACTGGCATAACTACACATTTGGTAGGAAATCATCTTAACACAGTAAGAAGTGAGAAATATGTTGTTCTTTAGTAATCTTTTGTATATAGCCCCAACAATGAGCAAGGTGACTTGCAAACCATGTAACAAGGCATAGTGCCTGCCATGAAGAGTTTGAAATCTAGGGTATTAGACAGTATGCAAACTCAGGGAGACAACAAAACACGGTGTGAATGAATAGTGAAGGATAGCATGTATTGTATTAGATTCATTCCCCCACTCCCATCCCTCTTGCAATAATTGTCATGATCGCTCCCCTGAGGGGAGAACAGTGGTGTATAGGCTTGTTGGAAGGAGTGTTTTTAAAAGAGGGACTTGAAATAGCAAATGATAAAAAGCCAGGGAGGAATTACTAGGGAAATATGAACAGCTATAAGTCAGCTGGTCCACATGACAGGATTCTTAGGGTATTAAGGATTTAGCTCTCGAATTTACCAAACTGCTTAAAATTATTTTGGAAAAAGGGTACCGTGCTGGGGATTTACCAGGCAGAAAGTAGTGGTCAGGAAATCAGATGTGATACCAACCTTCAGAAAAGGCAAGGACTCATGGAAGTGGAGAAAAAAGAGAATACTCTTTTATACGCATGAAACTCTAATAGATGTATGACTTCCTTTTTCATGGAGCTTTATCAAGCTAATTTCTCAGTATCTTTGAGATGTTGGTTCAGTTACAATGAATTAGAATTCAATAAAAATGATTTAATACAGACCATTACATAAATCTGAGTAAATTTCCTTCATGCTATTTTAAATTGTGTACTTTTATGGTTCTGGAACACATTAGGCAACTGTCTGCTTTTGAAGATAAATGCTGAAACATCACTAAGGCAATAAATCAGCTGCTAAAATGATCTATTATGAGTATGCTCTGGTGGTTATAGCCTTTGTTATGTAAGAGTATAGTCTTTGACTAGTACTTCTCAGAGAAGATGGAATTTGTTGTCTCTTTGGAAGGATTAGAATGCTGACTCCATTTTTGTAGGGCATTCCTAATAAGATTGATGCAGAGGCTACAGCTTAGTTAATTACGTGGGATGGGGTGAAATCAGGGCTGTTGCAACCATTTAGGCACCCTAGACAGTTAATTGATTAAGGATATGTCTACACGACAGCCTATGTTGGCAAAACTTACATAACTCAGGGGTGTGAGTAGGGTGCTGTGCTCCACCTTAATTTCCCCTGATTGGAGCAGTAGTAGGCTCACTTTAACAGCCTGGGAGCAGCAGGGGAAGTCAGAGGAGAAGCCAATACACAGTAATAAAATAGCATGTTCTCTTTAATAAGGTATAAGGACAGGAGCAATTACAACAAATAGTTCATAAGATCCTCACCTCCAGACCCTGGTTCAAAGCTCTCAGACATAACACCAAGTATGTGACTCTGATTAGGCCACTCTCCTGGAGACAGAGAAATAACCACCCGCTCTGCTACTCCCCTCCATCTCTCTCAGCTGCCTCTTCATGTTTAGATAGCCCAGCCCTAGGGTAGGCATGGCCTCCTTGATTACCCCAAGGCTGTAGACTCTAGCCTGTCCCTTAAAGGGCAGTTACCTCAAAACTGATGCCTTGGTATAGACTTTTTGAAGAAGGGACAATATCTTTGCCAATCAATGGTTTGCCCGTGAACGTGTTCTAATTTTTAGTTAGTTGGACATATTACGGTATTGTGGTTTACAACTTAGCCTCCTTGGGGATTGACTGACTAATTTTTACAAATACTGTCCTTGTAAATGATTTTAGGTCAAATTAATTCCCGGTGTAATTCTACTGGCTTAAATGGAGTTATAGTTGAGTGAATTTGGTCCATTATGTTTAAAAAATCTTGGATGTTTGCCAATGATTAATTAGCTGTGTTTTGGTCCTCCACACTTTCAAGATTAAACAAATGAATAAGCAGCATAAAAAAACCTGGAAGTGAACTTTTCCATCAAGTCTATGCAACCAAGCTGCAGGTTGATAATTGTTTTGTACGCATCTCCTGGCTGAAGAATATGAACAGCTTAAACAACCTGGGAAGCAAAATCTTGGGCAATGAGGCTGTATTGTTAGATGAATTTTTACAAAACTGGCTGCATTCAAAGGGATGTTTGCCCTGAAAAAGCTCTCCTCTAGCACAGTAATTCTAATTACGCGAAGCCTGATAAAATAAATAGAAAGGAGACACACCTAGTGCTCTAAAACGCAAAAAGATATTTGCGATATGTCTTAAGATTTTTTCTGAATTTCTAGCTATCCTAGAGTAAAAGGAGCTGTGTTAAAGTTGTCCAGCTGTCTGCTGAAATGCTTTTTGGAGTCAGTGACATTTGAGTTGCCACTTTTGTCCAAATATGCAGCGAACCAAGCAAAACCTGATCATTAGGCATTTCCAAGATTTTCAAGTAAGAATAAATAATAACTAACTAAGTTAAAGTTGTTTAGAAAGTACCTCTTTAGAGTCAACTGAAGTCCCTGACTCTCACATACTGTAATGTTTATCGTAATCTACTCTGACTTTCATCCCAGAATGCAGCTGGTTTAGTTATGCATGCTCTTTTTTTGTCAGCAGTCTAACCATGGAATGATACTAATGACTCTCTCTTTTTTCTTCTCACATCCCATTTTTTTCTTACCTCTTCTGTCCACATCCTCCCATTTCTGTTTTGTTTGCCCTCTATGGGTTTTGACCCCCTTCAGTGTGATCAAGATCAGTGCATTCAGAGCACTAAATTCGTTTTACAGGCTGCTGCCACACCACTACTACAGAGTGAACCCAGCATAACTAGTGAAGAGCTACCTTTACCAGGAAAGACCACTATCGGTGCTCCTTGTGCCACGCTAACCCTAGGGCAGCCGACACCACCGTCCTCCATGCCAAATCTCACATCAGAAACAGGTTTGACAGACATGATACCATTAAAAGAGGAACATGAAGGTCATCAGTTTCTAACTCCTGAGGAAGCTCCATCACCTCCTGGTATGCTGCCAGCAGGGAGCCCTATAACACACAGCCATACTATGCACGTCCTGAGCCTAGCCAGCCAAGATTCATTGCATGAAGACTCAGTGCGTGGTCTTGTGAAGCTTAGCTCAGTTTGACCAATTTTTATTGATAATATTATACCATATCATAGTGGTTGTACAAATGAATATCCAACAGGAAAGACTTTACAGTACCACTGTAAGACTCTAACATGCCTATATAATGAAAACTTTCCCATGTAATGGAGTTTACTAAATGGACAAATTATTTTTTCAATGGAACTGTGGCATTCTTTTGACTGGATTGTTAATGGTTCTGCTTTGATAGTGACTGCTTCTATTTTTTAAATAAAACCAGGAAAGGTCACTAATCCTGTTAACTGAAGATCTGGGTCCAGCAACTTGTAATTCTACCTGTAGGATGGCCTTTGTTACAGTATAAAAAAGAGAAGTTTCTGGATATGTGTCATGTTATGCATTTTATGCTCTTGTAATACACACTTGTTAAGGCTTACCACACTTGTGGCCAGAATGATCTGCACTTACATGTTATGCTACTAATATTTGAAACAGAAAATAACCATTCCATTTGTTAATACAAAAAATGACTGCAGGTATGGATTTGCATGCCACGCTAAGGTATGTGTTACAGCGGTGTTGGTATTAAAAGAGAGTGCTGCTTTTTTATTTGTGAGTTTCAAAGTGCTGTTTCATTTAAAGACGGTGCAATAGATTAACCAATTGAAATTTTTTTTTCAATTTAGTCAATTTTATTTTAAATTTATCATTGGTGCCTAAAATACGAAGGCTACTGATTTTTATCTTGCTACATATCATTTAACCTTCTATTTAATTGTTTAGAATAAGGTATCGTGTTGTGCCATGCCACAGATTCTTCCATTCCCTTGTGTGATAAGATTACCTGCAGACATCCAATAAAATGATATCCTGTTTCTTTGGATATGTGTACAGTTATCCTTGTACAGTTTACTGGAAAAGAAAAGTCCCATTTGGATGACTTAGTCTATCAGGGGGTTATGTTTTTGACTTTGATACATTTGCATAATGAGCCCAGAGCCACAGGGAAAATCTGACCATGAATTGTTTTGCTTTAGTATTATGTATAGCTTTGTATAGGCAGTCTGTTTTGATAACACAGTGTTTCTACAGCAAACCTGTGTATTAAGTACAGATACTTAATATCTGCTTAGGACCTAAACTCCTGGATGTTAGGCTTCAGAAGAAAGAGAAAAGTCAATGGAGTGAACCTGAACAAACAAGCGATAGACTGTAGCTGCTGTCTAGTTATAAGTTTTCATCTGTATATTTTCATCCATTATTTAAAATGGAAATATTTATATTACAAAGTTGTTCTATGCTTCAATTTGTGATTAGGGAAAATAAGAGTTATGGTTTACGGAAAATATCTCCACTCAGGGACAATTGAAGAGGACCCTGCACATAAGCTGAGAGAACTCAAACATTGTAATTTATTATATTTGACTTGTTTTTCAGATTCTAGAATCCGCAATAATCTCTTCTCAGGATAAATTAAATGCAGAGAGTCTTTCTATCAAGTTCAAGATATTATTTCAACTGCAAATTGCTATTATATAAAATGTTTCCTTGATCGATCAAGAAGGATGACATTTCTGCATCATTGAAACATGGTCATTCACGGACATCAAGTCAAAAAAAATTGCCATATTTTATAAAAAAGAGCACAATAAGACTCTTGGAATACAGCCATTTATGCTATTGAAATGTTGAATGACATGCTAACAAGAGCCCTCATACTATGAGGTTTTGTAACCAATTTTATTTCTCTAAATGGTGATACCACCTTTCACCTAGTTGTAGGTATAGAAAATATAGAAGGAAAACTTTGATAACATCCACTGATTTCTTGGGTCCCATTTCAGAGTTGGTTATAGGTGGACTAGATGATCTTCTGAAGTCCCTTCTTGCCCTAAATTTCAATGAGACTATGCATGCTCCACCATTAACAGTGATGGTGAGTCATTAAAAGTTTGCAAGCTTTCACATAAGGGGATATAGCTTCTCAGTTTCTTTTCCCATTCAGTCTCACAAGGTTGCTCAGAAATTCTTATTCACATGTTCTCTCTCTTTCTGGGTGTGCCCTCTCCAAAGAAGAACTCCCTTTGTGCTGGATTCCAATCCACAGCTAGACAGTCAGGTTCTATGGAGATGGGGCAGAAAAACTTAACAAGATGAGTATCCATGGGGTATCCCCCCTGCCAGATTAACAGTAGTAGCTCTGGTAGAGGGAATGAGAGTGTATTACTTTATGGCTGGGATTTTCAAAGGAGCCTAAGGGAATTAAGTGCCCAAAGCACATTGGATGTCAATTATTTGAGGACACTCAAATAATTATAATAATGCAACACAGTGTACTCTTACCTCTCAGAAACACCCAAGTTTGTATTCTTAACCTAGCCCAGGACAAATGCTTATTACAAAACCACTGCACTGTTTGTATTCTTTTAGAGCTTAGAACAAAAAGGGATGTTTCATCTCAAGACTGTATTTTGGATGAACTGAGGTTTGGGGTGAAGCATTCAAAGCACCTTGTCACATTGTATTTGCTTTGGTTAATGTTATCAGTCTTCCCTGACATAAGCACTAAAATTTTGCTACTGAAAAAAGGAAAAATTATTTATCCCTTGCTCATAGTACTGAACAGTAAGTGAAATATTTCTGTTTTTCTTAGTAGAGGGAAAGTTCTTTGAAATCAGTTGCCACTATGGGAAATTACCTTATAACCTTACAGAAATACTTTTATTAGATAAGTGAATCTGTAGCCAAGTGGGTCTTATTATTTTATTAATTCTACAGATATCAGTGTATCGAGCATTGATTGTCTACTGTGTGAAAGAACAAATAAGATAAATATTTTACTGTGATATTAAAACTTCACAGTTTTATTGAGCTAACTCTGAGGATCACCTTTATTTATAAATTCATCTGCTTGCAATTTCACAGGAATAACCAAGGCATCTCATGCTTACAAGAAACTCCATTTGGTGGCAACATTTGTATGTCCTTGCCACTAACAAGTAGTGCAGGCAGAATCACATCAACTGTATGTCCATGATAAGGTTTACAGTGACATTCTTACGTAGGAGAAAGGGATATTGTTCAGGGTTTTGTTATTCCCCAACTGAAACACACTGTTCACTCTTTACATTTAGATGTTTAAAATGATAGAACATCACTTTTAGAACTTTTTGCTTTTTCAGTGCTGGAGAGGGAGATAGAAAGCCTGACAACAGAACTGAAGTACTGTGAATACCCATTTTAGAATCATTTATTCATTCAGATTCCAGTGACATGCCATATTTTTTCCCTTTGTTTATAATCTTTCAAGATTGTATTTAAGGATGATAAATAAAATAGTGTATTTTTACCATTACCTTGTTTTTATTTACAGGTTTTCATATCACCTTAATTTAAATCTATTCTTTCCTTCTGCACCCCAGAGTTTCTGTTATGGCGGCATCCATGGTTGACACTATTGACTTGTGAGGACATCTGCTGGAAAATACTGGAACTGAATTAATTAATTGTTTCTATAGTTACAGTTCTCGATTAACAGATTAAAATCAATGACTCCATCAGAATGACTGAAATTCCTGTGTAGGGCATCTCTTCTGTTTTACTTTTTCCCAGCAGCAACTGCTTTTCACCATGTGAGCTCCCTCGGATGGAATTCACATACACATATGGCCCCATTCAGCAAAATAACTTAACCATCCCTTGTACTGCAGGATTCTTAGCTTTGATTGTATTTTGTTTGCATTGCAGAGCACAAGGACCAGAGATTCAAACTGATAATCCAGGGCCACGTTGCTGTATTTGCTTCTCTTTGCATATTTTGCTTTCTCCTTTGTTGTTCTTTTCATTAAACAAGTAGTACATTATATTTAATTAATCTTATAAAAAGTTTGAATGTTCTTCATACTGGTACCTTCTGATTTGTATAAATGCAGAATCTAAATGGAAGTTGATGTTTACAGAAAAGTAAATATATGTTTTTACTAAAGTACCTATAAATGTGTAGAAATTCACTATGCTGGTTAATCTGGCAGCAATTTTTTCCCCTTTCATTGTTTTTTTAATAGTTTTTCCCCTCTAGGTGGGTATACAGTACAAGACTGTGTACAATGAAATGCAATGCTTCATAAATAAGATCTGTTTTTAAAAGGCTTCTTTTTCTTGTTTTGTCAAAGACTTCTCTATTTTTAAAGTAATTTTATATTACTAAAGATTAAATAGTAATGTTGTTCTCATTGTAATAAATGTCAGAGATGATTGCATTTTGTAAATCAGTGAATCCTTTATCAACTTGCATATTGTGCACATTACTGATAATACAGGCAAGATGTATTTCCAAATCCAAGTGATTACTATGTTAATTAAACCATTAAAAATTGTGTAGAGAGAAGATTAGATGTTTTGCAGCTGGTCTTAGTAGATGAATGGGTCAGGGAAATTGCAATTATTTTCAGATCTCATAAACCTCAGGAATTACATGCAGCATGATTTGTAAGGCAGATGACCAACTTGTGATGCTACAAAGATTTTTTTCCCTACATAAATCTTGGCATTTACAATAGATGCATTGTACAATATTTGAGGCTTTAAATGAACAATTGTCTTAATTGTTCTTGACACCACATTACTAACTGCAGGAGCAGCACAGTAGTAACCAGTAACAAGGAGCTACTGAAAGCTGCACTTCTCATCTGTCAATGTATTTAGGCTCTAAAATCAACACAACTTGAATGTTGCATGTAGGAAAGTGTGTTCCTCATTCTACTTCTAATTTTTAGTGTGGGAGGGAACTACTGTCATGTTAGTAATGGGGGGGAAGCAAACTCAACAAGATCTAGATCCTGAACAGAGATATGTTTATCCATAAGACCCACACTGAGTGTCAGTTTTTAACATCAGTTATCGAACAACTGATTTAAAAAAAAAAAAGTGGAAAGAGCACATTTCTGTCTTTCCTCCAACTTCAGATATAGTTGGGCCTTGAATATGAATGAACCTAAGTACATTTAGGTTCTACATATGGAGGTATAAACCATCTATAGTGGGACTGTCCCCATTTTCAAGGTCCATCTGGATCAGCTTTACAAAAACTTGTGTTCTGTCTCAGCTTTTGGCTGCCCAAAGGAGAAATCAGCCAGCTAAGACTTTGCAGTTGACAGCAGGCTAGCTGAGTACATGTGCACCTCAAAGACTACCACCAGACCGGTCACATGTTGCCAGTGAACTCACCTGACAATATCTTGAGCCTGCACAAAACCAAATCAATGTGGAATCTGATTAATTCTGACTCTGTTGCAAGTGGAAAGTCTTCATCCGATTTAGTTGCATTTCTCCCACCTATCCTGCATCAGATAGGAACAGAAGCTTGCAGAAGGCCAAGAAGGGATGAAATGGAACCTATTTCTGGGGCAAAGTAGGGAGGGAAAACAAAGGAGTAAGAGGATGCTTCAGAGAAGAGTGAATGTAGCAGAGAGAGAGTGAATGAATGGCAAAAAGAAGGAGATAGCAAGGGTAGGAAGGATGGAGAAGAGTGAAGTGAAGGCTGGAGACAGAGAGATGGAATGAACAGAGAAGAAAGTGAAGAAGAGTAAAAGGAGGCAAAGTCAAGAAAGTAGAATACAAAATGTCAGGAGACGGTGAGTAAGAAGGCATTCCAATACTAAAGTGAAACAATAATCTGGAAACAACTATAAATAGAGAAAAAAGAAGAGGAAGAAATAAGGTCACAGTTGGAGCAGAAGACACATGAGAGGAGAGAGAAAGGAGGACCAAAATCCTCCCATTAGGAAAACTCTGACCTGCATATTCATTTAAAATCTGCTGAGCCTTCATATTCAGTGAGAAGTAAATGAGAATAAAGTTCAGTATGTAAAGGAGAACAGGTAAAATCCTGATCCCATTGACTTTAATACAGCCAGGATTTCATCCCATGATTTTAAGAGAGTAGCTATAGGTCTGATATTTTATATTTCATATTATTAACGGCTGTTACACTGGCATAATGGGATTCCTTGTTTGCTTCTCAATTTCGTCTAGATGAGATTTGCTCCCTTGGTAAGGAAAAAGGTTTTCTTTAATTACCATTCTTACAAACTTAACCTAGGACCTGAAATTCAAGCTTTGTTCCTCTGGCTTGTGCATAATCATGAGTAAATAGTCTACAGATGGGATTTAATTAACTGTTCTATTGATGGTGCACAAACCGGAATAGAATATGGGTCACTCTCTGTACAGCAAAGTGAACAAACAATTAAAATTCACCAACAAAGTACTTAGTTAACCCACAGGTAAGGTTGCTCAGTGGTAACTTTTGCCCTTCCAAAAGGTTGAGTTCAGCTACACTCAAGCCTATCCTCTGAAAACCAGGAAATACAGTTAATGTACATGCCAGTGCAACCTTAACTCTGACCCTTTGAAGCTGGCAGTAGCCAGTGGGGGTTATCTGCGTGTCCTCCAGTTGCATTCACTGAGTTAGGTCTAGCTTTATGGAATGGAGGGTGCATTAGTTGGATCAGCTTGGCAGAGCTTTCACTGTAATATGAAAAGATCTGAGGGAACCCTCACCATGTGGAGTGGGGGAGTCTGAGCCAATTATCTTGCTCTGACTTCCTACTTCTCCCTTGTGTGTGTGTGAGCAAAAGAAAGAAGTTCAGGTGTACCTTGAGAGATCCAGTATGCCTCATTTCAGTGCTAAGTTCTGCAGGTTTTGTCAAATAATGGTGCACAAGGGTCTTTCTATGGGATTTGTCATCAGTGAGGAGGGATATGTGGGTTTAATGATAGGTAAGTGGAAAGCATTGTTAAATGCCATCCTCTGTGCAAAATTGCAGGCGCTGTAAAGGGTGGTAAAATTTAGCAAATGTGGTGGTGTCCCTGGGCTAGGCTAAGTGTTTGAGGATAGACCAGGTGTAGGTAGCTACTGTTCATACACCTCACCTAATACAAGTTTTGCCTTAGCAAAGAGCTCATTTTAGATTGTGTCTTTCAGGGGACATATGCCTATTTCCTGAATGTACTGCAATGAAAAGGCAGAATGCTAGTAATGTGTGTATAAATGTTTGGGGGCATAACTGTATTTTGTTTTCAAAGATTTGAATGGAGCTGAACCTGATGTTCTGGAAGGACACAAGATACCCCTGTGCAATCTTGACTCTACGTTGCATAGTTTTTGTGGGTTAATGTCCTAGTTTTTGAGTAGAAAGAGTAATGTTATTTGTAGAAAACAATGTTAACTGAGGCAGCTGTAGTTATCACCTGGGTTTGAAGTTGAGGTGCAACTGTGAGTAGGTAATTATAAAAGATGCTAAGTGATTCATAACTGGTCATCCCCTCTGCAGTGACGGTTATGGTTGTGCTTTGAGATTTTTGACGGGCAGAGTTGCTGATGGGGCCAAAAACGAAAAGATAGTCATGGTCCATTTCACAGTGTTGAACTGTGAGCTAAACCTCTCCTTCTGGTCCCATGAAGGCATTAGCACTTAGAAAGGGATTAGCAGTTCAAAAGTAGTTTCTTGCTCTCTCGCACACTCTGCTGCTGTAGGCATATTACAGGCAGCAGCTTAATAGCAGGTCATGTGCTTCCTTTCTGATGGGTATACATCTCTCCCTACATCTGGGCCCTTTGCTCCCACAATGGCCACCATCTCCAGTAAGGCCTTTTCCCTAATGCTGGCCAGCCCCCTTAGATTCCAGTACACACATGGAAGGCCAGGGAGAGGGGCTCACACCCTTACCCCAGATCTCAGCATATATGTGGGGATGGAGAGAGAGGCTCAGACACCCCAGATCCTGGCATACAGACACATCTAGCATTGATCCTAACACACATCTCTATATATCCACCCTCCCTAATCCCTGCTCTACTTGCTGCAGCCCTAAGCCCCTCTCCTGGCATTATTCCAGTCCCCACGCCTTAGTACTGCTGCAACACCTTTTACGTTCCCCCTCACTGCTTCAATCCCCCCACATGCCCTAGTTTGGCACCAAAAACCTTATAAGAATCTAAGGCCATGTCTACATCTAAAATTTTGCAGCGCTGGTTGTTACAGCTGTATTAGTACAGCTGTATAGGGCCAGCGCTGCAGAGTGGCCACACTTACAGCAACCAGCGCTGCAAGTGGTGTTAGATGTGGCCACACTGCAGCGCTGTTGGGCGGCTTCAAGGGGGGTTCCGGGACGAGAGAGCAAACCGGGAAAGGAAACCAGCTTCGCCGCGGTTTGCTCTCTCGGTCCCGGAGCCAGCCAGCAAACCGCAGGGAAGGAGACCTGCTTGCTCGGGATTCCGGGACCGAGAGAGCAAACCGGGAATGCCGCGGTTTGCTCTCTCGGTCCCGGAGCCAGCCAGCAAACCGCAGGGAAGGAGACCTGCTTGCTCGGGGTTCCGGGACCGAGAGAGCAAACCGGGAACGCCGCGGTTTGCTCTCTCGGTCCCGGAGCCAGCCAGCAAACCGCAGGGAAGGAGACCTGCTTGCTCGGGGTTCCGGGACCGAGAGAGCAAACCGGGAACGCCGCGGTTTGCTCTCTCGGTCCCGGAGCCAGCCAGCAAACCGCAGGGAAGGAGACCTGCTTGCTTGGGGTTCCGGGACCGAGAGAGCAAACCGCGGCGAAGCTGGTTTCCTTTCCCGGTTTGCTCTCTCGGTCCCGGAACCCCGAGCAAGCAGGTCTCCTTCCCTGCGGTTTGCTGGGTGGCTCCGGGACCGAGAGAGCAAACCGCGGCGTTCCCGGTTTGCTCTCTCGGTCCCGGAACCCAGAGCAAGCAGGTCTCCTTCCCTGCGGTTTGCTGGCTGGCTCCGGGAACGCGAGAGCAAACCGCGGCGAAGCTGGTCTCCTTTCCCGGTTTGCTCTCTCGGTCCCGGAACCCCGAGCAAGCAGGTCTCCTTCCCTGCGGTTTGCTGGGTGGCTCCGGGACCGAGAGAGCAAACCGGGAAAGGAAACCAGCTTGATTACCAGAGGCTTCCTCCTTCCACGGAGGTCAAGAAAAGCGCTGGTAAGTGTCTACATTGGATTACCAGCGCTGGATCACCAGCGCTGGATCCTCTACACCCGAGACAAAACGGGAGTACGGCCAGCGCTGCAAACAGGGAGTTGCAGCGCTGGTGGTGCCCTGCAGATGTGTACACCTTCAAAGTTGCAGCGCTGTAACTCCCTCACCAGCGCTGCAACTTTCTGATGTAGACAAGCCCTAAGACTCTTGTGAGCACTTCATGTTAGGGGGCTTGAGTATCAGGAACCCGTTTACCACCTTCCTCTGATGACACTTGGTTCCATTGTTCAGGAAAGACTATTAAGTTATCTTAACTGCCTTTTGTGTTGCCTGTAGGTAATCAGTGCTGGCACTCTGCTGTTATAATCCACTTGGTGAAAAAGCAGCAATATGCCTAGCAGTTATTCTCACCTATCTGCACAGAGCGTTTGTAATTTATCATCTTTCAGAAAATAGTTAGAGCCCCTTCAAAATTAGCAGTACAAATTAGAGATGTAAAATATTAAATGGCTAAATGGTTAACCGGTAAGCAGTCTTACTGGTTAATCCATCCTAACCATTAACTCCCACCCCAGGACAGCTGGCCAGAGAAGCCCCAGGCCGGCCAGCTGACCCCAGCCCCAGGCCGGCCAGACAGCAGGAGTGACCCCAAGCCGGTCAGAGCAACCCCAGCCTCAGGCCAGCTGACTGGCCAGAGTGACCCCAACCCCTCTCTCTTTAATCAATCGATTAAACAATATAATTTTAATCGTTTAAACAGTTAACTTTTTCAGTTATATTTACATCCCTAGTGCAAATTAGCAGGGCACATATCCCAAAAGTACAAAACTGGCTTCATGGAAGAGATAGTAGCAATATGCCTGCAAATAATGCTCAGATTTCTGCCACAGGTAGAGTTCAAACTTACAGCGTATGAATGTCACTCAGGTTTAATGGTCGCAGCACATCTCTTTGAGCCCCACCCAGTCACTGTGACAGTGGTCTGGCTGGAAACCCTAGGCTTGCTGCGCGTGCACGTTTCAACCTCATTGGCTCTTGAGTTTTAGCACATAGCATTATAGAGTACCAAACTCTTCCTTTAACACATTTTCAATTTTCCTTCCCCAAATGAGCAATAGTTACTATGAGCTAGCTAAGATAAATGTTGAGTGACTGCAATCACATGGGGAACAATTAGAATCATGGTTTAAGCCCCTGTGGTGTGCAAAGAAGTTCTTATAATAGAACTTCTTGATTTTGTAAAATGCTGTTTTGGGGGGAGGTATATTTCAGGAAACCAAATGACCCCAAATTTGGATCACTAACACTATTCAGCACTCCTATGAGCCAGCAAATTTCAAGACATTCTGAGTAAGCATGTGGATTTTAGAGCACTTAGAAGAGTTGGCCTTTAAACAGACAGCACTGCTCAATTTAACTATGGTGGTGCTGGCACACCTCTATAATGTAGCCAAAAAATATTCTTGTCACTAAAGCACATATATTTCAGAATACACATAGAGAACAGGCTTCCTCAGTAAAAGGAGGGTATTTCACATAGTCTATTTTCTGACCACAGCCATGCTAAAAATAATGTATGGGTGTGTTGGAGGGGAAGTGAAAATTTTTCTTAGTTTTGAAATTAAACAGTGTTGACCTTCACAGAGGTGCTACTTTGCATTTGAATACAATGCTAATTACAAAATCAGTTATACAGTAGAAAGATTTTATTTCAATTTCTATGAATCTGCTTCATAGATGAGATTAGAAAATATGTATTGTTTTAAATGGATTGACACTAATGATTTTAACTGCAATAGGGCATGTTACAATATTCATATTAGCTTTATTGGTGATGGCCAGAACATCTTGACTTAAATCTTGGCCCCAGTGAAGTCAACAGGAGTTTTTTCCATTGCCTTCAGTTGGTCGAGGATTTCACCACTTATATGCGGTCTCAATGAAAACTTCAGCAACTTCTAGGGTGACCAGATAGCAGCTGTGAAAAAACAGGATGGGGGTGGGGGGTAATAGGTGCCTATATAAGAAAAGGTCCCAAAAAATGGGACTGTCCCTTTAAAAACTGGACATCTGGTCACCCTAGCAACTTCCATAATAGTGTTTCTTGTTTGAGTGCTTGTTCATGTCCATTCCTTGGGCAACACCTCGAAGAAGAACAGTTAAAAAGGTAGGAAACCATCTGGGGTTTTTTTAGGGTACCATTGAGAGAGACTGCTCCCAAGCCTCTGTGTAACAAGTTACAGTATTGAGACCTAACTGAGGAATGGCTTATTCAAACCTAGAAACTTGAGGCAATGAGTGTATTTCCTCTTCCAATGTCCTGAATTTTTCCATTTACTTCAGTGGCAGCAGGAGACGGCAGCAAATATACCCTAAGATTAGTTTTTTGCAAGTCTAGAACTTACCAGTAATCAGAGTATAGATATAAAATGTCTTTTGGGGAAAAAATAAATCTGTTCTCAGTTACTGTAGAGAAACAGAGATCAGCTGAATCTGTGTTAAGGAAAACAGGAAATATTAGTCACTGTTCTGGATTTCATCTTACCCTGTATGAGCATTACCATATTCTTACAAAATAATCCTTGGCAGTTTTGTAGCTGCAAGCAAAAAAAAAAAAATTGCTGAGGCAATTAGCCTCTTGAAATGAATCTCCAAACAGGCCCTGTAAGTATTTTAATATATTTATAGCAAACAATAATGAAGAACATACACTATAAAATGAAAGAATCTTTCCTTTTTAAGATGACTCATAACTTGCAATGAATTTTAAAAATCTAAATGCATGTACTATAACTTTGTATGAAACCAAAGCTTTGTGTTGGTCTTCAGGGCTCTAAAGAATTTTTGCGAAGATATTTTCCTGGCAGAAATTCCATGTGGGTCAGAGGACATGGACAAACCTTAACCAAGCATAGGCAAATCTCATTAACTGAAGGATCTTTTTTTTTTAAAAAATTCAGTATTTTTTAATCAGGTCAAGTTTTATAATGGCAAGTTGTACCATGCCTGAATAATATTGATCATGAAGTGATGTAGGTTATTTTTAATTGCACTGTCATTTTGTTTGAGCTGTATTTACAGAGTAAGGTAAAAGGAGGCTTAAAGTAAATTTTTATGCTAAAAAGTAATGTGAAAAAGACTTTGTGAGGTTCCCATTTTTATTGCATCTGAATAATATCAGATCAAATTACAAGTAAAAAAGAGTTTCTAATAACTATCATCCTGCATCTTCCCTGTGTGATCTGAATGTCTTTCTGGTGGTCTTTTTGGCTTATGTATGTCGACATCAGTATCTCTGGCCTAAGGGGTGCTGTTGAGATATGCATTCCTAGATTAAGAGCTTGTTTTTTTCCGTAGCGACTATCCAGTTTGGCCGATGTACATAGCAGAGGGACATTGCTGGCATATGATGGAGTATATATTACATTGGTGGACGTGCAGGTGAATGAACCGGTGATGGTGTGGCTGATCTGGTTAGGTCCTGTGATGGTGTTGCTGGTGTAGATATGTGGGCAGAGTTGGCATCGAGGTTTGTTGCATGGATTGGTTCCTGAGCTAGAGTTACTATGGTGCGGTGTGCAGTTACTGGTGAGAATATGTTTCAGGTTGGCAGGTTGCCTGTGGGGTTTTAGCTGGGGACTCTATCTGATGGCCAGTGGAGTCCAGTTGGTTTCTTTCTTGGGTTTGTCTTGCAGTAGGAGGCTTCTGGGTACACATCTGGCTCTGTTGTTCTGTTTCCTTATTTCCTCATGCGAGTATTGTAGTTTTGAGAATGCTTGGTGGAGATTTTGTAGGTGTTGGTCTCTGTCTGAGGGGTTAGAGCAGATGCAGTTCTACCTCAGTGCTTGGCTGTGGACAATGGATCGTTTGATGTGCCCGGAACGAAAGCTGGAGGCATGAAGGTAGGCATAGCGGTCGGTAGGTTTTCGGTATAGGGTGGTGGTAATGTGACCATCACCTATTTTCACTGTGGTGTCTAGGAAGTGGACCTCCCATGTAGATTGGTCCAGGCTGAGGTTGATGGTGGGGTGGAAGCTGTTGAAATCGTGGTGGAATTTTTCCAGAGACTCCTTCCCATGAGTCCCGATGATGAAGATGTCATCAATGTAGCGTAGGTAGAGAAGGGGAGTGAGTGGACGAGAGCTGAGGAAGCGTTGTTCCAGGTTGGCCTTAAAAATATTGGCATATTGTGGGGCCATGCGGGTGCCCATAGCTGTGCCACTGATCTGGAGACATATATTGTCATTAAATTTGAAATAGTTGTATGTGAGGATAAAGGCACAGAGCTCAGCAGCCACAGAAAAGGATAAATGGACACAAATCAGATATTAGGAATGGCAATATACAAAAACCTGTAGGAGAACACTTCAACCTCCCTGGCCACACTATAGCAGACCTTAAGGTGGCCATCCTGCAGCAAAAAAACTTCAGGACCAGACTTCAAAGAGAAACTGCTGAGCTTCAGTTCATCTGCAAATTTGACACCATCAGCTCAGGATTAAACAAAGACTGTGAATGGCTTGCCAGTTACAGAACCAGTTTCTCCTCCCTTGGTTTTCACACTTCAACTGCTAGAACAGGGCCTCATCCTCCCTGATTGAACTTCCCTCATTATCTCTAGCTTGCCTGCATATATATACCTGCCCCTGGAAATTTCCACTACATGCTTCTGACAAAGTGGGTATTCATCCACGAAAGCTCATGCTCCAAAACGTCTGTTAGTCTATAAGGTGCCACAGGACTCTGCTGCTGTTAATTAGTTGTCTGTCCTCATCTGGAATACGGTGTGCAGTTCTGGTCTCCCATGTTTAGGAAACATTTTTTTTGTGTCTACACACAAAACAGACACACTAACTGTACTACACAATTACATAGGCAAATATAGCATATTTGTACATAAATAATAACAGTTTACTCATAGGTCAGAAGGGACCAATATGATCATCTAGTCTGACCTCCTGCACAAGGCAGGCCACAGAACCCTACCCATCCACTTTTATACAACCCCTAATCCAGGACTGAGTTATTGAAATCCTCAAAACTGGTCTGAACACCTCAAACTGCAGAGAATCCACCAGCAAGCGACCCATGCCCCACGCTGCAGAGGAAGGCGAAAAACCTCCAGGGCCCCTGCCAATCCGCCATGGAGGAAAATTCCTTCTCGACCCCAAATATGGCGATCAGCTAAACCCTGAGCATGTGGGCAAGACTCACCAGCCAGCACCCAAGAAGGAATTCTCTGCAGTAACTCAGTTCCCATCCCATCCAACATCTCCCCGCAGACCATTGAGCAGACTTATCTGGTGATAATCCAAGATCAATTGCCCAAATTAAACTATCCTATTATAACATCCCCTCCATATACTTATCAAGCTTAGTCTGGAAGCCAGATAAGTCTTTTGCCCCCACTACTTCCCTCGGAAGGCTGTTCCAAACCTTCACTCCCCTAATGGTTAGAAACCTTCGTCTAATTTCAAGTCTAAACTTCCTAATATCCAGTTTGTACCCATTCGTCCTCGTGCCTACATTAGAACTAAACTTAAATAATTCCTCTCCCTCCCTAATGTTAACGCCCCTGATATATTTATATAGAGCAAGCATATCCCCCCGCAGCCTTCTTTTGCCCAGGCTAAACAAGCCAAACTCTTTGAGTCTCCTTTCATAAGGCAGGTTTTCCATTCCTCAGATCATCCTAGTAGCCTGTCTCTGGACCTGTTCCAGTTTGAATTCATCCTTCTTGAACATGGGACACCAGAACTGCACACAATATTCCAGATGGGGTCTCACCAGCGCCTTATATAACGGTACTAACACCTCCTTATCCCTGCTGGAAATACCTCACCTAATGCATCCTAAAATCGCATTTGCTTTTTTAACAGCCGTATCACATTGGCGGCTCATAGTCATCCTGCTATCGAACAATACCCCAAGGTCCTTCTCCTCCTCCGTCACTTCCAACTGATGCGTCCCCAAGGTATATCTAAAATTCTTATTATTAATCCCTAAGTGCATGACCTTGCACTTTTCACTATTGTATTTCATCCTATTACTCTTACTCCAGTTTACAAGGTGGTCCAGATCTTCCTGAATAGTATCCCTGTCCTTCTCCGTGTTAGCAATACCCCCCCAACTTTGTGTCATCCGCAAACTTTATTAGCACATTCCCGCTCTTTGTGCCAAGGTCAGTAATAAAAAGGTTAAATAAGATCGGTCCCAAAACCGATCCTTGAGGGACTCCACTAGTAACCTCCTTCCAGCCTGACAGTTCACCCTTCAATATGACCCGCTGGAGTCTCCCCTTTAACCAGTTCCTTATCCACCTTACAAATTTCATATTCATCCCCATCTTTTCCAATTTAACTAACAGTTCCCCATGCGGAACCGTGTCAAACGCCTTACTGAAATCGAGGTAAATTAGATCTACCGCATTTCCTTTATCTAAGTAATCCGTCACCTTCTCAAAGAAGGAGATCAGATTGGTTTGGCACGATCTACCTTTAGTAAATCCATGTTGCAATTCATCCCAATTACCATTGACCTCTATGTCCTTGACTACTTTCTCCCTTAAAAATTTTTCCAAGACCTTACATACTACAGACGTCAAGCTAACAGGCCTATAATTACCTGGATCACTTTTATTCCCCTTCTTAAAAATAGGGACTACGTTAGCAATCCTCCAGTCGTACAGCACGACCCCCGAGTTTATCGATTGCTTAAATATTCTCGCTAACGGGCTCGCAATTTCACGTGCCAGTTCCTTTAATATCCTCGGATGGAGATTGTCCGGGCCCTCCGATTTTGTCCCATCAAGCTGTTCAAGTTTGGCCTCTACCTCAGTTGCGATAATATCCACCTCCATATCCACATTCCCGCTTATCATCCCTCCATCGCTAAACTCCTCACTAGTCTTATTACAAACGGAGGCAAAGTACTTATTTAGATATTGGGCCATGCCTAGGTTGTCCTTAACCTCCATTCCATCCTCAGTGTATAGCGGCCCCACTTCTTCTTTCTTTGTTTTCTTCTTATTTATGTGGCTGTAGAACCTTCTACTATTGGTTTTGATTCCCTTTGCAAGGTCCAGTTCAATGTGGCTTTTAGCCTTCCTCACTTTATCCCTACATGTTCTGACTTCACCAAGGTAGCTTCCCTTGCTAATCCCGCCTTTCTTCCACTCCCTGTAAGCTTTCTGCTTTCTCCTAATCCCCTCTCTGAGTTGCTTGCTCATCCAGCTTGGCCTACAACTCCTGCCCATGGTTTTTTTCCCCTTTCTTGGGATGCAGGCTTCCGACAATTTCCGCAGCTGCGACTTAAAGTAATTCCAGGCCTCCTCCGCATTTAAATCCGCAAGTTCCTCCATCCAATCCACTTCCCTAACTAATTTCCTTAACTCTTTAAAATTAGCCCTCGAGAAATCGAAAACCCTAATCCGAGATCTACATTTGTTTATCCTTCCATCTAGTTTGAACTGAATCAGCTCATGATCACTCGAACCAAGGTTATCCCCTACCACCATTTCTTCTACGAGGTCCTCACTGCTCACGAAAACCAAATCTAAAATGGCATCCCCTCTCGTAGGTACTTCAACTACTTGATGAAGAAATCCATTCACTATCACATCCAGAAAAATCTGACCCCTATTATTCTTGCAAGCACTCGTCCTCCAGTCTATATCCGGGAAGTTGAAGTCTCCCATAATCACACATTTCCCCTTTGTGTTTACTTCATTAAAGACATTAAAGAGGTCTCTATCCATATCCAAATCAGATCCCGGCGGTCTATAACACACCCCAAGCACTATCTCAGGGGAAGCTCTAGTTGCTTTTTTACCCAGTGTGATTTTTGCCCAGACAGACTCTGTCTTATCTATTCCATCGCTTCTTATTTCATTACAGTTAATCTCATCATTGATGTACAAGGGTACTCCACTACCTTTGCCTTTCTTCCTGTCTTTTCTAAACAGCACATACCCTTCAATTCCTGTACTCCAGTCTTGAGTACTATTCCACCAGGTTTCTGTTATCCCTATAATATCCGGTTTCACTTCCTGCACCAGTAGCTCCAGTTCCTCCTCCTTGTTACCTAGGCTCTTCGCATTAGTGTACAGACATTTTAATTTTTGGCGTTTAGTGTCAATGACATTCTTTCCCCCGTCGTGCACGGACCTTCTACCACCAGCATCACCCGTTAATCTGGTTTCTACTCCACTATTCCTCCTTGGATCAATTCTTTGGTCCACAAGGGTATCCCCTCTCACTTTGTTTACTTCCCTCTCCAGGTTATATTCCGGCGTGGAGATCTTCTGAACATCTCCCAACCATCTCCCCCAACTTCCTAGTTTAAAGCTCTCTTGATGAGGTCGGCGAGCCTCCATCCTAGAATTCTATTTCCTTTCTTACTTAGATGAAGTCCATGCTGAGCGAACAGTTGTCTGTCCGTAAACGCTTCTCAATGACCGTACATCCCAAAGCCCTCCTTGTAACACCAATGCCTGAGCCATCTGTTGATCGCCATAATCTTGTCACTCCGTCGCCCTGCCCTAGGAACCGGCAGAATCCCACTGAAGATCACCTGAGCCTTGATTTCTTTGAGCGTCTTCCCCAGTCTGGCATAATCCTCCTTGATACAGTCCAGCGAGTAACTAGCCGTATCATTCGTTCCCACATGAAGGACAATCAACGGATTCTTTCCCGCTCCCGCTAGGATCCTATTCAGCCTCTGGTCCACATCCTGTATCTTAGCCCCTGGCAGACAGCACACTCTTCTGTTCTCCTGATCAGGTCTAGTTACAGGCCTGTCTATTCTTCTCAGTAAAGAGTCTCCAATCACGTAGACTTGCCTTTTCCTGGCGACAGTGTGATTCTCCGGTCTATCCCCCACACCAGCTTGCCGCAAGTCCTCTCGATTTGTATTCGCCCTTACAATCCTCCTAGGGCTCATACTTGGTGCCGCCTCCATTGACTCCTCCCCTCCTTCTGCAGGACTAGCTGCTCGTCTTTTTCCTTGCCCTCTCTCCTTCAGCAGCAGTCCCAAAAGAAGAAAATCACTGCCCTGAATATCTGAGGTTAGAGTTAGACTGCCCCCATTAAGTTTTCCTGTTCTCCACAATCCTGTTAGAAGCAAAAACTTGATATTACATTAAATCAATGTTCACTTAACTAACCTGAAGTGACATTATGCAAATAGAAGGTATTCCCTCAGTTCATTGGTGAATTACAGTGTATGGTTAAGTGGGGCATGACTTTTTAAATCTGATACAGTCACCTGATATCTAAAATGTCAGGAGAGAATTCCAGTGGCTTCCAAACTGTAGTCTATAGACCACCAGTGGTTCTTAGACCATATGCTAGTTGTCGATAGACAGCTGGTTTCTTGCATGGTGGCTGACTCTTTCAATTGCCACACTGCACTTGAATGAATAAATAAATGCTTTCCTGTTACTCCTTTTGTAAGTAAGCAGTGGTGTTAATTGCTGCATTGTTATTCGATCCCCAGTGGAAGGGAAGGCAGTCTCCAATACAATCTATCTATTAGGATATGGCCTGCACTATGAAAAGGCTTGAGTGTCCCTGACTTGCATAAACAGTTCCATAAAATGTGGTTTCATAACATTTCAGTACCTTTGAGTCTTATGCAAAGAGTGAAGTTTGCTAAGTCAGATCACTTTAAAATTTAACTGAGTCCCATTCTCTGCTCTTTTAGCATCCATGGGGACAGACAGATATTGTGTTCTTAGTGCCAGGAGACCTACTTGCAAAGTCTAAAATTGTATCAGCTCCACTCTACTCGTATCTTTCAGAGTCCTGAGAGGTGCACAAGGAGCTCAAATATTCTGAGAATCTCTTCATAACTACTCCTCAGTGGCAGTTGAGGCATTTCCTGAGACAAATTGCCATCAGCTATGAGGACTTGAAACTCACATTCTCAGGAGGATTTGAATGGAGTCCTTTCTGCTTGTACCAATGAGCTGAAGTGCCAGACTCTTGGCTGCAACCCAGGAGCACCTAGAACAGCTCTGGAGGGAGGGTGTGCAAAGGTGGCTTTAAACCCTCTTTGCACTCCCCAAGTCTGTGAGGGCTGTGAGCATTTAGGCTGTTCTAACCCATGTTACCTGCCAGTGTCTTCAAGTGTCTGATACAGCAATTGAGGATTGCCGGGGTGCAAGTAAGCCCTGGTCACAGAAAGGGGACTGTGGTGTAGGAGACCTTACAGCATCATTATGCCACTGGAGAATTACTCTTCAGTGTGGAGATCCTCCAACAGCCAGCTGCATTTGGCTTAGTTACAGATCAAAGCAATTTCAGCACAGCCCAGAATCTAGGCCAAACTTTTTCATGCATTGGGCTGGAACACAAGACCAAAACACAGGAACATTTTATTTCGAGTCAAGCGAAAGGTAAAATAAATCTCAATATTAGCCTAAGGCAGCGATATTTTCAATTACATTCGTTCTTGGCTAGCAGGAGTAAGTGTTGAAAGAGTCCCACAATTGCCCAGCAGTAATACTGAAGTCCCAAGGTTTTCCTTAACAAATATGTAACGAGAAGGTGTAGACGTCCGGCATTGGGGCTCGGCCCTCTCAGGCGCAGCTGGGAGCCAGGGCGCCTCACTACAGGTGGCAAGGAGTTCCAGGCTCTGGTCCTTCAGCAGGGGTTAAACAAATAGTCGATAAGCCCAGGCCCTGGGTCAGGGTGGGGCAATCAGTAGTTCAGAGCTCAGATCCCTCAGCAGGGATTGAGCAAACAAATAGTCTCCGAGCCCAAGCCCTGGGTCAGGGCGGGGCAGTAAGCAGTTCAGAGCTCAAACCTGTCAGCAGGGGTTGAGCAAACGGATAGTCTATGAGCCCAGGAGAAAGGCCTCCCTAGGCCAGCAAGAGCGGGAGTCTGCCACCCTTGGAAGGGTGGCAGGGGGAATGCAGGCCCTCCCACTAGCTTGGGCATGAGGAGACACCCGGTAGGGTGGGGTTCTGATTGGGTGAGCATTACCTGTATCAATGGAGTGGTATGCCCGTTCAGTCCGTCCTGGGGTGGCTGAGAACAATGAGGCGAAGCTAGTGCACAGCTCCTTGATTTGTTGCCGCTGCAGACGTTCCAGGGTGGTTGAGAGGTTCACCTCTTCCACGCCACCGTCTTTTTTCCCGTCGTAGTAGACACCGTCAGGCCACTCAGCATCATCTCCCTGGACTGTAAACTGACAAACCTGTAAGTCTCTGGAATAGAAAGGCTTGAGAGAATTAACATGGTACACTTTAGGCTTTAGTGGGGAATTGGGAAATGCTATGAGGTAGTTTACATTTCCCAGGCGCTCTTGGACCGTGAATGGCCCTTCCCATGATGCTTCCATCTTATGGGCCTGTTGCGCCTTCAAGACCATAACCTGGTCTCCTACCTTGAAGGAACGTTCTCTGGCATGTCTGTCATACCAGGCCTTTTGCTCTTCCTGAGCATTCTTTAGATTTTCTCTAGCAAGGGCTAAAGAGTGTCGGAGGGTGCTTTGTAGGTTGCTTACAAAGTCCAGAATGTTAGTTCCTGGAGAAGGCGTAAACCCCTCCCATTGCTGCTTCACCAACTGTAATGGCCCCTTAACCTCATGACCATACACAAGTTCAAATGGTGAAAACCCTAAACTGGGATGTGGTACAGCCCTGTAGGCAAACAGCAACTGCTGCAACACTAGGTCCCAATTATTGGAGAATTCGTTGATGAATTTTCGTATCATGGCCCCCAAAGTTCCATTGAACCTTTCCACCAGGCCATTGGTTTGATGGTGGTACGGGGTGGCAACCAAGTGATTCACCCCATGAGTTTCCCACAGTTTTTCCATGGTCCCTGTCAGGAAATTAGACCCTGAATCTGTAAGGATGTCAGAGGGCCAACCTACCCTGGCAAAGATGTCTGTTAGGGCCAGGCACACAGTGTTAGCCCTGGTGTTGCCTAGAGCTACTGCTTCTGGCCATCGGGTAGCAAAGTCCACTAAAGTCAGTACGTACTGCTTTCCTCTGGGCGTCTTTTTTGGGAAAGGGCCCAGAATATCCACAGCTACTCGCTGAAATGGGACCTCAATTATGGGGAGTGGCTGGAGAGGGGTCTTGACCTGGTCTTGAGGCTTACCCACTCTTTGGCATACCTCACAAGACCGGACATACTTGGCAACATCCTTGCCCATCCCCTCCCAGTGGAAGGACTTCCCCAACCGGTCCTTGGTTCTGTTCACCCCAGCATGGCCACTGGGATGATCATGGGCTAAGCTTAAGAGCTTCCCCCGGTACTTAGTTGGAACCACCAACTGTTTTTGCGGCTGCCATTCTTCCCGGTGTCCACCAGAAAGAATTTCCTTGTATAAAAGTCCTTGGTCTATAACAAACCGGGATCGATTAGAAGAGCTGAGAGGCGGTGGGGTGCTCCGTGCCGCCGCCCACGCTTTCTGAAGGCTGTCATCTGCTTCCTGCTCAGCCTGGAACTGTTCCCTTGAGGCTGGGGTCACCAGTTCTTCCTCAGACTGTGGACTTGGGCTTGGTCCCTCTGGAAGCGATGTAGGTGATGGGGTTGTTTCCGTTGCTGGTGAACCGCTCTCCGCTGGTGCACCTGAGGGTATTTCAGGCTCTGGCTGAGCCTTTTGGGTATGGCTGTCTGTTGCTTCTGCCAGCTCTGGCTCACTGGCGCCCTCTGGCATTGAGTTTGAAGATGTGGTTGCACTTGCTGGTGCTGGTTGCTGTTCCAGTTCCGGGCCTGGGACTGGAGATGCTGTGGCTGTTTCAGTGATAGGCATGGAATCCGGGTCCACTACCTCTGTCTGGGTCTCTGGTAACACAGACGGGGCCTCTGTGGACAGTTCAGGAACAGGAATGGGTCTGGAAGCTTGCCTGGTTTGGCTACGTGTAACCATTCCCACTCTCTTGGCCCGCCTCACCTGGTTGGCCAAGTCTTCCCCCAGTAGCATGGGGATAGGATAATTGTCATAGACTGCAAAAGTCCACATTCCTGACCAGCCTTTGTACTGGACAGGCAGTTGAGCTGTAGGCAAGTCTACAGCTTGTGACATGAAGGGGTAAATTGTAACTTTGGCCTTTAGGTTGATGAATTTGGGGTCAACGAAGGATTGGTGGATAGCTGACACTTGTGCCCCCGTGTCTCTCCACGCAGTAACCTTCTTTCCGCCCACTCTCAAATTTTCCCTTCGCTCCAAGGGTATTTGAGAGGCATCCGGGCCTGGGGATCTTTGGTGTGATGGTGGTGTAATGAATTGCACTCGCATGGTGTTCTTGGGACAGTTGGCCTTGATATGTCCTGGTTCATTACACTTAAAGCATCTTCCATCTGATGGGTCACTGGGCCGAGGTGAGTTACTGGAGACTGGTGAGGTTGAAGGGTAGGGTATCTGTGGCTTTACTTGGGTGGTATGTGGGGTCTTTGGCTGTCCTCGGTTGTAGGGTTTATGGTCTGTGTGCCCCCTGTGGTAATCGTTCCCCTTGACAGTAGCTTTCTTGCTTTCTGCCAGTTCCATCCATTTGGCTCCAATCTCCCCCGCCTCAGCGATATCTTTGGGTTTTCCATCTTGTATGTACCGTGTGATGTCTTCAGGAACACCATCCAAGAACTGCTCCATTTGTATGAGGAGGTTCACTTCTTCCAAGGTTTGAATGTTGTTTCCTGTTAGCCAGGCCTCATAGTTTTTTGCAATGTAGTAGGCGTGTTTGGGAAATGACACCTCTGGTTTCCACTTTTGGGTTCTGAAGCGCCGACGGGCATGATCTGGGGTTATCCCCATCCTGTATCTGGCCTTGGTTTGAAAAAGTTTATAGTCATTCATTTGCTGCTTAGGCATTTCAGCTGCCACCTCTGCTAAAGGTCCACTGAGTTGTGGCCTTAATTCTACCATGTACTGGTCTTCGGGGATGCTGTACCCAAGACAGGCTCTTTCAAAATTTTCCAAGAAGGCCTCGGTGTCATCACCTGCCTTGTAGGTGGGATATTTCCTGTGCTGTGGAGCAATAGTTGGCGCCGGGTTGTGAGGGTTGGCTGGCACATGCAGCCCAGCTTTTGCCAACTCCAGTTCATGTTTTCTCTGTTTTTCCCTCTCTTCATACTCTTTTTGTTGTTTTTCCATCTCTTTTTGTTGTTTTTCCACTTCTTTTTGGTGTTTTTCCATTTCTTTTTGGTGTTTTTCCATGTCTCGGCGGTGGGCCAACTCTTCTTCTGCTTGTTTCCTTCGGTAGG
Source organism: Gopherus evgoodei (assembly GCF_007399415.2). Classification (NCBI taxonomy): domain Eukaryota; kingdom Metazoa; phylum Chordata; order Testudines; family Testudinidae; genus Gopherus; species Gopherus evgoodei. The sequence continues at coordinate 130,289,134 of NC_044324.1, forward strand.
CCACCTCTTCTTCTTCTAGTTTTCTTTTGTGTGCTGCCTCTTGGGCTGCCTGTTCTCTTTGGAAGGCTGCCAGTTTCATGCTTTCTTCCTTTTCTTTCATCTCCATCTCTTTTTGTTTTATTTCCAGTTGTCGCCTGTGTTCAGCTTCTTTGAGTTGCTCTTCAGCCTCAATTTTTGCCTTAGAAATCATGATTCCTGTTTTCTTGTGTTGGGGTGCCCTCCGGTGTTTATCTTCTGAACTGCAGGTTCTCTGTTGCCTCCTGAAGTCTGCCTAGCAACAGTGCCTTTAGGCTAATCTTCAATGTTAAGTAAACCTGAAAAACCACTTTATTTGCATTCATATAGTGCTGGTATGACTCTCAATGGGAGTGCTATTGTGTGACAAAAGACTCTTAATAGTCTTTAACGACTCTTGCTTAACATGTAAGCCACAAACTGCCAGAGAGAGCAGAAAAAAAAATTCTCTCTGGTTCCCTTTTAAAACCAAACTGTTTCTCTCTGCTAAAAAGCCCTTAGCAGAGAAAAGAAAAATATAATATTCCTACTGGCTTCTGGATTCTGTCTATATCCCACCACTGCCACCATGTTATAACCTTATTCCCAGATCTGGACCTTAGCGTCCAAAATATGGGGGTTAGCATGAAAACCTCCAAGCTTAGCTACCAGCTTGGACCTGGTACTTGCTGCCACCACCCAAAAATTTAGAGTGTTTTGGGGCACTCTGGTCCCACTGAAAACCCTTCCCTGGGGACCCCAAGACCCAAATCCCTTGAGTCGCACAACAAAGGGAAATAATCCTGTTTCCCTCCCCCCCTCCAGGTGCTCCTGGAGAGATACACAGACACAAGCTCTGCGAATCCAAACAGAGTGACTCCCCCTCTCCGTTCCCGGTCCTGGAACAAAAAGGACTTTCCTATTTCCCCAGAGGGAATGCAAAATCAGGCTAGCCAATCCAACACACACACAGATCTCCCCGATCTCTTCCTCCCACCAATTCCCTGGTGAGTACAGACTCAATTTCCCTGAAGTAAAGAAAAACTCCAACAGGTCTTAAAAGAAAGCTTTATATAAAAAAGAAAGAAAAAATACAAATGATCTCTCTGTATTAAGGTGATACAATACAGGGCTAATTCTTAAAAGAATATTGAATAAACAGCCTTATTCAAAAAGAATACAATTCAAAGCACTCCAGCACTTATATTCATGTAAATACCAAAGAAAAGAAACCATATAACTTACTATCTGTTCTCTTGGTCCTTACACTTAGAAACAAAAGAATAGAGAGTAGAAACTACTTCTCCAAAGCTCAGAGAAGCAGGCAGACAGAAAACAAAGACCCCAGACACACAATTCCCTCCACCCAAAGTTGAAAAAATCCGGTTTCCTGATTGGTTCTCTGGTCAGGTGTTTCAGGTGAAAGAGACATTAACCCTTAGCTATCTGTTTATGACACCACTCCACTGCATTCCAGCCTGGGGCCCTAGCAGCAACCAAGACTCTCTGCTGTCAGTGGGGATCCTGGCCGCAACACACTGACATTGGTTCAGGCTCTTTGGGAGCCAAACCAGGGTTGTCCAGCCCCAGGCCACTTCCGACCTACCCCTCTCTGGGTACCTGCGTTTCGCTGGTGGGTCCCAGACCAGGGGTTCCTCAGGATACCAGGCACGGGGAAGCTCAGGCAGCTCCTCAGGATACTGGGCACGGGGAAGCGCAGGCAGCTCCTCAGGATACCAGGCATGGGGAAGCTCAGGCCAGGCAGGAGCTCGGCCACCCGCGTCTGTTCTCTTCGGCGACCGGCCTCTAAGTGAGCGCTGGGGCTGGGCTTTTATACTTCCTGTCCCGCCCTTAGACTTCTGGGGGGCGGGAACTGGCGGTGGTGGCTCCGCCCACTTTGGCAGCAGTAGTGGCACGGCCCTCTCAGGTGCAGCTGAGAGCCAGGGCGCCTCACTACACGCCCCGCCCCCCCCAAGGCTGGCTCCCGTGCAGCGGGGCCAGACCCTTCCATACCCCCCAGGCGGGAAAGGAAGTCCGCCTTTGCATGATCCTTCCCAGCCCTATGGCGAATGGTGAAGGCATAGGGCTGCATCGCCAGGTACCATCCCTGCAGCCGCATGTTATGGTCCTTCATGTTTGCCAACCACTGGAGGGCGGCGTGGTCGGTGACCAAGGTGAACAGGGCCCCAAGGAGGTAGTACCGTAGGGCGTTGCAAGCCCACTTCGCCATGAGGGCTTCCTTCTCAACCACCACGTAATTTTCCTCTCGGGGAAACAGCTTCCGGCTGATGTAGAGGACCGGATGCTCTTCCCCATCCACCTCTTGGGAGAGGACAGCCCCAAGCCCCACCTCTGAGGCGTCCGTCTGCAGGATGAACGGCTGGTTAAAATCGGAGCTATTCAGGACTGGCTCATGGCAGAGACTTGCTTTGAGTGTTTGAAAGGCCTCGTCACACTCGGGGGTCCATTTCACTTGTCGCGGACTGTCCTTGATTAGGAGCCCCGTCAACGGAGCGGCGATCACTGTGAACTGGGGAATGAACCGTCGATAATACCCTGCTAGCCCCAAGAACTGATGTACCTGCCACTTCGTGGCTGGCAGGGGACAGGTTGCAACGGCCTGAACCTGGTCCATGAGGGGTTTTACCTGTTCATTTCCGATGGTGTACCCCAGGTAGGTGGTTTCTTGCCAGCCAGTGTGGCACTTCTTTGGGTTGGCTGTTAACCCGGCCGCCCGCAGGGACCTCAGGACGGCTGCGACCCGTTCTAAGTGGTCCTCCCAGTAGCGGCTGTAAATGACCACGTCATCCAGATAGGCCACAGTGTAGTCCTGATGTGGTCGGAGGAGGCGGTCCACCAAGCGCTGGAAGGTGGCTGGGGCCCCATGGAGGCTGAAGGGCATCCGGGTAAATTGGTAGAGGTCCGTAGGGATGGCGAAGGCAGTCTTCTCCCTGGAAGCTGGATCGAGGGGGATTTGCCAGTACCCCTTACTTAAATCCAGGGTAGTAATATAACAGGCCTCTCCTAACCAGGCCAACAGCTCGTCTATCCGGGGCATGGGGTATGCATCAAATTTGGAGAGGGCATTAACACGCCTGAAGTCGATGCAGAATCTTTGAGAGCCATCGGGCTTGGGAACCAGCACCACAGGCCTATGCTACTCGCTCTGCGAGGGTTCAGTCACCCCCAGGTCTGACATATTTCATACCTCTTCGTCAACGATACGCCTCCTATGATATGGCAAGGGCCGGGTCGTGCCCCGGACCACCACTCCAGGCTCCGTCTGAATCCTATGGTGTACCAGGGTGGTGTATCCCGGTTGGGCGGGAAAAGTGCAGGAGAATGCTTGTAGGAGGCATCGGGTTTGTTTAAGCTGCGCCTCCATCAGCGTCTCCCCAAGCTGGGGTCCCTCCGGGTCCTCGGTGTGGGTTACCTGGGGTCCTAGTCAGGTTCTGGTGGGTAGGGGTTAATCAAAAGACCTCGTTCCCGCCACGGCTTGAGAAGGTTAATGTGGTATCGCTGTAGTTTCTTTCGCCGGTCGGGCTGGTTGATCTCATAGGTAACTGGGCCCCACTTTTCTGACCACCTCGTACGGTCCTTGCCACCGAGCCAGAAGCTTGGATTCATTGGAGGGAAGAAGGAGAAGGACCCCGGGTCAAAAGTCATGGGTCTGTGCGTTCCGATTGTAGCTCTGGGCCTGTGTTTCTTGGGCAGCTTTCAAATTCTCTCGGGCCAGGGCCCCCATCTGCCTAAGATGATCCTGCAACTGGATCACGTACTTCAAAAGGCCTTGGGCGGGGGACGCGGTTTGTTCCCAGGTTTCCCGCATTAGGTCCAAGAGGCCCCGGGGCCGGCAGCCTCAGAGGAGTTCAAATGGCAAAAATTTGGTCGACGATTGGGGGACTTCTTGTACTGCTAAAAGCAAGTTTGGGAGTAGCTGGTCCCATTGGCGGAGGTCCTGCAGCAGGAATCTGCACAGCATGTCCTTTAAGGTCCGGTTAAATCTTTTGACTAACCCATCAGTCTGAGGGTGATATACCGACGTCCGCAGTTGCTTGATCCCCAGGAGTTCACACACTTGGCATAGTAATCGCGAGGTGAAGTTGGTCCCCTGGTCCATAAGGATCTCACAGGGAAGGCCGACGCGGGCAAAGACCTTCACCAATTCGCCTGCAATCGTGCAGGCTGTGATGCTTCGCAGGGGAATCGCCTTAGGGAACTGGGTGGCATAGTCCAACATAACCAGGATGTATTGAAACCCCGCCATGCTCTTGGGGAGCGGCCCCACTAGATCCATAGCCACACACTCGAAGGGGGTCTCAATTACGGGCATGGGCACCAGGAGCGCCTTGGGCACCCTGGCGGAGGCGGCCAACTGGCACTCTGAGCAGGAGTTGCAGTAATGTTTTACTTCCTGATATATACCTAGCCAAAAGAAGCGGCTCAGTATCCGGGCCAGTGTCTTTTCGTGACCCAGGTGTCCGGCTGCTGGGACGTCGTGGGCCAACTTCAGGACCGCCCACTGATGACATCGGGGTACGAGGAGTTGGGTCCGAGGCTCCCCGGTGTGTGGGTCCTTCTCAACTCAATACAGGCGATCTCTTCACAGCTCAAAGTGCGGCCACTGCGCCGCCTGGCCAGGGTCGAGGACGGTCCCATCCATGGCGGCCAGTTGTTCGTATGCCTGCTTGAGGGTAGGGTCGGCCTTTTGGTCTCGGCAAAAATCCATGGGGGCCGAGGGATCCTCCACCGCTCCCAGGCAGATGTCCTCCAATCCTTCCGGCCGGCCGGCGGGATCAGGGGCCTCCGGCTCGTCTTCCTCGGCTTCGGGGGTCTCCCCTTCCAAGGCCGGCATGGGCTCCGGGCCATCCGTGGTGTGGCGGCGCAGGACTGTGGGAAACTCGGGCCAGTCCCGGCCCAGGATCACCGGATATGCGAGTCGTGGCACGAGGTCCACCACCATCAACTGGGTGACCCCATCAATCGTCAGTTGGGTCCGGGTGCTGGATGTCCCCGTGGATACACTGTAGCTGGATTTTTTCCAGGCGGGCATCAGCCAGGGGACCCAAGCATTGCCGGACCAACGTCCGCCTACAGCCTGAGTCGAGGAGGGCCGTTGTCGGGTACCCCTCAACAATCACGGGCACGGTGATCTTGGCTGCCTGGGACCAGTGGGCGTGGGCTTCCCCTGAACAGACCTGGCCAAAGGTGCACTCGAGTCTGGGGCTGTCCCACTGTAGATGTCCGTACTCCCCGCAGGAGAAACAGGGCCCCCGGTCTGCTCATCTGGCCCGAGGTCTGGTCCTGGGAGTGTCCGCTAGAGGGTTCCGGGGGCCCCCCGCGCTGTTGGAGTCGGGGTCCAAGCAGATCGCCCGGTGGGCGCTGTGGAGTGGGTCCGGGCCTCGGCCCCCCCACCTGAAGCTCATCCGTCAGCCCAGACGAGTGCCGTCTTTTTTTCGGAGCTAGGGCACTCTGCCCCCGATAGGGCTGCTCGAACCACCGGGCCCACCAGTACTTCAGCCACGAGGAAGCCCTCCATCCGTGAGACGGCGGCAGCCAGGGTCGCAGGCCGATGGCGAAGGACCCAGGCCCTACCCCACAGGGGAAGGATGTGGGTGAACTGTTCGAGCACCACTTGCTCCATTAGCTCCTCCATCGTCTGGCGTTCTGGCTGCAACCATCGCTTATAGGTCTTGCGGAGTTCCTGGGCCACCATATGGGGCCGGGCCCCGATGGGGTAGGCCAGGCTTCTAAATCGCTGTTGGAATGTCTCCGGACTCACATCTAGGGCATCTAGGACCGCGGCCTTCACCTGGTCGTAATCCTGGGCTGCCTCTTCAGACAGGCCACGATAGACCGCCTGAGCGGTCCCTGTCAGATAGGGGGCCAGGATGGCAGCCCACTGGTCATGGGCCCACCCTGCGACGACCGCCACCCGCTTGAACGTGATGAGGAAAGCTTCGAGGTCGTCGCCGGGGCCCATCTTCGTCAGCCGGATCGGGGGACGGGGCCTTGGGGCCCCATCCGTGCCCCCCAGCTGGGATCCCTCGGGGGCGGACCGAGTCGCCATGAGCTGCTGGAGGCATTGGCGCTGGAACTCCTGGTGTTGAGTGATCAGCTCTTGGAGCAGCTGGTGCTGCTGGGTTCCCAGCTGCTCAACAAGTTGCTGTTGCTGTTGGAGGTGGGCGGCCTTCTGCTACTGCTGCAGTTGCGATTGGGTCGCCTGCTATCGCTCTTGATTCTCGGTCACAAGGGCAAGGAGTTGCGACAGATCCATCTCCCGGGAGGGGAGTCTCTCTCCCCCAGCCCCCTTCTAACCGGTGTCAAGAGCTCACACCCACATCCTAGGCGGAACTCCTCAGAGAAGGCACCACGTGTAGACGTCCGGCATTGGGGCTCGGCCCTCTCAGGTGCAGCTGGGAGCCAGGGCGACTCACTACAGGCGGCAAGGAGTTCCAGGCTCCGGTCCTTCAGCAGGGGTTAAACAAATAGTTGATAAGCCCAGGCCCTGGGTCAGGGCGGGGCAATCAGTAGTTCAGAGCTCAGATCCCTCAGCAGGGATTGAGCAAACAAATAGTCTCCGAGCCCAAGCCCTGGGTCAGGGCGGGGCAGTAAGCAGTTTAGCGCTCAGGCCCTCAGCAGGGGCTGAGCAAACGGATAGTCTATGAGTCCAGGAGAAAGGCCTCCCTAGGCCAGCAAGAGGGGGAGTCTGCCACCCTTGGAAGGGTGGCAGGGGGAATGCAGGCCCTCCCACTCCACTGCGTTCCAGCCTGGGGCCCTAGCAGCGACCAAGACTCGCTGCTGTCAGTGGGGATCCTGGCCGCAACACACTGACATTGGTTCAGGTTCTTCGGGAGCCAAACCAGGGTCGTCCAGCCGTGGGTCACTTCCGACCTCCCCCTCTCCGGGTACCTGCATTTCGCTGGTGGGTCCCAGACCATGGGTTCCTCAGGATACCAGGCACGGGGAAGCTCAGGCAGCTCCTCAGGATACCAGGCACGGGGAAGCTCAGGCAGCTCCTCAGGATACCGGGCATGGGGAAGCGCAGGCCAGGCAGGAGCTCGGCCACCCGCGTCTGTTCTCTTCGGCGACCGGCCTCCAAGTGAGCGCCGGGGCTGGGCTTTTATACTTCCTGTCCCGCCCCTAGACTGCCGGGGGGGGAGGGGGACTGGCAGTGGTGGCTCGGCCCTCTCAGGCGCAGCTGGGAGCCAGGGTGCCTCACTACAGAAGGGAAGAAATGAGGAGACATTTTGTCCTTGTGGTCTAGACCCAAACTTCTCCAGTATGGACTATGGACTCTCTCCTGAGAGTAATCTTCTAAGTCCCCATAACTATTACCTCTAGTGGGTTCTGAAGCACCGGCTCTGTAGAAATCAGCTTTATGAATAAGATGAATTTTGATCACATTCTCCTATCAAAAGGTAATAAAAACCCATGCCCTTTTCTAGATTAATCTAGGCTGTAACTTCAGGAAGACTTAGCCTTTACTCTTCTACATCCTTCTCTGCCACTAGTACAAAACCAGAAAAGTAGTTGTTATGCAGAGAAACTTGAGTGAGGCTGGAAGTTTGCTTCCACTAGTAATCAACTAATGGCTTCAACTCTTTCATAGGGAACCAGGTTTAAAGATTTATTTCTTCTAATTTAATTCCCTCAGAGCCAGGAGGTGGCATTCATACTGGCCAAATAAATCATGCAGGCTCATTTAATCAGGTCTAGCTCCAGGCACACTGGAGATTGCATAGAGAGGTTTCTGGAGACAATTTAATTTCTTTAGTTTCTGATTAAAGTAATCAGGAAACTTTTAATTAGTATTTCATTTGAAATGTCTCAGTGCATTTCATAAAACATAAAATTGGTGCAGACAGATTGAAAGTAGACCTGCAGGAAACTTCTGCAAAAGCTAGACATATAAAATGTGCCTGCTTTTAGGTTTCATTACAAGTACAACCTAGCACTTGCCAGACTGGATCAGAATCTAGTCCAGTATCCTGTCAGTGACAGGGTCCAGCACCAGATCATTCAGAGAAAAGTGCAAGAAATCCTGGAACAGGCAGTTATGAAATACCTGCCTCATGGAAAGTTTTCTCTTAACTCCAGTAGTTAGAGATTGGCATAAGCCTTGAAATATGAAGATCTGTATCCTTTCCAAAGCTCTTGGGTATGGGTGTGGCAGTCCCCCTGTCTTACCCCTTCCCATTGTTATTGCTCTGGACATTCTTGTTTATCCCTATAAATGTCCAGTCTGGTTATGAATCCTGCAAGAACTCTTGGCTTCAATGATACCTTGTGGCAGTAAGTTCTACTGCCTAATTATACTTTGCATTTAAAAAAAATCCTTTTGTCAGTTTTAAATGTATTGTCCTTTAGTTTTCTCAAAAGGCTCCTTGTTTCTATATTGAGACAGTGGGTAAACAGTTACAAAATGTATCCCAGGTTTCTATATGGTTTAATTTCATGTCTGTAAGTAGCCTCCAATCCGTCAAGTAGAGACTGAGCACCAGGGCCACCCAGAGGATTCAAGGGACCTGGGGCAAAGCAATTTCGGGGGCCCCTTCCATAAAAAAAAATTGCAATACTATACAATACTATATTCTTGTGGGGGCCCTTGTGGGGCCCGGTGCAAATTGCCCCGCTTGCTCTTCCCCCATGGGCGGCCATGAGAAAAAGACCTTCTGCATCTCGGCACAAACCCAGTTTTGAGAAAACTTCTTTACAAGTTATCACTGGTTCTCAGCATCAGCTAGTGCTAAAAGGCATTAAAGCTCATTAAAAGGGTTGGACAAATATTTTCCGTCAAAACTTTTTCTGGATAGAAAACTAGGGTTTTTTTAAAAGCAGAACAAAATCACGGACAATGTCTGGTTTCCTTCAAAATTTGTTGTTTTTTTAATTGAAAAGCTGAAATTAGTCTACCAAAACCTGAATATGGTTTAGGGCTTCAGAAGTGTGTGGCCAAATATTTGCTGCTTGCTGTGTTTGATTCTTTTAAGAAACAATAAAAAAAATTCTGCTTAAAAAAAAATCCAGAATTTTTGAACCACCTCAGCTTGTGACCCATCCAGTCAGAGATTTTTCCAGGTTTCTGGTACTCTGCTGGCTTCCTTGATTCATATCTGTCTCCATAACTTTGGGTTCATTTAGGTTAGAACATAAGAACAACCATACTGGGTCAAACCAAAGGTCCATCCGGCCCAGTATCCTGTCTACCAACAATGGCCAATGCAAAGAGCCCCAGAGGGAGTAAACTTAACAGGTAATGATCAAATCATCTCTCTCCTGCCATGCATCTCCATCCTCTGACAAACAAAGGCTAGGGACACCATTCCTTACCCATCCTGGCTAATAGCCATTAATGGACTTAACCTCCATGCATTATCTGTTTCCTAGAGACTGGCTCCATGGGGTCCCTCACAAACTGGAGACTGTTACTGTGGGTTTGTCTTTAGTATAGCTTATGTATATACTCCAAGAACTGAGCATTTGAGCTTGTTCCAGAATCTGGGGTGAGCCTATGTTGTGAAAATTGAAATGCTCAAAATAGCACATGCATGTGAATGGACACAGGGTGCTAAAATTAAATTAACCCAGGGGTTCTCAAACTGGGGGTCAGGACCCCTCAGGGGGTCATGAGGTTATTACTAGGGGGTTGCGAGCTGTCAGCCTCCACCTCAAACCCCGCTTTGTCTCCAGCATTTATAATAGTGTTAAATATATAAAAAACTGTTTTTAATTTATAAGGGGGGGGGTCACACTCAGAGGTTTGCTGTGTGAAAGGAATCACCAGTACAAAAGTTTGAGAGCCACTGAATTAACCCTTCTGAAGCCTCAGAGAATGCAGGGGAGGAGGGTCTCCCCTGGTAGGGTCGGGAAGGAGGTAGGTGGTGTAGGATATTGCTCTTCTCATGCGATCTCTCCCCCAGTGGCTAATTTTAAATGAAGCTACTCTCCCCTGACATGAATCTCCCTATGGCACTGAAAATGAATATAGACTATAATTTGGCATTTGAGAAGTGAAAGGGATGGTAGCCCTAATGGAAAAGCGAACAGCTTGGCTCTTCTGCAAGCCTCAAACTGCTGAATGAGCTTTATGGTTGGGAAGGCTGTGCCTCCCAAACAGCATGGCACTGCCCATATCTGACCCCCACCCACTTCCTGCCCCCTGACTGCCTGCCCCCCCTCAGAATCCCTGACCCATCCTGCTCCTTGTCCCCTCACTGTTCCTCAGAGACCCCACCCCCAACCACCACCCCTGCTCCCTGTCCCCTGACTGCCCCAACCCCTATCCACACCCCCCGCTGAATCCTGACAGACCCCCGGAATGCCCACAATCCAACCCCCCTGTCCCCTGACCGCCCCCCAACCTCTGCCCCCTCCCTGTCGCCTGACTGTCCCTGTGACTCCCTGCCCCTTAGCCAGCCCCGGCCCCTTACTCCCAGCTCCCCCTCACCTGGAGCCTCAGCGCATCCAGGAGCGTCCCCAGACAACTGCAGTGTGGCTCTGGCGGGGCCTGAGCCTCTCCTTGCTCAGAGCCGCATGGTAAGGGGGCAGGGCTGCGAGCTCCAGCAGGGCCTGAGCTTCCTCCACTCCGCCTGGAGCTTGCAGCCCTGCCCCCTTACCACACGGCTCTGAGCGGGGCAGAGCTCAAGGGCCCTGCTGGAGCCATGCTGCAGCTGTCCAGGGACGCTGCTGGATGTGCTGAGGCTCCAGGGGAGGGGTGGAGATGGGGTCGGGTTGGACTGGGGCCAGGGAGAGAGCCTCAGCCATTCTCATGGGGGCCCCTGCGGAGCCCAGTGGCTGGGGCAAATTGCCCCACTTGACCCTCCCCCCCAGGCGGCCCTGCTGAGCACCAAAACTTCCTAAAAGTCAGGGGTGTTTGAGGGTGAGCATTTACCTGAGCCAACAGAGATTAAAACTAAAGTGAGGTGTCTATCCTGTCATATGTGCCTGTGGGGACGTCTGAAGTATAATGTTTTATCTGATCAATTAGTCTTGATTTGGTGTAGCCACAGTACAGTGTTAGTTTTGATTGACTGGCTTAGCACAGTAAATAGTTTATTGCTTAGCATGGTCTGCTGCTATCAGTAGTGTTAAATATTTCAGCAGTGGATCATCTGACCCTGCAGAACTGAGCTACTGGGGGCGGAGGGGAGGGCAAATTGGATGTGTCTGAGTCCATAATTAAAAGGATCGGTATCATGGGGTGACTGGCCTTTTTAAGAAGGAGCAAGATCCAGTTCACCTGTGAGTAAATGCCTGCTCCCCACCTGGGCTTTAAGGAAGGCACCTGTACCTTATAAAGAGAGACTGCAGGTGGCAAAGCTGTAGGGAAGAGTGAGCTGAGGGAAGTCCAGAAGCCATGGCCTGGACAAGAGACTTATGCAATCCTCTGATTGCAAAGGGGGAGACAACTGGCCTGGGAAAGGATGTGCCCAGGATGAGCTGTGGGGAGAGACTGAGCAGAGCCTAGGAGAACAGAAATTGTGCCTAGTGGGGAAGCTTTGAGTCAGTCAAAGGTGGGGGTGGAAGAGACTGGGCATTGGTTTCTGGCTTTACTTTGGGTTTATTTTATGTTGATAAACCCCTTTTGTGGAAACTGGTTTGTTGTTGGATGTGAGCCTCTGAATTATTCTTCAGCACCTGTCAAGGGGATGTTGATGCAGGGGGCTCTACTGGTCAGGTAGGCCCCTTGACAATCAGCTAGAGTGTTTCTCAAATGCAGCCACCAGGGCCTTTTCTTGTGGCCACAGCCCAGGGCCGGTGCAAGGATATTTTGCACCCTAGGCGAAACTTCCACCTTGTGCCCTCTGCCCCCACCCCTCCCCCCAGAGCATTGCTTATTAAAACCTTCAAAAATGAATACTGCATAATGTGGCATTGTTCATTAGAATTAATACATATTCGGCTAGAAAATTTATTAATTTCATTATTTAGTCTACATATTTAATGAAAATAATTGAATAACCTGACAGGGTGTGGGGCTGGCCGGCTCTGGGCAGGGCAGGGGATGTGAAGCTGGTTGGAGATGGGGTGTGGGATTGGCTGGAGACAGGGGGTGCAGGGCTGGCTGCGTGCAGGGCAGGGGGTGTGGGGCTGGCTGCAGGCAGGACAGGGACTGCAGCAGGGGCTGGATGGAGACAGGTGGTGTGGGGCTGGCTATGGACAGGGCAAGGAGTGCAGCAGGGGCTGGCTGTGGGCAGGGCAGGGAGTGTGGGGCTGGCTGTGGGCAGGGCAGGAGGTGCAGCAGGGGCTGGCTGCGGGCAGGGCAGGAGGTGCGGGGCAGGTTGAGGCAGGGAAGGGGGTGCGGGGCTGGCTAGAGACAGGGCAGGGGGTGTGAGGCTGGCTGTGGGCAGGGCAGGGGGTGCAGCAGGGGTGGCTGCGGGTAGGGCAGGGGGTGAGGGGCTGGCTGGAGGCAGGGGAAGGGGTGTGGAGCTGACTGGAGGCAGGGGAAGGGGATTGAGGGGTTGGCTGAAGTCAGGCCAGGGGGTTCAGCTGCCATGGATGGAGCTGGAGCACAAAGAGCAGCTGCAGAAGGAAGAGCTGTTGGACAGAAGCTTCTGTGAGGAACCGGCTCTGTCCCATGGAGAGGTACCACTGCGGGATCTGCATTTTAAATAGCAGTGGGGACGCCCCTGCAGCCCCTTGCCCTCTCAGCCTCCTGGGCACTGGCTCTCTGCCTCACTGGCTCACTCCCTAGGGGCTCAGCCCTGCTCCTCTTGCCCCCAGTCCCTCATTAGGCCTGGGTGCCTGTAAAGCAGGCAGCATGTCTTTGCACTGTGTTAATGACTCCTGAACTGGTGGGGGCTATGCCTAATTGCTGCCACTATCTCTTTCTTTGCTGGGCAATTAGATGACAATTAACTTGGAATAGACCAGAGGGGTCAGAGTAGAGAAGGAGGGAAGAGAGACCTTTAGGTTTCAGTTCTGTGCAAATCCGATTAACTTTTCTTTTCAGCTGCCTATAAACAAACCTAGTAGAGAAAAGAGTTTCTTCCCCACATCCCCTCCCCCAAAAAATCGGTTATGATTTTAATGAATCCAGAAGCAAAATAATTTTGTAATCAAAAAGACAAGTTTCCTGCTTTCCCTTCCACAAAGATCTATTTCCAACCCAGGTAACTTATTATTTATTATCTGTAGTAACTATGTTCTCACGTTTGAATGATACACTGTAGTGGTGTTGGAGTTCTTTGGAAATCCCTCAGCTCTTTTGCTGTGTTGGGAGTGAATGCTAGACCCTCAGTTAATTACTTTTACCTTACTTCATGTGCCCATCTTTTGGTCATTAAATTTTTGAAGTTAAATTAGATTTTTCAAAACCCAGCTTTAAAATGATGTTCATGCTGACAATTGCAATTTAATTGTCCAAACGGGAAAATCGATGCCTTGAAATTATGGAATCTAATTTTAAAATTGTATTAAAAATGTGGCATTATAAAGGGGAAATATTTTAAAAGGTTTTACCAGCATCCCCATTACTGTTACCCAGGATTCTGCTTCAAGCAGTAACACAGGAGGGAGAAGGCAATGGACAGATTAGTGTTCAGTGGTACTTCAAACAAAAAGACATTTACTCTTAAATTATCTCGTTGATGCCTAACTGACGATCTAATAGCATGCATCAAGTACATCAAAACATTGCTGAATAAGCTTGTTAGCATTTCTAGGGAGGACACTGAACATTCCAAACAGTGATAAGTGGTGCCTGGGGGCGGTCCACCGGAGCCGTGCGAGCAGCCGACCGTCCGCAAGCACAACTGCAGCAGCTCAGACTCCCTCTCTGGCCATGTCTACATCTAAAATTTTGCAGCGCTGGTTGTTACAGCTGTATTAGTACAGCTGTATAGGGCCAGCGCTGCAGAGTGGCCACACTTACAGCAACCAGCGCTGCAAGTGGTGTTAGATGTGGCCACACTGCAGCGCTGTTGGGCGGCTTCAAGGGGGGTTCCGGGACCGAGAGAGCAAACCGGGAAAGGAAACCAGCTTCGCCGCGGTTTGCTCTCTCGGTCCCGGAGCCAGCCAGCAAACCGCAGGGAAGGAGACCTGCTTGCTCGGGGTTCCGGGACCGAGAGAGCAAACCGGGAACGCCGCGGTTTGCTCTCTCGGTCCCGGAGCCAGCCAGCAAACCGCAGGGAAGGAGACCTGCTTGCTCGGGGTTCCGGGACCGAGAGAGCAAACCGGGAACGCCGCGGTTTGCTCTCTCGGTCCCGGAGCCAGCCAGCAAACCGCGGGGAAGGAGACCTGCTTGCTCGGGGTTCCGGGACCGAGAGAGCAAACCGGGAACGCCGCGGTTTGCTCTCTCGGTCCCGGAGCCAGCCAGCAAACCGCGGGGAAGGAGACCTGCTTGCTCGGGGTTCCGGGACCGAGAGAGCAAACCGGGAACGCCGCGGTTTGCTCTCTCGGTCCCGGAGCCAGCCAGCAAACCGCGGGGAAGGAGACCTGCTTGCTCGGGATTCCGGGACCGAGAGAGCAAACCGCGGCGAAGCTGGTTTCCTTTCCCGGTTTGCTCTCTCGGTCCCGGAACCCCGAGCAAGCAGGTCTCCTTCCCCGCGGTTTGCTGGCTGGCTCCGGGACCGAGAGAGCAAACCGCGGCGTTCCCGGTTTGCTCTCTCGGTCCCGGAACCCCGAGCAAGCAGGTCTCCTTCCCCGCGGTTTGCTGGCTGGCTCCGGGACCGAGAGAGCAAACCGCGGCGTTCCCGGTTTGCTCTCTCGGTCCCGGAACCCCGAGCAAGCAGGTCTCCTTCCCCGCGGTTTGCTGGCTGGCTCCGGGACCGAGAGAGCAAACCGGGAAAGGAAACCAGCTTGATTACCAGAGGCTTCCTCCTTCCACGGAGGTCAAGAAAAGCGCTGGTGAGTGTCTACATTGCATTACCAGCGCTGGATCACCAGCGCTGGATCCTCTACACCCGAGACAAAACGGGAGTACGGCCAGCGCTGCAAACAGGGAGTTGCAGCGCTGGTGGTGCCCTGCAGATGTGGACACTCTCAAAGTTGCAGCGCTGTAACTCCCTCACCAGCGCTGCAACTTTCTGATGTAGACAAGCCCTCTGTCCCAGCAGCAGTGGCTGCTCAACCATTTAAAAAAAAAAATTGAGGGCGCTTTTTGGCGCCCTCAAATCTCAGCGCCCTAGGCAACCGCCTAGTCTGCCTAAATGGTTGCATTGGCCCTGCCACAGCCTCCTGGGCTGTGATGAGGGGGAGGGGTGCAAAGCAGTGACCGCTCTCCCAGGGCTGCCAGCAGCAGTTGGGCTCTGCCCCACTCCAGAGACACAAATGCTGGAGGTGCAGGCAGCTGGTGAATTCCACACCTTCCTGGGGGTAGGGGAGGCAGGCTTCAGCCATGGGGCTTCAAGCTCCATCTGTGCAGTGCCAGGCTCAGGTCGCTCACCATCCCCTATCCTCCCCCTCACCCCACCCACATTGTCCTAGGGGGCTATTGCCTCCCTGCCAACCTCTCCATCCAGGGCTTAATCTGCCCCAGGGCTGAGTAAGTTTGCTATGAAAAGTGATATTAAACATACAAATATCACTTTTCACAGCAGAAGACTTACCAGCTAGCAAGTCTTAGGGAGGGGAAAGCACAAAAGAAAACAAAAAAAACAAGAACAGGTGAAGCACCTTATGTGTTTCTATTCAGTTTATATCCAATAAAGAATAGAAACAACTGTAAATTTTTATTACTGAGTCTGAAAAAACCCTACATAAATATGCACATCCACATCATTGTAATTTGTTTTTCATAAAGTTAATTACATATTTTAGGAAAAATTGTCAGCATGGCCACCAGCAAGAGTTAAAGCAGCAAAGAATCCTGTAGCACCTTATAGACTAACAGACGTTTTGGAGCATGAGCTTTCGTGGGTGAATAGAGTTAGTGACTGCACTCTGAGGCCACCAAAAAATTTGTTGGGAAGACCCCCTTAGCTAGTACATAATACACAGTGATGCAGAGTTGGGCATTTTCTTAGTGTAATTTGCTTATTTACAAAACACACACAAGTCCTGTTCCTTAAAACAGAGGTGCTAACAGATTGCATACCGGCAACTTCCCCTTGCCAAAACCTCAAGTCAGGCACTGATGCCCTTTGCAGAGAAGCAGCTGCTTGAGTTTTATCTCTCTAGAACTCATATCAAAATCAGTTGCTGAGCAAAATAGTTCTCTTCCTTTCCAATCCCTGCATATTACACATTAGAAAACCCATCAGAACTTCTCTGGGACAACGTGACGTTCAAAGGCGAACATGGGTATCACGTCTCCTTTAGTGTAGCTGCTCTGCAATACAAAGGAACCTCAGACCTTTAATGGCCTGATGAACTAGGGTGTTTATACCCACTTGATCTCCTTAATGGGGTCTGACTGTTTATTCATTAAGACCCCTTGTGGGCACCTTTCAACATAACAAAGGTGTCTTTGGGTCTGCACCCTCTTGTGCCTGTGTTCTGTGTTTAGGCTGGTCAAATAAAGAGCACCAATGCCTTTCTCAGCAGTTGCACCCTCATGTCTTTATTTACATTATTTTATGCAGTCCCCAATTCCTCCTACAGCTGTCTTCTAGCCCCTGAGGCTCGCCTCAATTGGCACACATGCAGAGATCCAGCCCTCCTGCCTCTGCCCAGGCTAGCCCCTTATTGAGCTTTTCCCCGGGCTTAAATAGCCCTCCCAGTCCTCAGCCCAGCTGTCTTTAATTGGCTCAGCCCATTACTCTGAGCCCATCCTCATTAGGGCCTGCAGCTGGGCTCCCTGCTGAATGCCTGAGCCCCTGCACTTGGTGCGGTCAGCCTTTTTAGCAGGGCATCCACAGGGTTCATCTCTGCCCTGCTACAAGGGGACAGAGCATCTCTTAATACGTGTTTTGTACCCAGCATAAGATGTCTGCATTCCTGATTGAGATCCCCAGGCTCTACAACAATAAATCCACCACCACAATTGCTACTAATTGAAAACCATGTTGTCAATCTAAGTAGAGAGGCCAAGGATGGAATGGGCATAAGACCTGAGCTATCCTTTCATCTCTAGAAATAAACTGTTCCAGACTTTTTTGATAGTATACTTGACAGGACAATATGAGGTAGTTTACATTGACCCTTTCTGTGCTCTACCAGTCCTGTGAAAAAATTGGACTTAATTCTCCAGGGCTGTAAGTCAAGGACCAATGAGTTCCACATAATTGCTTGTTTCAAAAGGAAGAAGAAACAAGATAAAATTATACTCAGTCTGTCTAGAAACCCGTTGTCTGTGTTTTAGTTGAGTAATCACATCCTACTCTAAAGTACTTTATTTGAGTCAGTTTTGATGCCAAGAGCTTGATTTAATGGAAAAATTTATTATTTGGCCTTGGCAGAGAACTTCTCCATGTAGGGCAGGATTTGTTTTGCATGCTCCCACATTATAAACAAT
Source organism: Gopherus evgoodei (assembly GCF_007399415.2). Lineage (NCBI taxonomy): Eukaryota > Metazoa > Chordata > Testudines > Testudinidae > Gopherus > Gopherus evgoodei. The sequence goes on from NC_044324.1 coordinate 130,306,526, forward strand.
AGGAGACCTGAATGTGTAGGGGTTGAGTTTACATAGGTGCATATTTGCACACACAATTCATGTGTGAGAACTGAAACATGAAAGCAGGGTGAAAGTCCAAGGCTAGATCCCCCCCTGGCAAGCAGGGCGGAGAACACAGCTTCTGGAGCTGGTGCAAAGGTGGCATATGATTCACCTGGTGCTTCCACAGGGTGCCAATGGTTCTGATGACTGCGTACATTTTTATTTATGTAAAAACTGTGCACAATTTAAAAAAAAAGAAACTTCCATTTGAAACCTTTGTGAAACTTAAAAATTTTGAATTTGCAGTTAAAAAAATATTATGATCAGTTATAATCAGTGTCTTCAAGATTTGAAGAGTCACTGATATCTTGTGGGAAAGTTTGCAACTGGTTCTTTTTAGAGAACATTTTCTTTTCCATAATTTTTATTACCAAGGACATTTTATGACTGGAAGAGCTTTGTTTGTGAAGCGTTGGTCTATGTATGTTCCTGGAGCCATGGTCTCCGTTAAGCTTGTCAGTATTATTATTTATGCAGTGCGAGTACTGTCAGCAACACCCAGATTCCAATCGTTAGAGATCTCCTCCCACACCATCAAACCAGAGCCACAACATAATAGATGAATAGATCATTTTTAAAATTTAGGTTTTACATTTTTTTAAAAATATGAACAGGGCTCAAGAAAATTGGGTTTGGTTTGTTGTTTTCTTGGGGACAATGGGGTAACAGATCTGACTTTTTCCTTCCTGCACTTGTATATGTAATATGTAAACTAGTGATCTCTACATACTGAACATGTATTTTGTTTGGCATTGTTCTGTGTTGATGTTTGCTGATAGTAGGGATACAGTGTCCAGGTAAAAACTGAGTGAAATAAAGGGTTGCTAGGTAGGTGGCAAACTAAATGCAAAGTGGAGGTGGGGAGTTTCTTGGAATTAAACTGTCTTCCCCTGCATTGCCTTCCACCAATTGGAGTTTGAGGAGATATGTATAGTAAAATATAGATTGTTGTGGACATTTTGAAATGTGTGTGTTTTATCATTCTGCATTTACTGCTTCTTGACGTTCCACACTTCTGCAGTGATGCCCACAAGGGCAATAATACAAGGCCACTGCAGCTTCTCCTTACATCTGCAGGCCTCTCTGGATCTGCAGGTTATGTGTCTTAGATGTCTGATAGGCTCCAGAGTTGACAGGATTTCTCATATTCCCTCATATTTACTGAGGCCCTCTCATCCCTGCTTGATATTTCTGACAAAATCATCAAACATACTCATGCTCGGATGCCAGAGAGATTCTGAGGATAGTCCTTTACAGTTCTGAAATATTACCAGGTCTCAGTGATCTGCCATTTGAGTTCAGACTCTCTGGTATGTGTGTAATTATAGAAAAATCCAGCAGTTGTCACGCAAGCCCTTTGTTTTAGCTCTAATACCATCATCTAATTTTTTTGCTCTCAGGCTGGGTTTCTGTGAATCCATGCCGATTCCAGCTAAGACCAGAGAGGGTACTGATTATCCCATGGATTTCCTCCCTCTGTTGAATTTGGCCCCTCTTTAAAATAATCCTCACATGTTTCCTTGGGCACAGATGGCAAGTAGGGTTGATAGCCAAGATGGGTTTACAACAGAGCTATGAGACTGCTAGGGGTTCCTTTCAGGCCAATTGATCATCACTTTCTGCCATAGAAATTAAGAACATCACCTTTTCACCTTACAGTTTGCAGGGTTTTAAGCAACAACAAGGCCCCAGATGGCTGGAGGGGAGGGTCTTACCATGAGTTCCTGCCCCCTGAAGAGGGGATCTAGGCTGGTATTGTGGGGAGATTTGCACAGGACAGCAGGTCCCCCCACAAGCCATCACTTGCATTGTTTGTACATAGTAACAGTCCTGGGGAAGCGAAAACAGAAAGACTGAATGCTGATAGTTCCATGGGTGTCATGCATAAAGTCACTCATTTTTCTGTTATTATCTAGGGATTTTTTTATTAAAGGGGCCAGTTCTGTTCTCTGTTACATAGATGTAAATGTGGAGTAACTCTGGTGTACATGCAGAGTGAGTGGAATTGCTTTGAATTTTTATCTGTGGGCTTGTCTACATCAGAAAGTTGCAGCGCTGGTGAGGGAGTTACAGCGCTGCAACTTAGGAGGTGTACACATCTGCAGGGCACCACCAGCGCTGCAACTCCCTGTTTGCAGCGCTGGCCGTACTCCCGTTTTGTCTCGGGTGTAGAGGATCCAGCGCTGGTGATCCAGCGCTGGTAATCAAGTATAGACACTTACCAACGCTTTTCTTGACCTCCGTGGAATAAGCAGGTATCGCAGCATACCTGAGGAAGCCTCTGGTAATCAAGCTGGTCTCCTTCCCCGGTTTGCTCTCGCGTTCCCCGAACCCCGAGCAAGCAGGTCTCCTTCCCTGAGGTTTGCTGGGTGATTCCGGGAACGCGAGAGCAAACCGTGGCGAGGCTGGTCTCCTTTCCCGGTTTGCTCTCTCGTTCCCCGAACAAGCAGGTCTCCTTCCCTGCGGTTTGCAGGGTGGTTCGGGGAACGCGAGAGCAAACCGCGGCGAAGCTGGTCTCCTTTCCCGGTTTGCTCTCTCGTTCCCCGAACCCCCGAGCAAGCAGGTCTCCTTCCCTGTGGTTTGCAGGGTGGTTCGGGGAACGCGAGAGCAAACCGCGGCGAAGCTGGTCTCCTTTCCCGGTTTGCTCTCTCGTTCCCCGAACCCCCGAGCAAGCAGGTCTCCTTCCCTGCGGTTTGCAGGGTGCTTCGGGGAACGCGAGAGCAAACCGCGGCGAAGCTGGTCTCCTTTCCCGGTTTGCTCTCGCGTTCCCCGAACCCCCCTTGAAGCCGCCCAACAGCGCTGCAGTGTGGCCACATCTAACACCACTTGCAGCGCTGGTTGCTGTAAGTGTGGCCACTCTGCAGCGCTGGCCCTATACAGCTGTACTAATACAGCTGTAACAACCAGCGCTGCAAAATTTTAGATGTAGACATGGCCTGTGTGACTGAGAGCAGAATTTGACACCAGCTGTGGAGAATGATCTTAACATAAGTTGAAGGCTTTCTCTCCCAACTGACATTGCGGTTCCAGAGAAACACTAAAGGAGTGTGCTCTGAATTAGATTTATTCTTTCCCCAGCTGGAATCCTGTGACCTTTTCTTTGCCTTTTTCTGAGGTTCAGTGAAGCATGCTTGAGGTATCTCTATTATTTATGTGGCTTCGGTCTCCACATGGTGCGTTAGTCACTGTAACCACTTACAATATCAGCAGGCATTGGCTCTTTCCCTCTCCCAAGCTGAGAAAGATCTGAAATGCTATCTTACGTCAGATCATTCTCTGCCAGGGGAAAGTCCTTAGAAGAGATTCTGGAGGAGGAAATCTCTGGAAAGATCATTTTGTAGAGATTCCTCTTCCCATGTCACATTATCTAATTGCACAGGAGATGGCCAGACAGGGTTCGTCTCCCTGCAGATGAGATCAGAAACTAGCAGGTCCAAAGCCATCTATATGGAGCCCCTGGGCCTCTGCACTGGTGTTCTCCCCCATCCAGCTCTATGGTGGTTGCTGCCCTTGGACCCTGAGCTGTAATGTCTTTCCTGCTTACCCTCCTTGGGGACAGTGAAGGAAGAAATGTCTCTCCCCTCTGGGACAGGCTTCCCAGTCTCCACTCCCTCCACAGTGCGGACCCTGGGCCACATAGCATGCTCCATGAGGTCTGGAGAAGGACAGGACTGTGCTGTACAGGTAACTCAGGCTGTGACCTTCTGTGCAAGAGAGGTGAAACCTGCACAAAGATAGTCCCCTCCACATGTGAACAATCTGAGGCCCAGTGCGGTTTAGAATAAATAATGTAAGATTGCTTGATTCCTGCCTCTGCAGGGTGCCACGTTGATGGGTCCCTACAAAGTGAAAATTTCCTGTTGCTCTTCCACTAGGCAGCACCCTGGCTACTGGCAGGCATCCAAATGTAGCCAGCACTCTGATCTGCCTGTTATCTCCTGCCCTCCTCCATCCTGGATAAGTAGGGGTAAGAAAGTATCAGTCACAGTGCATTTCAGATCCTTCATTAGTACCCATCAGCAGTATTCCTACTTCTCTTGATCAGGGCACTGGCTGTGCCATAGTGCTGTGGTGCCAACACTCATGATTTTATCATGGGTCTTGAGATCTTGGGTGTCTCTTTAAAGCCTCAGCTCCTGGAGTCAAGTGACTACATAATCTCAGTTCTTTTTGTTGGTTGGTTCCTTTTTAAATGAAAATGTCTAGCCCTTGTGGTTGTGGAGAAAAACTTGAAAACATGACCTTGGGCAAGGAAAAAAGAACCCAGCATTTATTTTTATTTTTTTTAAATCTGCTTTTTAAGCCAATCTCATGATTTTGGAGTCTGACTTGTGATTATTGAAGGCTTGGAGTAGGCAATGCTGCTTGTTGGGTTATGAAATGCCTGGCCTGGTTGGCATCCCCATCTCAAAGTTTTGTACTCTAGTGGTTTTGATCACTCTGAACAATCCCTGCTGATGCTCACAGAGTGTAGCTTTTACCATGTTAGGGTGTTAGGATGAAATTCTTCCCATTGGAGCATGTTGGCCCAGCCTTTGTGTTTGCTTTGTGTTGTTTTTTGGGTTTCTGCTGGCAGAGCTATTTCCAGTGCTTAATTTGTAATGAAAGAGGTGCTGGAGCTCAAGCAATTTTTTTACATTCTTCTGACTTGTTGCTGTTCATGGCTGTGGGTTTGTTGATGAGTGGAACAGCATGGATCAGTCTAAGCTTACCAGCAAGAGCCTTAGGACAGTGCCACATCTTAGGAGAGTGAACACTTCCCTCTTTGAACCTCCCTTCATGACTTTGGCAGTGCTAGCTTAGTGGACTCCACCTGTTTGCTCTTCTCCTGTCATGAGGAGAGTCTCCTTCATTCCCAAGGAGAATGCTGGAAGCAGAGGTCACTTCTACTTCAAAAGACCTATCCCAGGTTTAGGTGCAGTTAAGCAATGGTTTGTTTATTTATAAAGAGAGGGGAGAGAAAAATAAAAGCTTTCACTCTTACTCATGTTAGCGACAAGGAGCTGTGCTACTGCAGCTCAGGAAAATAGTTTTCAAATATTAAAGGCTGGTAGCAGTCACTTTACATGTCAAAGTCCATGTCTGGCCTTGGCACATTGTTCTCTCTCTCTTCATGGTAAGCTGCCCTGGAGAAACCTTCTTTTCTCCAAACCTGCCTGTGTGTCAGTGTCCTGAAAGGAGAATGTCTGATCTAGTTACATTCAGCTTTGTGTTCATTTTCAAAGGGGGAAACAGAGGCAGGGAAGTTAAGTGACAGAGCAAAGGCCACACAATGAGTCAGTGGCAAAATCAAGAATTAGAACTATTCCTGTGTGCTTTCTGCCTTTTGAAGAGAAGGAAAGTAGTGAGATGGGCTTCTAACAGATACAGCACGTGAGAGCCAGAATAAACCCTTGTGTGTGTACACCACCTCATCTGTCTGTGACTGGTGCTTTAGAATGTGCTTAATAGAAATTCCTGCAATTAACTGAGCCAGATTCTCTCCTGTGCTGCAGCTGCCTTACACTGCATGGAGAAGAGTGGCCCAAAACTTGGCACAGCCAGATGCAGGAGGGCACAGCCTCTATAACAAGTCCTAAACCACCCAGTGACTGCCTTGGGGCTCATAGCTGGGGAAAAATTAGGTATGGAAAGGACTTCTCAGCACTCTGAGGTGAGTAAGTTAGGGCAGCTTTTAGGCTGCTGTAATGTACACAGAGCAACCCCAGGATTGGGGGAGCACAGATGAGAATTAAAGCCCTCTTCCCCCCCCATCCCCTTGGGCTGTGCTGTGCACTTGTTGGGCCCCAGTTAAGGGTTATGGTTACTGCAAGTAGAAAACCAATAAAAAGAAAAATGCCTTGCAATATTAACTCACTAGAAAGATTAAAACACCTTTCTTGGAATAACTACTTTATGCCACAAATAGAGGCTTATCCATTTTTTAAATTAGCATATGAATCCACGAGGCTATGAATCCAGAAATTTGGTGCCAAATTTCAACCTAGACTCAAACTTTTACAGCTCAGATAAATCCTCTGAATATGGGGGTATGCCATGGAAAGACAACGTAGGGTTGCCAGTTTTGGTTGGATGTATTCCTGGAGGTTTCATCACATGACATAATCTTTAATTAAAGATTAATCTTTAATTCCTGGAGACTCCAGGGCAATCCTGGAGTGCTGGCAACCCTAAAGACAAGTAGACCTTAGGGTGCTGTGAATGGCTATGCTATAAATCTTTTTCTTACAATTCCACATAGATGTGCAAAAAATCTTTGCTAACTTTGCATCTCTCACATGTGACAGAAGTAAATATTTAAATCTAGTGGAACTTCAGGAGACAGTAATAAGGTTTATGGCTTAAACAAGCCACAGCTCTTTGTATCATTGGCTGTCATTATAGGAAGTGAATAAAAAAGCTTATGACTTTCTCCTTTTTTCTGCCATGATACTTTGGTTTAGGAGTGTTTTCTGGTTTTGTTTAGTAAAGGCATCCAGTTGCGTGGTTGAGTTCAAAATCAAAGAATAGGGTCTAGCAGTTTGTTTATGTTTTATGCAATGTTTGTATAGAGCAGAGGTCGGCAATCTTTCAGAAGTGGTGTGCTGAGTCTTCATTTATTCACTCTAATTTAAGGTTTTGCATGCCAGTAATGCATTTTAACATTTGTAGAAGGGGTCTTTCTATAAGTCTATAATATATAATTAAGTATAGTTGTATGTAAAGTAAATAAGGTTTCAGAATGTTTAAGAAGCTTCATTTCAAATTAAATTAAAATGCAGAGCCCCCTGGACTGGTGGCCAGGACCCGGGCAGTGTGAGTGCCACTGAAAATCAGCTTGTGTGCCACCTTAGACACCCGTGCCATAGGTTGCCTACCCCTGGTATAGAGGATCCTCTGCCTAAATAATTCAGGATAGGTAAAGGAGGACTTATTAAGACCATTGTTTTCCAATTATTTTACTTTCCAAAATGGATTGTATATCACATTTCTGGCACTTCTGAGCATTTGTTCTGAGGTCCTCCTTTACTTACCATGGAGTCTCCGATGAACAGAGGAAGATATTTAATTCCAGGCCCAGACTAAAGGCCCAGAAAAAGCTGTAGGAGGTGTTATACACAGAGAAGCTGGGGGTGCATAATACAAAGTCCCATTCCTGGACTGAAGAGTTGGTGTTGGACAGATGCATCTGGGGCCCAGGACAGAAAAATTTGCCTTTCCCTCTGACCCTAATCCAGCACAAAGCAGTTTCGCAGCTGTTCCACAGAATAAACCCTTGTGTGTGTACACCACCTCATCTGTCTGTGACTGGTGCTTTAGAATGTGCTTAATAGAAATTCCTGCAATTAACTGAGCCAGATTCTCTCCTGTGCTGCAGCTGCCTTACACTGCATGGAGAAGAGTTATCCATTCATTGGACAGTCTTCACAAGCTTTACCCTCACCTGCCTATCTGTGTGGGAAAGAGGAAAGAAGGATCCAATACGCAAAATACAGGGCAGTGGCAAATCAGGCCTCTGATTCTTCAGAGGACATCAAACAAATAATGCACTCGTCCAATTCCATATGCACTTAACCTCTCCATAATGACCAACTCTGCAATGCTATGGTGGTAATGCTTTTTGACCTTTGTGGCAATTAGCTTAGTGCACTGAAGCAGGAAACCAGGTTAGCCTAACTTTAGCATGATGTTGCTATTAGTCAATAAATAACCCAACCCTTTTAAAAGTGCTTCTCAGGTAAGTGGCAGAAGCCTGGCTGAGTATCCAGCGCCAGAAAAGGAAATGCTTTCTTCGTGCGATAGCGGACTCTCAAATGCAGGATAACATCCATCTTGTCAGTTTGTGTGTGACACACTAAATTTCTTTCATTGGCCTGTGAGAGAGAATCATTCTATCACAGTTCCTGTATTCTACTGTTATTTTGATCTAATAATTAAATGCTCTGATAGGAGCCATTTTATAATGCTCAACATGCAAAGATTATAACAGTGATGTGTTTCTGAAGATTTATTTGAAAATTAATCTGTAACTTGGACAAAGCATTCTGTAAAATCTGTCAGGACCAGATATAATGCAGCAGCACTTGCACTGAAGTTGACAAAAGGTGCATTGGATGGTAGGGTCTGATTCAAAGCTTGTTGAAGTCAGTGGAAAGATTCCTGCTGACTTGATTGGGCTTTAGCAAGAGCTGTTAGAGCCTGTAGCTCTGTATTAAGTGTTCAGTGGTTATAAAGTGCTTTGAACATGTAAAGCAGTATTATAAACCTCCCATGTAACAGTCCTCTCCCATAGTTTGTGTGTGTCAGGAAAGAATACTCTATATGAAACATAAAAAGTTATACTAATCTTTCATTCGTCTGTGGTCCTGAGCTGCCTTGCATTGGCAAAACTCCCATGGATTTCAGTGACAGAAGGGTTGGGCCCTCAGATTCTTTATTGTATTATTAGTATTATCATAGCACGTAGGAGCCTCAGTCATGGACCAGGACCCAATTGTGCTAGGTGCTGTACAAACACAGAACAAAAAGACAATCCCTGCCCCCAAAGCGCTTACAATCTAAGCCTAATACCAATAATATTCTATTCATGTTAATTACTACTATATATAATGGTGACTCCCTCTACCTATGTTTGCATACAGCAGAAAAAGCCACAAAAGGCCAGATTTTCAAGTGCTCATTGCTCACAGTTTGGGACAGATTATCAACAGAGCTCAATATGTTGGATGCAGAGCTCTTTTGAAAATCTGGTCATTTATTTTGGTGTCTAAACAGGAGCTGTGCTCATTGAAAATTGAGCCTTAAGTGAACATGGAAAGTTTATGCATCAATGCTGAAGTAGAATATTAGTCAGACTTGTTCCAAACAAGTAACATGGGGTCAAATGTGACGACTTTTATTCATGTGTGACAGCTCATGTTTTTCAGAAAGTCTCCTTCCATGACTAAAGGTTGAATGATTGTGCCCATCCCCTTAGAACTTCCTTTTTTCTGAGATAACACAGACCAAAATTGGCTTAAATATGAAATAAAATGCATTGAGATTTATACATATTTTAATACCCTTATTTAGGAGCTGAAATGCAAACTGGGGAGGGGTTTATTTTTTTTCAAACTTTTAATGAGTAATCAGCAATGGTACTTTGTTGCATTTTAGGATAAGGCAGAGACTGGAAAAAAAAGATAACATTTCAAACCAAATTCTGTTCTTTGAGCACAAGTGCAATTCATGTAGCTGAGAATAGAACTTTCTGTTCTTCTTTGAGTGATTGCTCATGTGCATTCCAATAGGCGTGTGCGTGCGCTGCATGTACGATTGTCGGAAGGTTTTTTCCCCTAGCGGTACCTGTGGGGTCAGCTGTGGAGACCCCTCGAGTGACACATTCATGGCTGTGTATAAATGTCACTGGCAACCTGCCACCTGCCAGTGATGGTCATTGGAGCAGCTCAGCCTCTTGCATTCGCAAGTGCCTACCTATTGGTTCCCTTTTCTTATTTGTAAATAGTTAATAGATAGTTGTATACTATAGTTACTAGTTAGTTACGCTTACTTTGGGGGGCTTTCCTCCCACCCTAGTTTCCCCAAGCACTGGGGCATGCCTCGGTTGCGGGTTTAAGGTGTGCAAGAGATGTGTGAAACCTATGCCCAGAGGCAATCCACATGCTGCCTGTCTCAAGTGCCTAGGAGAAAGCCATCAGACAGACAAGTGCCCAGTTTGCAGGAGCTTTAGACCTAGGACTAAGAGAGAGTGGGACTATTGTTTAAAGCTCCTCCTGATGGAGTCGGCCCTCAGCCGGCACTGGAAACGGCACCCACATCGTTGGTGCGCAGCACCCCGACTTCAACGTGGGATGTCCCGGCACCGAGGAAGGACTCCTCCAAGGAGCATCGACACCGCTCCCTGACTCGTAAGTCCAGTTCTAGCAGGCGGCACCACTCACAGTCCACGGTGCCGCATAAGAAAAAGAAGGTGGACGAGGGTCATTCCCCCGTTAAGAAGCCATGAGGGGATTCCAGCAGGGTGTGTCCCAAGGCGGGACACCCACGATCTAGACCTCAGGACCCAGCACAGTTGACTCCAGCCCCGACTGAAGGTCCATCAAGTCTGGTATTGGTGGACTCCCTGACTCGGGAGGATTTGGAGGAAGAGCTCGACCTCCCTTCCACGCCGGATACCTATGAGGCAGCACGGGACCTTATTGCCATGACAGCGCAGTCCCCGACCCTGCAGATGTGAGCTCCAGCACCGCCTGCAGACGCGGGCCGAAGCTCAGGCATCGTCACCAGCACCGGCGACAGCACCTATAGTGGCGCCACATGTGGCAACATCTCTGGCACCCTTCATGGCACTGATGGCGGCATTGCCTCCTGTGCATCATCGCCGCAAGCCCATGATGTTATGGCGCCGCTCCCCATCACCCAGTACCACTCCCTGGCACCGTCGGCCTCCGCCCCCTCATGGTCAGGCACAGAGTACTCTTCTGAGTTGGATGCTGAGTCTTCTGTCTCCCGATGCAACTGGTACTGCTCATGGTCCTGGCACTGGTCCTGGCACCACAGAGTTGTGGACTCATCAGCACTGGCGGTATCCTGGCCACGCCAGTGGCAGGGCCCAGTACGATGGCCCTTTTGGACTCCTTGGGCCTAGCATCAGGATCAGGGTCAGGGCTGCATAGATGGCGCCTGCACCCGTGCCCACCCCCCGCAGCAACGTTGGTGGCTCGCCACACCTCCCAGGGCTCCTGAGGACCCCACACGAGACAGGGACTCTGGGCCGTCAAGCTCAGGACCAGCGCCCAAACCAGCACCACCAGTTGTACTGGAGCCATTTCCAGTCACGAGGGGACCGACACACTTAACCCAGGAGCCAGAAGAGCAGGAAGACACGGTCCCACAGGCCTACTCCTAACTGGACGAGGTGGTGGCAGGCACCACCACCACCCTGCCGGTCCGGCTGTCCTTAGCTCTTCTGGGGCCCTATGTAGCCCCAGGCCTCCACAGGAGGGAGGGGCGGTGGGGCTGGCTTGGGGAGCAGTGGGGAACCACCCCCTAGCACTCACCGGCGGTGCAGCTGGGGCCAGGTCGCTGCACTTCCCGCTGCTGGTGAGTGTAGGCCCAGCCCTGCTGCACTCCTCAGGGGAGTGGGGGCAGAGCAGGGGTGGGAAGAGATGTAAAACACAAGTCTTGACTGGCAATAATTTTATTCCTATTCTAGGTGATCAACATGGTTTTATGGCAAATAAGTTTTGTAAAACAAGCCTGATTTAATTCATTGATGAGATTATTAATACATTTGGTTGATAGAGGTTATTACATAAATGTAATATAATTAGACTTTTGTAAGGCTTCTGAGTACTGCGTGACATTCTGATGGAAAAGATTAGCACGTTACGATATCAATAAAGCACACGTTTAATGGATTAAGAACTGGATAGCAGATCTCAAACAGTTGTTAATGAGGAATTATCTAGTGGGGTTCCGTGGGGATCAGTTTTAGGAGTGACATTATAACATTTTCATCAGTGATCTGGAAGTAAATATAAAATCACTACTGATAAAATTTGCAGATGACACAAAGATAGGTAGGGTGGTAACTAATGATGAAACAGAGCAGTCGTACACAGTGATCTGGATCATTTGAAAGGCTGGGGCCATTCAAACAAAATGTGTTTTAATACAGCCAAGAGCAAGGTTGTACTTGTAGGAATAAAGAATGCAGGCCATGCTTACAGAATGGGGGACTGTATCCTGGAAAATGGTGACTCTGAAAAGGGTTGAGGGGCTATAGTGGACAAGTAATTCAATGTGAGTTTCCAGTGCAATGTTGTGACAAAAAGGGCTAATGCAATCCTTAGCTGTCTAAGTAGGGGAGTAGTGAGTAGGTAAAGGGAGGTGACGTCACCTTTGCATACCACATTGGTGAGACTGATACTAGACTTTTCTGTCCAGGTCTGACGTTTACATTTGAAAAAGGATGCTGAAAAATTGGAGAAGGTGCAGAAGAGAGCCGCACATCTGGTTCAAGGGCTGGAAAAAGCACCTTAAAGTGAGAGATTTAAAGCTCTCATTCTGCTCAGCTTATCAAAAAGAAGGTTGAGAGGGGACTTAATTACAATCTGTAATTTCCTTCAAAGGGCAAAATGATCAGGTACTAAAAAGCTCTTTAATTTAGCGTAGAAAAATGCCAGATTTATGCATTTGACAAAAGTTATGCTGTGGTCAGACACGAGTTACTGGGCTCAATACAGAGGTAACTCGGTGAATGTAATATTTGTCATATACACGAGGTCAAACTAGATGCTCCAATGGCCCCTTCTGGCTTTAAACTCTATGAATTAACCTCAAGTCAGTTAAGCACTTTCAAAAATTTTATCCTAAGTGACCTGGGCCCAAATCCTCAAAGGTATTTAGGTGCTCAATTCCTATTTAAATAATGATTTGGGAGTTAGGTCCCTAGATGCTTTTGAAAATGTTGCTGGGAACCTAAGTACCTTTAAAATCTACCTTAGAAGCCTAAATCCCACTGACTTTCAATGAGATTTAGGCTCATAAGCACATAAGTGACTTTTCAAAATGGGACTTGGACAAATAAGTCAACTAGGCTCTTTTTAAACTGTTACTCTGAGTCCCACTGCACATTTCTCAAGAATGAAAGCTGTTCCTCCTGGTGATCTCAGTCCATCTCAGGTAATTACATATTGTCACCTGTGTCCACTCACAGGCACCACCACTACAGTTAGCATTGACTGGCACACGGGGCGGCAGTCTCAGCAAAGAGACCAAGAACTGAATGAACCTTGAGGAGCAAACTGTTCTCTCTCATCCATACATAGTTACCAGCAAGCAAGGGTTAGGCTGAGGCACATTGGGCAGCCTGTAGGAACAAACTTGCACAGCTGCTGCCATGCTGTATCTGTTCTGTGCATAGAGGATTTCAATCTTCAAGGCTGGAAAGCAGCTCCTTCTCAGGAGCATTAAATTCACTTACCCCTCTTTTTTTAATTAAACAAGTATATTCTCCCTTCCAAGAATGCTGGCTATTATAAGTAATACTTTGCAGGGCAGGATCAATGCTTTAAATCCCAGGACAATGGGCCATCACCTTTATATTTCCCTGGTGTCTATTGCCTTTTGGCAGGTGTGATCCTTCATTGTGATTTTTCACCTTTCTTTTGGTTTGTCACATCCCTACTGCTCTACTAATGTCATTTTTATATACGGGTATTACATCTGAGTGGAATGAACAGATCACATTTTCTTATAACAGCAGAGAAAAACTTGGCAGAACAGGATAATTCAATGGTTGCTGGGCAATTTAGCCAACACATAATTGAAAAGAAAAAAACCCCATAAATGCTCTCAGAACCAAATGTCTAGGAAACCAGTCTCAGCAATGAATAGCAGGAAATCAATTAAATGACTGCTGTCAGGTAATAGTTTGAGAATACGGAAGAAAATTGCCTATGACAACAGTGATTTCACAATAACTCATGATAATATATCAGACCAATTTTCATGGAGTTCCGAAGTAGCTAATTTAACATCTCTGAGCTACAGTAATGAATCACCGTTTGTTGATATGGGTGTGACCCTTTACAGGGCAAAGATGATGTCAGCTGGAGTGGAATGCTTCTGAAAATAAGTCAGCTGGCACTGAGCATAAATGATTTTGAAGCTGAGAAGTCAGTGAGCTGAAGGAGTGGCACGCAGAAAATATGGAGGCCAGCTATGGCTTAATTGTTGCTGTAAGTATAGGATTAAATACCCTTTTGTCAAAAACTAGAAACCCCATAATATGTTTAAGTCTAGATCCATGCTGTCAGTCAGGATTTGACAAAAACAAACCATAATTACATAAATATATTAAACAGAAAAAGAATTAAAACAAAAATTAAACACACAATTTAAAGCAACACTGACTGAATAGAAAACGTTATTGTTTTATTTAACAAAAACATAGGAATCCAAAGACTAAACTATTGATTTCAGAACACCAGAAGTTTAGTCTTAAAGACATTTGGCCAAATTCAACCCCATTGTAACAGGGGAGTCCGTGAAGATACACCAGGAATTAATTTGAATCATTGTTTCTTGATCACAGGATAATGTATGATTCTCCCTAAGAATTTCATTTCTGAATAAACTGTTGGTTACTTGAAATGCATAGGAAAAGAGAGTTTAGTGGCGCATGGGACTTGTTAGCATTGTAGTGTGTGTATGTGTGTGTGTGTTAGACCTTTATTATGTCTTATAATGTAATTACATTGTAATCTCAAAATACATTAAAAAAATTATTGAAAAATAGACACAGAGGCAACCTGGCAAAAGAAGGTACACATTTCATGTCCCTGCAGAAACAATGCTCCTAGCTTCCTATAGGAGATTTATTTCCATAAAGAGCAGGCAGTGGTTCTTCTACTGCCACTCTGTGGGTCTTCTAGCCCTTATTTCTCACCAGGACTCTGTGGGAGAGTGTCTAGAGAGCCATTGAACCTGCAGATTCCCTAGTCACATCTTCTTTCCAAGGAGTACCATAACATTTTAGTGCTGACCAGACCCTTACAGGCCTCACTGGTATAAGTGAGGTAGCAGCTGTTTTGAGCCACCATAGCCTAATCTCTTAGGGAAGCTTTTGCCATCAAGGACCTCCCTGTAAAGGGTCACACCCATATCAACAAACAGTGATTCATCAAGTTTTAGACTATCAGAAATTGGTGGTGTTAATTTGGCACAATCTCTCTCAACAGAAAGGGTTAGAAGAAAGATGAGGGGGAGTGAGAGAGAGAGAGCAATGGAAAAATACATCCAAATATTGTTTAATTGCAGCACTCTGCTGAGTTGTATGGAATGACATATGTAAAAACAACTCAAAAATTCAGTACAGGCCTTATCATTCCTACACAGCAAGGGAGCCACAGGCAGAAACAGTAGAGACTAATAGTAGAATTTCGCAGCCCTCGGCAAGTTGGTTGCTTTTGGTGACAGCCAATTTAAACATTTTAAATGTCATCTGTATCTGCTCATTTTATTCTGACAGACAGTGACTGCCTGCCCATTGTATTTAGAGCTGCCACTCTCAGTGGAGGGGTTAATCCAGATGCCCAGGGTAGTACTGTTCTAATGGCCTTGCATAGGGCCAGATCTAAAGCCCATTGAAATTAATGGGCAACTTTCCATTAATTGCAAAGGACTTTGGATCTGGACCATACTGCTTATTTCTCATGATGAAGTACTATGTAGCACATTGTTTTCAGTCACTGCTGCAAAAAATAGTTTAATTGTTTCTCCTGAACACTGTACCTGAGGAAGTAAATTGCCCTTTGCTTGCATTTATCTGTTCCTGTTTGTAGAGTAGCACAGCATGGTATACTCCCTGCATGTAAAGAAGGCCTCTCTGAGACTGAGACCCTGTGAAGGCTTCCACTATGATGTGTGAAATGATGGTAGGTCCTGGTTATTTGGTTGCAGAGAGGACAGCATTCATGTCTAAGTCTCTGAAATCGATATGAGGAGCACAGAATGCTTAGGCAAAGTGTGGTTTTAAAATGTTTGTGCAGTGTCAATGCCGGTATGCTGGTGAATGGATTTAATCCAGCACCTCCTGGCTTGGAAGGATCAAAGGTATAACTAGAGAAATGCTTAAAGTTTTTTAGTTTCAAGTGGGAGGAGCAATTATAAAATGTTGAAAAATAAAAAAGAAAACAAAGGGGCAATTCACTGTTTTCTGAGGCTCAAGAGGATATAAGGGGAGTTTAATTGTGTCTTGAACTTGCTATTTAAACACAGAAGGAAATTTCCTTTTAGCCAAAGATCATTGGCTTTTTATAAATCAAAGCTCCCATGTTCCATCAGCGCAGGCCAAGGCCAAATGAGTAGGCAGCTTGACAGAAAATTTTCTTAATGAATGATTAGTGTTTATTTGGCAAATAATCTTGCTTTCTTTGAGCCTCGTACAGAACAGAACAAAATTGGAATGTTAATCATTGATATAAGCTTGAAAACATCCCTTGTGTTTTAGAGCAGGCAAAATGGAAGCTGGTACTCTGCAGGCTGTGTTCCTCCAGGTGACTCCCACTTGCTGAAGCTGTCACCAGCTATGGAGATGCAGCCACTCTCTGATTCACCCCATTGTGCTGTGAGTGGCATAAAAGGACTGGAGCAGGCCACAGAATTTGGCCTTTTATAATAAATTGTGGTGTTGCCCTTCTCCCAGATGTCAATGGCAATAGCCAGGGTGGGTTCAGTAATATATCTAGGAGACCCTTTCTAAAATAAATAAAATATATAGCACTGTGATGGGGTATACCTGCCTCTCACCGGACAAGAAGAGGTTAGCCCCATATTGTGGGATGAGGAAATCATGCCTCCTCACCACTGCTGAACATGCTGCAGCGGCACGGGAGCCAGCAAACAGAGCTGTAAACAGGGGAGTTTGAGTGGGAGTTTGCAAGGGGATTTTGAGGGGGAGACTAAGAGAGCCAGGCTAGTGAAGGGAGTGTGTGGTGTTCTGGCAGTGTTTTAGTGCTCGTTGGGAGTTTGCGTTGCTGTGGGTGGTGGCGTTTGGTTTGGTTTGTGTTTCCCGGACAAACAGGACTTAGGTGAGAGGGCTATGACAGATACAGAGGTTGCAGTAGTAGTCACCCAAGCAGTGGAAGACACAGTGAAGATAACTGGATATGGAAGCTGCAGCATTTACATGATCCTGGAGGGGGGTACCAGAAAAGAGTTTTGTCTGCATGAAGTACTGCCTGATAGAGCTGATGGAAGAAAATATCTGAGGATTGGAGATGCAGGTGGAAACTCTGGTAGAATTTAGAGGGGGGGTTGAGCGGATAATGGAGCAAAGATATGAGGAGACTGAAGGGAAAAGCTCAGACTTGCAGATGGAAGCAGGACCAAAGAACTCTGAGGGGAAACTGCTGGGTAAGGAAAGTGGACAGTGGAAGCATGTGACTAAGAGAACCAGGCAGAGGAAAAGACGGGCCAGTGGAGGAGAAATAGATCTCAGGAACAGGTTTGCAGAGTTGGAAAATGAAGAAAGGGCAGAGCAGGTGGTTGCTGAAGATGAGAGGACAGGAAGAAGAGAAGAGCAGCTAGTCCTGTAGGAAGATAGGAAGAGTCAATGGAGATAACACAAATATGAGCCCCAGGAGAATATGAGATGGGTTGCAGAGGATTGCAAGGGACAATAGAAATTGAGAAGCCTTGCAGCCCAAGGGAACGGTATAGGCCGGAGAATCACACCATCACCAGGAAAAGGCAGGTCTACATGACTGGGAACTCCTTACTGAGAAGAATAGACAGGCCTGTAACTAGAGCTGATCCAGAGAACAGAAGGGTGTGCTGTCTGCTGGGTGCTAAGATACGGGATGTGGACCTGAGGCTGAAGAAGATCCTAATGGAAGCAGGAAAGAATCCACTGATTGTCCTTCATGTGGGAACAAATGATACGGCTAGATTCTTGCTGGAACGTATCAAGGGAGACTATGCCAGACTGGGGAAGACATTTAAGGAAATTGAGGCTTAGGTGATCTTCAGTAGGATTCTGCCTGTTCCTAGAGAAGGGCAACAAAGGTGTGACAAGATTATGGCGATCAACAGATGGCTCAGGCAGTGGTGCTATTAGGAGGGCCTTGGGATGTTCGGCCACTGGGAAGGATTCATGGACAGAGGACTGTTCTCTCAGGATGGACTTCACCTGAGAAGGGAGGGAAATAGACTTCTAGGATGGAGGCTGGCACAACTGATTAAGAGAGCTTTAAACAAAGAATTTGGGGGAGATGATTGGGAGATGTCCACGTAATCTCCACGCCATATTTTAACATTGAGAGGGAAGAAAATGAAGTAAGAAAGGATACAGCTGTGGGTAGGAAAATGGACATAAAGAGAAAGGGCAGTATAGATACCAGTCGAATAGGCGATACTGGCACTAGAATGTCTGTGCCTTAGCAGGTAAAGAATGTGAGAGAAGCCAAACAGCAAAAATTAAGATGTTTGTACATTAATGCGAGGAGCCTAGGTAACAAAATGGAGGAACTAGAGCTATTGGTGCAGGAAGTGAAACCAGGTATTACAGGGATAACAGAAACATGGTGGAATAGTAGTCATGCCTGGAGTACAGGTATCGAAGAGTATGTGCTGTTTAGGAAAGACAGAAATAAAGGCAAAGGTGGTGGACTAGCATTGTATATCAATGATGAGGTAGACTGTAAAGAAATAGGAAGTGATGGAATGGATAAGACAGAGTCTGTCTGGACAAAAATCACACTGGGAAAGAGAGCTACTAGAGCCTCCCCTGAGATAGTGCTTGGGGTGTGCTATAGACCACCGGGATCTGATATGGATAGAGACCTCTTTAATGTTTTTAATGAAGTAAATACTAATGGGAATTGTGTGATCATGGGAGACTTTAACTTCCCAGATATAGACTGGAGGGCAAGTGCTAGTAGTAATAATAGGGCTCAGATTCTCCTGGATGCTATAGCTGATGGATTCCTTCACCAAGTAGTTGTTGAACCAACAAGAGGGGATGCCATTTTAGATTTGGTTTTGGTGAGTAGTGAGGACCTCATAGAAGAATTGGTTGTAGGGGATGACCTTGGTTCGAGGGATCATGAGTTAATTCAGTTCAAACTAAATGGAAGGATAAACAAAAATAGATCTGTGACTAGTGTTTTTTATTTCAAAAGGGCTAATTTTAAAAAATTAAGGAAATTAGTTAGGGAAGTGGATTGGACTGAAGAACTTGTGGATCTAAAGACAGAAGAGGCCTGGGTTTACTTCAAGTCAAGGTTGCAGAAGCTATCCAAAGCCTGCACCTCAAGAAAGGGGAAAAAACTCCTAGGCAGAAGTTGTAGACCAAGCTGGATGAGCAAGCATCTCAGAGAGATGATTAAGAAAAATCAGAACTCCTACAAGGAGTGGAAGATGGGAGGGATCAGCAAGAAAAGCTACCTTATTGAGGTCAGAACATGTAGGGATAAAGTGAGAAAGGCCAAAAGCCATGTAGAGTTGGACTTTGCAAAGGGAATTAAATAGTAAAAGGTTCTATAGTCATATAAATAAGAAGAAAACAAAGAAAGAAGTGGGACTGCTAAACACTGAAGATAGAGTGGAGTTTAAGGATAATTTAGGCATGGCCCAATATCTAAACAAATACTTTGCCTCAGTCTTTAATAAAGCTAATGAGGAGCTTAGGGATAATGGTAGGGTGACAAATGGGAATGAGGATATGGAGGTAGATATTACCACATCTGAGGTAGAAGCCAAACTCGAACAGCTTCATGGGACTAAATCAGGGGGCCCAGATAATCTTCCTCCAAGAATATTAAAAGAACTGGCACATGAAATTGCAAGCCCCTTTAGCAAGAATTTTTAATGAATCAGTAAACTCAGGGGTTGTACCGTACAACTGGAGAATTGCTAACATAGTTCTTATTTTTAAGAAAGGGGGGAAAATGTGATCTAAGTAACTATAGGCCTGTTAGTGTGACATCTGTAGTATGTACGGTCTTGGAAAAAATTTTGAAGGAGAAAGTAGTTAAGGACATTGAGGTCAATGGTAATTGGGACAAAATACAATATGGTTTTACAAAAGGTAGATTGTGCCAAACCAACCTGATCTTCTTTGAGAAGGTAAGATTTTTTAAACAAAGGAAATGCAGTGGATCTAATTTACCTCAATTTCAGTAAGGCATTTGATACGGTTCCACATGAGGAATTATTAGTTTAATTGGAAAAGATGGGGATCAATATGAAAATTGAAAAGTGGATAAGGAACTGGTTAAAGAGGAGACTACAACAGGTTGTACTGACAGGTGAATTGTCAGGCTGGAAGGAGGTTACTAGTGAAGTTCCTCAGGGATCAGTTTTGGGACCAATCTTATTTAATCTTTTTATTACTGACCTTGGCACAAAAAGTGGAAATGTGCTAATAAAGTTTGCGGATGACGCAAAGCTGGGAGGTATTGCTAACACAGAGAAGAACCGGGATATCATACAGGAAGATCAGGATGACCTTGTAAACTGGAGTAATAGTAATAGGATGAAATTTAATAGTGAAAAGTGCAAGGTCGTGCATTTAGGGGTTAATAAGAATTTTAGTTATAAACTGGGGACACATCACTTGGAAGTAACAGAGGAGGAGAAGGACTTCAGAGAATTGGTTGATCACAGGATGACTATGAGCCACCAATGTGATATGGCTGTGAAAAAAGCTAATGAGGTATAGGGATGCATCAGGCAAGGTTTTTCCAGTAGAGACAAGGAGGAGTTAGTACCATTATACAAGGCACTGGTGAGACCTCATCTGGAATATTGTGTGCAGTTCTGGTCTCCCATGTTTAAGAAGGATGAAGTTAAACTGGAACAGGTACAAAGAAGGGCTACTCGGATGATCCGAGTAATGGAAAACCTGTCTTATGAAAGGAGTCTCAGAGCTTGGCTTGTTTAGCCTAACCAAAAGAAGGCTGAGGGGAGATATGATTGCTCTCTATAAATATATCAGAGGGATAAATACCAGGGAGGGAGAGGAATTATTTAAGCTTGGTACCAATGTGGACACAAGAACAAATGGATATAAACTGGCCATCAGGAAGTTTAAACTTTAAATTAGACTAAGGTTTTTAACCATTAGACTCATAGACTCATAGGTCAGAAGGGACCAATATGATCATCTAGTCTGACCTCCTGCACAAGGCAGGCCACAGAACCCCACCCATCCAATTTTATAACAACCCCTAACCCAGGACCGAGTTATTGAAATCCTCAAAATTGGTTTGAAGACCTCAAGCTGCAGAGAATCCACCAGTAAGTGACCCGTGCCCCACGCTGCAGGGGAAGGCGAAAAACCTCCAGGGCCCCTGCCAATCCGCCATGGAGGAAAATTCCTTCCCGACCCCAAATATGGCGATCAGCTAAACCTTGAGCATGTGGGCAAGACTCACCAGCCAGCACCCGAGAAGGAATTCTCTGCAGTAACTCAGTTCCCATCCCATCCAACATCTCCCCGCAGACCATTGAGCAGACCTATCTGGTAGTAATCCAAGATCAATTGCCCAAATTAACGATCCTATCATAACATCCCCTCCATATACTTATCAAGCCTTGTCTTAAAGCCAGAAAAGTCTTTTGCCCCTACTACTTCCCTCAGAAGGCTGTTCCAGAACTTCACTCCCCTAATGGTTAGAAACCTTCGTCTAATTTCAAGTCTAAACTTCCTAATATCCAATTTATACCCATTCGTCCTCGTGCCTACATTAGTACTAAACTTAAATAATTCCTCTCCCTCCCTAACATTAACCCCCCTGATATATTTATATAGAGCAAGCATATCCCCCCGCAGCCTTCTTTTGGCCAGGCTAAACAAGCGAAGCTCTTTGAGTCTCCTTTCATAAGGCAGTTTTTCCATTCCTCGGATCATCCTTGTAGCCCGTCTCTGAACCTGTTCCAGTTTGAATTCATCCTTCTTGAACATGGGACACCAGAACTGCACACAGTATTCCAGATGGGGTCTCACCAACGCCTTATATAACGGTAATAACACCTCCTTATCCTTGCAGGAAATACCCTGCCTGATGCATCCCAAAATCGCATTTGCTTTTTTAACAGCCGTATCACATTGGCGACTCATAGTCATCCTGCTATCAACCAGTACCCCAAGGTCCTTCTCCTCCTCCGTCGCTTCCAACTGATGCGCCCCCAACGTATATCCAAAATTCTTATTATTAATTCCTAAGTGCATGACCTTGCACTTTCCACTATTGTATTTCATCCTATTTCTATTACTCCAGTGCACAAGGTGGTTCAGATCTTCCTGAATAGTATCCCTGTCCTTCTCCGTGTTAGCAATACCCCCCAACTTTGTGTCATCCGCAAACTTTATTAGCACATTCCCGCTCTTTGTGCCAAGGTCAGTAATAAAAAGGTTAAATAAGATCGGTCCCAAAACCGATCCTTGAGGGACTCCACTAGTGACCTCCTTCCAGCCTGACAGTTCACCTTTCAATACGACCCGCTGGAGTCTCCCCTTTAACCAGTTCCTTATCCATCTTACAACTTTCATATTCATCCCCATCTTTTCCAATTTAACTAACAGTTCCCCATGCGGAACCGTGTCGAACGCCTTACTGAAATCCAGGTAAATTATATCTACCGCATTTCCTTTATCTAAGTAATCCGTCACCTTCTCAAAGAAGGAGATCAGATTGGTTTGACACGATCTACCTTTAGTAAATCCGTGTTGCAATTCGTCCCAATTACCATTGACCTCTATGTCCTTAACTATTTTCTCCCTTAAAATTTTTTCCAAGACCTTACATACTACAGACGTCAAGCAAACAGGCCTATAATTACCCGGATCACTTTTATTCCCTTTCTTAAAAATAGGAACTACATTAGCAATCCTCCAGTCATACAGCACAACCCCCGAGTTTATCGATTGCTTAAAAATTCTCGCTAACGGACTCGCAATTTCACGCACCAGTTCCTTTAATATCCTCGGATGGAGATTGTCCGGGCCCTCCGACTTCATCCCATTGAGTTGTTCAAGTACGGCCTCTACCTCAGTTGCGGTAATATCCGCTTCCATATCAACATTCCCGTTTATCATCCCTCCATCATCGCTAGATTCCTCACTAGTCTTATTAAAAACTGAGGCAAAGTACTTGTTTAGATGTTGGGCCATGCTTAGGTTATCCTTAACCTCCATTCCATCCTCAGTGTATAGCGGCCCCACTTCTTCTTTCTTTGTTTTCTTCTTATTTATGTGGCTGTAGAACCTTTTACTATTAGTTTTGATTCCCTTTGCAAGGTCCAGTTCAATGCGGCTTTTAGCCTTCCTCACTTTATCCCTACGTGTCCTGACCTCACCAAGGTAGCTTTCCTTACTGATCCTGCCTTTCTTCCACTCCCTGTAAGCTTTCTGCTTTTGTCTAATCCCCTCTCTGAGTTGCTTGCTCATCCAGTTTGGCCTACAACTCCTGCCCATGGTTTTTTCCCCCTTTCTCGGGATGCAGGCTTCTGACAGTCTCCGCAGCTGCGGCTTAAAGTAATTCCAGGCCTCCTCCACATTTAAATCCACTAATTACTCTGTCCAATCCACTTCCCTAACTAATTTCCTTAACTCTTTAAAATTAGCCCTCGAGAAGTCGAAAACCCTAATCCCAGATCTACATTTGTTTATCCTTCCATCTAGTTTGAACTGAATCAGCTCATGATCACTCGAACCAAGCTTGTCCCCTACCACCATTTCTTCTACGAGGTCCTCACTGCTCACCAATACCAAATCTAAAATGGCATCCCCTCTCGTAGGTACTTCAACTACTTGATGAAGAAATCATCAGAGGAGTGAAGTTCTGGAATAGCCTTCCAAGGGCAACAGTGGAGGTAAAAGACGTATCTGGGTTCAAGACTAAGCTTGCTAAGTTTATGGAGGGGATGGTATGATGGGACAGCCTAATTTTGGCAATTTAATTGATCTTTGATTATTAGTGGTAAATATGCCTAATGGCCTGTGATGGGATGTTAGATGGGATGGGATCTGAGTTACTACAGAGAATTCTTTCCTGGGTGTCCGATTGGTGAGTCTTGCCCACATGCTCAGGGTTTAGCTGATCACCATGTTTGGGGTCAGGAAGGAATTTTCCATCAGGGCAGATTGTCAGAGCCTTGGGGGGTTTTCACCTTCCTCTGCAGCTTGGAGCACGGGTCACTTGCTGGAGGATTTTCTGGATCTTGAAGTCTTTAATCCACAGGTTGAGGACTTCAGTAGCTCAGACGTAGGTCAGGAGTTTGTTACAGGAGTGGGTGGGTAAGATTCTGTGGCCTGAGTTGTGCAGGAGGTCAGACTAGAAGATCATAATGGTCCCTTCTGACCTTAAAGTCTGAGTCTATGGAGCCTCAATATAAAAGGAAGCAACCCAGCTCAGTCAGGGATGACCACTGAGGAGAGGGGACGCATGTTGCAGGCTCCCTGCCAGGAGCAGCTGGAGCCACAGACCATGGAGGCCAGGCACACTGAGACCCAAGTGGATACCCGGCTTCCCGCGGTAGCCCAAGAGGGGACAGAGTCGTCGGGAGCTTCGCTGACGTACTATCCCAGAGGCCCAGCAGACGAGTGGATGACAGCACAGGAATCCAGGATAGGAAGTAGCCCACAGGAACTAAACATTGCTCTGATTGTAGAACTGGGGCAAAGTCAGCATGTTTCGGATGGATCCCCACTGCCCTAGTGGTGAATACAGTCGCTGCTGACAGGGCCCTGGGACGGGACCTGTGGAGTATGGAGGGACCAGGTGGGTGGTGGCCCACTTCCACTCTGCATAGGAGGGCACCCATATTGACTCTGGCCACTAGGTCATGTAACCTAGAATAGCAGAGCCACCATATTGATTTGGATTCAGAATCTCTGCTGGGAAGTCCAAAGCAAAGCAGGGCCCCTGGACAAAGCCCCAAGTGTCTCAGTTCAAATTGGGTCCCCTATCCATTCAAAGTCCACTGCTTAGGGTGTTACTATTGCACCATGATCCCCTTTCCCCACTGTTACTGTTCTCTGTAATCAATGTGTTTTTTGTTGCTGTTAAATTCTACTCGGATGAATTTACATTTTGAATTTTATTTACCTCCTTTACAATTAATCTAGGGATTGTAATTTATAACCTTCATCAATAGTACAGGTATTAACTCCTCTCTTACTGTAGGCTGTATCTTTCCCTTTTGAAGAAGAGGAGGAACCATCTCATTAGATGACAATCGCCTACAGATCTTCAGTTTCACCAGACCATCCCCCCTGGGAGGCAGGGCCTCTAGCTGTGCAGATCTGGCAAGATGTGGTATAATTGGAATGTGTGGAAGATGAGGCTCCAGGGAATTCATTCTTGTTGGCTTTTATACTGCAGCCATCGTTGTGGCAGCAAAACTTGCATCTGTTTGGACATCTGCATACAAGGCCATCCCCATCTGTGGCATCAGTATTCCTAAGCAGCTGCTTCGTTGCCACTTGCATCTATCTGTACCCATGTGAGTCCTCTAATGGAGTTCATGTAGCATGCAATGGCTTATGCAGCTTGCACTATCATTATTTACATGAATTCCAAGGGGAGCATAGCACATGAGCAGTGTGGGCAGCACACTTTCCTTGTCGATTAGCCAATAAAGTTAGCTGAACTATAGGAGATAATAAACTTGCATAATATTAGCAGCTTTCTTTCAAAGAGAACTCTATATCTCAAGACATTTTGGCCTTGGATCTCTTCATTCACTCATGATAATGCTCAGCAGTTAATATAAAGACATTTAATTGATAGGTGAGCAGCTTTAGGGTAGGTTTTCTCTTTTTTCCATGTTATGAAATGAGGATGCTCCAGGGTGAAAGATTACAGCTACTATATGACACTGTATAGTTCTGATCTATTTATATGACCCACGCTACTGCAATACCTAAGCCCACTGATGAATTTATCCTCATGAAACTCCTGTGATGTAGGGAAGTAGTATTATACCTATTTTTACAGATACAGATATAGTGAGATTAAATTATTTGATAAGGTCACACACAATATTACACAGGTTCCTCTGTCTCTAATTGACTTGCCCCAGGAAGTCTGTGGCAGAGCCAGGAACTGAATCCAAATTTTCTAAATCACAGCCTAAGTCCTTACCACTGCTCTTAGGAATAATTACTCTTTAGTATTTCTCTTCCCCCCACCCCCTTTCTTTGGGTACAGTATTACCTCTGCAGCTGGCCTGTTTTGCTATTTTCTTTTGTCATCCATTCTTTTAGTATGCACTAAGGTGTACCTCAAAGTCTGGGCTACCTCAGGAGTTACACATGTTGATGTTTCTCAGGATGGTTTATGAATAAGCCAGACCTGTCTGGGGGTTATGGTCCTGAGCTCACCTACCTGCCTATGCCTCTACTAATTGGCTTGAACCACAATTGTATGTCCATGGTTTTTGTGTAATTGTGAGGTAATGTTTTTCTGTTCTTGTGTTGTGCTTCTCTTGCTATAATCTACAGTATAGTTTCAATTGGTCTCAGCACTAGGTCTCATGTGGCCTTGCAAGCAAGGCACAGGTCTGGGAGACTTGTGTTCAGTTGCTGGCTCTGCCATAGACTTCCTGTGGGATTTGTGGCAAGTCACACAGAGCTAGAGGAAGTTGAGTAATGTTTTTCTCAATTTACAGACAGGTTAATTCAGGAACAGAGAAGTTATGAGCTAGAGAACATGATCTTTACTCACATCGGTGAGCACTGACTCACATGAGAAGTCCCATTGACATTTATGAGACAGCCTGCATAAGTGTTCACCAATGTGAGTAAGGGTTATGCAATCTAGCCCATAATTTCTCTGTACTTGAGTTAACCTGTTTGTAAATTAGGAATGATATTACTCAACTTCTTCACGAGGTACTGTGATAATAAATACTTGAGTATTTGTAATGTGCTTTGAGAATCTCACATGGAAGGTGCTATAGAATTGTGGTGGATTGCCAGCCCATTGTATTTAGACCTGCCACTCTCAGTGCAGGTGTCAGTCCCAATGCCCAGTGGTAATTCTCTCCCCATGATTTCCAATAGGGCTTGATCCAAAGAAGCCCACTGAAGTCAATGGGAGAGTCATTCCACTGACTCCAAAGGACTTTGGGTCAGGACCATAGTGTGCATCTCTGATGGTGAAGTACCACATAGCACACTATTTATTATTATTTTTAATATGTTTATTCTTGTTTATTATGCCTCCCACAGGACAGTTCCTATTCAGCTTCTGAACCAGGACTCCAACTGAGTAGTAGTACCCATCCTTTGACCTCTTTGATTAGTTCTCTGTGTAATAGTTTATCAAATACCTGATTGTAACCCAGTTAGATCACATCCACTGTTTTACTGTGTTAGTATTTTTAGTCTCTCTTTCAAAGAGCTCTTTTCATTTTGGCCCTGTCTAACTTAGGAAAACAGGTCATGGTTAACATCATGTTAGCTAATGTGTTTTCACTAACCCGTTTTTAAACACTAATGAAAACAGGGTTTTACATGTTCAAAAGATCAGGGTCAACGTTGGGCTATCCCCTAGCTAACATGTTTTTAAACATGACGTGTTCCTAGAATGGACAAACGTTGTCTGTTCAGACCAACTCTTTGTAAACTCATGTTGAGAATTATCTCACTTCCTAGTGTCTCCCAAGCAGCTGTGAAAGGTTCCAAACTGTTTCCTGATGCTACAGATATTTAATCTATAATTAACTGCTTCACCTCTTTTTCCTTTTGTTTCATATTAGCACAACAATGACTTTCTTCCAATCCACACAAACCTTTCTTGCTTTTTGTGAAATATGAAAGGAAATATTAATTGGAGTGCCAGTGCTTTACTTAATATAGCCCAGGGGTCAAACCTGTGTTGTATTAGAGATAATTTTCTTTTCTTCCTCAATATACTATAGCTCATTTTCTGTTGCCTGAAATTTGTGTGACCTGCTTGTGTCTTGATGAAGATTGTTCTTCTTCCATCTCATTTTCATAAATATTATTAAGAACCCTAGGAAAATAGTAATTTTAAGACTTACATATTTGTATACTCTAATTAGTAAGGTCCCTTCATTGTTCCTAGTCTATTTATCTCTTTAATCGCTTCTTTAAAATTTCACCTTCATTTGTGCTCATAGCAAAGAAGCAATTTTTGAAAACTAAAATTTATAATTATTTTTCACAAATAGCAAATGTTTCAGTTAAGAATCAGTTAAAGAGGAGAGTATTAAAAAAAAACTCTTCAGAAACTTGTGCATAAAAACACTAAAACTCTAAAAGCACAGAAGTTTTCTTACAAAAACCCTGTTTAAATGGCAGAAATATCATTGTACCTTTATCAGAGTTTAACTTCAGCAGTTTGAAACTTTCTTCAGAAATGAAGATAAATGACTTTCTAAAACCTTTGTTTCTACAAACAGACTGAGGGTCAAAATTAATTCAAAGTAGGGCTGTCAAGCAATTAAAAAAAATGTGATTAATCGCACTGTTAATATTAGAATTCCATTTATTTAAGTATTTTGGATGTTTTTTCATTTTCAAATATATTGATTTCAATTACAGCACAGAATACAAAGTGTACACTGATCACTTTATATTTATATTTTATTACAAATATTTGCACTGTAAAAAACAAAAGAAATAATATATTTCAATTCACCTAATACAGACACTGTAGTGCAATCTCTTTATAATGAAAGCTGAATTTACAAATGGAGAATTATGTTCAAAAAAACCCTGAATTAAAAAATAAAACAATATAAAACTTTAGAACCTACAAGTCCACTCAGTCCTCCTTCAACCAATCTCTCAGACAAACAAGTTTGGTTACAATTTTTGCAGGAGATAATCTTGCCCACATCTTGTTTATGTCACCTGAAAGTGACAACAGGTGTTTGTATGGCACTGTTATAGCCGGCATTGCAAGATATTTATGTGCCAGATGCGCTAAAGATTCATATGTCCCTTCATGCTTCAACCACCGTTCCAGGGGACATGCATCCATGCTGATGATGGGTTCTGTTCGATAACAATCCAAAGCTGTGCAGGCTGACGCATGTGCATTTTCATCATCTGAATCAGATGCCACCAGCAGAAGGCTGATTTTCTTTTTTGGTGGTTTTGGTTCTGTAGTTTCCGCATTGGAGAGTTGCTCTTTTCAGACATCTGAAAGCATGTTCCACACCTCATCCCTCTCAGATTCTGGAAGGCACTTCAGATTCCTAAACCCTGAGTCAAATGCTGTATCTATCCTTAGAAATCTCACATTGGAACCTTTGAGTTTTGTCAAATCTGCTGCGAAAGTGTCCTTAAATTGAACTTGTGCTGGGTCATCATGCGAGACTGCTATAACATGAAACTTATATATATGAACATATATGGCAGAATGTGAGTAAAACAGAACAGGAGACATACAGTTCTCCCCCAAGGAGTTCAGTCACAAATTTAATTAACGCATTATTTTTTTAATGAGCATCTTCAGCATGGAAGCAGGTCCTTTGGAATGGTGGCCGAAGCATGAAGGGGCATATGAATGTTTAGCATATCTAGCACGTAAATACCTTGCCATGCTGACTACAGAAGTGCCATGCGAATGCCTGTTCTCACGTTCAGGTGCCATTGTTAATAAGAAGCAGGCAGCAGTATCTCCCATAAATGTAAACAAACCTGTTTGTCTGAGTTATTGGCTGAACAAGAAGTAGGTCTGAGTTGATCTGTAGGCTCTAAAGTTTTACATTGTTTTGTTTTTGAGTGCAGTTATCTGTCCCTGCCTGCAGGTATATGGGATCTTGGGGA
This sequence comes from Gopherus evgoodei, assembly GCF_007399415.2. Taxonomy (NCBI): domain Eukaryota; kingdom Metazoa; phylum Chordata; order Testudines; family Testudinidae; genus Gopherus; species Gopherus evgoodei. The sequence goes on from NC_044324.1 coordinate 130,335,885, forward strand.
GCAATTACCACACAGGTGGGGTGCAAAATAAACTTTATTAAGAAAATGCAAAAACAGGGAAAATTTAATAGTGAGGGGTATGGGGTTTGTTAAGGTAGGCAATTGGGGAGGGAGTTCTTTTAGTATAGTATAGGGGGTTTCAATGGTGGGGTACAATACAGTGGGGTACAATACAGTTGGTAACCAATTAACACTGAAGTATAAATGTAACAGGTAGCTAACAATTTCTAGGTAAAGGGTGTGTCACAGCAGCATATAACCAACTAACAGTTATGGGTAAAATGTGTTAAATAACCAACAACTCTAGGTAAAAATGTGTCACAGTGGTGTAAATATAAACTGTGAGGTGTGTGAGAGAGAAAAAGGGTAACCAATGGGGTTTTATGCTAGACTTCAGTAATACAATTGAGGTTTGGCAGCAGTAGGAGCGGGGTGAACATGTGGGGGAAGGGATTAAAAGAGAGAGAGAGAGAGGCAGTGGTAGAGGAATGAGGTTAGGGGATGGGGGAAGAGGAGCACGTGGTGGAGCAGAAACCAAAGATAGAGGCGCTACAGAGGGAGATTTAAACTCAGGCCATGTCTACATCTAAAATTTTGCAGCGCTGGTAGTTACAGCTGTATTAGTACAGCTGTATAGGGCCAGCGCTGCAGAGTGGCCACACTTACAGCAACCAGCGCTGCAAGTGGTGTTAGATGTGGCCACACTGCAGCGCTGTTGGGCGGCTTCAAGGGGGGGTTTGGGGAACGGGAGAGCAAACCGGGAAAGGAGACCAGCTTCGCTGCGGTTTGCTCTCGCGTTCCCCGAACCCCTCTGCAAACCGCACGGAAGGAGACCTGCTTGCTCGGGGTTCGGGGAACGAGAGAGCAAACCGGGAAAGGAGACCAGCTTCGCCGCGGTTTGCTCTCGCGTTCCCGAACCCCCTGCAAACCGCAGGGAAGGAGACCTGCTTGCTCGGGGTTCCGGGAACGAGAGAGCAAACCGGGAAAGGAGACCCGCTTCGCTGCGGTTTGCTCTCGCGTTCCCGAACCCCCTGCAAACCGCAGGGAAGGAGACCTGCTTGCTCGGGGCTCCGGGAACTAGAGAGCAAACCGGGAAAGGAGACCCGCTTCGCTGCGGTTTGCTCTCGCGTTCCCGGAGCCCCTGCAAACCGCAGGGAAGGAGACCTGCTTGCTCGGGGTTCCGGGAACGAGAGAGCAAACCGGGAAAGGAGACCCGCTTCGCCGCGGTTTGCTCTCGCGTTCCCGGAGCCCCTGCAAACCGCAGGGAAGGAGACCTGCTTGCTCGGGGAACGGGAGAGCAAACCGCGCGCAGCTGGTCTCCTTTCCCGGTTTGCTCTCGCGTTCCCGGAGCCACCCAGCAAACCGCAGGGAAGGAGACCTGCTTGCTCGGGGCTCCGGGAACTAGAGAGCAAACCGGGAAAGGAGACCCCCTTCGCCGCGGTTTGCTCTCGCGTTCCCGGAGCCACCCTGCAAACCGCAGGGAAGGAGACCTGCTTGCTCGGGGAACGGGAGAGCAAACCGCGGCGAAGCTGGTCTCCTTTCCCGGTTTGCTCTCGCGTTCCCGAACCCCCCTGCAAACCGCAGGGAAGGAGACCTGCTTGCTCGGGGTTCCGGGAACGCGAGAGCAAGCTGGGGAAGGAGACCAGCTTGATTACCAGAGGCTTCCTCCTTCCACGGAGGTCAAGAAAAGCGCTGGTAAGTGTTTACATTGGATTACCAGCGCTGGATCACCAGCGCTGGATCCTCTACACCCGAGACAAAACGGGAGTACGGCCAGCGCTGCAAACAGGGAGTTGCAGCGCTGGTGATGCCCTGCAGATGTGTACACCTTCAAAGTTGCAGCGCTGTAACTCCCTCACCAGCGCTGCAACTTTCTGATGTAGACAAGCCCTCAGGGAGACACAGAGAGCAGACAGGCTGCAAGTTTAAACAGCAGAGAGACTGCAATGAGTGACTGGGGAACCCCGGGGGGGGGGGTTGGGGCAGTGGGAAGACAAATTCAAATAGTAAAAACCTTATCTATCCCCTAACTTAATCAAACTTATATAAAATGACAAGCAGCTACAGAATACAACCAGGCAATGATTTTCTAAACTTATCTTAACCAACAATTACACAACACAACAAATATCACAGAAACTTACAAGCTCTACAATCTTAACAAACTATGACTTATTAAATTAAAAAAAAACAAGACCTATGGTGCACCTTATGCTATGGGGAGGTTACAGAGGGCAGAGTGGTATGTATCCAGGACCCAGCTCCCAAGGAAGCCAAGGGATGGTGGCTACAGCGGTGGATACAGCTGAAAGCAGAGAGCCTCAAGGCAAAGCCCACAGGAGCAGAGTTTAGCAGTGGCAAAGAGCCCTGTAGTTTAAGAGAGGTTTTAAGACACAGACCAAGGTTTAGCTTGAGTCTGTGTGCTGGGGAAACAGAGCCAGCAGCTAAAATAATAAAATAAAAGTATAGAAAGTTCTACAGAGGGATTCTTACCAGTCCCCAAGGCAGCAGCAAAGGCAGAAGCAGCAGCAACATCAGAAGAGGCAAGGAGGGTTCGGTACAGTCTCAATAATCAGGAGATCTCTCAGGTAGCAATTCGTTCTTCGTGGGGGGTTTTTCAAAAATGGGGGTACGCTCAAAAATAAAACGAGAGCGGAGAAAGGACCCCCCCAGAACCCCTGGCTGATCAGACCAGGCAGCAATGCAGGAACCTTTCTGAGGTGTGTTTCAAAAATGTCTGGTTTTAAAGGCAAACTTGGGCAGTTTCCCACCAGTAATCCTGATAGGCTCCCTCTGTCACAGGGGAGGGGGCACAGGGGAAAAACTGAAGGTAAGCCCAGAGACATGCCTGGACATAGTCCTGTGCAATAGGTGACTCAAGAGCACATGAGACTATGACTCATGCCCAGGATCTTAAAACCACCATAGGCCTTGCAGCTCTGGACATTGCCTACCCTACACCAAGCCCTGGTTCAACGAGGTGATAACAGGACTAACCCTTTGAAAAGGGCAGTGGTCCCACTTAGCATGCAGCACAAGTGGCCATCCCTTTGAGAAGGGCAGTGGCTCTTGTTAAACAACTTAAGGGGCCCTCCCTTTGAGAAGGGCAGTGGCCCTGGTAAACAACTTAACAGCCAGGGAAGGGCGGCCACAGGAGAACAGAAAACAAAATGGAGTCTAGGGAAACAAAATGGAATAGGGGAATAGCTGTAACGGACATTATCTACATTTGTAAGCTACACTTTCACAATAAAGAGATTGCATTACAGTACTTGTATGAGGTGAATTGAAAAATACTATTTCTTTTGTTTATCATTTTTACAGTGCAAATATCTGTAATAAATAATAATATAAAGTGAGCACCGTACCCTTTGTATTCTGTGTTGTAATAGAAATCAGTATATTTGAAAATGGAGAAAAACATCCAAAATATTTAATAAATTTCAATTGATATTCTATTGTTTAACAGTGTAATTAATCACGATTAATTTTTTTAAACACAGTTAAAAAAATTTGAGTTAATCCTGCAAGTTAACTGCATTTAATCGACAGCCCTAGCTCATAGGTTATAGTTCAATGTCCAAATCTCATATTCAGGGCATACCAGCATAACTGGGACCTTAGTCTTGCAACTCAAACTTTCCCTGATGAAGCCTAAGCAGATCTGAGATGATAGAATCGAGACCCAAGGATCTTTTATACAATTTCATGTACTCTTTGACAAGTTGGGATTTCCTCGGGAAACAAAAGGTAATTAGGATGACTTTGAAGGAGGTCCACCACCGGTACTTAGTTATGCAAATTAACATAAGGCCATTTGCTTTTTACTCTACCATTCACAGTAGATTTTAAAGAGAGATGAATACGGAGATATCCCGTGTTTACTATTCATTTAAATGGTATTAGAATACACCACAGACCCTGACTGTTGATTACATTGTTGACCCTAGTCATACATATGTAAATACACAAAACTACAAACATCATCTCCCCACTTGTCTTTTGAGGGTTAATTATTTCGGAGGATGTTTAACCTTTTCTAGTCATGCGTCACACCTCCAACGTGAGACTGGTGTGGCAAGGTGAAATAAGAGCTCCTGGATACACCTTAAAGACCTTCCAACATTAATATGAGCTGTTTTTACATTGAATACTTTGTAAGGCCAAATTATTGATGCATGCTTTGTCCCCAGCCAAAAACTTAGTCCATACTTTGTGAAAAATTTTAGTGGTTCCAAGGTTTGGTGTATGTGTTAACTTAACATAGCCATTAATGTTCATTAGAGAGCACTTCAGCTGGCATTCAGCCATGAAGGCTGTGAGGTGCTGTACCCCAGTTTCTCTTTGTGCACAACAGTTCAAGCTTGTAGTGTGTTTTCTGCTGTGGAAAGTTTTAGAAATGTGTCTATGCTTTAGCTGTGAAACCTCAAAATTATTAGGCTTTTTAACACAAAGTGTGTTCTTGTTCAAACAAACAGCATAAGCATAGAGGTTTCTATTATGTACCACTCTTAACATGTCCAAGGGCTTTTCCAAAAGATCATGCACATTGTACATTTTTACAGTTCTTGGTATCAGCTACAAGTTAGTTACAATCATTACAATTGATGACATCTTCATCATCTGGACCCATGGGAAGGAGACTCTGGAAAAATTCCACCACGATTTCAACAGCTTCCACCCCACCATCAATCTCAGCCTGGACTAATCTACACGGGAGGTCCACTTTCTAGACACCACGGTGCAAATAAGTGATGGTCACATTAACACCACCCTATATCGAAAACCTACTGACCGCTATGCCTACCTTCATGCCTCCAGCTTCCATCCCGGACACATCACATGATTCATTGTCTACAGCCAAGCACTGAGGTACAACCGCATCTGCTCTAACCCCTCAGACAGAGACCAACACCTACAAAATCTCCACCAAGCATTCTCAAAACTACAATACCCGCACGAGGAAATAAGGAAACAGATCAACAGAGCCAGACGTGTACCCAGAAGCCTCCTACTGCAAGACAAACCCAAGAAAGAAACCAACAGGACTCCACTGGCCATCACATACAGCCCCCAGCTAAAACCCCTCCAACGCATCATCAAGGATCTACAACCCATCCTGGACAATGATCCCACACTTTCACAGGCCTTGGGTGGCAGGCCAGTCCTTGCCCACAGACAACCTGCCAACCTGAAACATATTCTCACCAGTAACTGCACACCGCACCATAATAACTCTAGCTCAGGAACCAATCCATGCAACAAACCTCGATGCCAACTCTGCCCACATATCTACACCAGCGACACCATCACCGGTTCATTCACCTGCACATCCACCAATGTAATATACGCCATCATATGCCAGCAATGCCCCTCTATGTACATCGGCCAGACTGGACAGTCTCTACAGAAAAGGATAAATGGACACAAATCAGACATTAGGAATGGCAATATACAAAAACCTGTAGGAGAGCACTTCAACCTCCCTGGCCACACTATAGCAGACCTTAAGGTGGCCATGCTGCAGCAAAAAAACTTCAGGACCAGACTTCAAAGAGAAACTACTAAGCTTCAGTTCATCTGCAAATTTGACACCATCAGCTCAGGATTGAACAAAGACTGTGAATGGCTTGCCAACTACAGAACCAGTTTCTCCTCCCTTGGTTTTCACACCTCAACTGCTAGAACAGGGCCTCATCCTCCCTGATTGAACTGATCTCGTTATCTCTAGCTTGCTTGCTAGCATATATATACCTGCCCCTGGAAATTTCCACTACATGCATCTGAGGAAGTGGGTATTCACCCACGAAAGCTCATGCTCCAAAACGTCTGTTAGTCTATAAGGTGCCACAGGATTCTTTGCTCCAATCATTACAATAACATCAGTTTTATCACAATTTACATTTACATTATTTACAATTATTTTTGTCATGTCAAGCCTTTGGTTTAGACAAATCATACTTTAGGTCAGCTTGTTCAATATCTCTTTTGAATCTTTGTAGCTTTTTCTTGACCTCAGGGTCTTCCTTAATGTAGGCTTTCAGTTTAACTACTTCCTTGGAGTTTTGGTATTTTAGGGTTAACTTGTGCTTTTATTTGCCAGGTTTAATCCTTCCATTCCTCTCTGTCCAGTAGGGTCAAAATCTGAACTTTTTTATGTAACAGATTCCATTGGCTGGCAGGGTGTGTCCTCTTTGCTAATGGCTATCGGCAAGTCTCCCCTCCCCCGCCCCCCAGTCAGTCAGGTAATTTGCATCAACACACACACTAGCTGGACTCTGTTTTAAAGAGATACCATCCATTTTCACCAGCATGTTAGACTCAAGGTTCTTTTGTCCTTCTATTACCAACCTCTGCTTCCACATGGAATCAGATGTCAAGTCCACTAAGAGACTACGAGTCATATCCAAAATATTTAGAGATGAGAGTTTGCCTGCTCTCCCCTGCATCCTTGTGGGTTCAGTGATAAGGCTATTCTGCTCTGAAAAACCAGTTACCTGATCATTCTTTAGTCCCTGAGTCACAGACTGCTTACTTAAAGAATCAACATGGAGACATTAATGTTCCAACAACATTGTCTCCCCAACAAGCTGGTTAAGCTTATAGGGCTGTTTAAACTCTCCAACTATTTTTATTTCATCTGAAATCTTTTCAAATCTATCTTTCTAAGGGAAGGTCAGTGGATCCAGACACATTTGAAAGATTTTGGCCATTAGGCACCAACACACTTTCTTCAGAAGAGAGACTGTTTACTATCAACAATGGCCCATTAAGGGTCAATGGAAACAATTTCTTTTCACAGACTTCAAAGACTTCACCAAGAAATTCCTTTCCTTCTGCAATATCATGCACTGCATCAGGTTCTTTCTGAGCTTTATTTATGTCCGGAACTGACTTTGACACAACAGACAAATCACCAAACTCCTTCCGAGTTTCACATACATTCAGAATCATCTCTGGCCCATCAGGAGGATTTTAACAAAACTCCCTTTCAGGAAAATTGCTGGACTTCATAATCACAAGATTAGAAGCATTCTCTTCCTTGTTACAAGTTTCCACACTGTCAGTGGGTAATATAGTCAAATCTTCTTCATGCTTTCCTTGTGCCCTGGCTATGATATCACCCTGGTCAGTCAGGGTAGTCATATCTTTACCCATCAACACACTAGCAACAGGCAAAATTGAAACACCAGAATCATTTGGTCTCTGGGAGCTATTTATGACATTAACTGGATGCAACCTAGTTACGGCATCATCCCTAGCAGATGCAAATTTTGGAGCACTTCCTTCCTGGTCTTCAGTTGTATCCGGAATCAGCTCTGGGTCAACTGATAAACACTGAGCTATTTTACACACACCACTTTTTCCTGGGTCAGGCTTACGTTCCCAAGCTTTACTAGCCAACAATTTATTACTCACCATGAATTTGCCCTTTTCTTCCTCAGTTAGGACTTTAACCTTATCACCAACTTTAATCTGCTTTAGAGGAACATTTCCCTGAGCTTGATCTAATGCCAGATTCACGATAGTGATGAGAACATGGACACAGACTTCTCTCAAAGCAGGGGCCCTGGCAATTTGGACATCATGGTGGTAATGGGGCAGGTTCATGCCATGGAACACTGATTCTGGGCCCAAGAAACAAGCACAGACTGGTGGGACCGCATAGTGTTGCAGGTCTGGGATGATTCCCAGTGGCTGTGAAACTTTCACATGCTTAGGGGCACTTACATGGAACTTTGTGACTTGCTTTCCCCTGCCCTGAAGCGCAAGAATACTGAGATGAGAGCAGCTCTCACAGTTGAGAAGCAAGTGGTGATAGCCCTGTGGAAGCTTGCAATTTCAGACAGCTACCAGTCAGTTGGGAATCAATTTGGAATGGGTAAATCTACTGTGGGGGCTGCTCTGATCCAAGCAGCCAGTGCAATCACTATGCTGCTGCTATCAAGGGTAGCGACTCTGGGAAATGTGCAGGTCATAGTGGATGGCTTTGCTGCAATGGGGTTCCCTAACTGTGGTGGGGCGATAGATAGAATACATATTCCTATCTTAGGACTGGTCCACCTTGGTAGCCAGTACATAAACCTCAAGGGGTACTTTTCAATGGTGCTGCAAGCACTGGTGGATCACAAGCGATGTTTCACCAACATCAACATGGGATGGCTGGGAAAGGTGCATGACGCTTGCATCTTCAGGAACTCTGGTCTGTTTGAACAGCTGCAGGAAGGAACTTACTTTCCAGACCAGAAAATTACCATTGGGGATGTTGAAATGCATATAGTTATCCTTGGGGACCCAGCCTACCCCTTAATGCCATGGCTCATGAAGCCATACATAGGCACCCTGGACAGTAGTAAGGAGCAGTTCAACTATAGGCTGAGCAAGTGCAGAATGGTGGTAGAATGTGCATATGGATGTTTAAAAGCTCGCTGGCACAGTTTACTGACTAATTTAGACCTCAGCAAAATCAATATTCCCATTGTTATTGCTGCTTGCTGTGTGCTCCACAATCTCTGTGAGAGTAAGGGGGAGACATTTATGGTGGGGTGGGAGGTTGAGGCAAATCACCTGGTGGCCGATTACGTACAGCCAGACACCAGGGCGATTGGAAGAGCACAGCTAGGTGCCCTGCTCATCAGAGAAGCTTTGAAAACCAGTTTCATGACTGGCCAGGCTACAGTGTGACAGTTCTGTTTGTTTCTCCTTGATGAAAACCTGTCCTCTTGGTTGGCTCTACTTCCCTGTAAGCCAACTGACCTCCCACCTTCAATCACTGCTGTCAGAGGCAATAAAGTCATTATTGTTTCAAAATCATGCATTCTTTATTAATTCATCACACTAATAGGGGGAAAACTCACAAGGTAGCCCAGGAGGGGTGGGTGAGTAGGGAAGCACCGAGTGGGGTGGTGGAGGAGGGAAGGACAAGGCCACACTACAGTTCAAAACTTATTGAATGCCAGCCTTCTGTTGCTTGGGCAATCCTCTGGGGTGGAGTGTCTGGGTGCCCATAGCCTCTTCCCCGCTCGCGTTCTTGGGTGTCTGGGTGAGGAGGCTATGGACCTTGTGGAGGATGGCAGGCAGTTATACAGGGGCTGCAGCGGTGGTCTGTGCTCCTGCTGCCTTTCCTGCAGCTCCGCCAGATACCTGAGCATGTCAGTTTGCTCCCCCATTAGCCTCAGCATTGCATCTTGCCTCCTTTCATCATACTCCTCCCTCCTCTCATTGCGTTCATTTAATGCTTTCCTGGACTCTGCTGTTGTTTGCCTCCACACATTCTGCTGAGCTCTTTTAGTGCTGGAGGACTGCATGAGCTCTGAGAACATGTCATCATGAATGCGTTTTTTTTTGCCTTCTAATCTGCGATAGCCTCTGGGACAGAGATCATAGGGGGAATGTAGAAACATTTGCAGCTGCGGGAGAAAAAAAGGGAGAATAGTATTTAAAAAGATACATTTTAGAGAACAAAGAGAAGACTCTTTCACCCTGAATCAAGCAATTCACATTATATAGCACATGTGCTTTTGCTGCAAGGTCACATTTTGCCTCTTATGTTGCGTGCCAGCCGGTTTGGTGTGAGACATCACACGTGCTTGGCTGGGCAACAGCACACGGCTTACAGGCAGCCATTATAAGGCAAAGGGTTTTGGCTTCTTCAACTTTCATAACATGTGGGAATGGTTTTAAACAGCAGCGCCCTCCTTTCCCATACCAAGCAAAGCCCGTTGGGTTGGCCATTTAAAAGGAAGGACTGCGGTTTTAGGGTGAATGTGCAGCACAACCCAATACCCCCCATCAATTCTCTGGGATGATCACTTCACCACTACCACCACCGCACAGCTAGTATCAGGGACGATCCCTGTCAGCCAAAGACAAACAGCTCAGCATGAACGGGCCTCCCCACACTGCGTGGCTAACAGCGGGGATGATTTCTTTTCAGCCAAAGGCAAACAGCCCAGTAGGAACAGGCACCTCTGAGTATGCCCTTAAACAAATTTCTCGTATTTCAACCAGGTGACCATGAATGATATCACTCTCCTGAGGCTAACACAGAGAGATAAAGAACGGATGTTGCTTGAATACCACCAAAGCCCGAGCCCCTTTGCTGCAATGCTTTGTTCTGCAATGATTCCAGACTACTTGTTACTGGCTTGGCATGGCAAAGTGTCCTACCATGGAGGAGGAAATAAGACTAGCCTCCCCAGAAACCTTCTACAAAGGCTTTTAGAGTACCTCCAGGAGAGCTTCATGTCCCTGAAGGATTTCTGCTCCATCCTCAGACATATTAACAGACTTTTCCAGTAGCTATACTGGCTGTGAATGCATCCCAAGTCTTCAGGAGAAATTAATAATTAAACACACTTGCTTTTAAACCCTGTATTATATTTACAAAGGTACACTCACCAAAGGTGCCTTCTCTCGCTTCATGGTCCGGGAGCCTACCTTGGGAGGATTGGGAGGGTATTGGCTCCAGGGTGATGAACAGTTCCTGGCTGATGGGGAGAAGGGATTCTCTACTTGCCTGCTGTGTACTATCCTCAACCTCCTCATCATCATCATCTTTCTCATCCACAAAATCCTCATTCCTGTTGCGTGAGACTCCCCCCTTGCAGGTGTCCATGGACAGTGGTGGGGTAGTGGTAGAGCCCCCCCCCCCATAATTGCATGCAGCTCATCGTACTGTACTGGGCTCTGACTCCGAGCAACTGTTTGCCTCCTTTATTTTTTGATAGGCTTGCCTGAGCTCCTTAATTTTCACACAGCACTGCTGTGTGTCCCTGTTATAGCCTTTGTCCATCATGCCCTTGGAGATTTTGGAAAATATATTGGCATTTCATCTTTTGGAATGGAGTTCTGCCTGCACAGATTCTTCTCCCCATATAGCCATCAGATCCAGTACCTCCCATTAGGTCCATGCTGTAGCTCTTTTGCAATTCTGGGACTCCATGGTTACCTTTGCTGATCAGCTCGCCATGCTGGCCAAACAGGAAATTAAATTCAAAAGTTTCTGGGGCTTTTCCTGTCTACCTGGCCAGTGCATCTGAGTTGAGAGTGCTGTCCAGAGCGGTCACAATGGAGCACTCTGGGATAGCTCCTGGAGGCCAATACCATCGAATTACATCCACACTACCCCCAAATTCGACCCAGTGAGGTCGATTTTAGTGCTAAGCCCTTTGCCAGGGAGGAGTACAGAAATCAATTTTAAGAGCCCTTTAAGTCAACAAAACAGGTTTGGTTATGTAGATGGGTGCAGAGTTACATTGACCTAACGCTGCTAAATTTGACCTAAACTCATAGTGTAGACCAGGGCTGGGGGTGTCCACAAGAAGCATAGCTCAAGTTTGAAATACAGACATACATACATATCTTCAACTCATAATACAAAGGTGATACAAACACATAAATGAGATTATCATAGCTGGGAAATTATAACATTTTTCAGATACCTTACATGGCCTATCTGGCATAACTCATTACAATTTTACAGTATTGATATTCATAATATTCTCAGGTGGCCCCCAGATTCCATACAGCATCACAGAAGGGTCACTACTGAATTAAATCAATAGACAGCAAGTTTAAAACAAACATAAGGAAGTATTTCTTCACACATGCACAGTCAACCAGTGAAACTTGTTGCCAGTGGATGTTGTAAAGGCCAAAAGTATAACTAGGTTCAAAATGGAATTAGATAAATTCATGGAGGACAGGTCCATCAATGGCTATTAGACAAGATGGTCAGGGATGTAAGCGCATGCTCTGGGCAGTGGCGGATTAACAAATTTGCCGTCCCTAGGCCCTCAAAAAATTGCTGCCCCCACGCCAGCTCTCCTCTGCTCCCCTGCGGCAAGCCTGGAAGGGAGGGGGGAGATGTGGCACGCTTAGGGGATGGCGGAGGTGGAGTGATGGTGAGCTGGGGCAGGGAGCGGTTCTCTGTCCCCCTGCCCCCGAAGAGTTACTCCCTGCTCCTGCTGGCCCCAGGTCACCTCCACTATCCCCGGAGCGTGCCGCTACTTGCTTCTCCTTCCCTCCCTCCCAGCGCTTTCGCTCAGCAAGCCTGGGAGGGAGGGGGGAGAAGGGAAGTTGTGACGCTTGGGGGATGGCGGCGATGTACCGGAGATGAGCTGGGGTGGGGAGCGGTTCCCCTCCCCCCATGGACCCCAGCTCACCTCTGCTCTGCCTCCTCCGAGTGCGCCGCTACTTGCTTCTCCCTCCCTCCCAGTGCTTTCACGTGGCAAGCCTGGGAGGGAGGTGGAAGGAGGGAAGTGTGGTGGCTGCCTAGGGGTGAAGGCGGGCCAGGGATTTTGGGAAGGGGCGTGAGCAAATTTGCCACCCCTGCAAATTTGCCGCCCTAGGCCTAGGTCTTGTTGGCCTAGGCGATAATACTCCGCTGGCTCTGGGTGTCCCTAAACCTCTGACTTCCAGAACCTGGGACTGGTAACAGAGGGGATCACTCTAAAACTGCCGTGTTCTGTTCATTTCCTCTGAAGCATCTGGCACTGGCCCCTGTTGGAACACAAGATACTAGGCTAGATGGACCATTGGTCTGACCTAGTATGACCGTTCTTGTGTTCTTATGCACACAGTCATCTACAGGGATTCAGTCTGGGATCCCTGGATCTAAAGAATTAGCTTTAGCTAAAGGACAAAACCTATTTGTTTAAAGGCAGTAGTACAGTCTTCAACTTTTATACATGCTATACATGCCATTGTTAGCATGAGTTATGTTTGAATTAGATTGTTTAGGGCAGGAAACATATTTTCATTATAGGTGTGTGTACCTTTTAGAGGCCTTCAGTTCCATCTGTGCCTGGTTATCCCCCAGGTCATAGGACCAAGAAGCCAGAGAACATGGGACTGAAAGGCAGCCCTGTCAGGAGATAGAAGAAGCAGTCTGTGCTCAGTATGGGAGAGAGCCAGAAGGAAGCTACTGAGCAGCCATAGTCTGGGGAAGGATAAGTGATGACTTCCTGTGGGGAGGGAGCTGGGGAAAGGAGGCAGGACAACATTTGGTGTAGGATAGCCTAGGATATACCATGGAGAAGGCCTATGGGGAGACTCCCAGTGTAGGAAGAAGCCCAAGAAAGATCCAAACAGTGAGAAGGAAACAGATACAGGGGCACTAGACATCAGAGAAGTAGGCCAAAATGCTTACTGTGTGTACAATGGCTACCATACCGGGACCCTGATTCAGACTGGGGTCTGTAGGTGCTACCACGATACAAACTAATAAAACAATGGACTAGAGAAGAGTTACTGCAAACTGTTAAAATTCTAGACTCCAAAGCAGAAAATATATTGAAAGAATGGCTGAAAGAGTATTATCTGTAAGGCATTTTTAAGGCCAATATCAACTGAGTTATTCAGAAAAGATTATATTATATTTACAATGAAATTGAAATTCTGGAAAACAGAGCATGATGCTCCAAACTAAGAACAATAGGTGTTGCAAAGGAAGCTGCATACAAAGTAATGACTGGATTTGTAACAAACCCGATAACTGAAATAAAGTGGCGGGAGGAAGGAGAGAATGTCTTGCACAGACTGCATATTGAAAAAATGCATAGATTCCTTCAGATGAAATCCCCAAAAATGCCATAATGAAAATGTTGAAATTTCAAGCCAAGAAAAAAGTTCTGTCACATGCTAGGAGGCTTGGACAGTTCACCTTGATGCAGCGTTCCTACGCATGCATTGTAAACATTGCCTTTGAAACCAGTAATAGCAGAAGGCAATACACAGAAGTAAGAAATAAACTAGAATGGGAAGGGCACAAACTACTCCAGCAAAGCTCAGAATTCACCTTAGCTCCAAAATAACATCTTCCTGAACCATGGAAAAGGCTGGATGCTCTTTGCTTATGCTGGAAAACAAATCTTGAAAATAACACTGAAATGTGTGAAACAAATTTACAAACGTTCCAGGAGTTAGGATGGCTGCTGGCTATAATGTTAAAATTCTGCCATGGGCTACGTACGTCTCTCAAGTCTGCCTTTTAGAAAGGAGAGAGTATTTTAACTTCTAATTACTTTATTCCACCGGGACTATTTCTTCCATAGCAGCAATAACTTATGTCTATAAAGATACTGGACTAACTTACAAAAGAAGGGCAAAATGCAGCAAGCTCTCTGTAACGGGACCCCTACTGGTAACTGCTTCTGGAGCTGGGAGTATGGTGAAAAACAGACAGATGGGATTCAGAAGGGATGTCATGGTGATTCAGTTGGCCACTTCCTGTTCTTAACCACTCATCCCTTCAGTTGGTTTAATATTTTATCTCATTGTAGGAAAGTGTTTTGCATTTTAGTTTTATTTCTTCAGTAACTATTTTTGATGTGAAGGACAGATAAGACTGAACACATTTCTTCAAATAAAAAGCTTAGCGTTTAAAAGTAGGCCTTCTGTAGTCAAAACCACAAACAGAGCACATGACTGAGTGCTGGATCTGTAATGCACCCGTAACTTCAGCAAGTTTGGACAAGCTTGCTCTGTGAGCTTAAAAGGGAAGTCTCAATTAATTTTAAGCACCAATTTTAAGTTCCTCAGAATAAGTTCCAAGCTCTGACACCCATCTCGTCACCAGAAGATAAGATGCTACATCCCCTTCAAAACACTGCTGTAAAATATTCAACCCACCTTGTCCTCTTGGCCTCATGTCCTTTTGTTTTAATTTTTTGCAGCTAGAGGGCCATATTTCCAGCATATATTGGAAGATGCTTTAACTGCTGTCCATAGAGAATTGATAAAGCTGTGTTGGTGCTTAGGACAGAAGACATGTCAGTTAGTCTTTTACACCTTGATATTCAAACACAGGAAGGTGTGGGACACTTCGATCTCTAAGGCATCACTTTTATTATAATGACACTAGTGACAGTCAAACATCTGTGTGGATTTATGGTCTCACTAATAACATTGGCTGGGATTTTCAAAGGTATTTGGGTGTCTTACTCTCCTAGCCTCTTTTGAAGATTCCTGCCATTCATATTTTGTTATACTATTAATTTGTACTTTACTATGCCTTTCAACCGAAGTAAAACATGTTTTACATATATTAAATATCATGCCAAAGCTCTGAGACAGATATTATTATAACCACTTTTACAGATAGAAAAATCATGGCATAGAACTTAATACCTTATTCTAGGTCACATAATGGATCAGAAACAATGCAATATATGCAGCTTAGAATCCTTCTTGGAGAGGAAAATTTATTACACTGATGGAAAAACATTGTCCATCAATGTAGGAAGTATCTATACTATGGTGCTACAGAGGCAATAACGTAGCTGTACTGTTGTAGCATAAACATGGCCTGAGTGTCATATCCTGCCAATAAGATTCCTCCTCAATGGAGGTAGCCCCATAAGTACTAGAAGACAGTGGAATGATTTCTACATTTGTGGTTACATACCAAGAAAAAAATTCAGAGTCCTCAGCTATCTTCTTGTTATTCCAAGAAAGCTTGCAAATAACTGGTACAGTATATTTTGTGATATTCGTTAGTGGTACGTTGGAGTGCAGGCACTGACAAACACCTCAGATGAAAACCTTGGCATAGTGAAGCCAACAGAATTTTTGGAATGGATCAGAATACCCAGCCACTTGATGTAGTTTATAGTAACTGTTGCTTTTGGGATGGTATCTTCTTGACATTACAGTTCATTGCAGCCGGCAGACTCCTTCCTCCACAACAGGTAAAATTGAAAATAAACCACAGACTGTTCACATTCCTGTCCAAAGTGACCAATCAAAACTGTTGGCTTTCTACCAATGAGGGTGAAAAAGTAGTCAAAGCACAATATATTTTGTCTACACCATAAAGAAAATGGGAACATACAGTACATTCACAATCAACACAAAGTAAGTATCCTGGGCAAGTATATAATACAGTGAGTTTGATCGAATATCCTCACTTTGGCCAGAGGAAGAAAGTGAAAAAACAAATGAAAGAGGACTAAGATGGAAAAATTACTATGTAGTACTCCAACGTGGAGCTAAATAATTAAGTACTAATGACTGAGGTGCTGGACATCTCATTGTGATCAATTAACAATCACAAGGAGTTGATGGGCTGAGGAAAGAAGCAAAGAAATTACAAACAAAGCTCTTCTCAGAATTGTTTCCTCAGAGATAAATCCCCAGAATGAAAAATTTATAAGGGGAAAGTTCTATCTAGACCAGGTGTTAGGACTTAAAGAAGTCTGGACTTGACGTTTTATGGGATTTCAAGGTCAGCTGGCCCTAGCATTTTGACAGTACACGTGTGATCTGATCCATCCTCATTGCTGTGAGGTGTGGAGTAAGACAGTAAAAATGTGTCCACGTCTTTGGCAAAATCACATGAACAATAGTTTGCACTGAATATGAAAACACTTGTTTCAGCATGAGATGTGATAGTGCCAAAATAAAGAAACTGATACTGAAAGGAATGCTGTCTTAGAGCTTCATGCAGGGCCAGCTCTGGGCACCAACGTTCCAAGCATGTGCTTGGGGCGGCACTTTTCAAGTTTTCATAATTGAAAGAGAGTAGTCTTGCAGACCTTCTAGCAATACTATATCCTGCTCTTCCCAGCCCTTTCATGGTGAGAAACATTGTCAAAGAGCTGTGGTCTGTGCACAACTTGAATGTGGGGCCCCACAGGTAAGTTCTCCATTTTTCAGTAGCTCAAACACAAGCAAGTGCTTCTTTTTTGACTGTAGAATATTTTCTCTCAGCATTACTTAGTGTCCTTGAAGCAAATGCTACTCAAGCAGCCTATTCATCCCACAAGCATTTCAGGAGGGAAGAGGAGGGGGAAAGCCACTTCGCAGGTATTCAAAGAGGGAGAGGAGACAAAAATGGGGGCGGGAGAAGTGTAACAGGCCTTTTGAACCTACAGGTTATACAAAGCATAGTCATACAAGAGCATACAGATCACTGCTGCTTCTACAACACTCAGCATCTGAGCAGGAATGAGAAAGATTTGAGGAATGCTCTTTGCCCCCTTTCTCATCACAACGGGTGGCCACAATTAATCTAAAATACAAGTATTTTGAACAGTATGTGTTTGACAACTGGGTCTTTGTTTAATTAATTCATCCCTTTCTACTGAAATTGTTCATTTCATCACTGGATTCTACTGAAGTGACCATTTATATCCCTGGAAAATTTAGTTCAATAAACTCAGTCACAAGAGTACATATTTATTAGGAAAAGTCATAGCATGAGGAAATAACAAAATCCAACATATGTGCTTGCTTAACAGTTTTTATGGAGAGCAGATTTTTCATTCTAAAATGTATATTGATATCTCAGTTTGAGGCATGGGGCTTTGGAATAGGGTGATCAGATGGCCCGATAAAATAGGGACTGTCCCAATTTTGAGGAGTTTGTCCCGCTTCTCGACCAGAGTACGGTCAGGACACCATTTGTCCCGATATTTTGTTTCCTGCTCTTTGGCGGCAATTCAGTGGAGAGTCCTTCAGTCACGGCTGGTTTTGAGCGATATTTCGGCGGTGGGTGCTTCTATCTTTGGCGGCAAGATTTATTACCCCCCGCCGAAATACCATGAAAGACTGTATGCAACTGAAGGGCTCTCCACTGAATTGCCGCCGAACTCCCAGACAGGTGAGTGTAAAAAAAAAAAGCCCCCTTCCTCACCCCCGTGGCGGTCCAGATATTTTCCCCTTAACATCTAGTCATGCTACTTTGGCAGTACAAATTAGGTATTGAGTAGCTAAAGCCATATATATCACAGAGAAAATATGAGCTCGATTCTGGAAAGTGTTGAGTACTTTGGCCCTTATCCAGCAAAGTATTTAGGCACATGAACAGTTCCATTGAAGTCAGTGGGATTACTCATACATGTAAAGTTAAGAATGTGGTTAAGTCATTTTATGAACTAGGGCCAGAGTCCTCAGCACTCTACTATGCAGCAAAAAACTCATCTATGCAAAAGGGTTTAGAAATCACTTTAGGTGTCTCCCATTGGCAGTATGTTTGTGCTAAGGCTTTTGTGTTAGTTTATAATGAAGATTTCAGCTAGGAAGAGAAATGTGATCTGGCTTGCACAGAAGAAAAAGCAGCTATAAGGATGTAAAAATAAGCAGCTGTAATGATGTTCCTCACATAAAGGTCCCTGTCTACATGGCAGTTAGGCTGGAAATGGAAGACAACATCGACACCAATTTCCCAAAATACTCCTTTCCCATGGGGGCAAAAAACCCCAAAAACCTATCCACCTGTAAACTTTTCCAGTATAACTTGTTAAGATCAGCTTGTGGAGGAACATTGTCTAGAAGATCAGAGATTTTAGGTGTGTAGAGAGGCCTGGCAAATCATTATTTTGTTTCTATATCAGAGGCCTGGTCTACACTACGCATTTAAACCGATTTTAGCAGCGTTAAACCAATTTAACGCTGAACCCGTCCACACTACAAGGCCCTTTATATCGATATAAAGGGTTCTTTAAATCAGTTTCTGTACTCCTCCCCGACGAGAGGAGTAGCGCTAAGATCAGTATTACCATATCGGATTAGGGTTAGTGTGGTCGCAAATCGACGGTATTGGCCTCCGGGCGGTATCCCGCAGTGCACCACTGTGACCGCTCTGAACAGCAATCTGAACTCAGATGCAGTGGCCAGGTAAACAGGAAAGGCCCTGCGAACTTTTAAATTTCATTTCCTGTTTGCCCAGCGTGGAGCTCTGATCAGCACGGGTGGCAATGCAGTCCCAAATCCAAAAAGAGCTCCAGCATGGACCATACGGGAGATACTGGATCTGATCACTGTATGGGGAAACAAATCTGTTCTATCAGAGCTCCGTTACAGAAGACAAAATGCCAAAGCATTTGAAAAAAAAATCTCCAGGCTACACAGTGCTGCGTGACAAGCGTAACGGGAAGCGAGAGACTCAAATGGATGCTCATGGAGGGAGGGAAGGGGTACTGAGGACTCCAGCTGTCCCACAGTCCCCAGCAGTCTCCAAAAAGTATTTGCATTCTTGGCTGAGCTCCCAATGCCAGTAGGTTCAAACACATTGTCCGGCGTGGTTCAGGGAATAGCTCATCAGTGTTCCCCCTATCTCCCACCATGTGAAAGAAAAGGGAAAAAAATAGTTTCTTGACTTTTTTTAACGTCACCCTATGTCTACTGAATACTGCTGGTAGACGCGGTGCTGTGGCAGTAAAGAGCAGTATCCGCTTCTCTTCCCTCCCCGGTTGTAGACGGTACATGCTTGATAACTGCTGAATACCCCTGGCTGGCCTAAAGGGCACCTGGGTAAAAATAGGAATGATTCCTGGTCATTCCCAGTAGATGGGACAGAACGGCTGGTAACTGTCTTCATCATAGCCACTGGGGGCTGAGCTCCATCAGCCTCCTCCCTTTCCTGTGTAAAGAAAAGATTCTGTCCTGCCTGGACTATCATAGCAGCGGCATGATGGGCTCCTCTCCCCTGCACCGCTTAATGTCCTGCCTGGACTGTCATAGCATGGGGAGGCTGCCTCCCCCTCATTTTATCTCACTAACAAGTCACTGTTTCTTATTCCTGCATTCTTTATAACTTCATGACACAAATGGGGGGACACTGCCACAGTAGCCCAGGAAGGTTGGGGAAGGAGGGAAGCAACAGGTGGGGTTGCTGCAGGGACACCCGCTAGAATGGCATGCAGCTCATCATTTCTGCGGGATCTGACACGGAGCAGCTGTGCTCTCTGGTTTTCTGATATACTGGTTCTCTAGTACACTTGCCCCATATTCTAGGCAGGACTTACTCTATTTTTAGATACCATAAAGGAGGGAATGACCCCCTGGGTCATTCCCATTTTTGTTTTTGCACCCCCAGACAACCTCAGCCAGGGGCACCCATGACAGTAGCAGATGGTACAGAATGACAGATAACTGTCATCTCATTGCCAATTTACAGTGGCGCAGCAGACGGTACAGAACAACTGATAACCATCTCTGCTGTCATGCAAAGGCAAATGAATGTTGCTGTGTAGCGTTGCAGTATCGCCTCTGTCAGCGGCATCCAGTACACATATGGTGACAGTAAAAAAAAGCTGAACGGGCTCCATGGTTGCCGTGCTATGGTGTCTGCCAGGGCAATCCAGGGAAAAAGGGCGCGAAATTATTGTCTGCTGTTGCTTTCCCGGAGGAAGGAATGACTGACGACATTTACCCAGAACCACCCGTGACAATGATTTTTGCCCCATCAGCCACTGGGCTGTCAACCCAGAATTCCAAGGGGCAGGGGAGACTGCGGGAACTATGGGATAGCTATGGAATAGCTACCCACAGTGCAATGCTCCAGAAATCGACGCTAGCCTCTGACCATGGACGCATACCGCTGAATTAATGTGCTTAGTGTGGCCACGTGCACTCAACTTTATACGATCTGTTTTATAAAACCGGTTTATGTAACATCGGAATTATCCCGTAGTGTAGACGTACCCTAAGATAGACAAATGTTGTTCAAGTGGCCATCAGTCCTATAGTATGAAGCCCTTCCTGGTAGTTTTCAGAAGGCAAGATGTTGAGAACAAAGTGGAGAAAGACTGAAGTGTTAGGAGGAAAGGTGTGTGTATGAGAGGTTCACTCTCAAGACATGGTGTAAAGAATGAAACATCTAGCATAAACACACATCTGTTTGGGTTGTAAAAATAATTTAAAAACTGAATCAAAATGGAGTTTGAATATTTTTCAAATTAACCAGTTCTGACCTTTGTTACAGTAAAAAATGGTGTGGTTGCTGCTAAACAGCAGCTTTTCAGCTCTGCAGCAGCCACATATATTCTTTATTGCTCCTGTTCAAGATGATAGCTAGAAAACCCCTCAGCTATTTCACTTGTTCTACATAAAAGGTGGGGAAAGTTGCAACTTCATTTTTGAGTTACAAGACCTGTGGGTATGCTGTTTTTCTGTTTTGTTACAGTTGCCTGGTTCAGTGGAAAGAGTTACCAATAGTAAAAGAAGCTTGTAAGCACTTCAGATATGGAAATATGCATGTAAGGCATTGTGTTGCTTCACAATATTAGACATGAATTTTAGGAGTAATAATGTTTGACTCATTGACAATTTGTACAATTACACTACTTTTTAAAAAACTGGGATTGAAGGTGCTACGGATCAAAACCCAAAGAAATTATACCCTCAGACAGCTATATTTGCAAACTATGCACATAGTCTATGCAAAATATGTTTGTATTACCGCCATTGTATTCTGTCCCCCTCCATTTGTTTTCCCCTTTTACCTAAGACTGTAAATTGATTGGGATAAGAATTGTCTTTTACTATAAGTCTGTATGGTGAGACCACAAGCCATGATGTTGATCAGTATTGTCTCTTTGTTTTCTTGTCCACCTGCTTCTGTGTGTATCTATCTGTGGTCTCTTGTCTTATACGTAGGGTACACTTACACAAAAAATGCTATAGTGGCACAATTGCAGCTACACCACTGTGGTGCCATAGAGTAGACACTTGCTATAGCGATGGACAGGGATTTTCCATCGCTGCAGTAAATCCATTGCTCTGAGAGACAGTAGCTAGGTTGACAGAAGAATTCTTCTCTTGACCTAGATGTATCTGTACAAGGGCTTATGTCTGCTTAACTATGGTCTTGGCTACACTGGCGCTTTACAGCGCTGCAACTTTCTCGCTCAGGGGTGTGAAAAAACACACCCCTGAGCACAGCAAGTTACAGCGCTGCAAAGCGCCAGTGTAAACAGTGCCCCAGCGCTGGGAGCGCGGAT
This sequence comes from Gopherus evgoodei, assembly GCF_007399415.2. Lineage (NCBI taxonomy): Eukaryota > Metazoa > Chordata > Testudines > Testudinidae > Gopherus > Gopherus evgoodei. The sequence continues at coordinate 130,357,613 of NC_044324.1, forward strand.
CCCAGCACTGCAAGCGAATCCCCATGGGGAGGTGGAGTACCTGCAGCGCTGAGAGAGCTCTCTCCCAGCACTGGCGCTGCAACCACACTTGCACTTCAAAGCGCTCCCGTGGCATCGCTGTGCGGCTGCAAGTGTAGCCATACCCTATGACTCTCAGGGGCTTGAATTTTCTGCATCCAAGCAACGTAGCTAGGTCGACCTAAATTTTATGTGTAGACCAGGTCTTAGTCCCTGCCCCAAAGAGCTTACAGTCTTTTTGTTCTTTTTTTGTACAGCACCTAGCACAATGGGATCCTAGTCCATGACTGATATACTGGGGGTATATCTACACAGCCTGCGGCAGGGAGCCTCCCAACCTGGGTCAACAGACTTGGGCTCACTAGGGTGACCAGACAACAAGTGTGAAAATCAGGACAGAGGATGGGAGGTAATAGGATCCCATATGAGAAAAAGAACCGAAAATTGGGACTGTCCCTATAAAATTGGGACATCTGGTCACCCTATGGCTCATGCTACCACCCTCAAAATAGCTGTGTAGACACCGTGGCTTGGGTTCTGAAGCTCACCTCCTTCCCTAGGCTTCAGAGCCAGAACTGCAGCCCCAACATCTACACAGCTATTTTTAATGGGCTTGCTGCAACCCCAAGTTTGTGGACCTGGGCTGGAAGGCTTGCTGCTATGGGCTATGTGGATGTACCTCTGGGCACTAAGGTAGTACAAATAAATAATAAATAATAATCATATAATATCTAGTACAATGGGCCTGATTGGTCTTTTATGTGAAACTGTAATACTATCAGCTTGCTGAGGCCCAGATGACACACGGATCTCAAATGAATTACACATCAAAAGACAGTAGTAGAGGAAACTTGATGTGATAGTAGATTCATTTCCTTGTAGCCCAGTTTTCTGAAATTACTGTTCCAAGACTGAATGGAAGATATTGACTTTCACAGAAAAAGAAACCCTCCTCACCGCCAAAAAACCCAGACAGTAAAATGTTATTTTTTGCATTTTAAAGAAATATTTGGCAGTGGGAATGGTTGATTAAAAATGCATTCACTTTTGCATTAGTGGTATATTTTTGGTAGGAAGGTAAATATACCAGCGGTGTCAAGTGAACTCTACCAGTGGAGATCTCTCCAGTACATTAAGGGCTGAAACAAAAAGAATTTGAATGAGGAAGATAATGACCCCTTCCCCGCCCCCCCCCCCAAAGCAGCGAAATTTTAATGACTAGAGAGATTGTACAAACTGCCTAAGAATGTTAATCACTCAAAGGACCAAGTCTTCCACCAAACGTGTGAGAAGAGCTGAAGTAAGTCTGAACATTCAGGGCCAGATGCTGTCATCAGTTGTGCCGGTGTAAATCCGGAGTAACTCCGAATTTACACCTATGTAAGTGATCAGAATGCGGCTCACCAGCTTTCTGATTCCGATAATCGAGCTTCACAAAGAAACAAGGGGCTAAAACAGTGCAAACAACAGCGTGGCGGGGAGAGGACGAAGCGGGGAGCGGACCGGCGCAGGGAGAAGGGACGAAAGGAGGACGAGAGCATGAGGAGAGGAGAGGAGCGGGAAGGGAAGGGAAGGGACGAGCGGGGAGGGGCCGGGACACAGCCTCGCCGCTACCCGGCTGCTACATTAGCTCCCGCCAGCCCAGCGCGGCGGGTTTCTGCTGAGCAGCTGAACCGCCTCGGCCGCCGGAGGGGGCGGTGGCGGGACTTGTGACTGGGCGGATCGGAGCAGCCGCCGCGGCCCAGTAGCAGAGGAGCCGGGCCCGTCGCGGGGCAGGCGAGACGCGCGGCGGGAGCTCCGCGCCAGCAGCGCCATGGCCACCAAGGTAAGGGGCTGCCGCGGGGCCGGCGGGCCGACCCCCCCCAGCGGGCTTCGTGCCCGGAGCCGCGGGGAGGGGAGCGGGGTCGGGCGCCCCCCTCTCGGGGTGAGTCCCAGGAGACCCGCGGTTGGGGGCGGGGCTGGTGTTTCTCTGCCCCCGGGCCAGGCCCGGGAGAAAGGGGCCGGGGCGGAGAGCAGCCCCCGGGGCGTTGCGGTGTTGAGCCCCCGCGGCATCTCGGGGCTGGGCTCTGCCGCCCTCCCCGTGTAACCGCCAGGCCCGGGAGCTCCAGGAGTCGCCCCCGGTGCGGGTGATTGTGCCTCGCTTGGGCCCTAGACCCACCCAGGGGCCAGCGCTCCTGGGCCTGGCAGGAGGGGAAAAGAGTTTCCGGCGTCACAAAGTTTTCCAGGGAAAAGTTTTTTCCACCCGCTCTTTGTGTTTTTCACTTGCCCCCACATGCTGCGGTATCGTCTCAGCTGCCCACGTCAGGCCAGGGGCCCAGTGCCGGGGTGATTTGTAACCCGCAGATCAGAAGAGACACCCCGAGTTATAAAACCCGACAGCACCTCGTTTAACACCCCCCCCCCCGCCGCCGCCGGCTACCCACGACCGCAGCTTCCTAACCGGGGTTACTAATAATAGCTGGAAGAATTAAAATGTGTGTCGCTATTTATAATGTGGGCATGGGCATTTTACGCTGCCTGAACAGGGGTGATAGATTGGTCAGTTTCACTTGTGTGTCTTCTTTCGCTTTGGTTCTCCTGAGTCCTGATATGGCCAATAGTGGCATGGTTTAGTTGGGAACATTATGGGGAGTGTTTTTAAATCAAAGCAAATTTTTCATTTAAATTTCAAAACAATTGCATGGACACATTTCTGTTCATATTAGGTTTTGTAAAACAAAGAAATAAATGTTTAGGAGCTGAAGTACCTTAGATTGTCTATTTAATTTCACAGCTGTGCAAGCAGACAAACCTGGGCCTTTGCTTTTCAGAGTTGCTGAGCTCCTGTTGACTTTAGTGGCAGTTGTGACTGCTCAGTGCCCTTGAAAAAGTCTTTAGGGAACCAAACTCTAGAGATCTGAATGTCATTCAACTTTGTGTTTTGTCCTGTATTTTTCTATACAGTAATCAGCATTCAAGCAGGAAGGAAAATGACTATGTTCTTAGGTCTGGCCTACTCCTGAGACTTAGGTCAACCAAGCTATGCTACTCAGGGGTGACCAGATCCTGAGAGAGACATAATTAAGGTGACCTAAGTCTTGGTTTAGACAGGAAGCACTGCAGTGGTGCAGCTGCAGTACTGTAAGTGTAGACATAGCCTTAATATTTGGTACAATGAGCTGCATTACAAAAAGATCACACACAAGACTTAGTTGCTCAGTGGAACTCTACCTCAGCTGTGGTTATGTATATTTGCTTAGAAGTATTGCTTGTTTTCTGTGTATAGGATAGTAGGTTTATACACCTGATAATGGCCAAATATAGAAGGTGTCTTTTCCAGTCAGTTTGATTGCAGTGGGATAAATTCATTTATTCTCTTCTAGTGGTGCGTGTGTGTGTTCCACTTTATAAAACAAGAGTACCACTAATAGATAGGCCACATGTATTCCGCGGTATCGGAGGGGTAGCTGTGTTAGTCTGGATATGTAAAAAGCAACAAAGAGTCCCGTGTCACCTTAAAGATTAACAGATGTATTGGAGCATAAGCTTTTGTGGGTGAATGCCCACTTCGTCAGACGCATGTGAAAGCTTATGCTCCTATACATCTGTTAGTCTTTAAGGTGCCACAGGACTCTTTGTTGATGTATTCCACAGTTGCTCTTCAAAGAACGGATGCATATTTGTTTTATGTAATCTTCTGAATAATGTTCTGTTTTTTGTAGATCATATAAAACACAGTTTTCCTGCTGCCATGTGATTTTGTAGCATATGAATTAGCAGTGCTGGGTGTTCTATGGTCTGATTTTGATTTGTAGTAGTGTATACGGTTTCTAAAAAGTATGAGACTAAATTATTTTGCTGTTTCTGAACATTATTAGAAAACTAATGTATTAATTAGACTTTGCATATCTGAAACCAGTGTAAGTTATCTATGGTATTTATTTGCTAACTTAGCTGAATATGAAAGATTATGCTGCTTTAATTAAAAGGTGAGTTGTCCGACTAGTAGTTTTTTATTTTATTAACTTTTTAAAGTCCAAAGTACCTTTTAAAGAAAATATGTGTTGTACTTATGACATGTCACAAATATTGGAAACAATGCTTTTCTGACACAATTGGTTTCATAAACTAGTTCTGCAGCTTAGAAAGTTCCGTTTTGTTACTAGTAGACCCTGTCCATATAGAATAGTGATCGTATATGATTCTGGATATCTTAATAGTTGACAAATCTGTATCTTGTAGATATCCAATTTAGTGTATTAATAGTATTGTATAAATAGATGCACAGTATTCTTTAGATAGCTGCTTTTGAAAATTTATTGTTACATATAAATTCCAATTTTTGGTATATCAGAGGGGTGGCCAACCTGAGCCTGAGAAGGAGCCAGAATTTACCAGTGTATATTGCCAAAGAGCCACAGTAATATGTCAGCAGTCCCCCTGCATTCAGCTCCCCAACCCTGCTCCCAGTGCTTCCTGCACACTCTTAAAAAATTTGAGTTTGAATTGTCTAGTTTTAACTTCCAACCATTAGATCATGTTATATCTTAGTCTGCTAGATCGAGGAGCCCTATATTATCAAATTTCTTTACCCCATGGGTACTTAGACTGTGATCAAATTATCCCTTGACATTGTCTTTGAGTGAAATAGACTCAAGGAGCTCAATACAGTATTTCTTGATAAGACTTGTTTTCCAATCCATTTATTATTTTTGTGGCTCTTCTCTGAGCCCACTCAAGCAATTGCCAACTTCCTATTGAAATAATAGGAAATACAGGAGGAGAGTAAAAAAAATCTGCATTTTGTGGCTGGGACCTTTTAAGCATATTTCCAAACTGAGTGACATGTTTGTAGAAAGGAGGTATGGTCCAGTGTTGGGATGCAATACTGATAGAGGACTAGGGTATTCCTGACTCAGCTGTGAATTTTCTTTCTGACTTTGGGCAAGTCATATAGGCCAACATTTTCAGAATTGTTCACTAATTTTTGGGTTCCCCAGTTTTTGGGTGCTTAACTTGAGATCAGTAGATCCTGATTTTCGTTGAGGGCCAGCACCTTTCATTGACTTAAATGGAACTTACGGTTACTTAGCAACTCTGAAAAACAGGCCCCCAGGTGTACCAGACCGGGTAATTAAAGTCTGAGGCATCCAAAATTAGTGGACATTTTAGAAAATATTGGTGTTAACTTCTCTGTTCCTCAGTTCCCCTATGTATAAATGAAGGGAGAACACTTCCTTAATTCACAGATGTTCAGGGAGGCTAAATGAATATATGTAAAGCTTATTTCTATAAAAGAAAAAAATACTAGGTTTGCTTCTATGATATCCTTTTCAGAAAAGACACTTTAGACTCTTTCTGCATTTGCTTATTTGATTTCTTGGAGGTGATTGACAAAACCATTTTTTTCATTATTTGCAATGTTGTAATTTCACTTGTATTATGTCATTTGTCACATTTTGAGCTTCATTCAGTTGGGGGGTGCTGGAAACACCAAGACGCTGCATGCTGACTGCTAAAGAATGTGGTCTCAGGCTCAACATATTTTAGAGATGGATATTATTTAACAGATGATTCCTTTCCTTGGGAGGTCTAATTTGGAATTTGCTAAGTCACTCTTCCAGCAGGAAAAATAAAGACTACAATAAGAGGATCCAATATGTCAAGTACACTGTACTTGTGTTCTTCTAATGTAAGATCTGGATTTTAACTTGAAATTTAAGGTCAGCCTGGCTGATTCTGTTAGTCCCGTTGGAGTCAATGCGTCAGTGGCACTACTTGCATCAACAAAGACACCTGTTAATAAGCTTTTGCAGGAGCAGATCCTTAGTTGCCAGTTTGGGGCCCAATTCCTCAGGGAGATCGGTACAGGCAGACCTTTACCCCAGCGTGGAATCCCATTTTAGTCAGTGGGACTCTGTGGGCTAAGGCTCCACCTGTATGGATCTGTTTGCAGGATTGGGCATTTTTTCATATATTAAGATGTGTCTTAGGAAGAAACTTTTTAGGATACATAATACCTTTTGGCTCTTAAAAAAAGTGTTAACTGGCATATTTTTAATATTTGCAAACAAAATTAAATCCATTTTTAAGGAGGATAGAGAGGGTCTCCAAAATTTAGAAATAAAGCTTTATCCTCCCTATCTGCACCCTTATTTTTTTAAAATTCTAATTCCTTAATTTCCTTTCAGTTTGTCTTTTCACTGCAATGTTTGCTGAAAAGGGTAAGTTTTTTGAAGTGCTCTCCGCTGCATCCTTAGTGACAAACCAAAGTAGAACTAGTTCTCTTTGCTGTCTTGTGTGCAGAAGTGAATTCCCCTTTGGATTTGCTGAGATTAATTCAAACCAAAACTGAAAAGCATCTCTCAACAAATGAACTAAATGAAGTGCTCTAGAACTGTCTACTCTGTTCAGAAAAAATTAAACCTTTTAAAGACCATCTTAGCTATTGACATTGATTTTTCATGGAGGAGTATTTAACAAAATATTAATTGTCTTAATAGCATTGTTAGTTGGAAGAGACATGCATCCGACGAAGTGGGTATTCACCCACGAAAGCTCATGCTCCAATACGTCTGTTAGTCTATAAGGTAGTCTATAAGGTACTCTTTGCTGCTTTTACAGATCCAGACTAACACGGCTACCCCTCTGATAGTTGGAAGAGAGTTATATAAACCATTTCCTGCTTCTTTCTGCACTCTCCACCCTTTGGGAGTTCAGTGAAGCAACATTTAATACAAGAAATGAGAACGCAATGCTGTAAGCTGTATTTACAAACAAATGTCTTGCTCCTGTGCACCCTTATTCAATAAGTAGTCAGTCGAAATCAGTGGGTTTACTAATGCGAGTAAGGATTTGCAGGATTAGGCCAAAAGAAATGCCAATATGTTAATAGCTATAAAAATGTCAAGCAGGAACAAGATTTATTGGGTAAGAATGCTTGGTAATGCAAATTTACCCTAAAAAAACCACATTCCACCCATACAATGAGAAAAACAAATGTGGACTTAAACAGTGCCATATAAAAATAAGTCAGTTTGGTGTCATGACTAAAGTGCGTAACCCACTGGTTTCTTAATTTATTTCTAGCTGTCTTTCTTTATAATCTTCATAAACTTCCTGCAGTCAAATGATACATGGCTTCCCTCACATTTTAGCAATTGCCTACATGAGTTTGTTTTCGTTGTTGCTTTTGTTTTTTACTGGACCTGATATTGATGTCATTGAAGTCATTAGCAAAACTCCAGTTGACGTACATGGAAGAAAAGATTGGGTCCTGTATGATGATTTGCTCACATGCTGCTGCCTATATGACTCAGTATTTCTAGGTTATTTTAACCACCTAGAGACTGAGTCATCAGAACATCATTACCCCAGAGCATGTCATTATTTTAAAAAAAAAAAAAATATCTCATGTTTACAATAGTGAAAGAGGAAGAGCAGTCTTACCTATGTAGATTTCATCCTGTTTGAAAACTTGATTTTTAACATTATTAAATGTTTGTAACCAGATAGAATCTATTTCTAGTCTCTCCATATACTGATTTCTGGAAAAAAAATAGAAGGACTTTTAACTTGTGCCTTTGTTTTTACTTTACCAATTACATGACTTTAAAAAAAAAAAAAAAAAGGTCTTGTAGTAAGGCAAATTGTAGTATATCCTATGAGTTGTTCAATAGATTTCTGTCTGTGAATTGTCTGCCAGTCTATTAAAACATCTAATTTAGTTGTCTTTTGAAAATCTTATTTAAAATTAAAAGATATGCATGGATAGATTTCTTTTGTTTATTTGACCAGAAACAATTTTGTTGTGACAGGAAGTTGTATAACTGATCTTAATTGACATTTCAGAGGTGATGGCTTCCGTCCCTTTATAACTAATACTGTGAGAACTGTATTGTTAAATATGCTGGTTCCTTCGTGCCTTATTTTTATAAGCTATTCCAGCTTCTAGTACTATTGGAATTAGCACCTCATAAACAGGTGACCTAATAGGTTACAATGTTGTAAAGCAATGGAACTAACTGGTTTCTTTGAACAGCTTTCCACAATATGAAATACCATGAAATTTAGAGAACTAGAATTGTTTAATCAAATTATTTGACTGGGTGTGAATATTTAATGCTTCACAGTTACTTGTAAAATGAGCAGTTTTATCTTTATGTTCCAAAACATGGATGGTAAGCTTGCTTTGGACTATTGAGGGACTAAGCTTCATCATTTAAAAAAAAAGTTTTTCATTTTGTAAGTGGCAGAAATCTTGGCTCATGTTTTGCTGTCTTCAGGTATTAAACCCTGCCAACATAAGCATGATGAATTGAAAATACAATGTGTATACAGTACCTCAACAAATAAAGCTAACGTGCTACTGGCGAAAAATAAACAGATGTTTTTAACACACTAAATATATGCTTACTCTATATTAGAGCCCAAGTTAGACTTGCCCATCTTCTTGCCTCACTAGTTCCAAAAGCAGTCTGCCTGTGTTTGGGCTTTGTAAATAACAAATCTCCCCAATGTAGGAAGCAGGCATTAACACCAGAGTCCTCTCCCCATTTTGAAGTCCAGCCCAAAGTAATGGATAGTTATGGCTTGCCTATGATGTGGGGGGGTTTAAATGATTTATAAGCCACAAGAATGAAACTCCGTATAGAAAGAGTTGAAGTTTCCATACAGGAATTGCATCCGAAGCAGTGGCAGAATTAGAGTTAGTGGGGCCCTGTGCTCAGCTTCATCTTCGGGGGAGCCCCTCTTGGGATCCAGCCAAGAAAAAGAACATTCTCTCATCTTCCCCCCCCTTTTTTCTTTTTTTTTTCTTCACCCTCCTCCTATATTATAAGTAATGGGAAGTAAATGAAAATAAAGTGAGGTACTTTGATTAGGGCAGGGGGTTGGGGTGCAGGACGGGAGGGTGGGGGGTGGGCTCTGGAAGGAAGTTTGGGTGCTGGGTGCAAGCTCTATATTGGGGCAGGGGATTGGGGTATGGGAGGCGGGGTTAAGGCTCTGGGAGGAAGTTTGGGTGTGGGGTGCAGGCTTTGGGCTGGGGCAGGGGGTTGGGGTTCAGGAGGGGAACAGTGCTTATGTTGGGTGGCAAGGCTCCCACAGCGACCAGCACCCCCTCCCCCAGCAGCAGATCCTAGGTGGCGGGGGGGGGGGGGAAGGGACCTCTGTGAGCTGCTGCCCGCGGGCACTGCCCCTGCAGCTCCCATTGGCCGTAGTTCCTGGCCAATGGGAGCTGTGGAACCTGCACTTGGGGCAGGGGCAGTGCGCAGACACACCCCCGTGCCACCAGGAGCTGCAGGGACATGCTGGCCACTTCTGGGAACAAAGCGGTGCATAGGGAAGGAGGCAGAGTGGGCAGGGAGCATGCAGAGATGTGCCAGCAGCTGTCCACTTCCGGGAGTGGCGTGGGGCCACTGGCCATGGCATGCAGACAGCCTGCCTGCCTGAGCCCTGCTGTGCTGCTGGTGCTACTCACGGAAAGATTGTCAGATATTTGTCTTGCATTTTGCCCCCTCCCCCGTCGTTGGGGGGGCCTTGTGCCACTGCACGGTTTGTTTCATGGTAAATCTGCTCCTGATCCAAAAAGTCATTATTGTGTAAGTTTAAGTGCTTTCCTTTGTCTGGCAGGTTTATTAATTTGTAGGCCAGAAGGGACCATTGTGATCATCTAATTTGAGCTCCTGTATAACATAGGCCATGGAGTTCCCCAAAATTAAAGCTCTGTGGTTCCGTTGTACTGCAGTGCAGCTGCTCAAAAGGAGGGAAGTGCCAGGGTCCATCTCTCCAGGCCTTGTGATCACAGTGAGCAGCCTTGTACTAGGGGTTTCCCATGTAGGAAAAACTCAGTACTGGGCCAGAAAGGGGCAACACTGTTGTTAAGAAGTGAGACTTGTATGAGGCCCTCTAGGGAGAGTCAGAAGCAAGACAGCTGCTTCTGTGGAAAGGGCAGTGGTACAAGGGGGAGTAGGGACTAAAATGATCAAAGCAAGCACCCACTAGCCTCTCTTTTGATTAAAATCTGTGGCCAAAACATAGTGTGTGCAGTTATAGAGCTCTTCTGCTTTGAAAGTGACTAAGTAAAAATGGCACCTCTTACTCAATAGATTTGTTACTTACAGGTATTCTGAGAATTTTCTGCTGCCTAGAGCAGGTATGGGCAAATTACAGCCCGTGAGCTGTTTTAAGCCGGGCTGCAAGCTTCCGTTGGAGAGTGGGGTCTGGGGCTTGCTCCGTTCCGGCGCTCCAGCCAGGGGCACAGGGTTGGGGGGCTGCTCCACGCAGCTCCTGGAAGCTGCGGCATGGCCCCGCTCTGGCTCCTACATGCTCCAGTGGCCACCTCCAGCACTCCAATGGGAGCTGCAGGGGCAGTACCTGTAGATGGGGCAGTGTGTAGGGCTGCCTAGCTGTGCCTCCGCATAGGAGCCGGAGAAGGAACATGCCACTGGTTCCGGGAGCCGCTTGAAGTAAGTGCTGCTTAGAGCCTTCACCTCGAGCCTCTCTCCATGTCCCAATCCCTGCCCCAGCCCTGATCCTCTAAACCTCTCGGTCCCATCCCAGAGCACCCTCCTACACCCCAAATTCCTTATCCCCAGTCCACACCCCAGAGCCTGCACCCCCAACCAGAGCCCTCACCCCCTCCCACACCCTAACCCCAACTTTGTGAGCATTCATGGCCCACTATACAATTTCTATTCCTAGATGTGGCCCTTAGGCCAAAAAGTTTGCCTACCCCTGTGCTTAACTAGCCTGACAGGAAGCTTTCTCTAATGTCCAGCCTAAACTTCCCTTGCTGCAATTTAAGCCCATTGCTGCTTGTTTTATCCTCGGAGGTTAAGAGAACAATTTTTCTCCCTTCTTTTGTAACAACCTTTTATGTACTTGGAAAAGGTTATCATCTCCCCTCTCAGTCTCCAGACTAAATAAATCCAATTTTTTCAATACTCGCCTTAGAGGTCATGTTTTCTAGACCTTTAATCATTGATGTTGCTCTTCTTTGGACATATTATTCTTACATCATATGTGTGTGGTTCAGGTGTGCTGAGGCTTGATGCCAGTCCCTCAACCACTGAAGATGTGTCCCAGTTGCTCAGAAATGAACAGACTGCTATTCTGATATGTTACCTTAAATTTTAAATGTCATTTCAAAAAAAATTAATCCTTTATGTGAAAAAGAGTTCAGTATTTAACTTAAGTAGCAGTTGATGTTTTAAGAAGTCCAGCCACCCCTGAAATATTTTGAGAACGACTGGCTGCAAGGGGTGAAAAGTAGCATTTACCTTTGAAATTGGTCTACTAGCTTAGTTCCACCTGCCTTCTGATATTTTCACTTGAAAAGGCAAATCTGTTCTTTCTGCTGTCTTAAACTGAGTAAGTTGCTTTGTCCTAAAATTTAAGTAAAGGGTCGCACAGGTATAGCAGTAGGCTCTTCCAGATGCAGTGGTTAAAAATTGCTAATATTTTCTATTAGCTTTTGTTAGCATATACAAGACCTACTGAATTCTCAATTGCTATGGCTACAAAAGCAGGCCTTCATAGTAAAATGAAATACTAGTTTAAACCTGTTGGCTTTTGCCAAGTAGTGATATAATAAAGTAACAACATTTGAGTACACTATCTGAAATGAGGCTTTGTTACTTGACTAGTGTAAGCTGGATGACTTGATATTGAATAGTTAAAAAAAATAAAATAAAATTTGTATTTATTTAGTTTTTAGCTATTAAGCAAATACTAGGAGTAGTGCACAGTATTTAGTTCCATTCAATATAGTCCTAGATCTGTATGTGTGACCTTTTTGAAGTTTTATCTCTCACTTCTTTGTCTTCAATTTATTTAATACAAATTTTGCACAACTACTTATTCTTTTTTTCCAAATGATTAAGGCAGAGAGTATACAACTGGAGGGTACAACTGGAGGGTATGATCCAAGGATCCCTTGGTGCCAGTTGACAAAGGAGCGCATAGGGCTTTATAGGAATTGCCTGGATCAGAGATATGCATGATACTTCTCTGAAGGGTGTCGTGTGAGGACTCTACTGAGAGCCCATAGCCCACTGGTCATCATAGTCATTGTGACATATGGAAGGATAATTATCTATACTGAAAATTGTGTTCTTAAGGTCTTGGCAGTAGGGCAGATCTCCAGGAGGTGACATACTCCCTACCTGAAAGGAATATTTCCAAGATAACAGATGCCTATCTCTGTCTTGTCATTTTGCGTATCATTTGCCTCACAGTGTATGCCTATTTGCATGAGCCGTGGGCAAAATAAGAGATTGCGAAATCTGGAAGAAAGGACATCTACAGGATGAAACAAACAATGGGGAGGGGGGTGTGTGTGTGTGTGTGTGTGTGTCCATCCCTGTTTATGAATGAAGACAAAGGATTGTTTTTGTATATCTTGGGATGACAAGCAACACACTGGCTCTTTCACTGCGAAGACACAGACAGCATGTTTGTCTCATGAAAAAAGGTTCACCGCCAAAGTCGCTGTAAAATGCTTCAGGGATTTGCATGAGTAGTACTTGGTTAGACAGGATAGTATCTTGTTAATTAAGTCTAAACTCTAGAAAGCATGTTAGATTTTATTTTACGTTACCATTTGTTTGCTATGCTTTTACTTGACTCTCTGTTCCTTGTTAAATAAACCGAGACTAGATTTCACTATAAACATACTTAAATTCTATATGTTAAGCAGGCGGTGATCTATGGTAGACCTGGTGAGCTCGGGTATACTGTTTCTCTGGAAGGAGCAAATCTGTGAATGCTGAGAGTGTGCAGGGGACTAGTGGCTGTATATTCCAGGTTGAAGCTTGGTGGGTTCCAGGCTTGGAGTGTGCCTATTGCTAACCTGTAGAGTATCAAAACATGCGTTTTCATATAAGAGTAACTGATTTATTAAATAAATGACGTATTTTCTGTAGTTCATGAATTGAACTGATTGTTTCTGTTCACTGTGTCCTTCAGAATTAGCCAGATCTCCTCCTCTCACACCTCATTTTTATTCATAGCTTCGAGAGGAAAACAAGCCTTCCTGCTTTTTCAACTCCCAATTGATTTCTCAATTTTGAATGAACTAGTCTTTGAAATGAACTAGTTCAGTAGATTGAAATGAAGAAAATAGTCTCTGTGCACCTGCAGAAGGAGCTTGCTGCTGTCAAAGGCTAGTTTAGCATTTCAGCAAACACTGTCTCCAGGTACTTAGCCAGGGACTTCCACTAATTCAGTGCGTGAACTGTATTTAAAATTTGGCAGGAAACATGTACTGATTAAAAAGTAATATTGAATTGTTTTTAATTGTTTATAAACTAGGTCTTAATATAGATTGTCCTAATTTAAAAATTAGTTTTAATAGGTTTATTTTTTAAATAAAATATTTAATTTAAATAAAACCCATTAAATTTTTTTTCAGTCAATTTTTTTAATCCACTCAAATTCACAGGTAACCTCCTAGTCAAGCCCTCAGGCTAAACACTTCCAATTATAAATGGCAAAATGTGTGTTGAAGTTGGCTTTTGGAAATTGCTAGTTTGTACCTGATATTCATTACAAGAAAATTAATTGTAGATTAGGTTCAAGTACTCTACCTGCTGTATACTAGAAGCAAGGGTAAACTGAGATTGGTTGCATTATGGTTACAGAAGTCTCCAGTCTTCTCTATTGCCCTTCCAAATAATTTAACAATTTCTTACAACTAGATAACCGCTATCCTTGTATCTGTTTATAGGGATTATCATCAAATACATTGCTATCAGCTTTTTATATATAATGGTACCCTCTACCACACTTAAAATTCTGGTATCTCAACAAATGAGCTTATATCAAGACCTCTCTCTCTAATTAATGTTTGCTAGAAGTTCAGTTTTATGGAGGAATGGAATTTCATCTCCTTTCCTTTTAGTCCTGCAGGCTGGTATATGGAGGTGTTCCTCTCAAAATCATCAAGAGGCTTCCTTGAAGTGGCTGGAGACTAGCTTGTAATCACAAATACAGTTTTACTTCTTGGACAAATATTAACTTTAAAAGTGTCACTGCAGAGCATTTAAAATAAAGTCCTTCTTTAGGCAGTCTGCTACATTAGAGCTGAAGATTAAACTTGTAGAGTTTTTCCAAAGGAAAGTGAAGAAAAATAATTTGCTGTTTTATAACTTAGTCAGTATAGATAAGGCCGTATTTATCATTTTGAAAAGCTGTCAAGTAATTTCCTTTATTTAAAAAGCAGTCCAAATATAGATCTAGTGTCTTGATAATGGAATCTAATTTTAATCGGCAAGATGCCAGTGGCATCAGCTAGGGTCTTAGCGCTGCCTCATACTCTATCAAGGCTGCTTGAAATGTGTGTTTCAGCAGCCATTTTAGAATCTGCATCAGTGCAGGTTAAATTGTTTGAATGCCCCGTGCATTTAAGGGGTTCTTACTAAATTTCTGAAACAATGGTTAGAATAACATTATATATTGGATTCTATGTATATTATATAAAAAAACCTCTGTCTACAACATTTAGACGCAACACACTCTGGAAAAGAGTATTCTCTCATCAGAACCCACAACCTCTCCCCTGTTCCCCCAAAAGCGTGTTCTACTAGCAGGGTAGAATGACTCAAATCTGTTCTCTGGCTTTTTGTCAGTATTATTAGAACTCTTAATATACCTATTGGTATTTAACTATTTAACAACATTTTGTGTTGATTATAATTCACCAGTGGGTGATGGTGAACCAATCAGCAGAATCAAAGATGAATCATAAAGAGGGAAGGCCTGTCAGCTGCTTGCCAAATGACAAACTTAGACACGACTGTAAAGTTATTAGAGTAGCATGAGTTACACATGAATCCATCAATTACAGATGGAAGAAAATATTATTCACATAATAGCATATAAATATTGTGATTTCTATTGCAGGAGTAGTGGTGGAACAGTATATCTGAGTAAATAATACATCAGCACTTTTAAAAATTAATAACTGGTGAAAGTATTTAAAACCTATTTTGAAGGAGCATATAATTTTGATAGTCTTACTGGAAAATAGTTTTTAAAGAAAATACCTAACATTATAGTGACATTAAGTAAAAATTCATCACATTTTTTAAAAAATCACTTTTATTTGTTACTCAGATCACCCTAAAATGTAAATCCATCTTGAAAGATTTCAGTTTAATTAGATTTGCAACTTGTTTTTATGCAAATATTGTTTGTATGTGTTGAACAGATGCAACCATTCTGGTGTATGATCTTGTTGATAAACTGTTGTAGAAGCCATAGATCTCCTTTCCCATACACTCCCTAAAAAAAATATGACAGGTGAATAGCCACTGTGTATGCAGCGGTGTAAATCTTAAGTGTATAAATGTGATGCATTGTTCAGTCAAATTTTGAAAAAGTGTGTTAAACTTTTTATCATTTCCATCCAGCCACACTTCTATCCTCCACCCTGCATCTCATGGGTTAGCTCTGGGAGAGTAACATAGGAAGCTTGATGCTGAAGTTCATCTTCAGTGCTTTCTTCCTCGAGCTGTCTGTCCTCTCTCATTTCAGCTGCTACAACTGTTATGGAATTTTTATTAGCTAACATTTCAACCAGCAGTTCCCCAAACACAGAATTGTTCTCTTTAGAACTCCTTGGGTACTGTTCTCTAGGGGATGTTAGGAGAAGGGGAGGGGCCTTTCTGTCTTCCCTCTTGAATTCTTTCCCTTGCTCTCACCTGTTTTTGTGGGCTTGTCTACACTAGGATATTAAGTCAGCTTTACATTGGCATACAGATGCCACAGTAATTACGTAGCTTGTGCATGTCTACATCTTGCTCCTTGTGTTGGCGGTGCACGTCCTCACCTGGAGCACTTGTATCAATTGTGCTGTCAGTGTGGGGCATTGTGGGAAGGCTACTGAAAGTCAGTAACAGTCAACATAAGCAATGCAGTGTCTACACTGACATTGCGTTGACCTACTACATTGACATTGGCTCTACTCTGCTCATGGAGGTGGAGTTCTGACAGTGTAGCTGGGCAGTTACGTTGGTGGGGAGTGAAATTTAAGTGTAGATTCTTCTATAGTTTGATCAAGGCAGCTTATGTCAACCTATCTAACTCTGTAGTTAGACTGGACCTGTCACTTGTTTTTCTCAGGTTGGTTATGGAAAAGGCCATATGTGTCTGGGTGCAGGAATTTCTTAGTGTTGTCATTTCTTTGTGAAATAGATTCTTGAGGTCTTTTTTTCTATGCTATATTCATTCTAACTGTTCACACTAGCATTCTTCTTTAAATTTCCTAGTGTCATAGCTCCATCAGTAATAGCACCAGTGGGAGAGCCAGTGGGGGGGCATTTTAACCTCCATTTCATCTTGCCCTGCTTAGAGCTGGTCTGGAGGACACAGTGAATAAAACGCTCATGGCTTATCCACATTGTTACCACTGGTGGAGCTTCAGCAATAAGAAATTTGAAGAAAACTGGTAGTGTAGACATCCCTTGTATAAGTTGTAGTTTTATTGACTACAGTAGAGCAATGCCAGTTTGTCACTTGAGGATCCAACCCTAAAAGTTAGCAGTATACTTTTTGGGATAATAGTAGAATCCAAGACTGCAAAGATAGACTGGCTTTTTGCTTATAACCTTCTAGCATTCTATGTGTTTTCCTTAAAACTGATAGTCACTAGACTGTAACAGAGGGGTAGCTGTGTTAGTCTGGATCTGTAAAAGCAGCAAAGAGTCCTGTGGCACCTTATAGACTAACAGACGTTTTGGAGCATGAGCTTTCGTGGGTGAATACCCACTTCGTCAGATGCATGTAGTGGAAATTTCCAGGGGCAGGTGTATATATATATATGCAGGCAAGCTAGAGATAATGAGGTAGTTCAATCAGGGAGGATGTAGCCCTGTTCTAGCAGTTGAGGTGTGAAAACCAAGGGAGGAGAAACTGGTTCTGTAATTGGCAAGCCATTCACAGTCTTTGTTTAATCCTGAGCTGATGGTGTCAAATTTGCAGATGAACTGAAGCTTAGCAGTTTCTCTTTGAAGTCTGGTTCTGAAGTTTTTTTGCTGCAGGATGGCCACCTTAAGGTCTGCTATAGTGTGGCCAGGGAGGCTGAAGTGTTCTCCTACAGGTTTTTGTATATTGCCATTCCTAATATCTGATTTGTGTCAGTTTATCCTTTTCCGTAGTGACTGTCCAGTTTGTCTGATGTACATAGCAGAGGGGCATTGCTGGCATATGATGGCATATATTACATTGGTGGACGTGCAGGTGAATGAACCGGTGATGGTGTGGCTGATCTGGTTAGGTCCTGTGATGGTGTTGCTGGTGTGGATATGTGGGCAGAGTTGGCATCGAGGTTTGTTGCATGGATTGTTTCCTGAGCTAGAGTTACTATGGTGCGGTGTGCAGTTACTGGTGAGAATGTGTTTCAGGTTGGCAGGTTGCCTGTGGGCGAGGAGTGGCCTGCCGCCCAAGGCCTGTGAAAGTGTGGGATCATTGTCCAGGATGGGTTGTAGGTCCCTGATGATGCGTTGGAGAGGTTTTAGCTGGGGACTGTATGTGATGGCCAGTGGAGTCCTGTTGGTTTCTTTCTTGGGTTTGTCTTGCAGTAGGAAGCTTCTGGGTACACGTCTGGCTCTGTTGATCTGTTTCCTTATTTCCTCATGCGGGTATTGTAGTTTAGAGAATGCTTGGTGGAGATTTTGTAGGTGTGGGTCTCTGTCTGAGGGGTTAGAGCAGATGCGGTTGTACTTCAGTGCTTGGCTGTAGACAATGGATCGTGTGATGTGCCCGGGATGGAAGCTGGAGGCATGAAGGTAGGCATAGCGGTCAGTAGGTTTTCGGTATAGGGTGGTGGTAATGTGACCATCACTTATTTGCACCATGGTGTCCAGGAAATGGACCTCCTGTATAGATTGGTCCAGGCTGAGGCTGATGGTGGGGTGGAAGCTGTTGAAATCGTGATGGAATTTTTCCAGAGACTCCTTCCCATGGGTCCAGATGATGAAGATGTCATCAATGTAGCGTAGGTAGAGAAGGGGCGTGAGTGGATGAGAGCTGAGGAAGCGTTGTTCCAGGTCGGCCATAAAAATATTGGCATACTGTGGGGCAATGCGGGTGCCCATAGCTGTGCCACTTATCTGGAGATATATATTGTCATCAAATTTGAAATAGTTGTGTGTGAGGATAAAGGCACAGAGCTCAGCAGCCAGTTGTGCTGTAGCATCATCAGGGATACTGTTCCTGACAGCTTGTATTCCATCTGTGTGTGGGATGTTCGTATAGAGAGCCTCTACATCCATGGTGGCTAGGATGGTGTTTTCTGGAAGGTCACCAATGCATTGTAGTTTCCTCAGGAAATCAGTGGTGTTACGGAGATAGCTGGGAGTGCTGGTGGCATAGGGTCTGAGTAGAGAGTCCACATATCCAGACAGTCTTTCAGTGAGAGCGCCAATTCCCGAGATGATGGGGCATCCAGGATTTCCAGGTTTGTGGATCTTGGGTAGTAGATAGAATAACCCTGGTCGGGGCTCTGAGGGTATGTTGATTTGTTCTGGTGTTAGTGTAGGGAGTGTCCTGAGTAGATGTTGCAGTTTCTTAGTGTATTCCGCAGTGGGATCTGAGGGAAGTGGCCTGTAGAATTTGATGTTGGAGAGTTGTCTGGCAGCCTCCTTTTGGTAGTCAGACCTGTTCATGATGACAACAGCACCTCCTTTATCAGCCTTTTTGATGATAATGGCTGGGTGGTTTCTGAGGCTGTGGATGGCATTGCGTTTTGCACAACTTAGGTTATGAGGCAAGCGATGTTGTTTTTCCACAATTTCTGCCTGTGCACGTCGGCGGAAGCATTCAATGTATAGGTCCAGACTGTCATTTCGACCCTCAGGAAGAGTCCATGTGGAGTTCTTCTTTGTGCTGTTGGTGGGAGGGTACCTGTGTATCAGTGTGCTGTTCAGTGTTGTCCTGAAAGTATTCTTTGAGTCGGAGACGGCGGAAGTAGGCTTCCAGATCGTCGCAGAACTGTATCATGTTGGTGGGAGTGGCAGGGCAGAAAGAGAGTCCCCGAGATAGGACAGACTTTTCTTCTGGGCTGAGTGTATAGTTGGATAGATTGACGATATTGCTGGGTGGGTTGGGGGTACCACGGTTGTGGCCCCATGAGGTAGGTAGGAGTTTAGACAGCTTACCGTCCTTTTTCCTTTGAGGAGAGGTGAAGTGATTAATGTAGATCTCCTGTCTTATTTTAGTGAAGTCCGTTTGTATGGAAGTTTCAAAACCAGTTTCTCCTCCCTTGGTTTTCACACCTCAACTGCTAGAACAGGGCCTCATCCTCCCTGATTGAACTACCTCATTATCTCTAGCTTGCCTGCATATATATACCTGCCCCTGGAAATTTCCACTACAGGCATCTGACAAAGTGGGTATTCACCCATGAAAGCTCATGCTCCAAAACGTCTGTTAGTCTATAAGGTGCCACAGGACTCTTTGCTGCTTTTAAAGTCACGAGACTGATATTTTATAAAAATAAGAATCCCAGCATATTATGTCACATCTTCTGTAGTCTTGCAAACTGCTAACAGTTTTTATACCAAACTATCCACACTCAGATTCCACAATAACTAATGTAATCCCTGAGATACAAAAGTCAAATTCTTCATATTGAGATGTTTTAACAGACATAGTTAACGTATGCTGCACACTTTGTTTAGAAATTTATGGGCAACCAAACTACTACAATTCCTGCTTGATACCAAATGGGGGTCTTACGATAGAATCAGAGAAATGTAGGGTTGGAAGGGACTTTGAAGGGTCATCTAGTCCATCCTCTTGTGCTGAGGCAAGACGAAGCATACCTAAACCTATCTGATAGGTGTTTGTCCAGCCTGTTCTTAAAAACCTCCAATGAGGGGGATTCCACAAGCTCCCTTGGAAACCTGTTCCAGAACTTAATTATATTAACCAATTGTATTTCCTTAGTTAGAATTTTTTTCCTAATATCTAACTTCAATCTCCCTTGCTGCAGATTAAGCTGATGACTTTTTGTGCACCTGGTTTATAGTAAGTTCATCTAGACTATATTTCACTTATTTGCTTATGAGAGTGTCATAAAGGACTGCGTCAAAAGCTTTACTGAAATCAAGATGAATCCCATCTACTGCTGCTCCCCATACACTAGGTCAATAACCAGGCCAAAGAAGGAAACTAGGTTGGTTTGGCCTGATTTATTCTTGACAAATCCATGTTGGCTATTGCTTATTATCCTCTAGGTCAGTGGTGGGCAACCTGCAGCCCATCAGGTAATCCGCTGGCAGGCCACGAGACAGTGTTTACATTGACCATCTGCAGGAACGGCCGCCTGCAGCTCCCAGTGGCCACAGTTCGCTGTTCCAGCATGTCCCTGTGGTCCATGCTAATTCCTGCAGCTCCCATTGGCCGGGAACGGTGAGCTGCAGCCGCTGGGAGCTGCTGGCGGCTGTGTCTGCAGACAGTCAATGTAAACATGGTCTTGTGGCCCGCTAGCAGATTACCCTGATGGGCCACAGGTTGCCCACTATTGCTCTAGGGGCTTACAAATTGATTGTTTAATAATTTTGTTCCTGGAGCTTTCCAGGTATCAGGAGACTGACTGATCTTTAATTCCTCAGATCCTCTTTATTTCCCTTTTTAAAGATAGGTTCTCCTTTCTCCAGTTCTCTGGGATTTCACCTGTACTCCTTTAGTTCTTGAAGATAATGGCTAAAAGGTGCTGAGATTGCATCAAGTAGTTCACTTAAGTACCCTAGGATGAATTTTGTCAGATTCTGCTGCCTTGAATATATCTAATTTAATTAAAAATTTTTTAACCTGTTTTCTCTGTTTTGGCTTGTTCCTTTTCCCATGTTAATATGAACTGGGTTAAGCATCTGGTCACAATTAACTTTTTTTAGTGAGGACTCAAGCAAAATAGGCATTAAACACTTCAGCCTTAATTAATTGCCTTTAACTATTAGCTCCCGTTCCCTGCCAGATAGTGGACTTATACTTTCCTTTGTCTTTCTCTTATTCCTAATGTATTTATAGAACCTCTTCTTACCCTTTTATGTCTCCTGCTGTTCTTTTTATAGCCCTCCTTAGCAATTTGTCCTTGTTTCCACTTTTGTAGGATTTCTTTTTGATTTTCAAGTCATTAAATTGCTCCTGATGGAGCCATTTTGGCCTCTTGCTATTTTTCCTATCTTTCCTTCATATTGGGATAGTTTGCTGTTGTACCTTAAATATTGTCTTTGAGAAACTGCTAGCGCTCCTGAACTTCCTTTTTCCTTAGATTTTCTTGCCGTTGGACCCTACTTACTAATTCTCTTGAGTTTAAAATCCTGTTCCTCTGCGTTCTATTTCTGTTGTTTGTCTTAGAACCACATCTGAATTCTGTGATTTTTTTTCTAAAAACAAGACAACACATTTTGAGAATTTATTGCTTTAATATTTATAAATTCAATTTTAAATAGAAGTAAACACTAACTTTAATTTTTATTTCAATTTAGTTGTATATTAACTGCTCTTTATATGATGCATATACAATGTTGTTTAAGTAATCTTTCTTTTGTAGTGTGACCACAATTTTAAAATTGCTTCTTTACACAGAAATTTAGGTTTTGTAGTAATCTAGTGTAAATGAGGCACTAATTATTTTTAAACATTCCTATGAATGTGGAGATCTTGATTAAGAAAAACATACATAGAATGTAAAGGTTAT
Source organism: Gopherus evgoodei (assembly GCF_007399415.2). Classification (NCBI taxonomy): domain Eukaryota; kingdom Metazoa; phylum Chordata; order Testudines; family Testudinidae; genus Gopherus; species Gopherus evgoodei. The sequence goes on from NC_044324.1 coordinate 130,379,313, forward strand.
ATACTCTGCTCTTGATGGGAATTTGCTTATTTTTGACTTGCTAATGTGTGTTCTACATGAAACTTGGCGGCAAAAGCTTTTAATGCTCACAAACATTTTCAAAATAATACCGGTGTGATTGGTAGCATACGTATTTTAAGTAGTGAGAACTGCTGTGACAGGTTTCAGGATTCAAAGGTTCGCTTTCCAGTTGGGCTTCTAACGTACTAAGGCTTTGCTGAATTGGGGTTTCAACCTGTTTGACTTTGTTTACCCACTTTAAAAAAAATCACTAACATTTTATAAAATATACAAGTGCCCATCTAGATGGATTCCTATCTGCTTCTCATGGGCATTCTGAAGATGAATGTTTATGAAGTGCTTTGAGATCTTTGTCTGAAAGGTGCTAGGAAAACAAATATAATTTATATTTTTTTAATTTGGGGGTCTGTTAAAGCTCCTCTTCTCTTTTATTTCTGCTCTTTTCTCTTACCTCCTCTATCTAGGAACTGTACAAGATGTTTAGAGACTATAATAAACTCCACCATTGTATAATTCCAAATGAATAAAATAAATTAAGGGGAGAGAGACATAGATGAACTGTTAACATATACACTTCCTAGGCAAAGTTCAGGTTGTCAGTTTTAAAGGCTCCTCTATTACTTGGCCTATTGAAAATTCTTTTCAGGTTATCTGTATATGTAGTAGTATTTGCATTTGTAAATTTATCATTACCTCTAGCACCTGGTTATGTTACTCTTAATTGAATGCAACAAAAATTCCTTGAGAGGGCCAAAGCCTTTTCATTACCCTTCCCTCTAAAAGTTTAAGATGTTTTTCTACAAAATTCCAAAATCTTATCCATGGCCCAGGCCATCTACTACCTTGGGATATGACTTGCAACGAGAGAGTTGAGTCTGTGTGTAAAATCAGAACTAACGAAACTCAGTAACAAGTGACAGAAAAGCTGCTTACAAATTCTTTGGCTCAGCTTTAAGGCTCAGGAGTTCTTCCACTCCACTCAAGAACTGAGTGCCAAAAGGAAGGCCAGCACTGACTGTAGGAATTTCATGACATTCGTGAATTTCATGTCTCAGTTCAAAGTAACTCTAAGGGTATGTCTACGCTGGAAACTTCAAAGTGTAGCTGTGGGAACGCTCCCGCGGCAGCGCTTTGAAGTGCGAGTGTGGTCGCGCGCGAGTGCTAGGACAGCTGTCTCAGTGCTCCTGGTAATCCATGTCCACGAGGGAATTAGCTCTGAATGCTCAGAGCCTGTCTACACTAGTGCTTTAAAGTGCTCAAACTCAACCCCCTTAGCCAGCAAGTTAGAGTGCTATAAAATGTAAATGTAGACAAGCCCTAAGACCATAAACAATCATTGCCATCTCTCCTGGAGGAACTAACAGTTTTCTTGGTGATATCAGTCTTCTGAGCTCTAACAGATGGTTGAAACAGATGAACTCATTTCCTTCCATATGGTCTGGTTTTACTGTGAAATTATTGTTCTACAACATAACTTTAACTACACTCTTGCTGTTCACCTTAGATTAGTGCATACTGTTTTGTAACACCAGAATTTTAAAGGTTGCTCTGATGATTTGGGTAATCTGTACAATCTGTGAATTCTAGTTGATATTAAGAAGCTGTTACTATGATGATTGCTGTTACTATGATGATTGCTGTATCATGGAATGCCTCTAGATCTGTGTATCCACCATTGCTGACCAGTCTTTAAGCAAACCCTTCCTAGACAAGCGAAGGACTTGTTGTTAAGGTCTGTCAGCATGTGAGCAGGTCTTACTTGGGGAGAACAAAAAGTAACTGCATCCTAGGGGAGGCCAGTTTTCTCCAACATTCTTCATTTGGAGGATGTAAAAATCCCAAAATGCAGGACAAAGAAGCCAAGTTATTGAGGTTAGCCTTTAAAAATCGCAGAGTGGGAAGACTGAGGGCTTGTCTACACTAGCAAGTTTCTGCACAGTAAGGCAGCTTTTTACATCTGCAGTTTGAGTGCATACACACTGCCAAGCCACTTTATGCACAGAAACGCCTCAGTTGCAGCGCGGGGAAAAAAAACACCTTGACGAGAGGTGTAAAGGTTTTTGTGCAGAGGCTCCAGAGCTCTATTCCCAGTGTAGACACTTGATTGCTTTCTGCCCTGTAATTGGCCTCCAGAGCTGTCCCATAATGCCTCAAGTGACTGCTTTGCTCATTGTTTTGAACTCAGCTGCCCTGGAGACATGCACCCCTTCCCTTTCAAAGTGCTGTTTCTGAGGGCCTTTGCATGTTGTGCTGATCTGCTCTGGGACATAAAGCAAACCACTAATGTGGAATGTTTGAGCTGTTGAACACTGAGGTAGGGGTGCGTGTGTGCGTGTGTGTGCAAGCAAGTGCGCTGTGCAGAGAGCCCAGGGAGGGAGTCGGGGGCTAATGTCAGGGTTTCCCCCACCTCAGAACTGGTTGCTTCCTGCTGCTGTCTGAACTTACAACACAACATGCTGCCACACTCTGTCTCCCAAAACACTGTCTCTCCTCATTCCATACACACACACTCCCTGTCACACATTATTCCTTCCCTCCGTCTCCCATTGAAAAGCAGCTGGCAATATTGTAGGATGGCCATGGAACAATGGGGTTGGGAAACCTGTGCCATGTGACACTGTGCCTGCTCCATGAGGCATTGCAAACCATTCCCAAAGCACCCTGCAGCCAGTTTCACAGTGGGATAGTTACCACAATGTACTGCTGTCTTTGCCGTAGCAAGAGCTGCTAATGTGGCTGTGCTGCAGTGTCACAAGGAGCACAGTGTGGACATGCAACAGCGGTTTGATTCCAGCATTTTAATAAAAATAGTATAACTTTGTGGTGCAGAAACTTGTCTGTGTAGACATACCCTGTGGGTATGTCTGCACTACAAACCTAAGTCGACCTAATATAGGTTGACTTACAGCCACTGCAGTAAGTACTGTGGTGGTGCATGTCCACACTATCCTCCTTGAGTCAGTGGTGTATGTCCTCACCAGGAACACTTCAACTGACCTAAGAGGGGCAGTGTGGGAAGCTGAGAGCCCAGTGTCTCGGCTCTGCTGGCAGAAGCCTGGCTGCCCCAGAGGCTCCAGGTATCCCGGCTGGCTGGCTGGCTGCCCCTCCCCCCACAGTCCCTTCCCCTGTTCCACACTGAGAGCAGCAGAAGCCACCCAGGACTTTTTGTCCCCCTGTTCACTGACCCATGAAATTGACAAGGTGATCCGGCTCCTGGTAGGGAGCGGGTGGGGAAGGCTGCTCAGGCTTTTTACCCTGGTTCCTAGCAGGGAGCAGGGTCCAGCCACCCAGTTCTCCAGGAGAGCAGGGGACAGCTGGGCTCTGGCTTTCTTGGTAATTTCATGCTGCTTCTGTGAAATTGACAAGCTAGCCAATATACACTGCATTGCCCTAATTATGCAGCCATAAGCCTTAAGCCTCTCATGGAGGTGGAGTTATGTTTGTGTACTAGGGCACTTACATTGGTCGGGAGAAGGCTGTAGTTTAGACACTGACATAAATTATGTTGAGATAAGCTGCCTTATGTTGACCTTACTAGTGTAGACCAGCCCTGAGGGAACCATACAAGAAGTTTGGGCAGGAGAGAGAAAGGGGATGGTCAGCCAAGGTCAGAGGAAGGCTAACCGAGGAGAGAAGACTCCATATTTGAGGAAGAGAACACACATGCTGCAGCAGAAGGGGCCTAGGTAGCTCAAGAGGGCCCTGACCCCAGCACAAAGAATGCTCAGAAAGTGGTGAGGGAACTGAAGCAGAGAAATGTGTGTAGCAGTGGTCCCCAACCTTTTCATCTGATGGGTGCCAGACGAAGGACGATGGCGGCGGTGGAGCATTCGCCAAAATGCTGCCGAATTTCTGCGGTGTTTTGGCGGCAACACCTCTCAATGACGTCTCTTGTTGGTGGCAAGTGGCGTCATTGAGAGGCATCGCTGCTGAAACGCCTGAGAAATTCGGCAGCGTTTCGGCAGATGCTCCGCCGCTGGCCAGGATGCAGGCGCATTTAGATGTGGACACTGCATTGGGGACCCCTGGTCTGTAGTGTTTGTTTTTGTATAGATATGTGTATTTTTCATACTATTAAGAAAAGGACTCTGGTTTTAGAATGCTGTACGAAATCGGATTGTGTGTTACATTAAAGCTGTTCGCATGCTCCTTGAAGAGGTAAACTGTAGGCCCAGAATACCCACATGACTGGAGTTCTGGGAGAGGTTGTGTTTAAGTTATGGGGGAGACTGAGGGATCAGCACTCATTCCAGGGGTTGGGCTGTGTGGTAGCAGCTATCAGGAGAGGGGTGCTAGATAGAAGATCTGCATCCTGAGTGTGCTGAGAGGCCCCATGATAGAAACAGCGCATAGGCTTAAAACATCCAGGGGTTCAGTGGCTGAATCCCCTCACCACAGTCTGATGAGTGGCCCAGAAGGTGCTAGTTTAGGTCTATACATCTTCAATTAAGTCAGTGGTCGTTTTGGGGATTGTTCTTCATTCTCTGCCCCTCAATTGTTAGTCCTTCATTCTTAATCCCTGTTAGACCACTGTAGTGTACTGGGTAGAAAACTAACATACTAACTTAAAATAAATAAATAAAATCCATTTTTACATAGCTTGATGGCAAAAGTCAGGATATGTATGGTGAGCTATTAAGATGGAAGTTATCCAAAATCTTGGCTTTTGGAAACAGTTTGCATAGGTATAAGAAGAGGAAAATAATACTGTAGACTCTGATGAAATGTGTTCTTAACTGTCATGTGAATCATTCTTGTTAAAAGTTCCTTATATTTCTGTGCAAAAGACTTGAAGGTACTTGGAGAACATTTTCTTTTGTACATTTTCTCTCGTTTCACTGCCTGTTAAATCTATAATCCGAGACAAAGGACAGGTGGTCAGAGAGCTTCAGGATGATGTTTGCAAAACTCCTGGATGATTTTCCTGTAATACATTCTAGTAGTTTACTAGCTTGTATTAAAAATTTTAGTGATTTTTTTTTTCTTTTTGAAACATCTAATCATCTTCCCTTAACACTTGTATTAGAACCATAAGCTTTGAGATACTCAGGCTACATACATACAACCATTTATGTTGGGTTGTGAATAAGCCACTCCCCTGAGCGATGTAAGTTACACCGATCTAAGCACAGTTGTGGACAGCGCTATATTGGTGGGAGATCATCTTGTGGGAGCTGGAGTAATTAAGTTGACCAGAGAGCTCTCCCTGTTGGCTTAGAGCATCTGTACTAACAGTGCTACCAGAGAACAAGCTGCAAGCTCTGTAGTGTAGCCGTAGCCTCATATCTGCCCACACATGGGTTGATTTCAGTTATATTTTTACATCTTGCTGCTAATTTGTAACTTTGCAGGAGAAAGTCTGTCTAGATCTAAAATACTTGTGGGTATGTAGAAATCAAAATATGGATTAAAAAGTCATATTACTATGTACAAGCAGAAGATTAATAACTTTTATTTCTGTATAATGGCTTTCATATTGAAGGACCTCAAAATGCTTTACAGGTTAAATATGTTCATATAATTCACACCAATAAAAGACTGAGTGAGCTCACTTACTGCTACATTATAGTTATACCAAGCAAAACTGATGATATTCAGAATTTCTGAAAATAACATCAATTTTGACAGTATGAACCATTTCCTATTGGAAAGTGCAGTTCTGTTGAAATTGAAATACTTTATGAAATAGTTTGGATTTCACAGCAACTTCATTTTGGAGAAATGAAGAAATGTCAGGAAAAATGTTTCCTGCAACATCAAAACATCCCATGTAGACATTTTTTAGAATGAAACAGGGTTTCTTGTTTTGAAATTACTTCGTTTTGAATTTTTAAACGTGTTATAAAATGAAAAAACTCAATCAATAATATTTTGATCAAGCTGAAACAAATTTAAAACATTTTCTGTTGCAGAGAATTTTGAAATTTTTTTGGTTTCGTTCTTATTTTGAAATCTCAAAATGCTTTGCCAAATGGAATTTCTGTCCTCTGTCCAGCTCTATTTGCAGTCTAAGTTAATTCAAGATATAAGAAGTGAATCTAATGATATAAGTTGGGAGGGGGGGAAGGATACCCAGATTGTATGTAAGGAATTTGAAATTTGAAGAAGTTGGTTGAAATAGCCCATAACATGCAGACACCATTTGTTTGTATTGTTGCTCACTCTGATTTTCTCACACATGCACATTGCTAAAAAGCAAGTTGTGTTTTGTGTCTGTTTTGTCAAATTCATTATTAGGGATTTAGAACATAATACACATTCTAAAAATGCTTAATATTGCTCCTATAGCCCTGGCTCAGTATCCCTAGTGGACAGTCACCAGTCTGTTGTATGGAACCCAATGTTTCCACTCCACATGTTCCTAAGGCCATTGGATCTGAGCAGCATCCAGACATAGTCTCTAGTTCTGGCCTCTCAGGTACGCTCTCCGGGGACAGTCTCTGTTTGGCAGCCCTCTGTGAAATGGTGGGACCCTGCATTCTAGCTGCCCTAAGGGTCTGAAGACCAATTGTGAGCCTCCCCAAGTTTCCACAGAAGTTTATATATGCTCTCTCCAGAGCTCCAGCCTCATGGGCACTCTGGTGTATCATTTAACCCTTCGGGGGTACGTGGCAGATAATGTAAGGAACACACAGGTTTTGCAAAGGAACATCTTAAATGCGCTCTCCCTCCTGTTTTGCCCCCTCCTCTCTTCCTAGAAAGCACAAGAGATTTGGAGACCTATGGAAAAACAAAGAACCTATGCAGGCAATTCTTTCCCTCAAGGGTCCTCTTTCCTCTTTGGAGTCCGGTCAGTATCCTTTGGGTGGGGGGCACGTGTGTCTGGCCCTCCATTCCTCCTGCTCTAATTCTCTGGTTCTGGCAATGGTCTGGCCTTCTCTTGCAAGAAAGCCTATCCTTTCTTAAAAGTAGGGTCTGACACCTCTTCCTGTTTCTCTTCCCACCTGAGGATTTTCGACTTTCCCTTCTGATAAAGGGTCATTAGAAGTTAATGGCTGAGCCTGACATCCCAATGGAACAATTAGGGTAAGACTGTTCAATTTGTTGATGGCTCTGTTGCATATTCATGGGAGTTTTAATTCACACTGAAGGTTATACTCAAAAGTGGAGTTCAAAAAATCAAATACGATCCATAAGTTTACATAGACAGATTCCCCAATCTGTCACAATTGCCTACAAGGTATTTTAAGCTGTATTTCTTGTAGTGGGATATACTCCTCATCACTTGTTCTGAGGCCACTGTAATGCCCATAGCATAGACATGGCCTCAAAGAATAGAACGGTCAGTTGAAAGGTGTGTTAACTACTTATGCTAAACAATCTGTTGCGCCTTGCATTTAGCTGTGACAGTTGGGGTAAGTCTATGCTGCATTTAAAAGCCTGTGGCTGGCCCATGTCAGCCTGACCCCCTGCAAGCCCAAGTCAGCTAACGGGCTGTTTTAATTGTGATGTAGGTACTTGGGCTGCAGCCTGAGCTCTGGGACCCTCTCAGGGGTCCTAGAGCCTGGGCTCCAGCTGAAGCCTTGTGAGCCCGATTCAGTGGTATGCATCAGCCGTGGGTTTTAATTGCAGTGTAGACATACCTTCTGAGTATGTTTCCCAGACCTGAAGAACAGCTCTGTGTAAGCTTGGAAGCCTCTTTCTCTCACCAACAGAAGCTGGTCCAGGGACAGATACTGCCTCACTCATCTTGTCTCTGCGTCCAAGTGACAGCTACGGGCTATCATAACAGTTTACAGATAAGTGAACAACGTAAATGTCAATGAGGGAGAGACACTTAGGATAGTACAGGGGGTGATAACTAGGAACAGTGGGTAAAATTAAGGAAAGTTTTTTTTGTTTTTTTCAGTATGAATATCAGGATGGTTTAGTCTCCTAAAGAAAGTCACAGAAGCTCCATCACTTGAAATTTAAAACTAGCTTAAAAATCACTAGGCTAAAAAATGTACACTAGGGAGCAATCCTGCATAGACTTGATGACCTGCTAGATATTCATTCTAGCTAATCTCAACAATTTTGGGTTTAACCTACTAAGCGCTGATTTCTAACTTATTTTATTCTTCTCCACCGTTCTCCTCCCTCCCCCAAAGGAATGGGTTACTTCATACACAACACTAATAGAAATTGTTTATTAGTTAACTACATACTGCATATGATAAATATACGGCTTATGGTTAAATTTTACTGGATTAAAGGGGACTAATTCAGGAATCACTTAATTTTATAGTATGGTCAGCCCTTCTCTGAATCCAATAAAGGTTTGAGTGCCTAGAAGTTCCTGTAACAGTTGAATTGTTACACTTTTTTGTTGGGCATCCCTGAGACCCACTTCCACTCAGTTACCAAAAACGCAGTTTGACTCCGTAATTCATCACTTGGTTACCTTTTATTTGGCATACAGCAACACTACGCCCAAGCTGGCCAGGATCAAACAGGGAGTGAATGCAGGGTACATCACAAATCCAAAACTACACAGCACATCTTTTTTCCTTCTATACATCTGTACTAACAGTTGCATTCATGGCTATACATTGCATCACTTGTATCTAAGTTAGCCTTCCACAACATATGATGATCTGGATGTGCTGAAAGTCTCCATTCATAGGGAAAAATTTTCCTGTAGCGTGTAGTAAGTATCAAATTTGCCCAGAAGGCATGATTTCTTAAGAATGGTGTACTTGATTAAAGGAGAAGAGAGTATTTAATAGCTTGATGTAATGTTCATGTAATGTAGATATGGCATTATGTTCAAATTTGCATGGTTTTTTGTTTTCCCATTTTTTGCTTCTTTTTAAGCGTAACTACTTAAAACATTAGCTTATATTTTATTTTAGGCTTTACAGAAAAATTTCTCTCTGTACTGACACTAACCATGAGAAACTTTAGAGCTAAAATGAATCTTCAAATTGAGGTTGGAAATGAGAGCAAAATCTATGGGGATGCTAGCATGCCTACATAATCACCACAGAGCAATGTGTTACACCAGTATTCTGTGCTGGTGCTCTCTCTCCCTTCCTCTGCTTTCTGTTTGGAGTCACATTATGCAGCCTTAGGGTTTGTCTACATGGTGGGGTAATGTGCTTGATAGGGATGTGATTTCTAAAAGCCCTCCCCCCTTATGGGATCTTAGATCCTGAGTTCCAGACCAAGCCCAAAACTGAGTGAGAGGCAGGCAGGGGGGCTCCGTTTGGAGTGCCTACAGCTAATGTTTGCTTAAAGAGAGAGGCAGTGGCGGGGGGAGGGTGTTGGGGTCCGTTCTGGCGATCTTATGAGAAAAAAAGAAACAGCTGCTGTTTCCTTTCAGTGAATGAAAGAGAGAGGCGAGGGAGGAAGGTTGTTCTGAACTTACAAAACAGAATGCTGACACACTCTCAGCACTCCAAAAACCCACTCTCTCTCCCGCCACGCTCCCTGTCAGACTCCACCCCACCCCCATTTGATAAGCACATTGCAGCCGCTTGAATGCTGGGATAGCTGCCCATAGTGTACTGCTCCCAATGCAACTGCAAATGTGGCCATGACAGTGCACTGTCAGCTGTCAGTGTGGACAGATTGCAGTGTTTTCCCTGCTCAGTTGTACGAAGGCGGGTTTAACACTCAGCGCTGTACATCTGCAGGTATAGCCATACCCTTAGGTTAATTTGTAAAAAACCAAGTTGAACTACAGTTAGGCAAAGGCCAATGAGTCAGCACTGACTACATACTTTGGGGATGTGTATTCTAGTTTAGTTAAAACTAGTATTGTTCGGTATTTATTTCCTCTAATTTACAAGAGGAACAATCACAATAAATGAATTGTAAGATTATCTAGTTTAATGTTGATCTTATGTATAGCTGTGGTTACCTGAAAGTTTAAGAACTTCAGATGAGTATGTCTTTTTTGTATTCTCTTTTTGAAATGCCCACTTCATAAAACAGTCCTCCTGCATGAGTCAGAGTAGAAGTGTTTCCTACAGAATAGCACATTAGGGAACTGATTTTCTTCTGCCTCTAGCAGTGAAAGAAGACCTGCTAAAATCAGAGTAGGGGTATGCTTACACTTACATTTGTGCAGCGCTGGGAGTTACAGCTGTGTTCGTACAGCTGTGTAGGGCCAGTGCTGCAGTGTGGCCACATTTGCAGCATTTGCAGCGCTATTGGGAGTGGTGCATTGTGGGCAGCTATCCCACAGAGCACCTCATCCCATTTTGGCGCTGTGGCTTGTGGGAAGGGGACGGAAGGGTGCGGGTCTTTCTGCTTCCTGTTCCAACGCTCCGTCGTGCTTTTCTACACATTCCAAGCAATTTTGCGGCATTGTGAGTCTGCAGCGCGATTTCTGTTACAAATGGAGCCCGAGCTGCTGAGGACCTTGCTGATGAATGTTGCCAGCACATCACGCATGGCAGTGGAGCTATTCCTTCAGCTGCAAAGTGACAGTGAGGAGTCAGACGAGGATATTGATTCGCCTGACGCGCAAGACACTAAATTGCTTGTGGCAGTAACGGACATGCTCAGCACCGTGGAATGCCGCCTTTGGGCTCGGGAAACAAGCACTGAGTGGTGGGATCACATCGTCCTGCAAGCCTGGGATGACGAGCAGTGGCTGCAGAACTTTCGGATGAGAAAAGCCACTTTCATGGGACTGTGTGCTGAGCTCGCCCCTACCCTGCAGCGCAGGGACACGAGATTGAGAGCTGCCCTGCCAGTGGAGAAGCGGGTGGCTATTGCAGTCTGGAAGCTGGCAACTCCAGACAGCTACTGATCGGTGGCGAACCAGTTTGGAGTGGGAAAGTCGACCGTTGGAATAGTGTTGATGCAAGTTTGCACGGCCATTAATCGCACCCTGCTAAGAAGAACTGTGACTCTGGGGAACGTGCAGGACATTGTGGATGGCTTTGCACAAATGGGTTTCCCTAACTGTGGAGGGGCAATAGATGGGACGCATATTCCTATTCTGGCACCACCCCACCTGGCATCGGAGTACATAAATCGCAAGGGGTATTTCTCTGTGGTTCTCCAAGCGCTTGTGGATCACCATGGGCGTTTCACTGACATTTACTCAGGATGGCCTGGAAAGGTGCATGATGCACGCATCTTTCGGAACAGTGCCCTGTTCAGGAAGCTGATGGCTGGGACTTTTTTCCCAGACCGCAAGATCACAGTAGGGGACGTCGAAATGCCTACTGTGATCCTTGGAGACCCCGCTTACCCCTTAATGCCATGGCTCATGAAACCGTATACAGGGAAGCTTGACAGGAGCAAGGACCGGTTCAACTACAGGCTGAGCAGGTGCAGAATGACTGTGGAGTGTGCTTTTGGCCGTTTAAAGGCACGCTGGAGGTGTCTCTACGGGAAGCTAGATTTGGGGGAAAGCAGCATCTCCGCTGTTATATCTGCGTGCTGTACCCTCCATAATATTTGTGAAGGGAAGGGTGAAAAATTCAGTGAGGAATGGGCCTGCGAGGTTTGACGCCTAGAGGCTGAATTTGCACAGCCAGAGAGCAGGGCTACTAGAGAGGCCCAGCAAAGGGCTTCCAGGATTAGGGATGCCTTAAGGGAGCAATTTGAGGCTGAAAGCCAACAGTAATGTTTGGTGCCTTTGCTGTGCCCGTTTTTCCCTTGGGGTACAGTATTTATCACTTTCTTCAATAATAAAAAATGTTTTATAAGCCAAGAAATCATTTTATTCAAAATACAGTACATAAAAGGGCAGGGGGTAGGGTGGTGGACTGTACATTCAGAGGTTTGAATATGTCCTGCTTGGATTGCTGTTCAATGCCTGCTGCACTTCAGGATTAATATGCTGCATTGTGATGGGGTTGAGTGCATAGGGTAAGGGTTTGTAGTTCTCAGGCTGGTAGGTGAATGTACAGGTGTTGGGGGCAGCTGGGGGTGGTAAGAAACAGGCTGCTGGAGAAAGGTGTTTTGTGCAAATACTGGGGAACAAGAGAGAGAGCTTTGGGAGGGGTGGGGGTTACCACGGTACAGATCTGCCTGCATGGCTACGAGAGACTGCATACAGTCAGTTTGGCGAGCCAAGAGGCTTATCAGCTGCTTCGTGCTTTTCTTGGTAGCCAGTTCCTTTCTCCTGCTTTGTGTTTGCCTCCACTCATGCATTTTCTCTCTCAAGTCCTGCATCTTCTTACTCTCTCTGGCGTACTGATTCATAACTGCTTTGATCAAATCTTCTTTTGATTTTCGAGGATTTTTCCTCAAGTTCTGTAACCGTCGGGCAGGCGGTGATAGTGCTGGATTATTCAAGGTCACTTAAAAAAACATAAATAGAAACATTTAATACACAGAGGCTACATTGTTTATTATCACACAGTGAAGGAGTTTGTAGACTTTTTGTAGCATCATTCCCACATACCTAACATAGCACAGAGAGACCACGGCAGCGAAGGCATGGCGAGCAATGGGGTGAGTGTTTCTGCCGTGACTTCACCGGGGAAGGGGAACTGCCTGAGGGCTCATTGGGGTTTCTGTGCACTGGGGAAAGCAGAGAGCAGGGACCTGCACTGGGGAAAGCAGAGAGCAGGGACCTGGGGACCTGCACTGGGGAAAGCAGAGAGCAGGGATCTGCACTGAACACTATCCCTACATTCTCAACAGGATTTTCTACTGCCAGATATATCACTGCTGCGTGTTACCTGGCAAGAGAGGCAGGGTCTTCTACAGCAATGTGGATTCCGCCCTGGTCCCTATGCAGCTTGCCTGTGTGCAGCAATGGTCCCCCCACCCCTCGCGGCACAGTGGCGCGGACGAGTTAGCCTGACCGGGAAAAGGACCACGGTGGCTCTCCCTATAAACTTGCGCAAGCACATTGCCCACACTCTGGCTGAAACTTTTCAAGAGATTACCGAGGCCGATTACAGAGAAGTGATAGAGCAAATCAATGGGCTATTCCACATTTAGGCATGCATGAAGGCAGCCATAACCCCCACCCTCTTCTCCCAAAACATTTCCATCCTAAAAATAAAATCTGCTTACCGGGAACACGCTTCTCTGCTTCCTCTTCACCAACAAGTTCCAGCTGCTGCCACTGGCTAGCCTCCTCCTGGCTTGAGAAGAGCTCCTGGCTGCATGCCTCCTGGGACTCCGGGGTGTCTCCCTCCACCCCAGCAGCCTCACTCTCGGCTTCCTCTACACCCTCCCCCACTTCTCCCTGCTCTGAACTCTCCATCGTGCTCCTCGGATTGGCAGTGGGGTCACACCCAAGTATGGCATCCAGCTCCTTGTAAAAACGGCAGGTCGTGGGGGCAGCTCCTGAGTGGCAATTTCCCTCACGGGCTTTGCAATAGGCACTGTGCAGCTCCTTTACTATTACCCTGCACTGCAACGCGTCCCGTTCATGGCCCCTTAGCAGCAAGGACTTTGATATCTGCCCATAGGTATCATAATTTCTTCGGCTGGAGCGCAGCTGTGATTGCATAGCTTCCTCACCCCAAACACTGATGAGGTCCTGCAGCTCGGAAGTGTTCCATGCTGGGGCTTGTTTGGGGCGTGGAGGCATGGTCACTGATTGATTGATTGATTGATTGCACTCCACACCTGGCTGAGCAAACAGGAAGGGGATTTTTAAAATTCCCCAGGGCATTTAAAGGGCGGGTCACCTGAGCCCAGGGCAGTGGAGTGTGAAACAATGAGCAGAGTGGCTGAAAAGGTATGCTGGGATACCTCCTTATACCCTGGAGGCCAATAAAAGCGCTGTTGGTGTCCACACTTGATGACCAGCACTGCATCACCAGCGCTGGAATCGCTACACCCGAGGCAGACCAGGTGTACAGCCAGCGCTGCAACCAGGGAGTTGCAGCGCTGGCTGTGCTTTGCAAGTGTGGACACAGACTGAGTTGCAGCGCTGTAACCCCATCACCAGCGCTGCAACTTTCCAGAGTAGCCATGGCCTAAAGCTCTCACTTAAGTTCTACCAATAGGTCCTGCATGCTGCGGACAGTGGTTTATTTGGCTGCTTGCTAAGATGTAATCCTTTAGCTGTAGAATCAGATAATTGCTGTTTGCCTTCTTCAGAGAGCTATATATCACAGATCCTGATTTGTGGGGGTGGCTTTGTTTTTGGATGCATTTTAAATCTGGAAGCAGATTTTGGCATTGACATTTTCAAGTTCAAATGCACATTGTATTAAGATTTGTGTGATACGTCATTTGCGTTGCTTGTCCCACACCCATCATTCCTCCCACTCAACCATTTCTCTTAATGGTTATGAATCATGAAGTTCTGCTGATATTTTCTAATGTGAATGCTGAATATTTAAATGTAGAATATTGTCACTGATAGATTCTTTCTGCCCATAGGCTCGGGTGATGTATGACTTTGCTGCTGAACCTGGAAACAATGAGCTGACAGTTAACGAAGGGGAGATCATCATAATTACCAATCCGGTAAGAGAAATCACATGGAAACCAGGCTACAATGCACTGACCTGCTTCTAGGGGTTTGTGCTGAAAAGAAAGGTTGAGTGGCATCTAATGGGAAAGCTCTTGCACACTTTCCCTTCTTCCCTCTAGGGTAAAGGCAAATAAATTAAATGCAAAAGACTATTCCAGTAATGGTAAATTTAAATTAATAAAAGCAAGCTCAGAGGACAATTAGGCTTGACTTTACTCCTCTGTACCTAGGCATGTTAGTGGTCTCTGATCAGTATTGTCCTCTCGTACCATCTGTACTTTAGTGCCATGTCACAAGAACCATGCGAATGATAGTGATACCATTAAACCTGAATTTATTGTCTTTTCTTTGGGTTGAAGTAGTCATTCAGCATTTTTATGTAGTATCTCTGTTTTTGCACTGATTGTTTGTATTTCAGCGGTCATTCTAAAATACTGATGAATTTCAGCTTAAAACATTTTTCACATTCAAATCTAAATATTGTCCAGATGCAAAGACGCCAGTTTATACAGAGGCTTTAACGCAGCAAAACTTCTGTTTCTAATTGATCCTTTTATTGTTAGGGTAGTGTTCATGGAATGGGAGAGAAATATTAAAGCTCTGATCTTGTAAAAAGCTTAAGCTTTATGCAAAACTTTGTGCCATCTGAGTAGTTTCATTAATTTAAATGGGATTATTCAAGTGTTTATGAGGTTCTCTACAAGCTTAAGTCTTTGCAGAATCAACAATTTTGACTTCCCTAACTAAATATCAATCAGATTTTAGGAAATTTTTAAAATCTTTTCTACCAGAATTACTGGTAACACTTGCAAACATATATTATTTTTTAATTCACACTTTAATATTTATGCTATATGTATTTTTGTTTTTTTTATATTTTACTCAGCTACTAAAAGACTATTTTTTGCTGTTAGTCCATTGTTGTTAGTCCATAGTCTCATAGTAAAGCTCTATAATGGGTTGCTGAAGCTCAGTAGAAATAGATTTTGCTTCTGTACGAACACTTTAACTTATTACAAAAGAAAAGGTTTTCTATAAAACTTGATAGAGATGTTTTCATTACTTTTTACGGATGCCAAATTTCAATTAGAGTATCTCTGCACTGCAGTGTAAGCCTGTGCTTGGGTCTGGGCTCAAGCCTAACCCCCATTATGTCTACACTTTAATTGTGCTAACCCAGGGCTTGAACTTGGGTCCAGGCTTCTAGGGAGTCTGAGCTCTATGTAAGCTGGGATCCAGAGTGCGAGCCCTATCGCTTTGCAGTGTAGATGCAGTCCTGCTTGACTTGGGTCCTGGGAGTCAGCCTGAAGTGTCCCACAGTTCCATGAGCCAACTTCCTTAGTCCTCTCTCTCTCTCTCTCCCCCCCAACAATCTGCAGTTCAGTCTGTTAAAAATGGAAGCCACTCCCCTCTTTGCAAAAGCAGCAGCTCGGGTCTGTTAACGCATTCTCTTCTAATCACTGAGCTGCAGGCATGCTATCAGAGAGCCCCCTCGGTTTGCAATGGAGAGTAAACTGATCAAGACTTCTATAAAGCAAGCTTCATCCTGATGATAATGTGCAGAATAGGCAGTACAGTTTTCCCACAGTGCACCATGGTCCTAGGGCTAGAGCAGCCACATGTGGGGGGGTGAGCAAATAGGGACTTTGGGATATGGTTACTTTGACTCAGGTCTACACATTGCAGTGCGGATACCTGAGCTCTAGGTTTGAGCATGGGTTGGAAAAGCCTTTATGTAGGTTTAAAATACTATGTAGATGCTTAAGCCCAGGATTTCCTAACACCGGTCAGTTGACTTGAATCCCACTAACCCAAGGCTTACATTGCAATGTAGACATACCCTTAATGTCCAAGCATCTGTCTTGTGCACCAGTCAAAGGTGGCCTTTAGTTTTGGGTCCTGGTTCATCAAAGCACTTCAGCAAATTATAATTCCTATTGAAGTCGTTGGAACTAGCATGTACTTAATTTCAAGCACTTGCTTAAATGCTTCGCAGAGCTAGGGCCCTGGTGAAGAACAGGGTGCTAGAGAGCATCAACAGAAGTGTTTTCAAAAGGTAGTGCTAGACGTTTGAGAACTTCAGGAAACTGCTTATTCAGTGGCTTAGCTTGGTTCACATTGATCAGGCAATCTGTGTGTAAATATTAGCAGATCATTCAAACAAAAACCTTCAAAAATTGTTTCAGTGAGTGTTAACTGCGCCTTTGTTTGTGTATAAATCTCCCCTCAGTAAGATGTAATTGAAGATTTGTCATCAATATAAATCTCCATTTATCTTTCTATAAACTTTATTTGGTTTTGGTTTTCTCACTTAATATACTGAAAATGAATATATATTTAAACAGTTGAGATTCATAAATTTGAAGGTCAACAGAGATTCTTTATCATACACAGGCCTAATTTACCATGTATGAATCAGCTCATTATGATTGAGAGACATTTCGATTTCTAAGGGCCCAGTTTATTCCTGGTCATGTTGTCCTGATATCAACCCTAGTCAACTTCATTTATGAAGGCTGCAAAGCCTCAAATATCTTGTTCTTTAGTATACATATTATGGTAGTGTCTAGTGGCTCCAGTGAGGTCTAGAGCCCCTCCCCCCCTTGTCTTATGCTCTGTACATCACTTTGCAAGAAGCAGTTTCTGGCTCCAAGAGCTTACAAACTAGACAGACAAGAAAAAGGATGGGAGGGACTATTCTCTGAGTTCTTTGGTGTGGCATTCACCTGCCATAATGCATGAGACAGTCCTTACTCTTCCTGCAGTTCCCTACCTCCATTCATTTCCAACTTCTGCAGCAAATGAGGTGGGGATCCTATAAACAGCCTCGTTGACTATGCAACTCTGGTTCATTCCCTGAGCATTGTCTGTCCTGTGTGTTGAATGAGGCAGGGGTACTGTACAAACAGTATGTGATCATGTAATTCAAGTCTTTTATCATCATGCATGCACACAAAGGGGATGAATTAAGGTTGTGTGCGCAACGTTAATTTTTCAAGTTCTTTTGACTTTGCAAGCTAATGTTATGTTAACTTAGCTTTTTAATAATTTCCTACGATTTTGAAAACAGTTAAAATTCACAACAGTTATGTGAGGGAGGCCTGGTCAATATTATCCTCCTCTTATAATGAGAAAATTGATGCTCTGAAAGGTTTAAATCAATTTGCCCAAGTTCTCAGTCACACCTTTCTCTCAAATAATATTTTGAAGTATCAATTACAAAACCATAATAGATGCTGAAGTATGCTTTAATCTAGAGAAAATATTTGTATAATGCTTATTTTTATTTCTTTAGGACATAGGTGGAGGTTGGTTGGAAGGAAAAAACAGCAAAGGAGAGAGGGGACTTGTTCCAACAGATTATGTTGAAGTAAGAGACCACAATATTACAATACAGAAAAACTTGGTAAAGCAGAGCTAAAGCAAATTCCATGCTTTTATTTGTTTGTTTCTTTTAATATTGGAAAACTTCATTTAATTCTCTAGACTGAAGCCTTGATGAAAGATGGCAGTACTTAATTCCACTAAAACACATTTGTATTAATAGTTTAGAACAGTGGTTCTTAACCTGGGGTGCACACACCCCCTGGGGATGCGACATGGCCTTTTCAGGGGTGCGAGACATGCCAGATTTTTTAGACGGTAAATCGTCCAAAACACAAATTAAGCACAGGCACATAAGTACAGCTACTTTGTTTCATCAAACCTATGCATTTATTAACATTATACATTTTTTTTAACGATTACTGTAATATACAAACCAAAAATACATCTAGATTTAAAGAACTGACCTATGTCAATGATTTTTGATAGGGGGTGCGAGAACATATTTTGAGAACCAAAGGAGTGCAGACTGCAGTAAAGGTTAAGAACCACTGATTTAGAAGGTCAGAGTAAACACATGTCTGCGTACCATATATATTTTTTAAAGTCAAGTGATCATATCATACTTACTGCCTATTCTAAGGATAGAGAGTGGATATAGTCACTTCTGGAAAATGCTGACTTTTCAGTGCTGTCTAGTGTACTGTATCTCCTTTAGAGAAAGGAGAAGTTATAAGTAGTGGAGATTGCTAATCTGTAAATTGTTAATTTCACTGACAAACTGTCACCGGTGGTTCACAAGAGAACCAAAAATAATACGCATATCCTGTTCCAGAATAATTGAACAAGCACAAGAATGAGGATTTATTTTTTAAAAAAATCTGATTCTGGTATAGGCTTTTCCCCCCAACAAATTATGTGGTGATGCAGCTAACAGGTCATTGCCTGTTACATGGCCATACAAAAATAGACTTCCTGTCCTCTTCCAGTCCCCATAGAACAATGGGTCATACTTGTTGTTAATACCCAAATTTGATGTATTGTTGAATGCAGGAAGTGTACACAATGCTCTGGATTGTTAATTTGGAGCTGATTGTATTGTCTGCTGTTAAAGATGGAATTGTATCAACTCATTTTTTAAATCCTTTAATTTCAGCAGTTCTAGTGACCCTGAGAACAGTTGAAATAACAGCATGTAAATGATATGTCATTCTTATAGGAAATAAGTTATGTCTTAAAACAGCTTTGTCTGTTTTCAGATTCTAACTGAAAGTGGATTTCCTTGTGGCAATTCAGTAGCCGACCAAGCCTTTTTTGATTCCCTCTCCTCAAGTACAGCTCAGATCAACTCAGCTGCTAAAAACAATAACCAGGTACATCATTTTTTTTTTTTTTTGGCACTGCAGGCATAGTAGGTTCTATTGACAACGCTGCTTATGCTCCTAAGTTCCGTTACGAACGCACTGGGAATGAAGGTTGTAACTCTGAAATGTGCATAACTGAACAAAGTGTTATGGTTGTTCTTTCAGAAGTCTACAACTGATCATTGACTTAATACAGCTTTGAAACTTTACTATGCAGAAGAAAAATGCTGCTTTCCCTGTATTTTTTAGTAGTTTACATTTAACACAGTAGTGTACTGTATTTGCTTTCTTCTTCTTCTTTTTATTTTTGGTCTCTGCTGCTGTCTGATTGTATATTTCTAGTTCCAAATGATGTGTGTGGTTGCGTGGTCAGTTCGTAACTCTGAGTTTCTACTGTAAGTCCTCACAAAAAGCATGGAAAAAGCAGTTGTGATGGAAGTATCTAAAATTTTGCTGAAGATTAAAAATCAGCTCATTTGTTCATCTTGTGTAATTTTAGAAATGCTGCTGCTTCAAAAACTAGCATAATTCTAACATAAATTAGAAATAAGAAAATAAGCAATTATTTTTGTTCTTTTCCTGCATAAAGCAATATCATAGAAATCTGTGAACTAAACAAAACCACCTTCCTATATTTTCCTCTTTTGTACTCTGATCTTGTCAGAATGTACGCCTCCAATAATTTTGGTTATTAGCAGCATCTGCTTTTAGAATTGCAACTTCTAAGACCTGATATTCTGACCTGTATAAAAGAACTCTGCCTTCTTTTCTACTTTTCTGTAGAGTGCCATGCAAGTTTGACATTGTAGAAATAATATTATACATTATTATCAAAATAACTTTTTTCAGCACTCAGCAATAAAGGTTTTCTCTTTTACTTGGCATGTCTGGATCTGGTATTTGCTGTTTGTTTACCATGACTTTATAGCAGGTCAGTTCAGGACTTAAAAAGGCCACTCAGCAGTGTGCCATTTTGTGCGTAGGAAACTATCTACCTTCTCTTATGGCTGCAAAATAACCTTCCATAGGTGAACCAATGCAGAGCTGTCTTCCCGAGTCTATGGACAGATGACTCAGTGCTTCTGCTGCTAGCAGCAGAGTGAAACTCACAAGACCCTGCTCAGTTTCACTGCTGCTTTTGATAATCCTGTGGACTTCAGTGAAACTGACATTAGTCCTATTGATTTCACTCATCTGCTGCACTGAAAATCTATGAACAGTGATTATGGAGTTATTGTGGGAAGATTTCTCAGGCTGTGGGGAGGGAGAGGTGGGAAGAGGGGGTCAGCTGTTAGTTCCCTTTCTTTCCAAAGTCGGAAGGCTCTCAGGGTATATGGAGAAGGAAAAGTGTAAGATCCTCCCCCTTTCCGCAGCCAGAGTAGTTGGAGTTTCAAATTTATCAGGCTACTGCTATCTGGAGGTCAACATCATTAATTATTATTACGTATTTGTATTACTGCAGCACTTAGGAGCCCAAGTCATAGAGAGAGAACAAAAGGACTGCATGAAAGGACTGCATTCAGCAGCATCATTTGCAGCAGTTGAGGGGGATGGGGCTGATCTTACTTGGGCACTGTCCTCGAAATTACAAGAGAGTGGATATAGTAACTTCTGGTAAATGCTGACTTTTCAGTGCTGCCTAGTGTACAACATATGTTGTGTAGAGCTGTCTAACATGCAGGTAGCTATGGAGTCAAATGGACATTGGTATGTTATGAATATCAAACTTCAGTTCCAAAAGGAAAGAATTTTTTGTATTGTTTAATCTGTAAGTGCCATATTAGGTAGGTATCTATACTTCCCTGGAGCTCACTCTTTCAAGTCTTTTTATTACAAAATGGAGACTTCTAGTTTAGATCTGGCCAACAACTGAGCTCAGCATTTTTAAGGAGATAAATGATGTTTGAATACAAACTAGAGTATGTGGTGGTCAAGTATCTTTTTTTATTTAAAAAATATTGTTGTAAATTGATTAGCTCATACCTAAGAAATTCATTTGAAATTCTCAAATGAGAGCATGCACTCAGGGCTTGAAGAATTTCCAACATATACTTCTATGAAAAGCTGAATCTCTATACTCTCCTGTCTCCTATCCTAACCAGTCATAGATATTTAGTTTCCCTTGACACATCTTTATTTCCCCAGTAAATCAGTCATGCCCTCAGATGGTCTACTAATGACGTTTCCTTGCTCCATTAATGCTGACTCCAAATCACTTCTGCTTTTGAAAATCACTCCTCACTTCTCCCCCTGCTGTCCCCGCCGTCCAAAATTAAAAGTTCTACTTCCTGCTCTGGCTCTCCTGGCACACAAGAGGACCTTGGTTTCCCATCTCCTCCTCAACCTGGGCCCTCTGCTCCTCTCTTCCACCTCCCATCCCATGAAAATAACAGCA
This sequence comes from Gopherus evgoodei, assembly GCF_007399415.2. NCBI lineage: Eukaryota > Metazoa > Chordata > Testudines > Testudinidae > Gopherus > Gopherus evgoodei. The sequence goes on from NC_044324.1 coordinate 130,400,803, forward strand.
ACTCGGCACCTGCTCTGCTCCATGTCTGCCCGTCTACATCCTGTGAAAACAGTAATGTCTTCAGCTGCTTTACACCCTCCTGGAAAAAGAATAGCACTGCCTAAGTTGTTGTTCCATTCCTTCCTGTCATCACCCTGGAGGAGAGCTTTAGTTCCCATGAAACACTTGGTGCTTTCCACACACCACTGTTGCCAACTCTCATGATTTTATGGATGTATCACGGTATTTGTCTTTCTTTAAAGCCTTAGCTCTGGAAGTCAGTTGACTTGCATGAGAATCTGTTTCTAATTAAAAAAAAAAAAAAAAGTCTCATGTTTGCAGAGAAATACTTGAAAATGTGAGTCAGATGCTGTCTAAAGGCCCCAAAACCAGAAGGAAAATAAAAAGATTTTGATTTTTTTTTAACTTTCATGATCTTTAATTTTTTTTGTTTGTTTGATGGCTGACTCATTTTGAAGCTGTTGAGTTTGGTGATACTGAGAGACACAAGAAGACAAAAGTGTCTACCTCAGCTTACGCCACTCTGATCACTTGCCTGGAACTTTTGCCTACTTACCCAAAATAACCAGGCAGGTGGGTTTTTAAAGCCCTTCGTCTAGATGTGCTTTAAGAGACTGAAGTATTCAAAATTTTGGGCCTTGTACAGTACATGCTCCCATCCTAGGTGTGCCACAGATTTAAAGTGATAACACTGCTCACACATGTAATTTCTGGTAATATGAGAGAGAAAGAAAAGGAAGTTCTGCATGGAGCCCTGACAATTCTCCCACCCTTCTTTCCTTCACTACTCTCTCTAGCCACTGGCCTTCCAGTGGTAGATTGGACAAGATTCCCAACTGCACTGCTTCTTAAAGGGACTCTGTCAGCTTAAGTTACACATCTGACCCAAAACTCTTACCGTATGACCAATAACACCAATGATTGCTGTGACTGAAAGATTAGAGAGAAGAAAATAGTTTTTTTTTTCCAGTGGTTACTTTGTGCATTAGACAGTACTTTAAGTCAGTTTCATTGTTTCCTCCAGTTTCTTTTTTTGTTCTCTTGTGTGTATCTGGGGAGGTACTGCTCAGTAGGAGGTTTCAGAGTAGCAGCCGTGTTGGTCTGTATCCGCAAAAAGAACAGGAGTACTTGTGGAACCTTAGAGACTAACAAATTTGACCATAAGCTTTCATGGGCTACAGCCCACTTCATCGGACGCATAGAATGGAACATATAGTGAGGATATATATTTATATATGCACACACACACATAAAGAGAACATGAAAAGGTGGGAGTTGTCCTACCAACTCTAAGAGGCTAATCAATGTAGTTCAAGTAGAGGGCAAGCGACGGCTGCCTCAGCTGGGGCAATCCACAGGAAGGGATAGTGGTCAGTTGCCACCGTCCCCTGAGAGGGCTGCGCCTCGTCCAGCTGTGGCTCGTGCCCAGCCCCACTTCGCACCCCAGCCCGACCGACCCAGCCTTTAGAGCCAATCCCTATCCTAAAGTTACAGATCCGGCTTGCCAACTTCCCTTACCTACATTGTTCTAACATGCCAGAGGCTGTTCACCTTGGAGACATGCTGCGGCTATGGGTACAGCCTGGCACGAGATTATGCCCCTACTCTACTTGTGCTACATTGATGACACCATCATCTGGACCCATGAAAAAGAAGCCATTGAGGAATTCCACCATGATTTCAACAATTTCCATCCCACCATCAACCTCAGTCTAGACCAGTCCACACAAGCGGTCCATTTCTTTGACACTACTGTGCTAATAAGTGATGGTCACATAAACACCACCCTATACTGGAAACCTACTGACCACTATATTTACCTGCATGCCTCCAGCTTCCATCCAGGACACACCACATGATCCATTGTCTACAACCAAGCTCTAAGATACAACCATGTTTGCTCCAGTCCATCAGACAGAGACGGACACTTACAAGATCTCTATCAAGCATTCTTACAGCTACAATACCCACCTGCTGAAGTGAAAAAAACAGATTGACAGAGCCAGAAGAGTACAGGTCACCTACTACAAGACAGGCCCAACAAAGAAAATAACAGAACGCCACTAGCCGTTGCCTTCAGCCCCCAACTAAAACCTCTTCAGCACATCATCAAAGATCTACAACCTATCCTGAAAGATGATCCCTCACTCTCTCAGATCTTGGGAGACAGACCTGTCCTCCCTTACAGACAGCCCCCAAACCTGAAGCAAATACTCACCAGTAACCACACACCACAGAACAAAAACACTAACACAGGAAACTATCCTTGCAACAAAGCCCGATGCCAACTCTGTCCACATATCTATTCAAGTGACACCATGATGGGACCTAATCACATCAGCCACGCCATCAGGGGCTCTTTCACCTGCACATCTACCAATGTGATAGATGCCGTCATGTGCCAGCAATCCCCCTCTGCCATGTACATTGGCCAAACCAGTCTCTACACAAAAGAATAAATGGACACACATCTGACATCAGGAATCATAACATTCAAAAACCAGTAGGAGAACGCTTCAACCCCTCTGGCCATTCGGTAACAGATTTAAAGGTGGCAATTTTGCAACAGAAAAGCTTCAGAAACAGACTCCAATGAGAAACTGCTGAACTTGAATTGATATGCAAACTAGATACTATCAACTTAGGCTTAAATAGAGACTGGGAATGACTGAGCCATTACACGCACTGAATCTATTTCCCCATGTTAAGTATCCTCACAACTTCTTGTCAAACTGTCTTAAATGGGCTATCTTGATTATCACTACAAATTTTTTTTTCTCCTGACAACAGTTCATCTTAATTAATTAGCCTCTTAGAGTTGGTTTGGCAACTCCCACCATTTCATGTTCTCTGTATCTATATATATCTCCTCACTATATGTTCCATTCTATGCATCTGATGAAGTGGGCTGTAGCCCACAAAAGCTTATGCTGAGATAAATTTGTTAGTCTCTAAGGTGCCACGAGTACTCAGTAGGAGGGGAGAGAAAAAAACATGAGAAACAGGAAAATGTGATTGTAAAACCACAACAATTGGGAGGAGGCTGTGGGCAGATATAATATCAAACTCCTTTTAACTCGCTTTGTTTTTTTTTAACTAGATTTCAAGTTGATAACCTTTTAATTGCCCAAGATCATGGATGTGCCTGTCCAACACTCTTCAGATCCTGCGGTCCTTGCAGGGGCCAGAAATCACTGGGGTTTTGCCCCAAGTGACAGTGCAGACACACTAGCTTTAGACCATTAAGTGGATCAGTCCTAATGGACAAATGCATTGTATCTGCTAATCTTTTTGGAAGGGCTTCAGAATTACATAAATCACTTCAATATTTTATGTGAAAACTATTGGTATTCATTAACACAATTTAAAATAATCCTATTTTTAAGAGGGAGCTAACTTGGTGCATGCTAAATCAGATCTATATTTTAAAGTGTATTTTAGAGAGGTGGTCTTCACATCTGCCATGCTTTCCCATGTATACTGAAACAAAAACAATGGAATTTTCTTCAGCTTTGGTTTGAGTCACTTCCAGGAACTGTAACCAGAATGGATTTCCTGTTATGTAAATACTGTACTTTATTCAAGATAGTTTGTCTTACACAACTGAATGATACTCATTTATTGCAAGGAATTATGTTGTCTGATCTGGAGCCAATTGTTATGTCCAGTTGTTAGTAGATTTAAAAAATGTGGACTTCATTATTGTGTTAGGTCAATATTTAGTTTTTTGAATTCTAACCATCAGAATGATCTTCCCATTTTTTCTGAAAAGGTATTGCCTTCTGGGTAGGATCCTGTTGATCTTTGGGACGTTTCAGAATGCATGCTTGAAATACAAGTGTCTATATTTCATTCTAGTTGGCTCTGTTAAGTAATCCTTATGAATTTTCCCTTTTGATGATGAATAGTAATGTTACTATAATCAAGGGTCTGCCAACAATTCTAACGAACATTTCCCAATTTCAGTGTTCGTATTCTAGCAGCAGAGTTTGTCAAGTGGAAAACTGGTACTGTATATAAGATGCTTGTGCATTTATACACCTTAACTTTTAAAAAAAAGTTAAACAAATATGAGTGTCCTATTTGTTTGTTTCGTATTTTGAGAGGGAAAAAAAGTGAGATACTTAACTTTGAAATAAGACCATTTTACATGTGTATTAATGACATTACAGACCAGTTGGGCCGAACATCCTTAGCAAGACATGTGTTCATTGTTCAGGTTAGGCCATATCTACTGTTCTGAGCAATCTTGGTAAAACAAATAAATGCATCTCTAAATTTAATCTATATGCATGATAGACCACAGTGTGTGTGGCTACTAAAAGAAGGATGTCATAATATGTATGTTTCCACATATAGTAGCAACTCTATGGACTTTGTTATATACCTTTTTTTTAAAAAGACCAAAAAAAGGACAAAAAAGTCTCTTTTTGCTTGAATATTTTTAGTGGGTAGCAGGATTTTATCTTGAAGTAAAAGCTAGAAACATAGTATGAATAAGATTTATAAGTTCACTAGCTACTGCAGGTTAAAACTTAAAGGCTATCCTTCCTTGTGTTTCAGAGCATAAGCTGATCACTAGCTGTCATTGAGGGAAAGGCTGTGTAATGTGGAGTGACTTTAGAGTATCAAGCATTCAGATGTACGTTGATAATGAGAAGTATTTAGATAAGTTGTGCCTTTTAGATTAGTTTTGCTTTCATTTTCTTGACACCACTTCTCTGATGAGGAGCAAAATTATTTCTGTCCCAAAATGACTGTATGCGTCTCTAGTTCCTGATTTAAAATATGTATCCTGCAAGTTCAGCTTTTTTAATTGGAGGCTTTTTGTATCCTGTTGCAAAATTTCTAGCGTTCATTTGACAAAGTTCTATGAAAATAGTTAGTGTTTTGCAGAAGTAAATGCTAAAATCAAAAAGACACTCTCTTCCATTCTCTACCAGTATCTCCAGGCAGACAGTTTCCTCTTTTTAAAAAAAAAAATTTTTTTTTCTTGGAACGAATCTTTCCGTACATTGTTCAAAGAAAGTTTGAGCTAAATAGTATTGTCTGGTTTTGAGTTATGAGTGTGTGGGAAGGGGATGTGGAGGTTGAGGGAAATAGCTTGTATTTTTTTTTTTTAAACAATAGGAAATTTGTCACTTGTAACATAACTCAAACTTGGCATGACAACTGGCCTCAGTGAGGAATGCGAATCAAGGCAAATTTAGAAAAAGATTTTGTATCTTTTGAAAGCGAATAGCAGTTAGTTATGTGTTTGTGTGTGCAAACATAGAACTGTATAATCTGATAATTTGCCTTGGGATAAAAATTCGCTAATTTGTTCCAATTTGGCGTAAATTACATCTTGTGTATTAAGCACCTGGGAGAAGGTTTGCAGCTGGGGGAACTCTGATCTGTCCATATAGTGGAAGGAAGGATTTGGCCAGCATCTGAACTCTCAATGGGGACAAAGGAAGCAGTTCAACAGCGCTTGGACTCCTTTGCATGTTCAGTGGAGGGGTCAGCTGAGTTGGTGGAGTCCTACTGCTAGTTCCATGGAAAAGCCAGTTGTCTGAATGAAATGTACCTTACCTGTACTCTGCAGTTCGTACAGGAATGATACCAGTGCAGTGTTACTCCTACATAGTAATATGGTTTCATAAGAACTGTGTCAATGTCTGAATGTACATCTGAGAACTTTGCATTGATTCTGTTTGATGAAGTTCAGACTTCATTTATTGCCTGGATGCTCTAAGGATTTGTGGAACTTTTTCCTCTTTCCACTCGCCTTTATCTTACAAAGACATTCCATCCTAGCCCCTGTGAAAAATAAACACATTTCATCCAAAATATTTTTGGGGCAGATCCTCAGCTGGTGAAAATTGAAGGCGGGGAGCCATGAGAACACTAGCTGAGTCTGCCCTTTTTTTGTGTTTTCGAGTAAAGGTTGATAAATGAATAACGTAGAAGGAAATTCTCAGAATGAAATTTATGTTGCTGTAGAAACTATACCATGTTGCATATACTATGTGGGTGGTGATGTGGTTGGTTGGGTTTTTTCCCCCCATGTACTATAATTTTAAACTTTTGATGTTCACATCTGCTTATGTAGATACTATATATTTCATGGTATGCACTTCAGAAAATAACACAATGCCCTGGAATCCTATACAATGCTCAGTGTAAGAATCTGCCTATGTGGAGCTATTGCAGGATTAGGGCCTAAAGCATTAATTCATGCACTTTAGAAAACCATTAACCCCTCCCTCCCTCTGAAAATATTGCATATGTGCAGTATGGCAGAGTGAAGAGTCCTACAGCAATATTAATTCAAATTTATTTGCCCGTATGTAGTAGTTTCTGTTGAACAGATACCATGGAATGTTCCTTTTAACTGAATGTATACCACGAAATAGACAGGGGGTTGTCCAGTGTGGAAGAGTTAACACCATTATAGGGACTGTATCTTGTGAAGTGTACTAATTTTTGCTACCTTAGCTTCTCAAGCTTAACTTTTGCATAAATGTGAATGTATAAAGACTTCAGACATCCAATTTTATGTTAAAAAAAGATTCAGTTTTTGATGTGCATAACATAAATATAGTCTAATAAGGCGTGCGTGTGTGTTTGGGTAATATATATGTAAATATGTAGCATTAAGGGTTGAAATGGTGGTATTCAAAAATCAGAAAATTCCAAAGAGAACCTTAACTTTGCCTCCTTCACATATACATTAAGTGAGTTGTTACATGGTCACACAACTAAATAAATAGAAATTCATGAAATATTTCTTCAGAAAATGAATGATTTTAGTCTGGCATACAAAAGATGCTCTTTTCTCAGGGTTCTCTGTAACTTGGTCCAGGCTGGTGTATATGACCTCTGCGAGCAGAACCACCAATTATACTTTGGCATATACAGTACATTGAAGTTCTAGAAAGCAAAGTGACAGTTCTCAGCACAGTGTGCGATAGGCATGAGTTCTTTGGACCGTCACCAGATCTTTCATTGTGGCTTGGCAATGTTTAAAGTGGTATCTTTCAATTCTCCTTTACAAAATGGTTACACAACTCCTATGCTCCATTCATAGTCATTGTCATATATGTTAGAAGGGAACAAATAGAAAACAGTTTTTAAGACTGTAAACTTAACTGGACTTCTTCCTAAAACAATGAATGTTCATCAGTTTATGCTGATTGCATGCATTTGTTGTTGTGGTGTTTTACTCTTGCCTTCTTCTTTTTTTGTGTAATATGCCATTGTGATCTGGAACTTTGCCAGGTATATAAATAATGCTTAGAACCTGGCAGCAGTGACAGTCTCACTAGTCTTGTATAAAAGTGTTTTGCCTTGCATGCCATGCACGTTTGTGAAGCTGTGAGGTTTGTGGCATGCATGAGTTGCATTGATCTGCCTCACTGCAGAAATGAGTTTGCCGCATTGTTTTGAAAACTGCTATGCAGTCTCTTCTTCCCTTCTGCTTTTTGTTTTTCTTGTTCACTGAGCCTGAGCACTTCTTATTTTAAGGTGGACTCTTTGGCACCTGTTGCTCAGACTGGTAATCTGGAAAACCTTAGCGAGTCACCTCCTTCAACTCATCCTACAAGACAGGTAAAAAACCAAAACAACTCCCACCCCCCAATCCTATTACCATGTAAAAATACTTGACCCCTTTCCCCCACACATAGTTTGTCTTTTCATCTTCACCATTACGTAAATCCGCATAACTCCACGGACAAGGAAGTGGGAGCACAACAGAAGACAGTCCAGTGCAGGACGGAACATCTCTGTTCCCATCCTATCAGTCATTTTTCTGCTCATACTGGAAGCAAGCATACTCTGCCACTTCTGTCTTTCTTCCCAGAAGACTCTTTCCATCAAATGAAGGAAGGAAGGAGGCTCTCAGGAGGGAAACTGTAGCCTGGGACAAGGGCTCAGAATCTCAGTAGTCAGTTCCATTCCCTCACAGGAGGCAGCTCAGCTTTTTCTATCCCTCTGAGTGTTTCACTTTTTGGATCTACCTGATCTTGTCTTTGACAATGTGGAGATGATCTCTCCTGACTCTCAGCCTTTTTGGCAGGCCACTCAATATAACTTCGTTCTGTCAGTCTTCCCGCTACTGAGCTGATCTCTGTCAATCAGGTGAGCAGTGTACAAGCAAATGCGTATTATGCAAGCAGTTCTTTCCTAGGTGCTGCATACATAATACTCTGTTGGTGACTGTTTTTCCAAAATTTTTGGTCTCAGTATAGGCACTCCCTTTTTAGTCAGCATCTCAAATGGTCCATTGTGCCTGCCCCTGCCTATGCATGTACCAAATAACCAAAGATGCAAGAACAAATTCAGATTCCACAAATTACAGATGATTTCCCGTAGTTTGAATGAGAGCAACAATGTGTCAGAAACAGGCCACACAGGAACAGGAGAGCCCAGTAACCCAGCAGTATCCCCTGAGACGATTCTTATGCAATCAGTTGTTTCTGTGGGTTTGGAAGTCCTCATTGGCCAGAAGAAGCTTATATACTCAGAAGAGCACCAGATCCAGCTCTCTGCATGATGCTGACCTGGCATGGAGCCAAATAGATGGCACTTTTTCTGGCTCAAAGGCCTTCTACCACAAGTATCCAGTCCTCAGAGGCACATTTTTTCCCCTGGATAGATTCTTAGCTGGTTACCTTATATGCAAAGTGATCCCTACTGATTTGAGGTCTGGTTTTACCATCCAACATTTGCAGAAATTTCATTAGCATACAGCCTACTTATATGTGTGTCTCTCTCTCTGTAAAGGTAGGTACTTACATGGCCCCCATCCTCATAGGTTCTGAGCACCTCCCAAGTATTGCAATGGTTCCCTAGTGTAAGCAGGGTTTGTGTATGTGAAGAAATTTTTAGGGAAAGCTAAAGCCAATAATTGAGTTCTACATTCAGTCCTGAAAGTGGTGAGGTCCATGATCATCCTTGGCTTTTGTGGGAATGAGTTCCACAGGCTAGATCCAGTTCCTTTCAATCTCCTACACTTGTAAGCCCCCCTATATTGATGGACTATTTCTTTGTTCTGGTGGACGTTAGCTATTCTGGGAGGTGCTGGTTGAGGGGAAGAGGTGATATCCTAGGTACTATAACTGTTCACAGTTCTCATGGAGGGTTTGAGTATCAAAGCAGAGCCTTTTAACTTGATTGTGTGCATTAATGGATAGAGCCAGGGCAGAGCTCAGAGCGCTGGGTTGAGGTGTTCACAGCCATCTGTGCTGCTAGTAGACTGGCTACTGTATTTTTTGCCAGCTAGAGCTTTAGGGTCTGTGGCTTTGTTCATATGTATGAGTTGCAGCTAATGGAGTTGTCATGTCATGAATGTGTGGATCACCACTATCGCCAGCTCTGTGTTGGATAGGATGGGGTGCAATCTTGAAAGTGAGCAGTTTTATTAACATGGCTATTTTGGCATCCAGAAACATTGAGCAGCCTAAAAGGGTTCTATGGCTGCAGGCTGAATTTCCTCAGTGCGTGAGATTTGAGAACTAAAACTTTAGAAGAATTACTTTTCTATAAATTTTCTGTTCAGCTGTAACTATACAAACCTTTTTTCCCCTATCAAAGACCCAGATAAGCACGTATCCATGAACTAGTCATGGGTGAACATAAACTTAAAGCTGCCAAAAAAAAGAGGGGGGAGGATATATTTCCCATGTTATACCATCAGTCATTTTCAGTTACTTACCCGCCCCCCCAATGCAGCTATTGGAGCCATAGTTTGAAATCTCAAATGAAAATGTACCAGGCTAACTAGTAAAGTTGAGATGAATGACAGCCTCATACAAGTTTTAAAAATCTTTCCAGAATCCCTATCCAAACTCGCCTGTACATAAATCCTCGGAACTAGATGTCTGAATAGTTTCAGCTTCTAAAGTTCAGCTGTTTTGATGCATATTTGTGCAAAAAAGTCTTTTGTGTTCTTTCCGGGCTTGAGATAAAATATTTCAATCTCTCAGAACTCAAACAGTGAATCAGATTTTGCTCAGACTTTGCAGAAGAAGCAGCATGCTTTTAAGCTGTGACCAACCGTGGAAGACTTCAGCTGGGGAAAAAAGTGGGGGTGGGGGTGGAGGGGAGAGAGAAAAGTTTGTGTGTTTTTAAATATAAATTTATGATCATGTGAAAAACTCTGCAAGGGGAGATGGTGGCCAGGAAGAAGTTAACAGTGTTTTGTAATGGAGAGCTTAATGAAATCTTACAGCATTCTACCCTAGCAAATGCTGTAGGTAGTCAGTATTATAGTATTCATTGCTAGGGATTGTCCAGTTGGGATGCTACTGTGTGACAGAAGTGTTGCATTCACTGCTTTGCAGGGCCTATGCAAAATGCAAGGATTTCTGCTCCAATTCTGAATTGTCTTTTTCTTTGTCAGAAAATAAAAATGACTGTCAGGTTGTTTTTTGCCCTTTACATGTAATATCTCTGGTAGAGTGCTCTTCTTTGCACACAAGTAAACATTTACCTATTTTCTCGAAGTACAAAACACAAAGGAAAATTTGTATTGTTCGTCTTTTAAATATTTGATCATTGCGACCTTTATTTCACTAAACCAAACACCCATACAGGAGTTGACAGAATAAAATCTCACATCAAAATGTCAAATCTTGGAATTGTCTTTGATCTGCACATACTTTCAGGGTAACTGGAGATAACTCTGGTGGATAAGAGTGCTTTAGAAAATTGTTGGCACCAATAATTTGACTTCACTTTGAGTAGTTAAGGCAATACTGTTTTCAGTGATGTCCCAATGTTACCATCAGTGGAAAGTTAATCATAATCCATCTAGATATTTATGTAGTCCTTATACCTGTAGTATATGAGCATCTGAGATTTGCCTTGGTTATGAAGTCATTGTCAAGTGCTGAACACAGAAAACTTGTCTCTCTTAATTTAGGGGATTTTGCACTCTCCAGTGATGGTGAAGATTTAGGATACATTTCCCCTTGTGTTTTTTCAGCATTTTTTTTTACTATTTTTCTTTTTTATTTATATGTTGTAGGTCAACAGTGCCCATGACCCTTGGTCAAATTGGAAATCTGGAAATGCGGACAATGCAAATTCTGGTGATGCCTGGGCAACCAAACCTGAAAGTGCAGTGGGGCAAAAAAACATCACTTCGAACAACTGGGAGGGAGCAGCACAGTTTGGGCACCCTCAGGCCTATCAAGGCCCAGGTCAGCTAAATGCTCCCATGAATGGTTTGTTCAATCTCTAAATAATCTGGACCAGAATGCTGGTATAAATGAGGATCACTGTACAGTAGTGTCCCTTTTCTATACTATGAAAAGTTTAAAAACCTAGCAAACACTCACGTGGTAGGACAGGGTAGGCACATTACTCGATGAGGTTGCAATGGCCAAAGTGTTAAATACCATTTTTGTTTCTGTTTCCACCGGAAAGGTTAGCAGTGATGGGACCACTAACATAACATAACGTAACACAGCAGTTACATGGAATGAAAATTTTTCACTCCATGCATCTGAAGTGGGTTTTTTTACTCACAAAAGCTTATGGCCAAATAAATGTTAGTCTTTATTGTGCCACCAGACTCCTTGTTGTTTTTGTGGATACAGACTAACACGGCTACCCCTCTGATACTCACTAACCTATTGAACATCAGTGTAAATGAAATAGGATCTGAGGCTAAAATAGGGAAAGAACAAGTTAGTTGGGTGTCTTGAAGTTGGCAGAGTTTGATTAAATACATCCTAGAATACTTAAGGAACTGTCTGAAAAGATTTCTGAGCCATTAGTGATTATATTGAGAACTCACGGAGGACTGGAGAGATCCTAGAAGACTGGAAAAAGGACAAATATAGTACCTATCTATAAAAATGGGAATAAGGAAAACACAGGGAATTATAGACCAGTCATCTTAATTTTGGTACCTGGAAAGATAGTGGAGCAAATAAAACAATCCATTTGTAAGCACTTACAAGATAAGGTGATAAATCTACATGGATTTGTCCAGAACAAATCATGTCTAACCTTCCTAATATCCTTCTTTAACAGGGTAAAAAGCCTTATGGATGGGGGGAAAGCAGTAGATATGACTTAGCTTGACCATAGTAAGGCTTTTGATACTGTCTCACATGAGCACCTCATAAGCAAATTGGTAAATGTAGCCTAGAGGAACATTCTAGAAGGTGGGTGCACAACTGGTTGGAAAACTGTACTCAGAGAGTAGTTGTCAATGGTTCATAGTCCAGCTGGAAGGGCATATGGGAGAGGAGGATCTCCCCAGGGATCTGTCCTGAGTTCGGTTCTGTTCAATATCTTCATAAATTATTTGGATAATGGCATGGATAGTACACTTAAAGTTTGTGGTCAATACCAAGTTGAGAGGGTTGATGGTGCTTTAGAGGATAGGATTAACATTCAAAATGATCATTCAAAATGATCAGGACAAACTGGAGAAATGGCCTGAAATAAATAGATTGAAATTCAGGAAGGACAAAAGCACAGTACTACGCGTAAGAAGGAATAATCAGTATCACATGAAATGACTGTCTAGGAAGGAGGACTGGAGAAAAAGATCTGGGGTTATAGTGGGTCACAAACTAAATATGAGGAGTCAATATAATACTGTTGCAAAAAAAGTGAACATCATTCTGGGATGTATTAGCAGGAGTGTTGTAAACAAGACACAAGAAGTAAATCTTCCACTCTATTCAATCCTAAGGTCTCGACTGGAGTACTGTGTCCAGTTGTGAGCACCATGCTTTTGGAATGATGTGGACAAATTGGAGAATCTCTAGAGGAGAGCAACAAAAATGAGTAAAGGTCTAGAAAGCATGGCCTACAAGGAAAGATTGGAAAAAATGGGTTTGTGTAGTCTGGAGAAGAAGACTGAGGGGGGGATGTGATAAGTCTTCAAGTATGTAAAAGGTTGTTAAAAAGAGGAGGGTGATAAGTTGCTCTTTGTCAACTGAGGATAGGACAATTGCAGCGAAGGAGATTTATGTTAGACATTAGGAAGAACTTCTTAACTGTAAGGCAGTTAAACACTGGAACAAATTATCAAGGGAGGTTGTGGAGTCTCTGTAATTGGAGGTTTTAAAGAGCAGGTTAAACAAACACCTGTCAGGTATAGTCATACCTTAGTGCAGGGTACTGGCCAAGATGAGTTACCAAGGTCCCTTCCAGTCCTATGATTCTAATTCTATGGAGAAAAGTGGTGGACTACTAAAATACTTCCTATAAAATGGCAATGATCTACATCAGTCCACCCTTTCAGAACTTCATGAAAAATTAGCAGGCAAGAGCCATGAGTGTTAAGAACAGAATCCTAGACATGTTCAGTTCACATAGCTGGAACTTTATGGGCAACATACAACTTTAAATCTGTGTGTTCCTGTTTCTGCCAAGGCATGGCCAGTAATACAAACCCTCTATTTTTAAGCATTACAGCCAGTATTTCAAAGAACTTTGTAGTCTTTTTAACCATGGAAGTCTAGGTGGAGAGTGATTTATATTTGGGACATATTATCTGGGAAAGTGTCAATTAATTAAGTGCTCAATTAAAGAAAATATTGGTTCATTAAGGCAATCTATTAGATTTGTACTGTTTTATTTGGATGTCTAGGGTTTTTTTGGAATACATTTTAAATGAGGAGCCTAAAAACATTGGGCTGAATTAGTTCTCAGTTTTTTCCTTTGAATATTGGGGGGCGGAGGGGAAAAGCATTCTTTGGCTCAGTAAAGTAGTAATACCTTCTTTTATTTTTTTTCTCTCTCTTTACCCTTCTCCTCCTCCTCTAGCGGCTGCTGATGATGACGATTGGGATGATGACTGGGATGATCCAAAATCAACGGCACCATCTTACCTTGGCTATAAGGAGAGTGAGTCTTCTGAGGCCGGGGGCCCACAGCGTGGAAATTCTCGTGCAGCTGCCATGAAATTACCACTTAACAAGTAATGATCAGCAAACTGGGAAAAACAATATGCATTGGAGATTAGAAGAAATTAAATATTGGGGCAGAGTTAAGATTGTAAAAGTTTATTTGAACAGGAATTCCCCCCCCCCATACGATTCACTTCGTCCTTCCACTTAAATGTGCAGTGTAGATGTCAGATGTCACAAATTCAGCATTATCATTTCACAGCAGGAGCATGTAGAGAAAGATAGAGGCTACTTGAAACACGTGACATAGGCATGTGTCTCTGGTGTGTTGTTTGTAGCCAATTGACACATGAGTTTCCAGGGTACATATTGCCTTTCTAAACTTAAGGCCTGGTCTACCTCTAAAACTTTGGTTGACCTAACTCTGTCGTTCAGGGGCCTGACTCCTGAGGGACATAAGTAAGTTACAATCTCTGTGATGATAGAAGAATTCTTCTATCAACCGAGCTCTTGAGATGGAAATATCCCTGGCATCACTGTAGCAAGTGTCTGCACTACAAATGCTACAGTGGTGTAGCTGCAGTGTCGCAGCAGTGCCAGTATAGTGCTTGTAATGTAGACATACCGTAAGTCTTTTAATTTAGTGGCATTTAGTTGTGCATTTAGTGATCTTGGCAGGTGAGGTCTCCTTATCCACAGAACAAGATTGACTGTGCATGGTGCTCCAGAGTATCGTCGTCTTGTACTCCAGCTCTGACCTGAAAAGACTACTTCCAGAGATGGAAGTAGTTCAGTCTTTGGCACTGCTGTGGCAACTGCCAACTTGGCAAGTGTTCCAGTTGTGGCGATATTGCAATACTGGTTCATTAGGAACCAGAGTGAAACTAGAAACTCATTTTACACTGTCTGCTGAACTGCCATTAGTTGTTGCTGATGTAGGGGCCAGCTTTAACAACCTAGAGCTGAAAGGCTGTATTACCCCATAATCTTCTGAGCCTTCGATCCCCTTGCTATTTGTTTTTTCTCTTTAAGATGTGAAATCAAGTACAATCAATTTCACTGTACAACTCTCTGAACATGTTTTCAAGAGCACGGAATTCCCTTCCCCCCTACTTTCTTTTGCAAGATCTCTTCCCCTCCCCATCCATGCTTAAAAGGAACTATTGGGGTTCAGCCCTGCAGCCTTCAATAGAATGAGCCAAATGTTCTTCCCAGTTATGCCAAATTGGCACTGACGTAACTCCAGTGGAGTCACTGGAATACATCTGTAATTGGTGCAACTCTATTGACTCCAGTGGAGATATGCCAAATTGATACCAGTATAACTGGGAGCAGAATTTGGCCTGGCATCTTGTCATAATTTAATAACCCCTTTCAGATGTGCCATGGCATTTGTGGTTTAAATGTGGGAGGAAAAAGAAAATCTAGTGTAAGGTCTCAATTTTTTAAACAGTCTTTAAATATCTTAATTTTAAAACTTTTGAAAGATGTTAACACATTGCAGGTTTTAAAGTCCAAGGATGTATCTACACTGTAATGTAAGCCAAGGGTTAGAACCCCTGTTGGTTCCTGGGCCTAGGGTGACCAGATGTCCCAACTTTTATAGGGACATTCCTGATATTCAGGGCTTTTTCTTACCTAGACACCTATTACCCCCCATCCCATCCCAGTTTTTCACACTTGCTATCTAGTCACCCTACGATCAGCACGATTGTGTGTAGACTGAAGGAGGGGTTAGGTTTGAGCCTGAGTTCGAACCCTGGGATTACATAACAGTGTAGACACCCTATGTGGTGCTGGGGAAGACGTAAAAAAGACTCTTGCAGAATTGTGGCCAGGGGTGGCTCTAGGAATTCTGCCGTCCCAAACACGGGAGGCAGGCTGCCTTCCGCGGCTTGCCTGCAGAAGGTCCACTGGTCCCGAGGCTTCAGCGGACATCCCGCAGGACCAGTGGACCTTCCACAGGCAAGCCACTGAGGGCAGCCTGCCTGCTCTCCTCGCGGCGCCGGCAGAGCGCCGCCCCCCCCCCCAGGGCTTGCCGCCCCAAGCATGCACTTGGCGTGCTGGGGCCTAGAGCCGCCCCTGATTGTGGCCACTCCTCTTTCAGTTGTCACTACTGTCAATGTAGAAATGGATGTTGCATTATGCTTTAACCTGTTTTCTGTGTCACAAGGGATTTTTTTTAACTTATTAGTTTAAAATATTTTATTTTGTTCTCAGCATCCTGAAGTCAGTTTCCTTGGGGATAGCAGCAACAACAAAGCTCTTATAACTCTTGTGTACTGCAAAGGCTTGAGTGTTTTTTTTGTGTGTGTTTTTAATAAAAAATGTCTCCATTTCCTGATCCTCAAGGAAGAAAAATTAAATTTTTAAAATGTAGGAAAATATTCAAACTTATTATTACTTAACAGCTTTTTAATACCCATTGATGTGCATGGAAAAAGGCTCTCCAGTCCAAACTTGTGCGTTTCTGCTGCATTGCTATGCAATCAGTACTTTAGCTAGTCTGAAGCCTGATTTTTTTTAATGTTTGTTTTTAAGCTCTCTAAAGATCTTTCATAATGTAATTAACAAAAAAAAGTAAATATTTTAAAATGTAAATTAATAGTAATATTTTAGTGTTCTCATCCCTTTGAAAGGTCTTTTTTTATACAGAGTTACCCATCATAATTTCCATGTCTTTGTTTGTGTCTATGCTATCATGCACATTTGAAAGTCATGCACTTTAGCAATGAGTACTGCACATCTGGGATACTCTCCTTTTTTAGTTTGGTTTTGAATCTAAATAAGACTAGCTTCTTTTAAGTTATAGGCCAATAACCTGAACTTTATAAGACCGTTTGTCCAAATGGCAGCATAACCCTCTAACAGAAAAACAATACTCCTAAAGAACAGATTTGTTGTCTCTTGCTAGCTCTTTTCTTTACGTGTTCATAATAGATAATAACTTAGAACAGAGAGGGTTTTTTTAAGGTGTTTTGTAAGTAATGTAAGTACAGCATCTGGCCTGCAGGCACAGTTCCTTGTCACTTCATTCTTTTTGGACTTAGATTTGGTCATGTGTTTCTTTATCATATTTATCCATTATTCCTTATAGCTATAACCAAAATGGTTATTTTAAAGTAAATCAGATTGAGGACAAGACTTCAGCAATCAATGACAAAGGTCCCAATCTGGCAAATACAATATTAATGTTCCTCATATGAGAAGTCTCATTGACTTCAGTGATCCTGCTCACATGCATGAAGCTATGCATATGTATAAACATTGGTGGGATTGGGGCCGTTGTAACTGTACTGCAAGAGGGATAGTTTATGTTGAGTAACTTTTTTGATTCTTTGGATTTCTACCTTTTGAAAATACTGAGCTCGAATCTACAGCCCTTCTTCGTGTGAATAATCCTTGCTTAAGCAAGTAGTTTCACTGACTTTAATGAATGAATACTTGCATGAATGTGTGTTAGAGAATCAGGCCTGTTATTACAGGAAGTCTAATTTTATTTACTTTTCCAATTTAAAGTTAGTCCACATTTTAAAACAGGATGAAATCTCATCTAGGGTCAAATAGAATATTACCCCTGGAATAATAAATAGGTATAAATGGATAAGCATCTATAGCTGGCTTTGAGAAGTAGTTATAATTGAATGTCAGTGGAATAGAAAACAGGTGCAGAATAATGGCCCCTGTTATGTAGTTAGTAGTACAAGCCGTGCATTTATGGGAAACTAATGACTAGGTAATGCAGACGCAATGGCTTTTCAAAGCAGGAGGCACTTTGATCCTGTCCTATGACAGTGTTCTTTTACAATGATGTTATTTCTGTTAATACAGATCTTACTGTTGTATACTAAAACTTATTTCAAAATCCAGCATCACCACCAACAAAGCCCCCTATTTTAGGGGCATTGTAAACTAATTTGTGAATTTAAGTCACACTTCACCCGTGTTGTTGCTCCATGCAAACAGCAGCTGCTTGGCAGCACTTCAGGGAGCCAACTCTTTTGGTCCAGTCATTTCATTGAAAAGACTGAGGAAATTGGACTCCTCTGGTTGGTTTTTGTAATGTAAACTTTGATTTGCGGGCCCAATAACTTCACTTATTAATTCTGGTTAGTGGATAAAACATGTGAGCATCACACTTACGTCCAGAACTACTAGATAAAATTATAACATTGTAGTTCATAGTAAATCATTATTACTGTTTCTTAGATGAAACTGATGTGAATTCAGATCATTTTAGCTGTTGAGTGATGATGTAATAGAATGGCAGTTGCTGCTAACTATTCCACTGTCATACTTCTTCTGATTGGCTTTGAGTACCAGACCTATTGTGCAGTTCAGCCAATCAGAAACAAGCTTAGTATCCTGTTCTTTCATGAATAAAGATGATGATTAATAGCTGAAGCTTTACTGGGTTTTTTTTTCCAGTGAATAATTAGCCATCAAAGCAATCTGTGATTAGCACAGATTTCATTTAGTGTAATTAGGCTATCAGCTCTCCTTAGCCCATCAGGAATAATGAGTTTTTAAAAACATGGCAGGAAATTGTGAACCTGTCAAAGAAGGGATTATGAAAAAGAAATTCAGTCACTTTATTTCTTTGATTAGATTCCCTGGATTTGCAAAACCTGGAATGGAACAGTATCTGTTGGCAAAGCAGCTAGTAAAACCCAAAGAGAAAATTCCCATAATTGTAAGTTGTTGGTTTTTTTTTTTCCTCATCCGAATTATTTTTAAGATATGTTGAGGCTAAAAGAGAAACTACTGAGGGAGACTAATACCAGTGTGTAAGTAAAAGCTTAGTTTGGTAACCTAATGTCTCGTGTACTGTGGACAGTGTTTGTGGGGTGTGTGTGTGATATATATATTTATTTATATTTGGAGAGACTGTGCCATTAGGGCCTGATCCTGCCAAATGTCGAGAATCTCCAGTGCCACCCACCTGCCTCAACAGGTGGGAAACTTGATGGGGGCCATTGGTGATTGGGACAGCCCCAGCTAAATGGAGCACCCACTGGTAGGTTGCAGAGGTGATTCCTTCCCCTCCAGAGTATCTAGCCATTCATTGGCCATCTGAAGGGAGGAAGGTTGCTGATTGGTTCCTTGCCCTCTCCTTTCATTAATTTAAACCTTAGCCTGGGCCATGTGGATCCTCTTCTTGCTCTGTTCCTGCAGCCTATCCCCTGACCCCTTACTGATAGCTTTGGAGATGTGTTTTGAGGATGCTGCGGGTCTGACAGACCAAAATGGTATATGCCTCAGGAGTTTTTTGCCTTCCTTGCAACATCATGGAGGGACAGCTAGATTAATTAGGAATAGGATTTGTTAATTTGTGGTAGTACTTGGTAGGCATGTTAGTTTGCTGCAATTTACACCTAATTCCAGTGCAGTTAAAAGGCTAAATAAAAGGAACAGTTCCCAGAAGTAAAAGACCTGGGATTTTGCTGATGGGATGGGGGACACATTGTGGGCTGAGGTCCTCCCTCGTTTAATATCCTCTGTCCCCCTACCAATGTGAGGGGTGGTGGTAAGACTGAGTGAGCTGAGTGTTGGTGGTAGGCTGAGGGGAGTCTACCCTGGTATGTGAGAATGAGTAACAAAGCAGATAGTGCCCCAGCCCACTTTAAGTTTAATAAAGTTGCAGCCTGCTGCTTAAAATCCATCCCTGTGTTTGTCCTCATTAACTCCCTTTGATCTTGATGGGAATTGCAGATGCTCAGCAGCATTTCTCAGGATCAGGCTCTTAATTGCTTGCTGCTTTGATTGTGCTAATTTTTCCAGTGTGCTTGTAATGCTGCTTACAATGTATTCTGCTTGGCTGTGCAATCTATAAATGGGTCTAACATATAGGTAACAAAGCCCAGTCTGCAAACCCTCACTCGTGCAACTATTCCCATCAAATACAGTGGGAATACTTACGTAATGGTTTAGACGATCAAAAGACCTTCAAATTACTCAGTGGAGAGAATTGGGCGTTTCTGGTGAAAAGTCAAGGGCAACATCTTCCAGTAGTAGCCTTTGTTCATTAGCAGCTATTCTAGGTACATTGTTTGCTACAAGAAAAATACCTCATGCTATTCAAAATTTTAAACAATTTCTAAAAGCCGTTTCAGTTGCATTATGTACCTCTGATTAGATTTATAAATGAGAGGTAGTGGACTCTGCAAGAGTCTAAGGGCCCCGCTTCAAATAGCCCTGAATGCCTCCTGCAAGCTGCTGAGCACCCTCAAACATTAGTGTAGTTCCTGGATGCTTAGAATGTCCAGCACAGGTTTTAATTGCTTTCTTGTTAAGGATGGTCTGTTTACATTCATAAAATTTAATATTTTTGTAACTTCTTGCAGGTTGGAGATTATGGTCCTATGTGGGCTTATCCTACCTCTACGTTTGACTGTGTGGTGGCAGATCCCAAAAAAGGTTCCAAAATGTATGGCTTGAAGAGCTACATTGAATATCAGCTAACATGTACTGTAAGTGTGTATAGCACAGGACTTCATCCTAGGTGGGAAGATGATGGTGGTATGGGGGGCTACGATAGTAAATAATAGCAGATAGTTTAAGGAAAAGTTACTTTTTCCCAATTGGTAACTGTACTATTATGAAGAGCTAACGTTTCCATTACTGTTGCCTCAAGGCACTGTAGTTAAATAAAAACAACGAGGAGTCCTTGTGATGCCTTAGAGACTAACAAATTTATTTGGGCATATGCTTTTGTGGGCTGCCCACAAAAGCTTATGCCCAAATAAATTTGTTAGTCTCGAAGATGCCAGAAGGACTCCTTGTTGGTTTTTGCTAATACAGACTAACACGGCTACCCCTCTGAAACCTGTTAAATAGTAAATATTTTGAGACTTTGTGCCAAAGCTTTAGTCAGGCTAGTTAGTCACATTAACCACTTGTTGGCGACTTTACTTTAATTTTTTAAAGGATCCATCAAAAGTCAGAATTTTCTTTTGCCTGTTCCACAGAACACTAATCGATCTGTCAACCACAGATATAAACACTTTGATTGGCTATATGAGCGTCTCCTGGTTAAATTTGGATTTGCTATTCCAATCCCATCTCTTCCTGACAAGCAAGTCACAGGTAAATGATTCCAGCTGTGAACTCAAAGAAAAAATCTCACCTGATAGTGACCTTCTCCTTATTTCTCAATGGTTTTGAAAAGTGTTCAGGATAATTCTTCTTTTGGGTATGGTGGCTTGATGATAGTCTGACTCATGACATATATCAATATCTGTTCAAATCTCAAATTTGTTCCTTTTGCCACTGGGCTGGAAAACTAAGCACTACGAAGGGAGTGTGCTCAGTCTTGGTAGTGAAGGTTTCATTGTTCTGAAACAACGCCGTGGGCAGTTTTGGGAGTGGCTCTCAGAGAGCTTCCTCTTCATTTGTTCAGAGAACATCATCATGAAACAGGGGCCTTTTGGTTTGAAAGAGAAGAATAATAAAAGTGAAAATTGTGGGGGAGAGAGGAAGGATCCTCAGACCGAGGGTACACCATTGCTCTTCTGATAAGTAAAATGTTACATATGGGTTTTTTTATAGTTCATTTCACACTTGCTGAAAAAGGTCACATGAAAAGTGTTTTCTATCTGTTTGACCCTTTGCCTTGATTAAAAGAACAGGAGTACTTGTGGCACCTTAGAGACTAACACACTTATTTGAGCATAAGCTTTCGTGGGCTACAGCCCACTTCATCGGAAGCATAGAATGGAACACATAGTAAGGCGATATAAAGAGAACATGAAAAAGTAGGAGTTGTCCTACCAACTCGAAGAGGCTAATTAATTAAGAGACAAAACTTTTGTAGTGATAATCAAGATAGCCCATTACCGACAGTTTGACAAGAAGTGTGAGGATACTTAACATGGGGAAATAGATTCAGTGTGTGTAATGGCTCAGCCATTCCCAGTCTCTATTGAAGCCTAACTTGATGGTGTCTAGTTTGCATATTAATTCATCAGTTTCTTGTTGGAGTCTGTTTTGGAAGCTTTTCTGTTGCAAAATTGCTACCTTTTAACAGACCTTTAAGTCTGTTACTGAGTGGCCAGAGAGGTTGAAGTGTTCTTCTACTGGTTTTTGAATGTTATGATTCCTGATGTCAGATTTGTGTCCATTTATTCTTTTGCGTAGAGACTGTCTGGTTTGGCCAATGTACATGGCAGAGGGGCATTGCTGGCACATGATGGCATCTATCACATTGGTAGATGTGCAGGTGATCGAGCACCTGATGGCGTGGCTGATGTGATTAGGTCCCATCATGGTGTCACTTGAATAGATATGTGGACAGAGTTGGCATTGGGCTTTGTTGCAAGGATAGGTTCCTGTGTTAGTGTTTTTGTTCTGTGGTGTGTGGTACTGGTGAGTATGTGCTTCAGGTTGGAGGGCTGTCTGTAAGCGAGGACAGGTCTGTCTCCCAAGATCTGAGAGTGTGAGGGATCATCTTTCAGGATAGGTTGTAGATCCTTGATGATGTGCTGGAGAGGTTTTAGTTGGGGGCTGAAGGCAGCGACTAGTGGCGTTCTGTTATTTTCTTTGTTGGGCTGAAAAATAAGGGCTTGACATGAATGAACCCTTTGAAGTCAATGGGAGCCATGATTTCAATGGATATTGGATTGGGCCCTCAGTGGTCTCAGCAGCTCAGTCATCACAGTCATGTGTAATCTCAGAATGTGTTTATTTTCATAGAATTCTGTGGCACATTAACCAGGAATGTATTTGTTGTTAAGTGTGGTGAAAACAGGCATGCAGCCAGCCATGTGGCTCTCTGTACCACTGAAACTGCAACAGCCTCTCTGTGTGTGAAGAAAGTTGAGCATTGATGCAAATGCTGGGATAAGTGCCGAGGAAATTGAAAAGTGAGGAAGTGATTTTGTTTTCGCTTAGCTAGCCTTGTGCTTAGAATTCAACCAGTATTTTTATTTAAACACATGAACGTGAACTAAAAAGAAACCCGAAGACCTGATGTGTCTCTAGCTTTCATTGTAATTGGATCATAAACGACTCAAAAGAGAATCTGGCATCTCAGTTAACCTTTTGTCTTTGGTATTCTGTGAGCGAGGTTGATTTTCTTGATTTGTGCCAAGAAAGGGTGTTTGTTTCCTTTAGAAATTAGATTAAACAAAACTTTCTTTTAAAATGGTGTAAATATCTTTCAGCATGCTCAGGAAGTTTCTTTCAGAGGATGGCTGGACAGAAAAAAAGCTATTCTAGACCCTAGTCTGCCGAAAGCCTGCTACTATGCCAGCTGACTCTTACTTTGTTTAGACGAGAACTGTAACAGGAATCATGTTTTTGCTGGCTGTTATGGATTATGGATGTGATTTGCAAAGATTCCAAATATGTTACCATTCATGTCTCCGTACACTGACTGAGACACTACTGCAGCTTTAATACAGCTGGATGATAAAGCAAGTTATAGTTATGGAATATGTTGTTTTTTCCTTCAGTGTTAAATTATTCTATTAATTGACTAATGCCATTAAGTTCTGTACATGTCTATCGGTTAGTATTGCCAGCTCCTCTCCTTGTTTTGTATCTCACCACTTTAGTTTTCTGTGGGGGGTTTAAGCTGCTGCCACAGCAACGATGTCAGGTTTGTGTGTGTGTGCGCGTCTGTGTATTTTTAAGTGTACTCCTTCAAGGACTGCTATCTACATTGCTATGTGGATCAGAGCTATTAGTATGCTGTAACAATGCCTTAACCTTTTCAAACGTATACTATTCATTGTGTACTATGTAGTACTCATCAAACAAATGAGGGTTTTTTTACAGTTTTAACTATAAAATGATCGTCTTTCTAATTTTAACAAAACAAGGGTAATTATCAGTACACAATGGCGGAAATTGCTCTTTATAAATAGCGTTTCATCAGTTACCTACTTTTAAAATGTAATAGAGTTTCAGTGATATGTGCTAAATATCTCCGTAGTTACAAAGAGCTGGCACTTCATAAATGCCAAACTTTGCTATTCTTTTAGCTTCATCTTTTCCAGCTTATGTAGAAAAAAAAATCATCTTGGTATGTTGGTGGATACAATATTTATAAATTTTGAACAAGTGAAAAGGTATTTATTTGATGGTGTTGGTGGATGTTGTCTTTTGTGCAACTGCCTTCCATGTATGAACTTAACAGATGTTGGACCTTTCAAAGGCATTATAAACATGACCTATTACCATGTTTAACAAATAAATGCTACTCCATTTTGGTTTTACTCTTTTTCTTCAGATATTGATATCTGTATCTGTTATCTTCTTGACTGAAGAACTGAATTGATTGCATTAATCAAAGGCCTGCAATTTGCTCATGCCTGTAAATTCTGTGTCTTGGGTCAACTAATTAACTATGTTCTCTGAAAAACGGAAATGACATGCCATTGTCCTTATTTTTCAAAATCAGACAAAACAAGAGAACTCTCTAAAATGTGTCTTGGCCATTATTTAAAAATAACAATCCTACTCACCAACAGCTGATGTCTGTTACTCTACAGTTCTTCTAATTTTCCAAGCTACAGAAATTACATAAAGGTAGCCATTTCACAATCCACCAAATTTAGTTGAAAAGAGCCTGTTTTTATTTTAAATATACTTGTGGATGCTGCTAAAGCAGAAATGAAGTAGTTATTATTCAGTATATTGCAGGGCGCTTTGAAGAAGAATTTATCAAAATGCGCATGGAGAGGCTGCAGGGTTGGATGACCAGGATGTGTCGTCATCCGGTTGTTTCAGAAAGTGAAGTTTTTCAGCAGTTCCTCAATTTCCGGGATGAGAAGGTAGGAAACAATTCAGCCTTGTTACAGCTGGAAAAGAGAAATGAAAGAAAGGGTTTTGGACTGATGAGCTTACTTTGTACAGGAGAGTGTGTTAAATTTTGTAGCCTACAGATAATGAATATTTTGTTTTGTCTGCCCCCCCAGTGGGCAATAGACAAGAGCTGTAAATTGCCATGTGTTTTGGTAGACTTGACTCATTGCTTAAAAGAGGAATAGGTTTGACTAATGAAATTTTATTGCCATTTGTCCCAATAGATAGGTATTTTAAAGTAGTGTGGTTGTTTTTTTTGGTTTTTTTTTTCCCCCCAGAATTAGCGGAATAATAATTTCTAATTCTCCCTCACCCTTCACTCCTCTCACACATTGTATCTCCAGTTAGTGATATTTCTGGAAGAGAAGAATAGAATAAGCGTAACTCCTAATAGTAGCAATTATCTAAAAATGGGTGAAAAACAGACAACCCAAGGGATTTTTTGCTTTCTTTAACAAAATAAACAAATGTGCCCTTCCAAAGATTTCTGTGACTGTTATTCTTGATCAGATCTGACTCTGCTGAACTCATTCATTGTTGGTTGACTCATCAGTCAGTACAGTCCTAGTGATCTGTACTGTTCTGCTGCCAGAAACAATTCATTTGGCAGCAGAGCTTAGAGATATATGGTCCTACTACTGCATTAAAAAAGACAGAAAAAGGGGCTGATCCTGATGGTAACAAGATCATTCCACAGGTTTCCCTGAAGATAGAATCATAGAAATGTAGGGCTAGAAGGGAGCTTGAGAGGTCATTTAATCTCGACCTCTGCACTGAGGTTGGACCAGATATATCTAGAACATAAGCTTGCTTCTTCAGTTTTCTTGTTCCTCTTCATTTTGTTTTTTTCTCTTGAGGGTAGCCCATTTGCTAAGCTCCAGAACTAGTACCAATCTGGTTATTTGTTGACTGCTAGGCCTACATAACTGGCACCCTTTTTTTAAAAGACAAACTCTTTGTTTAAAGTATTCATGAGCAATAAATGCAAAATGGAGTACATGTGCAGAGTGTACGTTTATCCAGAAAATGTTCTGATAGCTAAGATAGGGTCACGCAGTTCTCCTTCTGCCTTGTCAGCAGTTTCTGTTGCGAAACACTGTATGGCTGGATATTGGCATTCTCATGACTAGTGACCTGAAATACAGAGAACTGATGCTGCAACATATCTAGGATTAAAAAAAATAATTCCCACTAAGGATTTTACAGTGGCAGTTATCATAGTTATGCTCCACTATAGAGAGAGAGAGAGAGTGTGTGTGTAATGTGTGACATTTTTTTGATTGCCATCATCTAATTGGTTAAAGGACTGAGCAACTTAAATTTTTTACTAACATTTTCCCACATGGTCATATTATGCACATATATAAATTGTTAGATTTTAAAAGTTATGCTCCACTATATAGATAGATAGATAGATAGATAGATAGATAGAGAGAGAGAGAGAGAGAAGAGAGAGAGAGAGAGAGAGAGAGAGAGAGAGAGAGAGAGAGAGAGAGAGAAGAGAGAGAGAGAGAGAGAGAGAGAGAGGAGAGAGAGAGAGGAGAAGAGAGAGAGAGAGAGAGAGAGGACAAGACAGGAGAGAGAGAGAGAAGAGAGAGAGAGAGGAGATCATAGTAAAAATTTAAGTTGCTCAGTCCTTTAACCAATTAGATGATGGCAATCAAAAAAATGTCACACATTACACACACACTCTCTCTCTCTCTAGTGGAGCATAACTTTTAAAATCTAACAATTTAGATATGTGCATAATCCATTTTTCTTTTGTAATTCGGTTATAGGAAAGTAGTTTCAGTATTGTATATACTTATGTATTGCACAATGTATAATTCACATTTTCAGCTTAGTCCTATGATACAGAAAATGAAATGCATTTTTTTTTTTTAAAGTTGAACTTCTCTCCGTATAGAAGAATTGGCAAAACTCCCATTGAAGTTGCATTCATAGCTTAGGATACATGTTACTCTACTGTGGGTAAATAGTGGTGATCACATTTCACAGTATGCATTGTCCCATTGTTCTTATTCCAAGGAATGGAAAACTGGGAAGAGGAAGGCAGAAAAAGATGAGATTGTGGGAGTAATGATCTTTTCTACTATGGAACCCGAAGCGCCTGACTTGGACATGATAGAAATGTAAGGTGACGTTCCCTTCTCTTGCACTGATACTACATGTCAGCAGTCATATTACAAAATGTTATCTCCTGATGGAAACTACTGAACTATCCATATAACAAAATTTAAGCTTGCATTAGTATACATATTGGTGATATCAAAGGACTTCTGGCAGTTGGTCATTGAGGTGAAACTGAAAAATGGTAGCTTTCTCATAAAGTTATCTTAAGATTTGGTGGAGACCTCTCCAAATCTGTTAGAACTCTGACACAATAAAAGGATATTGTGCAGATCTGCACATGCAGAATCGAAGATCAGATTGAAGGCAGGTCCTAAAAGGACTTCTCTTTGCAACTAACTTGAATCAGAGTCGATGAGCATTGGCAGAATATTGGCACTGAAGCCTGCCAGTGCTGCAGTTAAATGGTATATTTTATTCTTTATTGTGGCAGTTCTGAATCATTCCAAAGCAACTAAATGTATCCAAAAAAATGTAAGGTGAGGTAGACAGTCCTGTCAAGCAAGAAAAACAATCCTGTGCATAAATGGAAAAGATAATGTTTAATTCATTCAGCAAAGCATTCTGATGGGAGAGAAATCTATTACAAATGAGCAAAGAGTGACTTAAATTATCAAACTTTAAAAAAAAAACTTTTTAAAGTCTCATAAAAATTGGGCAAATTTTATATAAAGGATATGTAAAGGAATGTGTACACACACACACACACACACACACACACACACTCTCTCTCTCTCTCTCTCTCTCTCTCTCTCTTCTCTTAACTAACCTTAGGGTGATAAATTGGATCTGCTTTGCAGTTCCTGTCTTTAATTCCTATAATCTTGCTTTAGAAAGAAAAATGAGGAGATATGTGATTTGCTCACCTCGTCTCCCATCTACTGTAGAACATGGGTGTTTACATGGATTTCCGTAATGTCTGTATGTCTGTGAAGACATTAAATGTTTGTGGATGAGCTGATGTGATTGCATGAAAAATGTTTAGAATAGCAATATCATACTGTACCTACACTTAGAAATATATGAGGCCTATGCCGAGCATTTTATCGGTAAAGCAACATCATTGTGGTGCATGGAGTAATATCTATCTGTATTCGAGGAAACAGCCCTGCCCTAGCAGGGAAATGGACTTCTAGGTCTCTTCTATTTCAAAATCAGTTGTTCATCCTCAACCTTAATTATATGCTTTAAATACCGTGGTATCAGTGTGGTACAAAAAACCTTGTTACTAAATAGATTTTGTATGTGAGTGAGAGAATGATGTGATAAGAGAGCTCCAGGAGAATTGGTTTGTAAAAATACTATCAAAAGGCATAACGTTTCCCATCAGTCAGGAAAGAGAAATGATG
This sequence comes from Gopherus evgoodei, assembly GCF_007399415.2. Lineage (NCBI taxonomy): Eukaryota > Metazoa > Chordata > Testudines > Testudinidae > Gopherus > Gopherus evgoodei. The sequence goes on from NC_044324.1 coordinate 130,428,947, forward strand.
AGGCTGTAAGGTGTTAGGGCCTCTAAGTTAGGAAGCTTATTATTTGTTTTTGTTTCAAGGGCAAGTCTTAATCTACATACATGCCTTCATACTATATCTTTTAATAACAGGAATAAAAAAATAGTAGGTTTGTATGCCTTAATTCATAATATTTCTGTGAATTATCTCCTTGAGTAGAAGAAAGCAGGTGGTTATAGGGCAACTTCGAAAATACTTAACAAAAAATGTAGTTATTCTGGAGCTTACCACTCTGATTTTTCATTGGCCATTGTTTTCTCAACCACTCTACCCTATTAATCTCTGTCAACAGACACACTGTGGTAGAAAATTTGCCAGTCAATAAGGCAACTATTTTAAACTAATTCAATCTAAAGTACTCTTAAACCAACTTAATTGTCCACATAAAGGGGTTGCATCTATAACTTATTTACTTAACTCATTTGTAAGTTAAATCAGTACAGCTTTTGTGTTTAGACAAGGCCTAAGTCTTCTGTCCATTTGTTCCCCGGAAGGGAGTCAAACACACACTCATGGCATATGGATTAAATCTCACTTTATATTTATCATAATTTCAGCATTTTTTTCAGTAGAGTCCATAGGGGTGTAAATATAACTCTTGCTCTATTGGTTTGTCTCCTGTCCAAGGTGAATGTGCTGACATTTCATTTCTGCATATTTTATTTTCACTATTATATTGGAAGTCAGTCTTCCCATTAAGTGGTCAAATCCTTTATATCACCTTTCACTGATGATCCTAAAAACGTGGCCTAATTCTTGAAACAATTATTTCTGTGCCTGTGCTCATTCTTGCATGTAGTCCTATTATAATTAATTGGGTGGCACATAAACAGGGTAACTTTTATTTGGAATGTGGGCCTTATTTTTTTTTATCGCATTCTTCAGTGTTTGGGACTTTGCGTGAAAATAGGATCTTGGCCTATTAAAGTTATGCTGTTTTGTTGTTTTTCCTGTTTAAAGTCACAGAAACTTCCCCAATTACAAATTGTGATATTGCAAACAAAGAGTTGACATTTCATGGAGAATGATCAGGTACTCCTTTCAGGGAGAAATGTATAGTAACCTAAGCATAAAGCTGGGATCTAGGAACCTTTGAGGTCTAGTCTCAGCTCTTCCAATGACCCCGTCTGTGATTTTGGCCAAGTCACTTAACCTCTTGCTCTCTGTACAATAGAGATGATGATACCTACATCTTAATGGTCTCATGGGCACTCGATAAAATATGGAATAGTTAGGGAAAATTTTAATGAAAATGTTAGGACATTTATAGAGCTTACTCTGTTAATTGCTCAGTGCTATATACATTTTGATATTTTAATGCAGATCCCCTTAGTAAAGTGAAAGAGAAATACATAAATTGAATTCCAGGCAGATTGTTTTTGAGCACAAAATATTAGCATTTTTTCCATGAAACATCAGCAGCCCTTTATCGTAAATCGATTAGCCATCTTCAGGCTGAGACTATATTTGTATTCTCCCTGAAGAGGTAGTCTAGTTTTGAAATTCATTTTCATATCAGATTCACCCTTTGTAGACTGGTCTCTGAGTATAGGATGTAGCTGCTGTTTTTATGTGTACCATCATTTTAAGAAATCAGACTTCTGTTGTCCTTTTTTTAATATTTATTTCTTCACATTAAAATTTTTAAAAAACTTAAACTTAGATTTTTAAAAAGTGCATGGCACTTTCTTATCCATAGGGATCCAGAGCAAGAATGATAATCCAGTTGCAGATTTCTTTTAAAGGATGGAAAGTATAACAAACAGTATGAAGCATCAGGCAAAGGACCTGGAGTGAAATTCTGGCCCCCCTGAAGTCAGTGGGAAAATTGCCATTGACTTTGTGGGACCGGGATTTCACTCCAGTCTTTTACTAGTTCTGTGAAATGCTTAACACGTCCTTGGACATTGTAAAAGTTATTATTAATAATAGTCATGTAGTTGTTCAAAAGTCCATTGCATCAGTTTAAATGCCAACTGTAGCAAATTGGAACAACTCTGTATTTATCTGTAATGGGATTGCTCTTACTCCACAGAGAACAGAAATGTGATGCAGTAGGCAGATTCACCAAATCCATGGATGATGGAGTTAAAGAGTTGTTGACGGTGGGACAAGAACACTGGAAGCGTTGTACTGGACGTAAGTGTCACTTGGAAATTTTACAAGTTTAAGTCCTCTCTGCCTTGCTCTTTTATTATTTAGATATATTTGTGTATTTATTATTAAATTTGAAATGTATTTAGATCAACTGAATTTGATAGGACATCCTATGTTAGATGAAACCACGCACTGAAAATTACTAGTAAGGCAACAATGCTAAAAGAGATAACACCTTAAAAACACATTAGATTTTTTTTTCCCTTTTCCCCTCCTTCCCCCCTCCCTTAACTAAATTTCCTGAGTTTATAACACTTGGTCTGGGGATAATTGCAACATCTCTGTATTGTATTTTACCCTACATTATTAATATATACTCTCAACCATAACTACATCTTAACATAGTTTTTATCTGGAAATAATCATTATTGTAAAGCTCCAAAATGCTTATTACTATAGTTAATCTTATTATACCCAAAAGACAACTACTCTACATTCCTTGTTTACAAAATATATATATATATATATGTATATATGTGGCAGGAACTTAATACAGTGGAATCCTGGTCTATTGTTACTGCAATATAAAACAATATTATAATAAATGAAGAATAAGTGGCCAGCTGAGCAAATGTTTTAATATTTATGAACAGTAATTATTACAACAGTAGTGGAATATAAGTAATATTTTACCATTGCAGTGAAATTGCAGTTAACCAAATGTATATCCAAATTATATCCCCAACAGTTGTACTGAAGAAGGAACTTAATATCTATAGAATTCAGGAACTGCGTAAACTAAAACACACAAACCACTGCTTCTTTTTTTTTTTCCTCCCTCCAGTATCTTGGATGGAAGAGGAGACAGATATGGGACAGAAGTTCCTGGTTCTGTCTCCATGCCCTGTTCTTTTCTTATTTTAGCAGTCTCCATCTTCTTTTTTTGCTTGAGTGCAGTGCAGATCTATTCTTGCAGGGTTGGAGTACCACAGGAGCTGGAATTTCAGGGATCCCTAGTTATCTAAACCCATCTTACCCAAAAGCTCTTGGGTATCCCTTTAGTCCTTCTTTTTTATATATTCAATTTCTTAATATAATTTAAATGACACATGGTGGTAGAAGGAAATATTGGAAATACAAATTTTCTCTGTTGGAGTGGCCACTTTCATAAATTCAGACTGACGTTGCTGGGGATTGCATAGGTCTCAAAACAGAATGGTGATGCCCTGGCACCCTGAGAAAAGTGAGGATGGAGCGTTGGGTTAATGGGGCACACAGCGGGATAGTACTGTGAATGGGACACAATGCATAGGAAATGCTAATCACAAGAAATAAAAATTAAAATGTGATACAATAAATAATACTTAGCAAGAATTACCCTTAGAATACCTGATTTAGTATATGTCTACACTACTCACAGATTGGCAGGCAGTGATCGATCCAGCGGGGGTCGATTTGATCACATCTAGTCTAGACACGATAAATTGATCCCTGAGCACTCTCCCATTGACTCCTGTACTCCACTGCCGTAAGAGGTGCAGGCGGAGTCGACGGGGGAGCAGCAGCAGTCAGCTCACTGCTGTGACGACACCATGGTAAGTCGATCTAAGTACGTTGACTTCAGCTACATTATTCATGTAGCTGAAGTGCGAAACTTAGATTGATTTCCCCCTCAAGTGTAGGCCAGGCCTAAAGATACTAATAGAGAGACCCACTGTATGGTGTCAAAAGGCATTTACCTTGGTACAAATACTAAAATATCAGAGCAATTGAAAACTTAGTCCCTCTTTTATCCACACAATACGCTTCCCCAAATACAGATAATTAAAAACAAAAATGAAAAAGCAAACATCTCAACTTCTATCTCTTTTTTTTCTAAAATGGACAATTCATACAAGCAAAATATTATTTCCATTTCAGAGATTACTTCAGGCGTATGGGTCTGTAGTATATGAATTATGCATGCTGTTTATAATTTAAAAGTTCAGCCATAAACCACAGCTATTCTAACCTCATTGTGGAGAAATAATTTGTGCACGCATGTCTGTGTAGACATAATAGAACACCAAATTGTATAATACACATACAAGCGCATTTTGTTAGCCTTGTAATTGTATACAATGTTGTTAGTGCCTACTGTAAGTATTAAATTTTGAAACCATGATGGGTATCTTTTTAAGAGGGTTCTTTTTTTTTTTTTTTAAGAATGTTTATGAAGACCTATAACATTGCAGCTAATGTAATTTCTTAGTATAAAAGATTGTGTCTTCATGTTACTAACTCCCAGGTCAAGGATATATCGCTGAAACAAATTTTTATGTTTAAAAGGAAGCTATGGCTCACTTAAGAGAAAAATCTCACTGTACTTCTGGGATGCATTTGTATAGGTTGCATGAATAGGAATTTGGAATAAAGTGACACCCTCCCTGGTTTTTAGTGTTCATTTAAACACAAAATATTCTGTTTTCTTCACAGAGGAAATGAAGGAATACTTTTAAGCTTTCATGGTGGGGAACATTTTACCTGAAAGCTTTTTAAACATATTTGTTGCTTTAGATAAGCAAGCATGGATACACATGGTGACCTTTTCAGTTCTTTCCTCAAGGTCAGAGGTGAAAGTAAACCAGTATGCTATGGTACGGCGTACCGGCAAAAGCCAGTATGCCATGCCGGACCAGCTTTCCCAGGCTGGCAATTTAAAGGGCCCAGGGCCCTTTAAATCACCTCCCGAGCCATGCTGCCAGTGCCCTGAGGTGGTGGTGGCAGCAGGGCTCTGGTGATTTAAAGGGCCCAGAGGTCCTTTTCGGTAGTGGCGGCTGGAGCCCCGGGCCCTTTAAATTGCCCCGGGGCTCCCAGCCATTCTGCAGCTGGTAGCTCCAGGGGTGACTTAAAGGCCCAGCCTTTTCCGGTTGAGGCCACGCCCCCTGCTCAGGACTCTGGCATATCGGTAAGTCCTTACAGTTACTTTCACCCCTGCTCAAGGCGCAGTGGCTAAGTTTTCTTAGAAAAGCATACATCCCTCTATTGTAGTGGGGGGAAGGCGAAAAGGAGGGGTGTTTTGTGTGTGTGTGTGTGTATCTGTATAAGATATTGAGAGAGATCTCTAGACGTACACACGCACAATATGTCATGTTCATTATATACACAGAGACAGATGCATAGATTGTATATACAGAGACAGATACTTATTTGGTGTGTGATTTTAAAATATGTACGTACACACTTATATTTTAAAATAAGTCATAGTGCAGTTTGAAGAATTTTTATCTGCAGGAGTTTGGAATGGTCAATTTTCAGTAGGGAATATGCAGTACTACCCGTTGTGCGGATATTATGGTATCTCTTTGGGCTAACTATAGAAAGACTAAATTAAGACAGGTATTATCTTTTATTTAAAGTGGTTGCCGTTACAAAAATATTCATAAAACGTAAGTACAAATACATATGACTTATGGTGGACTTCTAGAACATTTTTCCCAAGAATAAATGTTTGGTTAATAGTGAATAGCTGTTTGGTTACCAGAAATGCTGTATAATTCAGTGAGTGTAAAACCGTAATTTACGTTTTTACTTTTATTTTTTCTTCAGCATTACCCAAGGAATATCAGAAGATAGGAAAAGCCTTTACAGAGTCTGGCACTGGTTTTCAGCACCAGTGGTTACCAAGGTATTTATATATTCATTTGCACTGGTTCTTTCATTTTTAAGAAATATATGTCAAGTGTTCTATTATACAACATTTTGCTGTCAATAATGTTATATTGGGACTTTTTAATTTTTAATCTCAATATAAGTAACATTTTCCTTATCTATTTGTATGACTGAGTTCCCACATCTTAGAGTTTCAAATGACATGGGCATGTTTGTTTATATAAGGAATGCAAATGAGAATTCAGATAAGAACATATCTTACAATATTTTTTGTTTAACTTGAGGTATTACAGTAGCAGTCTGATCTAATACTAATCTGTAACATTGTCATTGACCTAACTGACAATCAACTGTAGCATGTCTTTTATGATCAATACTTGTGTGTTACATTACAGAAGAAACTGATGGATGTAAAAACATTTGCCATCACAACTATAGGGTGACATTTTAAAACCCATTTTTGTAATTAATTGGATTATGTTACCTGATTGGAGACACTTTGTCTTTTAAAGGGCCCTATCTACACAACTAATAAATGGAGACTGTCATGCTGAGTTGTTGTGAGGAGGAGGGAAAGAGGCATAAGATGAAAAAATAATTAATGGACATTTCTTTTTGTGGGACCTACTTTATTGCATTATCTTATTTTGGGCCAAACTTGAATTCCACTTTAGCACATTTCTACTAGGCTAGTCATCACATTTTGAGATTTCCAGTTTGCTTGTTCATTATGCATACGTAACTTGCTGTTTAGAAGCATCAGAAATCAAATCTGTATTCGTAATACACATTCATTTGCACAGTGCTTCTCCTCCCCATTTCTTTCCACAGGACTGGAATAGAATTGCCGGCTACATCAAATATAATCACTCAAATTCTGCTATTGTTTTCTCAAGTAATGTGCAGAAAAGGTTCTTCAACATGGTGAAGGACCTCATCGGGTCACTCTCCCGCATGCCCTTTCCTCCCCCCCAAATTCTCAAAACAAAATTGGAATCTTTCTCAGATTTCATCCCAAAATGAACCTAAAGATTTTTTTTGTTTTTAACCTAGAATGTTGTCACTGAGTTTTAAAACTATTACTTTTCTTTCAGATCACTTTATTAACTGGCATTTTACAAGTATCAGGGGGTTGCCATGTTAGTTTGTATCCACAAAAACAACAAGGAGTCCGGTGGTCCAAATAAATCTGTTCATCTTTAAGGTGCCACCGGACTCCTTGTGGCATTTTACAGATGTTCTGAATTTTTTTAGACATTTGATTTAGTAACTTATTCCAGCTGGGATTTTTTACTTGGTTACTGCAAATTGGTTCTTTGCTTTGTATCCTTCTATAAACTCTGCCTGTTAATTCAGGTTCCATTTTAACCTGTGATTTGAAATTAGGTTCTTTGCTGTGGGTGTATGCTCTGCATTTTTATGTTCTTGTGTATTTGTCTTGTGTACCACGCTTGAAGTAGACCTTAAATATGTAAAATGCATACAAATCCTGACTGGAGCCAGACAAAACCTGTAGCATGAATCTTTGGGAAGAGACTGAAACTTTACTTTGGTAATTATACACACATTCTTTTACCAGAGTAAAGGGAAAACAAAGAATGTGGCTTTAAAAGCTAGGATGCAAACTTGCAGATCAGCCTTACGAAGGAACTTGGTAATTTGATTTCCAGCATCTTCGAATGGTATGGAAGATAGAGACCTTGGTAATTGGGAAGTAGGCAGGAATATTTCCCCTTGCTACTCCCTTAGATATACCTGGTTGCACCCTAGTGTCTTGCTAGAAGAAGTTGCTTCCTTCCAGTTTATTATCCTCTGTCCTGATCCCATATATTTTACTTTTTAATACACCTGGTACAACAGTCTGTTAACCTTTGCTTCAAAATTCACTTCTCTCCCAAAAAGACAGAACAAGTGGAGTGCACAAATCACTTTAAACCTCTTTATCGCTACCAGTCATTCAGCTCTGTCTGCTGTTAGTGTGTAATCTCATGTGATGTCTGGTTTGGATGCTGCTGTTCTGTGATTGACTGGACATCCAGAAGAATGAAGACATAGACACATGAATAGATTGAAAGCAGCAGGCTGCAGCTTTAACTTTAATATTTAAAGGGGTGCTGACACACTCCCGCTCCCAACCACAGCAGTTGGGTCCAGTGCAGGGTTAAATGGCTTCATACCATACAGCCAAAGAATGAGGATTGGCTCCCTTACCCAACCCTCCGCCACTCAATTCATGAGTCAGCCCAGTACTGAATCTCCCATCACCCTTCCCCCTGTGAAGAAAAATGATGGAATAGATGAGGGAGAGTTCAGTATGTGAAGCTCTACACCTCGTCTCACCCCACAGGCTTGTGGAGTCCACTAGTCTATCCTGGGTCCTCTGCTCAGATTTGTCCTCAGAGCTCTCCCTTTGCAGCCTGTTACTATTTACAGAGATGCCAGCAAATTGCTTGGGTGCATTCTTCCCCTCCTGCCTCCCAACTGTCTGGCAGCTAACTCTTGTCAAATTTGTGGTTTTTGTTTTTGTTTTTTTGCGGGGAGGGGCGGCATTTGTTTGGGATAGCTCAACCACATACTGGATCCTTTATCAGATAAGTGGACTCTTTTTCCCTCCGTGGTTCAGGGGCATCATTCCTGCTCTCTTTGACCATCAGCACAGATCCAAAAGAGTCAGAAAGACTGACAGCTTCATGTTTCATGGTTCTCCTGATCAAATCTATTTGTGTATGTCTGCCAGCTCTCTGACACATCTGCCTTGTGAGTGTTTCTGACCAGACCAACCTGGTCCTTGGCCATAGCTATGTAATCCACCCTAAATTCCACTGACTGTTAATTTTCAAATTGAGCCTGGTGCAAGTTCTAAGATGATTCTTCTCTAATGGACTATTGGCATGCTAGGCAATGTGAAATGTCCACAGATTAGTGCAAAAGAGACACAGGAGTGTCCCATAACATGCTACTCTTGCCAAACTGCTATAGAGAACTTTGGCTCTGAAGCCCAGCTGAGACCAGTTGGGTGATGTAACCACCTGCTTATGAAGCCAGTGTAACATTGAGTACCCACAAATCCAGACAGGTATATTAACTCTGATTTCCCCTAAAAATGAGAAACCGGTTTTAACATATGCTCCCTACTTGCTCTGCTGACTCCTCCATAGTGTGGACATAGGCTCTCTAACATCTTATCTTCAATAGCCTGAAACATCCAAAAATCGATGCCTACGGAGGCTGCACCAATCCTAAAAGGAGTATGTGCTAAATTTACTGTATTGATCCCCAGATAAGAATTCCTTTCTGATCATACAGCAAACTGGCATCTTGTCAGTTAACTGAGACCCCCAAATACACATGCAAAGCCTGCCTCATGCGTATGCAAAGACAATACACCTTCCAAGTTTTTACTGGATACACCCATTCCTCCAGGCAGTATTCCTTTAACACTGTCATGACCCTGTGCGCTGCCTGATCTATTTTGGGAATCTCTGCTATAGGAGCACAGACAGCTGTCTGAGCCGTATATCAGCCAGTTCCAGAGTACTCCTGTGGCACGGGGACCACACTACAGTACTTGTGGCATTCTTTGGTGTAAGGGAAAGGAGCCTTAAATAAAACTGCCTTCTTTCTACAATGGCAAAATCTAGGCAAGGCCCTGACTAAACCAAATCTGACCTGCATGCTGGGTCCTCTCACCCTGGGCTAAACCCTTCACGAGTTTCCCTAATAAAACTCCCCACATTATTCTGCAAATCCTGTCAGCTAGCAACAGACTGGCCCCATGGTGAATGCTGCCAACCTGTGGTGCACTAGTCACACCACATATCTCGCCACCAGGAGCTTTTGGCAATGGGCCAATCGTGGGTGGATGCCTTTCCTAACTCTGAACTCAGTGAAACCTGTCTTGAAAACCTAGAATGTCTTTGAGCCAATGGAGTTCTCTTCCAGTGTTTAAGGCCGCCAGGAGCTATGGTTCCACAAAGAACAAGGTGTTGGTAACCAGTTTTGACTGGCAAACGGCATTAGTTACCAGAATCTACCCTTCTGAAATGGAGAGCATTGGCAAAACCAGTATCAATACCAAGAATTTGTCTTGTGGTGAAAAGATATTTAATAGTGCAACACACAGGCCCATAACCTCTGCATTAGCTGCACAGACTTTACTACCTGGCACATAATGATGTGTACACCCATTTCAAGCCACTCCTTAGGCCACTTTTGAATACATCAATCCTCTTGATAATGTAAAACCTCTGAATTAACACCAACTGTATCTATGTATCTCCAGTCAGCTAGCTAATATGACAATATATTGAACTCCTTCAGGAATTCCCTCCATTTCCCCTGCCCCACCCATCCTCTCATATCTTGTTTGTTACAGTGACAAACAGGGGCTGCTTAACACCCGATGGGGCAGCTACTAGGTTTTCACAAAATGGCCTGTTGGGCATTACCACCTTGCAGTCAAGTTTGGATGCCTTATGATCATCTGCAGCTCCTTTTTAGCTGGTCTTTAGCTGCTTTTTAGAGCTTTTAGTTCCCTGCATCAATACCCATAAGCCCGCTAATTATCCCCAGGGAGGTGTGAAACACCTGCTGCTGTGTCTAATTCTGTTAAATATGTCAGTTGCTGCATGTGGATCCTTTTGTCTCTTTCCTTTATGATTAAAGGGAACCCCAAACATCTTGCCATCTGCTGAAAGGTTCCCTGCAGCTGGACACACTCACCTGGCCCATATCCCTTCTAGTGAACAGAAAGCTGTACAAATTGTAATCAGTCAGGGGTAAACACATTGCACAAATAACAGCTCATTCCATTATTATACAAAACAGTTCAAAAGCCGGGTGTGATATGGACAGCTCATGGGCAGGGCCTAATCTGAGTAGTCTGTGAGATTTTCAGATTAAGGGTTGTTATTAAAGTCTTAGTTCTACCCTCAGGCAGATTCACCCCTAATTCACCCTTCGCCAGTTGAGCACCCCAGTCACATTTATTTTAACCTTGCACACAAAAGCATTTAATGAGGAGCAGCAGACCAAGGACAGTAGAAGCTTCACTAAGCAGCCTTGAGTGAATAAAACAGTGTTCCCATGAGGCCCCACCTGTAAAGGGAACAACCAAAGATTTGGCATTGGAATTCCTCATGGTTCACCACCAACTTCAGCTACAAATCTTGTTAGTGTTTGGTCCTAACCACATGTTCCAGCCCCCGATTTGGCTTCAATTTCTTGGCCCAAATCCCAGAATAAGAGATTAAAAACCTGCCCATTGACATCTGACCTGTCTGCCCTATTGGAATAAACCAGTGTATCTAATTTAATGAAGATGGGGATTTTTGTAACATTGCCATATCTACTTCCTGGTCCTGCCTTGGACTTGAGGATCACCTTGTTTTCCCCTGAACTGAGCTTTCACTGAGTGCCATGGTGGCCTGCATACCTGCCACACATTTGCTTAATTTTGCGCAAGGAATAAAAACACTTCCTTCTCCCTTGCATTTGTACTTTCCTGTCATTGAAAGGATGATGTGAACCAACTTGGTTGGGGTTGAGGCTGCTGGTGGTAGCCTATGGAACCCCTTCTGACACGACCTGTACCTTGCCATCTTCCACACCCTGATTCCCCTCTAAAGAGGTGGTTTGGGATGCCCTATCACCACCCTATAGCTATCCAATCAGAAAAACACATGCACACACCCTCTTGCTAAGATGGGAAGGGGCGATGTTAAGTGTTCTGAAAAGCCAGTCTACTTGTGATCCTCCTCCCTTTTCTCCTCCATTAGAAGCACCACGCAGAACATCCTAACTTCCTTTTCTAATTCAACCAGTGCTCCATTTTGTCTCAAATACAGCCCAGGAGAAAGGTACCTAAACAGCACCTTATCTTAATGTTCAGAAACATTCCCCTGTGCAGCTGTGGAATTGTGAAACTAGGAAATTGGGCTCCTTGAAAATTTTCCCTGTAGTTCAAGCCTCTGAAGGGATCGCCTCTGAATTACATATCTTGAAAGTCTTTTTTTTTATTGTGAAGATATCTAACTTCAAAATCGTTATTTCAAAACTCCAGGCAGGCACAAAATGGCATGACTAATCATTTTTTAGAAGTTGGAGAAGGAGAGAAACATTTCTCAGACACTATTCTTATCAAAGTCCAGAAATTCAGATATTACTCATGTTCCGCAGCTCATAGCAGTGCACATCTGGGAGCTCTCCAGTTTCTGAAATCAGGCTGATGAAACAGTCTGCACATTGGGTCTGATTGCCACTCTGTCTTCCTTTATTTCCTCTCCTCCTTTAGGACATACCTTGACTTTAGTATCTCTCCCTCTCCTTAACACTGATCAGTTCACACTGGTGACAAAAAGCAGCTGCTAAATTTCAAAGTGGTTCTTTTAGTAAAAAAAATTTTTATTCTGGTGCATCTCTTCAGTTGCCAAATATTAAGCCCTTGCTATTAATAACAGATTCTGTCCTTAGTAAATAAGATCTTCAGAAAATGGAGAAATACCCATATTCAGTGTATTTGTATCCATAATAATGTAAAAACAATTGTCAGGCCAAAAAAAAAGTACAGAGTTGAGATCCCTTTTCATTAAAAGGGGATAGTGTGCAGTTGTTCTTATAGTCCTCATGGTTGAAGAGCAAAGCTTGAAAATGTTACTGAAGTGTATCTTAAAGGCTCAGAAACCAGATGGCAAAGAAGAAATAACCCAAAATGTATTTTTTGAAATCTCATGATTTTTTTGAATGCTTGGGATTAGCAATACTGCTAGTTGGACCATCAAAGAGAATTCATTATTAACTACGAGACACAAACAAAAACTCTACAATTAATCTCCTGATTTTAATAAAATGTCTTCACAGGTTCTTCCCCTGCTTCAGTAGGCTTATTTTACCCTCTGACAATCCCTATCCTTCCTTATAAATACAATAATTAAATGTTTTTAAAAATAGATGTTCTATTAATAAAAATGTTAACTACAGTGCCCGGCGCTTTGTGTTTAATTTGTGCAAGTTGAATGCCTGAATATGTAAACATGCCTTTTTATCACGTTAGTAATTTAAAGGCCATCCCCTCGCTTATGATACCAGTATACCAGAGTTGAACAATATTTGCTCCCATTCTCTTCTGTGTATTTCTTGTAAATATATAACTACAGCAGCACACAAGCTTTCATTACTCGAGACCAGCCTGATTTTAAAATCATTTATGTTTATTCAGCAACTGTATTTGTGACTTTGTTACTCCACCTTAATTTGAAATATATTTTTAGGAGAATCTCATCTCAATGAAGCAATAACAGAAGCAGGAAAAACATATGAAGAAATTGCCAGTCTCGTGGCAGAACAGGTATAAAAACTAATAGAATGCAAGTCAATCCATACACATTACATGAGAACATACAATGAGATTTGATCATGTTTTCCTTCTGCTCTGACTTTCTTGCCAGGGCTGGCTCCAAGCACCAGCAAAGGAAGCAGGTGCCTGGGGCGGCCAATAGAAAGGGGCAGCACGCCGTCCATTATTGGGGTGGCACATCTGAGTCTGCGGCAGCAATTCGGCAGCGGGTCCTTCAGTCCCTCTGTTCCTCTTCAGCAGCACACTTTTTGGCGGCAGCTCAGTTGCTCCTCTTCTTCTTCTTCTTCTTCTTCTTTTTTTTTTTTCCTCACTCTCTTTTCTGCTGCTTGCGGTGGCAAAAAAGCTGGAGCCGGCCCTGTTTCTTGCAGAGTTAATACATTTTACATCTATAAGAAAATCAATATTTTTACACACCACTTTTCAAGATTGTATTATCATTTAAGTTTTTCAATAACTTTGCTCCTGGGGACATTCTATGCCAAAAAATGGAAAATTCTGAACATAGTGTTTTAAAATTCTGCAATTTTGATTTGTCAAAATAACACTACATAATCACACTAGTTTCAATTATTTTGGTAATTTTTAATTCAAAATACCTGTCAGCAAGTATGTCTGTAACGTTAGAGACACAAATTCCTCCCAGGAGTAGAGTTAAAGAAACCCCTAAGACAACCCAGTTTGTTTCTCTGCCCCCTTCCTCCCCTTCCCTCCTCCCCAGCCCAGCTGCAGGGCCCCTCCTTGCCCAGATACCCAACCCCCCCCTCAAGTTCCCCCCACCCACTCAGGGATCCAGAGGGATAGACAGCCTGATGCTTGGTCCCAGGCTTGCACAGAATTTCCTGCGTGCCACCCTCTCCTTCCCTCAGGACATGCTGGGAGCTGCAGCTGCTAGGAACTCTCTAGCACTACAGCCCATTTCTGCGGGGGAAAGATTCTGTACACTCAATCTTAATTTCTGCAAAATTCTGCATTGCACATTGGCACAGAATTCCCCCAGGAGTAATAACTTGCATTATAAATTATTTCTCTTTTCTATGTCAGCTGAAAGAACAGTGCTAGAAAAGGATCTCCTTTGGATCAGACATCTTGGCCTTCAAGAGAGCAAATTGATTATCCTCACAACTGATTAAATGCGACTTTTTGGTGTCGGCACAGGCTGTCTACTCTAGGTCTCCCACTGTTACTAATGCCATTAAACAGTGATAGGAAATTTTTCAAAAACATTCTTAGTATGGACAGTGGCCTTGGGTCTAGATCATGCTGCCCCTCATATGTATTGTTTTGTCTCATTATTTCATTGGGTTTAACTTGTGAGTCCCTAATTTTAAAAAACGGATCCTGTACCTGCCTCACTGTTCAGGCCTTAAATTTGGCTTTGATTAGGACCTGTTGACTGTTCATGTAAGGCATAATCTCCAGAGTCCAAAGTTATTTTCAAATCCATTGTTACACTGGGAAGTGAAGGTGTTTTAAAAACACAAATAACTTTTTGAAGGTAATAGCTGGTTGGGTACATTTATCTGCACAGTGTGTATCTGTGCATAATGATTTGTTTTCTTACTGCTGTGTTTGGAAAAACTCTTCAGTGGAACTTTGAGATTAGCTACAATAATTTAAGTAAAATATGGAACACAAGTTTTTAAAAAGTGGCACTGAGTGTTTATCCTATTGATTTTATGTTCACTGAGACCCCTGAACTTCTGTTCCCTGATATATCCTTTAATATTAAAAAAAATAATGGGTCGATAGTCACTATCTTAATGTCCAGTGTTTAGCTGGAATACATGTAAAAGTGTTTTCAAAATCCATAAATTCTTGCCTTTATCTAGAACTAGTGATCTTTACATTGGGTGGCAGCGAATTTTAAATAGTCATCTTTTTCTCATGTTATACTTTTTTTTTCTTTTTTCATCTCCTTTTGCTGCTAGACTCTTTTTGGCCTTACAGCTCTTGGTCAATATGTGTAACTTTCTATTAAATTCTGACATTAATGTGTCATAAATCTTTCTTTATTAATAATTGCTGAATTCTCTTTATTAGCCAAGGAAAGATCTCCATTTTCTGATGGAAACTAATCATGAATACAAGGGATTTCTTGGTTGCTTCCCTGACATTATAGGTGCTCACAAGGTAACTTTTTTGGGGGGTGAGGGTGAGGAAAGGGTGGGAGAGAAGTTCACAGGATATATGAACTTGGGGGCATAGTGAGGAGTAAAAGGGGAGGGGTGTGCATGTGTAAAATCAATACTTTGCCTGTCCTGCACTCAGATATTCAATTTGCCCATACCCCTAATGTCAGTATTGCTGGAAACCTGTATGAAGATAGCAATGGAATCTTTGCACATGAGAAATTCTCAGGGGAGGAGGGGAATTTTTTTTTAAAGGCTTTTTTTAAAACTATTGTTTTTTAGCATTAATAGCTTTTCATCAGCACTTATTCAACCTTAAAAGTAGTTTATAGTGGTGGAGGCTAATAATATCCTTTACCTTTATACAACTAATGAAGCTAATGTGATCATCAGATAAACGAATAGACCAATATTTATACAGAAAAAAAATTATAGTATGTAAAATTGTATGAGCACCCAAAAAGGGCTCATTCTAAGCAGCTGACTTGCCAGGCACACCTTTAATTTTCCCACAAATAAAGCACAAATGACTAAATATTCCTACTAAAAGAGATTTTGCTAAACCCTGTTTATAATTGGATATCAGTGGTACAATATATTAATATATGTAACAAATAGGTTTTCTAGTTTTGAATGTTTGCATACGTTTCAGAAAAACTGAATATTTGTTTTTATCACAGCATTTTTTAAAAAATTTCCTGCCGTTTAAATTTTCAGTTGAGAGAATGCTTTCTCATTTTATATAGGACAAGCTGCAAGCAAAACTGAATTTGACAACTTAATGTGTCTTGATATACTATGTTTAACTTTCAGAACAATTTGAGGCATCTACCAGAACAGTTGTGTGACACCCCACAATTTTTTAAAGCACATAAAATATTTTTAAAATCTGAACTTTGAGAAATGGCTTTAGGTAAATTTTGTTGGTTAAAGCCTAAAGCGAGAACCCTCACTAACAGAGAGCCTTTTCTCAAAGGATATTCTTTCATGCCAGCTGAATATTTATTTAGTGTGAAGAGAGTGCTTTTGAAACAAATTCTCTGTACGTTTATTATTTTTTGCATTAAGTTTAGTGCTATGAAACTCAGCTTCTATTCTTCCTAGGTCAAAGGCTACATAAATGTCATTAGGTCACTGATAGCAAATGGCCCCTTTTGGGAATTAAATTATCTTAAAGCAGTTTACATTGCACAAATCTTGAACGAATAGGTCTTAGAAGCATTTGGAAGCTGAAAGTGTTTAGATATGTTCCATCTAGAACTCCATTATGTTTTGGAAGCTTGGCCTTGTCCTCTCCTATAAATATGTATGTTAACTTTTGTGTCTCAAACCCTGTTTCAGTGTGCTTGTAATCAGTGCTCATGTCTTCTGCCATTTCCCCCCTACTAGCATAACAAAAGATATCTAAAATTAAACACATTTTTGGGGAAAATATTGAAAGGCAAAATCAGATTTTGTACACATGCTATGGGTCTGTGTCTAGTTATTGTTGTTTTAAGCCAATGGTTCTCAAACTTTTATACTGGTGACCCCTTTCACATAGCAAGCCTCTGACTGCGACACCCTTCCCCCCTATAAATTAAAAACACCTTTTTAAAATATATTTAATACCATTATAAATGCTGGAGGCAAAGCGGGATTTGGGTGGAGGCTGATAGCTCGTGACTCCCCATGTAATAACATTGTGACTGCTTGAGGAGTCCTGACCACCAGTTTGAGAACCCCTGTTTTAAGCTAATATGATAACCTTTAATTGATTGCTGTTTTAATCATCCTGCATTTTGGTCTTAACAGGGAGCAATAGAAAAAGTGAAGGAAAGCGATAAATTAGTCGCAACCAGTAAAATAACACCACAGGATAAGCAGAACATGGTGAAGCGTGTAAGCACCATGGCTTATGCATTACAAGGTAAAACAAACTTGAAGTTCAGTGATAATGTTACAGACTTTGAAAGACTAGTTAAGAGGAAAATTTTAAAGGGAAATTCTGTGCTGCACTAGGAATAAGAATATCTAGCTGTTATGTAGCACTTTTCATCCGTAGATCTCGGAGCTTTACAAATTAGGTCAGTATCCTTCTATTTTACATATGGGTAAACTGAGGCAAAAAGGGACAGTGACTTGCCCAAGGTCATCAGCAGGTCAGTGGCGGAGCCAGGAGTAGGATCCAGGCCTCCTGAGTCTGTCTAGGGCTCTAGCCACTAGGCAATGTTGCCTTCCTAGGTTTGAGAGTAGAATTTTCTTCTAGGTAATGTCACCAACTGCATTTGCTGTTGAGAATTCAAGTCTGATAAAAAGAAAATGGTATTTTACTTAGTACCAAAATACTTGTTTTTTACAGTATGGTCCTAATTGGCATATTACAGGAACTGCTATAAACCTCTTTTGTTGGTATTACACACAAGCAATTTTTTATATTTGTTCAGCAAGAGATTGCTATTTTCTACGACAATAAATGTGTTTTTTAGGTTTGCTTGTGACCATACTGTTCCTTTCTTCAGAAACGTGGCTATTTTTGCCCATAATTATTTCTGGTTTTTATTAGCCTTAAAAAATGCTGTTTCATTGCAGCAGACTAAGGGATTTTGAAAACCATTCAACTGTGTGTGTGGTGGGGGGGAGGCATTTATCGTTTGGAGGAGATACATTACGGCCATGCAGGGCCTGTGCAAGGATGTTTTGCGCCCTAGGCGAAACTTCCACCTTGCGCCCGCCCCCCATGGCAGCCCCCTCCCCCGCTGGGGAGCTGTGCGGCAGCTACCCACCCCAGCTCGCCACTGGTCCACCTGCTCCTCGAGCCCTGCAGCAGCTCCCCTCCCCAGCCCGGGGAGCTGTGCAGCAGCTGTCCGCCCCAGCTCACCCCTACTCCGTCTCCTCCCTGAGCACACCTTCACTGCTTCACTTCTCCCGCCTCCCAGGCTTGCGGCACCAATCAGCTTAGGCACCGCAAGCCTGCGAGGCGAGAGAAGTGAAGCAGCGACAGCGTGCTCGGGGAGGAGGCAGAGCAGGGGTGAGCTGGGGCTGGGAGTTCCCCTGCGTGCCGCCCCCCTCCCCTTACTTGCTGCAGGTGGCCCTCCCCACACCCACCCTGCCCCAGCTCCCTCGGCCTAAATGCCGGTGGCAACCAGGGCGGCCAAATATCCGGCCACTGCGGTCGCCACCAAAGAAAATCTGCCCCCTCCCCGCCCATCCTAGTTAAATCCTAGTTAACCTATTAGTAAAACCTAATAGGTTTTACTAGCCCTGCGGCCATGATTCAGGCAAGCATTTAAGTATGGGCCTCACATTAAACATGTGCGCAAGTGCTTTCCTGAATCAGGATATAAAACCTGGGTAGATCTTATCTGCTAGGTATTGATTGTGTTCTATATAATTATTTCCATACCTAGCCACAAGCCAAACTGCTAAATTCTGTGATTCTATCAGATCTTGAAAGTTAAATAGGCAGGCTGGGTCAGTATTTGAATGAGAGACCAAGTTGTTGAGGATTCAGTAAGTGATGGTCTTTGCTCAGAGTCAATACTGAACCAATGTCTCAGTACAGTATTGGGTGACTGCTGCTGACTAGTGCCATCTTTGCGCTAATTAATAAACATGACTGCTTTTCACTTTTTATAAGAATGTGGATATTAACCCCAATGTCCTTGCCAAATTCCAGTTTAGTTAATCCCATTTTGCCTACAGTTTTTAGATTGGATACAATATCCTTTTTATTTCATTTAGTAAACTCTTTTGCTGTGTACTATTCCTTAACTGTTTGAAACCAAAGGTGGCTGCATTTCAGTGACTGATGAATCCCTGTTATGTGACTTAATTTGTTTGTAAAGTAATGTAAGCTCCATGGAGGAAAGACACTATAAAAGTGCAAAGTAGTAGTATTCCCAAAGTAATTGCACTGACTGGGTTTGGTACTGAATTTGGTAAAAAAAAAAAAAAAAAAAAAAAACCCCAAGACTGCACTCCTAGTTAACACAGTAACTAATCAAAACTAATGAAACTGCTCTTGTTGATGAGCATTCTTCTAAATTAATTTGTATCCTGTGTTTGATTACAGCGGAGATGAATCATTTCCACAGTAACCGGATTTACGACTACAATAACGTGATCCGCCTGTACCTGGAACAGCAGGCACAGTTTTATGAAACGGTAAGCGGCAGCGTTTCTACTGCAGGCCGTGAGGCCACTTTATCTGTCAGAAGTGCTAGTTGTGTATTAATCATTCTGTATGTGCACATCTCTTTGAAAGCAGTTGCTTGAAAGGCAATTTTACATTTAGTTTAACAAAAAAGTACAGGAACAAAGGATGAACTGAAAGAACATTTTCTGTAGAGACTTCCAAAAACAAAACTTTGCAGCACATGGAACTTTATGTATCATATATTACACTCAGATTAATTTCTTTAAAATAACATTATTAAAGCTGCTGAGTCAAGCATCAGAAGTTAGGAAATACTTATGCTCGATTAATGAGCAGCTCTTTGATATTTTTACTCCCGGGGAAATTCTGTGCAATTGCAACACAGCAGAAAAATGCTCCCCCTGCAGAATCCCTTTGCTTTCTTGCAGGAAATGGTTTCTGTGGGGAAGCAAAGAGAAACTGCGCCAGTGCTTACTCTCCCCTCTCAGCAGCTCAGATGGGTCTGTTCAAGCAGCTGGGGGGAGAGGTAAATCACTGGGGGGCAGGGAAGTTTGGTGATGCCCTGGTCACCCAGGGATGTTAGTCCCAGCTACGGTGGGGTGGGAAGACGGGGAGTTGCACCTGCCCCTTCCCTGCATGGAGCAGCCGGAGCTGGGTCAGATCAAGCCCCAGAAACTTCCCCTGGCTGCTGGAAGCTTTGCACTGTGTAGGGATGGTGGTGCCTGTGTGGGGGGTGAGGCTCAGGGGAAGGATGCTGGGGGAGGGAGCAGCTCCCTGTACAGTGACCCCTCCCCCCACTTGTGCACCGGAAACAGCCCCCCTCAGCTCCCTCCATATCAGGAGCCCCCTGCACCCAGAACTTCCCCACCCCACTGAGCCCCGATTAGCTGCACCCTGAACCCCCACTCCACCAAGCCCGTCCCCCTCCAGAGCCCTAATCACCTTCACCTCACCCCCCCTTGCAGAGTCTCATTCTCCCTGCACCCAGAACCCTGCACTGAGCCTGTGTACCAAGATTGCCCCTGCACCCAGACCCTCCTTCCCTCCACTGAGCTGCCCACTCCCTGATTGTATCACACTGAACCCTGGTATTCTTAAGGAAATTCTGCACTGAAAAAATTTTAAAATTTAAATTCTGCAAAGCCCTGTGTATTTTATTTGTCAAAATAACAATATAATCATACCATTTTCAATTTTTTTGGTAATTTATTTCAAAATATTTGTCAGCAAATAATTGAAAATGGTGTGATTATATTGTTTTGACAAATATACAGAATTTTTTTTAGAATTGTAAAACATTGTGTGCAGAATATTTAATTTTTTTGGTGCAGAATTCCCTCAGGAATAAGTTTTGTTTTCTCTTCATTGTTCAGTATGGGGCCACATGCCTTATTTACTGCACGCTCTTCAAACCCTGCTGTGAAAACAGACTTATTACTTGTCTCATTGACCTTTCTGTGGTGCTCAACTGAAGTCACTGGGAGTTATGCTTTCAGCGTATAAAAGGCTATATAATGCTAGCTACTCTGAAAAATCAAGTCCAAGGCATCTCAAATAGAGTACCTAAAATTAGTGGCTACTTTTTATCTTCATCTCTCTGTCTCATCTTTCTGTCTGTAAATGGAAATAATATCCCTCTCACTTATCAGAGACATTGTGTAAATAGGTTAATTAGTGCTTGACTAGTGTGGAGTAAATAAGGCCTAGAAACATACATTGACCAACAAGGAAAAAAACAAAATATTGAATAGTTGCTCATTCAGTGAGCACCATCCATCCAGTGCACTGAATGAGGCAGGGTCTTGTGGAAAAACTAGTATGCAATCATGTAATCAAAGACTACAATGATGCATATGCACAAAAGGTCTTGTTAAGTTTGCATAGGCAACCTTAATTCTGGCTTTTCCTAACTTTTGAGCGCTTCACTTAGCAAACTTGATGGTTTCTTTAATGTAATAGTCTTTGTGCATAATTTATTAGGGTTTTTCTAAATACAAACTGATAAAACAAATTTCATCATGTGGCATCAGTAGAATAGGAGCCTTTTATATTCACAGCATAGACCATTACCACTTGAACTAATGGAGTAACTAATAGCAATAATAAATTTGTCATTTTCTGTGGGGACCAGCACTAAAAGATGATGAGAGAGACACTTTGCCAGTAGATATCATGGATATTTGCCAACAGCAGAAGAATGGTTAGACTCAAGAAACCTGGGTTTCTCTTCAGGCTTTGAAGGGGATTGTGTTTTAGTGGGAACACTCTTCTGCCTGTTCCACACCTCTGGCTCCTTGTCCCTGTCCCAGTCCCAGTCTCCATTCTTCAGGCATCTTGTTCCAGGCCCATTTTCCCAGGCTGCTTGTCCTAGTCCAGTCTCCATGCCCAGACAGCTCCCAGTTCCTTTCTCCTGCCCCAAATCCCTCATCCAGTCTTTGCCCCCACCCCCTCCCCGCTCCAGTCCCACTCAGCCTCCTGCTCAGGCTCCTCATCAAATCTGTTTTCTCTCCACTGTCCATTTCCCTCATCTGAGTCTCTTTCCCCAGCCACTCCCAGCTGCATCCCATCTGTTTGTCAAATCTCTTCCTTTTCCTCTGCCCCTCCTCTGCCTATTGGTTTACAGTCTCAATCTCCCCTATCTCCTAATCTGATTTTAGAGACCACTCCCCCACCTACTGCCAACTGGTTCATGGCTTTGCCCCCCATGATTTCCACACCATCTCCCAGTATCTTCTCATCCCCTAGTCAGAGTTTCTCTCCTCCCCTCCAACCCAGTTTTCCGAGACTTCTTGTCCTAAACTATTACTGTCCTACTTTCCCTCCCCATAGTTCAGCTTTTGTCCCCTCTGTATTCATATCAGACCACTTCCTCCTCCATGGTGTCTGGGTGCCAGCAGGAGCATCATTGGAAGCACAGGAGACAGGCTCCCTGCTCTGTTCTGGTGTCTGGGCCAGAGCAACTATTGCAGGTTTTGCCCTGATGGCTGGAGCACGCTCATTTGTCCTGTGAGGATGGTTCATGCAGAGTCCGGGAGCACTAGGAGATAGGAGGGGGGGTTGAACATACTCCTTGAGGACTGAATCTTCAGAGAGTTTAGCTGTTAAACTTTTACATGTCTAATGGGCATGTATGAACTGCAACTTTTCAGTTTGATCAGATTTGGTTGGATTTTCCTGGTGACAGCAAAAAGCTCATTCCTGATACAAAAGACCAAACCCTGCCTAATTTTAAGTCTGTGCTCCAAAGTATTAGCTTTTTTTTTTTTAAAGTTGCTAGAATTTTTTTAACATGTGCATAACAATGTATTTTTACAAAGGCTCATTCTCAGAAATCGCTCAACTATTTTCACTGAAATTTTCAAAAAGATTCAGCCTGAGACAGAAACCCAGCCTGGAAAATTTCAGACCAAGTGGTTAAAGTTTGGCATACAACTGAAAAACAGGGTCTTATAGTGCTGGGCAATTTTAAGAGTGGTGCTATCAGAATATAATAGAAAAGACAAGAAAACAATTTTTATGTTCCAAAAAAGAAATTGAAGTTGAAAGCATAAAGTGAACAAAACAGAAATTTATGGTGTATGCACAAAAAGGACAATATAAATAAGGATCCTAATGAACTTAACCAGAACTGCAAGATAAAGCACCGGAATCACTCGTTGAGTTCTGTTGGCAGAACTTTGGCTGTGGGTGCTAAGAATTGGAAAGTTTTCTGACAAATATGGGCATAAATGCATATTTACTGTAATCTCTACTCTACATGAATACCCAGATGTGGTCAGTGTTTCCTTACAAAGTGGATGGAGCTGGCCTGGCCAAGAGATGTTTTGAATCAGCCTCTCCCAGACCAGATTTTACAGCTGTCTGTTGACAGAATCACACAGAGAAGGGTGGTGATAATGACACCTATCTGCCAGCAAGGTGATTTCACACACTCTGGTGCAGCTGCCCAGCAGGCTCAGGGGTATGTGCAATTAGCATTACCCCTGCTCTCTCCAAGGTGAATGTAGCCAAAACTGCAAATTAAGCCCCTTCCCCCTTACACTGCCAGGCTGGTGTAAAATAGCTTTAGCGTAAATCAGAATTGGGTCCTATGGCAAGTGGCCAGCCCAACTCTTAATACTATGAATAACACAAGAGAAAATGCAGTAATAGCTGCCAGTTACTATTTTACTCAAGAACATACTAAGTGACCCCCCTCAGAAATACATAACAGATTAAAATTATTGTCCAGACATTACGGTTGCATGTGTCTGAAAAAACCACCCAGTGTGAATGACAGATCACATCTAGCCAGTTTGTTAAATCCAAGCATGCATGGGTTTATGCGTACGTCCCCCTTTTTGATATTAGTTCAAGAATTCTCATCCACCAAATACTAATGTAAATTGCATCCACATTTGCTGGCAGGAGCTCAAGACCTTCTTAGCCTAAAGAGTTAAGCTTTAATGCAGGCCTGCACAACATACGGCCCCCGCGGAGGTTCACTGTGCAGCCCGCGCCCGAGATTCAAAAGGCTCTGGGCTGCCCCCAGCAGCGGGGAGCCCTGAGCCCTTTAAATCTCACCCCCGGCCTGGAATCAAAGGGCTCAGGGCTGCCTGCAGAGATTTCCAGCCGCGGCTGAGATTTAAAGGGCTCAGGGCTCCCCGTCACTGCAGGCAGCCCAGAGCCCTTTGAATCCCAGCCACGGCTCCAGCGGATGGGCTGGGGCTGGGATGTAAACGGCTCAGGCTCCCCTCAGCGGCAGGCGCTCTGGGCCCTTTAAATCCCTGCCCCTGCCCCAGCCCCGCAAAGTTCCGGGTTCCCCCGGCCGCCGGAGCCCTGGGCCCTTTAATTTGCCCCGGAGGGCTCCCAGCCATCTCTTCAGCTGGGAGCCCCTGGCTGATTTAAAATTATCACCTCCCCACCCCCAACCTTCCTTTTTGACCCACAGCTTTTTTGGTGGAGCGGCGCTGGGGAAGGAGGGTTTGTTTCTGCAGGGCTGGGTGGTGCTGGGGCAGGGTGTTTCTGCAGGGCTGGGAAGTCCTGGGGGGGGAGTGTGTGTTTCCGTGGGGGGGTTTCAGCCCTCAGCTGTTTTCTTTGGAGTAATGTGGCCCTTGCTGCTTTACGAGTTGTGCAGGCCTGCTTTAATGGATGAAATGATTTGTATTTATTTATTTATTTAAACAAAGTTGCATCACTGCCTTAGCAAATAACAATTATCCAAATACTGAAGAAAGAATGCACTGTTATGGTTTGGAGCAGACACTCTCCACCTCCCTCCCAGAACCCAGCCACAGGGCCCTCCCAAGCCCAGAGCCCAGCTGTGCTTCTCACCCCACCCCAGATATCTATCCCCCTGCCACCCAGGGATCCAGAAGAGGAAACAGCCTGCTTCTGGGTCCTGTGCTTGTGTGGAGTTTCCTGCGCACCACTGTCTCCTTCCCTCAGGGCATGTTGGGAACTGCAGTTGCCAGGAACCCTCCTGTTCCTCCCCGCAGTGTCTTCTATGTGTGAGCTGGACTCTGCTGGGTCCAGAAGCCCCTAGTGGCAGCCAGCAGTGCTGCAGTCAGTTTCTGTGGGAGAAAGGAAATAATGTGCAAAAAACATTTTCTGCAAAATTCTGCATTGCACAGTGGCGTCTGATTCCCCCAGGAGTAACATTTACTCTCTTCCTTCAGAATTCAGACTGATGGGATGAGTCCACCTACACCTCTCTTCGTGTGTGTGTAGGGGAGGCAATCAACAAAGTTTTTGTTCTTTGAGGTTTCACAATAGCTGATTTGGTTTCAGTGGGCCTTCTTGGTGGGCAGGACCAACACCTTCTGTTTCTATATTGCCATTTGACGACCTACACAATTACAGAGCATTACAATGCAAACACTTATATAACCTTATAACATCTGTACCGCATGTTATAAGATTATGAAATGATTGTAGGATGCTGCATGTATTAAAGTATAAACACTAAACACAGGGGGAGGGATAGCTCAGTGATTTATTTGAGCATTGGTCTGCTAAACCCAGGGTTGTGAGTTCAATCCTAGAGGGGGCCACTTAAGGATCTGGGGCAAAAAATTGTCTAGGGATTGGTCCTGCTTTGAGCAGGGAGATGGACTCAAAGATCTCCTGAGGACCCTTCCAACCCTGATATTCTATGATTCCATTCTTATAAATCTAATACATATTTTAACACTAACACACCGGTGAGGAAGACTGGTTTCTGGCTATGCACTTGTCATTTCAGTGAGGCCTAAGGGCATTGGCATGAGCTGGAACCTGGTCTGCCAGCGTCACACCTATCAAAATGAAAATTCTCTCTAATTTAAATTTTAAAAATAAGTGTGTGCAAATCAGTGCAAGTGACAGTCAGTGTCTCAAAGTACATCTGAGGCCAAGGCATAGATCCAAATATCTGTAAACAGGAAGTGGTAGGAGTCTAATCTCCCCACAAATCAACAATGAGGGATAGTATGTTTGGGATATTGTATGTGGAATAAGTTTGATTTTAGCCCATACAAAGGACTTAAGAAAACACTAGCACCACAGTATAGAGTTGGATTTTAGGGGATTTCCAGAAAAGTTCTTTCCCGGTTGTCTGTGTGTTTTGCCTTCTACACTGGAAAGGAAAATGACATGCCAACAACATGGGAAAGTAGAAGAAAGGAAATACTACTACTTTACTTTGGTTCCCAGTAGCTGTATAACTTTAAGTAGCTGAAAGAGAGTTATACTATGCTTAGTCTCCACTAGCCTTTTTTCCTTAGTCTCAGACTCCTAGACCTTCTTGAGACTTGCATATTGGTAAGTAGTTTCAAAATGATGTAATTTACATTTTGAGGAGCCAGAAGATGAGGTGGCTTAAAGTATAACTAAGCTTACTTTAATTTACACACTCTTAACTCCCTTTTCTTGCCGCTCTTTCTCCACTTCTTTCAGTCCCTCAGTGTGTTACTGGTAGTATAGGTGGATGGGACCTTGAGTGGGTTTTATTTGGCATAACATACACCTTGGGGGAGAAGTTGTAAGTTTTGAACTGAGACTCCTATGCTCAGATGCCCCTCTGAATTTGTACCAGAATATTTGTGGTTAAAGCCACTTAGAGTCTAAAAAATTAATTGTAGTTCTAAAAGAATCATGAGAGAGGAACTGAACAGCTTAAAGGATTGGTAATGGAATATGAAACCTTTTTGCCCCTGGTTGAGCAGAAATGGTTGTTGCAATTGGGTGGATCTTCAGTCTAATGACTTGTTTGTCTCACTGCAGTTGCTACTAGACATGTCACAAAAAGCATCACATCAATTTGCACTAATTGGCAATTATGGGGTCTCTGCAGAAAAGCACCAAATGGGCCTTAAGTATTACCAAACCTCTTGCCACTGAAGTGTCCCTCCAGGTCAGGGCTGAGGCACATCGGTACAAAAGTGTAGGAACCTTGCACTGGCACTACCGATATTATGTGTGTTCTGTCAATAACTAGAGGTATGGTGAGTCCAAAGCTGTCAATCCAATATCTTTCATGAACACTAAATACACAGAATCATTAATTGGGGTAGGAAAGCACTGCATCTACTAATACTGTTTTCCCGAGTTGAACGTTTAATATTCGAGGAATGAATCAACTGAAATTTTCTTGGCAGAGAGCTCTAAAATGAGCATGAAAGCTATGTAATTTAAATATGTAAAGTAGTCATGCTATTCATGTATTCTATTTGTTTGGTTTGTTCCAGATTGCACAAAAGCTGAGGCAGGCACTTGGCCGCTTTCCGGTGATGTAGAAATAAACTGGGATGGATAATGAAGAACAACTCCGAAGTGCTTTTCTGATTTGGGGGCAATGTGACTAAAAAGTTTGTTAGTCTTTGTCATCCAAGAAACCAAAAAACACCACACCAAAAGGAAAAAAATCTGAATTGCAAAAAAGTTAAAATAATTTAAGATGTTTACTTTTATCCGCCTTAGTCTTTGCCATCAAAAACAAAAAAAAATCTGAATTGCAAAAAAGTTAAAATAATTTAAGATGTTTACTTTTATCCGCCTTAGTCTTTGCCATCAAAAACAAAAAAAAATCTGAATTGCAAAAAAGTTAAAATAATTTAAGATGTTTACTTTTATCCGCCTTAGTCTTTGCCATCAAAAACAAAAAAAAATCTGAATTGCAAAAAGTGACAATTTGATGTTTACTTCTTCAGCCTAAATGTACCAGTTATTTAGGTATCTATTTATGTTGAACACTCTCCCTCCATATCTGTCTTTTAAACAAAAGCTGTCTCTTGCTGGAAAGTGGTTTCAGTTGTAGGGATTGAAATTGTCAAACTATTCTGCGTTGCCATGGCTTACAAACAGATTCATGGTTTGTCATAAATTCTTCCAGTTTACTCTTAACTAGTGTCAGATGACGAGGTATTTTTTCATTTAAAAAAAGTGAATAAGCCAGAAAAAGATGGTTTTTATATTTTTTTATTTTCCTTATATACCATTCAGCCTTTTGTTGGAATTCTTTTCAGCAGTTATATAAAGTTTGTGTATGTTTCAGTTGCACACTCAAGATAAACTCTTAATTGTTTTGTTTGGTGAGCATTTTGCTCTATATGGTTGTGCTTTCCAACCTGTACTTCCAGCACACAGTTTCCCTAACATGCTGGCTGGCAAATTGTTCACTTTTTTCCATAATTACTTAATATTCCATTCTTGTGGAACAAAGCTTTAGAGCTTGTGTGTGTGTTGGGCTCTCCCTCCCTTCCTGGCCATGCACTGTGCAAAGAAGAGACATTAACCAAGGAAAGAGCCATTCCAGGAATCTGGAAAAATATTCTTTCACACCATTAGTCTGACCACATTAAATATTATGCAGCCATGGGCTACCTCTAATAGGGTTCTCAGTGCTGTGTCCTGGCCATCATCCTCCCCTTTCCCCTACAGAAGTCAGAGTATCTGCAGAGATGACACTTCCAGTCACTTTTGACCCCAAGTGACAGAAGTTCCTAGATTACTACCCAACTCAGGTTTTAACATAGTAGCGCAACATGCTACTGGCTCCCATTTAGCTTTAAAAAAAAAATAAAATAATAATCCACAGCCACTAAAAAAAGGTGTAGGGGGGAGGTGTGGACTTTCTAGTGTAAACTGAAGCGTGACCTCTGAGGTGTTGAATAAAATCTAGGATGTGTGGCAAATAAGTTATTAAAAATATTATAGTTGTAAATGAGGTATGGTGTTCACAGCACATGAATGGCACGGTTATTGTCGTTATTAGCGAAGTGCCACTAAATGACTAGACTTTAGGCAAACTTATATATAGTTACCGTCCAGTATTTCACTTAATGCCACAAGGAAGCCAGGATGCCAAACTGCAGCTTTTGCTAAAAAATCTTCCCTCAAATACAAACAACTTAAGGAATAATTTATTTTACCCACAAAGCCATGTTAAGTGACGGGTACATTCTGTTGGTTCTATTGTTGCCTTACTCTGTTGTGTATTGCTGTCATTTTTGTGAAATATTTTTACAATAAAAGAAATCTGGATCTGCCTGAATAACATGAAGCAAACAAATCACAAAGCCTGAGTCCAGATGCTCTTTAATGGCATGGGTTTTGTTCATATTTTATAAATACTTTGTTTTCCCTCAATTTAGTTTTCTTCCAAATTCCATAGAGCCATTTCAATATATGTACAAATTGTAAAGAATGTGTATAAATGTTTTACACCAAATGTAAGATCTTTCCTGCATGTAGAAGCAACTTATAAAATAAATTGTTACGATGTGTACAGTAAATTCTGAAAGCACCTTTTCAAAGAAACATTTTTCCAGCCTCTGTATATTCATTTTGCAGTGATGAAAGCTCTTTGTAACTGGTTCTTAGCTGGGAGGATGTCTTTTTACCAAGCTTTGAGCTGACCCTGATGCACTAACTTGCAGGTTTTGAATCTTTTACTGGATGTGGTTTGGGAATCTCAGCATAAGGTGTGCATTTCCAGTGTGGGCAAGCTCTGTTTGTAGCACCTATATCAGACATATAAAACTTTTTAAAACAAGCAAATCTGTTTGTTTTAGAAAATAACTTCTTTAGATTAATATATATTTATGTATACCCATAAGACTGTTTTCTTGAGGAGAAGATCATACAGCTTCTTAACTTGAAGATGTAGTGTGAGGTGCAAATGTGTCCTACATTGCTTTGCTTCATCAGGTTATGCAACCTGGCCAGCAGAGGAATGAAAAAGCATCCTCACTTCCATAAAGAATGTAGGAGAGAAGGCAAATACTATACTGCTCAATTCTGCTGCCGGTGAGTTAAAAAACAACCAAGAAGTACCTCGGTATTGCTAGAGGAAGGTGGGTCCATGAGAAGAAAGTAGCTTATAGAATAAAAATGTTGGCAGGTTCTTGGCTTAATTAGTTAACGGGGAAGTGAGGGGATCATTCTGTTAGCGGCAGGGATTTGGAGAGCATGGCCATGCAAGACTTCCATAGCTGTAACACTGACACTGCTCCCACCTAGCAATAAAATGAGAAGAGTACATTGCTGTGCAATCATTGCACATTTTATGTAGTAGGATGAGGCTGAATGATACCCACAGAAGTTCCAAAATGCCTTGGAAATTAATTTCTTGGCATATTATTTTCCTATATTTAATAAATGTGTCCTATCAAACACTGGCAGCTCCATGTGTGTCAAATTTTGAAGCCACTTTCTAAAACATTTAGCCCCTTTTAGGAGTTAGATTTAAGGCCAGGTTGGTTAACAAATGCTATCCTGTGCAGTGATAGAGGGACTACTCATTCTCCAATTACTATTATAGCAGAAACAAGAACATAAATGCACAAATGGTTCCTTGGAGAACAGTAGCTGCATAATTTGTCTCCTTTAGAATTGTCATGTCACTGCAAAACAAATATGATTTGATGTGAACTTCTTCCCCACCTGTCCTCGAGCAACACAGTACTTAAGTAACCTATTAATAGTTTTAAGGGAAATAAGGACTGGGCAAGGATCACCTCTTCCATCATCAAAATGCAGTAATCCAGGAAGTAGAACATGCCAGCTGTTTAACAGTGCACAACAGCTGGGTACAGGACATGAAGAATTTCACCATAAACAATTGAAACTGCAGGGACTTAGTCCTAGACACCTTTTAGAAACTATTCTTGTTTTCCAGGGTAAACTCCACTGAGCCATGCTGACTCTTCAAGAAAGAGAGAGAAAAATTTTTGTGCTGCACAATGGCAAATGAAAGGGGCTAGGACTCTAGATTGGAAGAGCCTACCATAGTTACTAGAAGTGGAATATGGCTAGGACACCAAAAAGATCTTGGCTGTAATTGCTATTCTTTGGTGAGGTGTAATACAAAGAACCGCCTAAATGCCATTCCAGGGGACTGGTTCAGCACTGACTCAAGCAAAGGTGTGCACTGCTGAATCATCACTGCTTTCTACAGCACCAAAGAATCATCTTGTGTGAGCACTGACCTTGGTGAGCAAGACCTGATAGTCACTTACTTTGCCCTGTTTCCATGTCTAGATGTACAAACCAAAAGAGATGGAAATGAACTACTTCCACGGTAAATAATGTGTTTCTTATTTAGCAGGAGATGAACTTTACCCAGGAAGACAGTTATTGCTATTTCCTTTCTAGATGCTGATTATAAACATACTCTTAGCTCTGGCAGAGAAAGCAGCATGACTATTTATGCAGCCATTCCAAAATGTAAACAAATCCCCAAATGAGTAAACTACACAGTCACAGGAGAGACCATCTGCACTATCAAGGAACTGCTGTACTTGAAAATAAATGGCCAATACAAATATAAAGGCTTTAGCTCTAATTCTTCACTGATGTAAATCAGGAGTAATCCCACTAAAGCTAGAGACAGCTGTAACCAGATTGTGACTTAGAAAGCTGGTGCTGAAAGCAAATGGGATGGTAATTGAGATGAAAAAGGGCTTCTGGGCAGGGTTGAGGTTCTGCATCAAGAAGAATGAAATAGTAGAAAGGCACTCTATAGTCCCAGGTGACTGGCTGTCCATCCAAGTTCCTGTTTAATTTATTTATGCTGCTGGGGTTGATGTTGCAATATGGAGTGTTAGAGTGCTACAGCTGTGCTGGATGAGGGTTCTTAACAATTTGTGACTAAAGACAGGACTGGGATTATGAAAGAAACATGCTGACATTCTGTGAAAACCTGGCAGGCCTTGCAGAGAGCAATCCAGAATTGGAGTTAGATTGGACTTTTCAAGTGGCAAGTGATTTGACCCTAAAGCACTCAGGGCTGCCTCTGCTGCACTTACTCACACACAGTAGCATACTACTTTGCAAGGAAGTGTTATTCTCGCTGACTTCAGTGGTGCTACTTGTAGCATTAGGTGCTACTCAGTATAGGGAAGGGTGACACAGTTGATGAGGGGTGACTTGTCTGTTAAATGATGCCCAACACTTGTCCCCTGCCTCTTTGCCAGTCTCTTGGAAGGCTATTTCTTTTAGATAATCTTCCCCTCACTCTGCTTTTATTTAACTGGAGATACGGGGGGAGATGCTAAACTCCCACTGCTGTCTATTATCTTTGTCTACCACCATTTTAATGCACCTCTCACACTGCTATCTAGGAAATATCTATACTGTATTTTAAAAGTAGCTGCATTTTTCCTGTTCTCTTCTCTGACCTCTTCCTAGATTTACATTCTTCTCTTCTTCACTGCCCTCTGGTCTTCACTCTCCCTTGGCTCATCATCTCACCCCCCCCCCCGGTCTCTCTTCCCCCCCACCCCCTTTGTTTTCTTCTCATGTTCTGGGAGTGATGCCAATACTGCTTTGAAACAGTCTATGATCCCAGCTTTATCTCTACCTCATGTGGAGCACCAACTGGGTGAGTGAAAGGTACCAAACAATATTGGACCAGGAGACACCATTTCTCAAATGAGAGATGTAGCAGCTCAATGGAGTGAAGCCCCAGGAATTTGAGAGAGAGAGAGAGAGGTTGCATGGAAACCTTCTGAAGACTGCAGAGGAAATTTTAAAAGCTAAAACACTGGGTTCTTCTAGTGTAGGGGTGGCCAATCTCCAGTGCCACATGCAGCTCTTCAGAAGTTAATATGCGGCTCCTTGTATAGGCACTGATTCCAGGGCTGGAGCCACAGGTTCCAACTTTCCAATGTGCCAGGGAGTGCTCACTGCTCAACCCCTGGCTCTGCCACGGGCCCTGCCCCCACTCCACCCCTTCCTACCCCCTCCACTGAGCCTGCTGTGGCCTCACTTCTTCCCCCGAGCCTCCTGCATGACATGAAACAGCTGATCAGTAGGTGTGGGGAGGGAGGCACTGATCAGGGGGGCTGCTAGTGGGTGGGAGGTGCTGGGAACACTGGGGGGGAGCTGATGGCTGGGGCTGCTGACATATTACTGTGGCTCTTTGGCAGTATACAGTGTTAAATTCTGGCTCCTTCTCAGGCTCAGATTGGCCTCCCCAAGTGCCCTACACTGTGATATTGGAGCACTGCACTTTGATTAGATGGATTCAATTCTCAGAAGAGATTTGAGAATGAATGTACTCTGCATTCATGAGGAACTAAAGATTTCTCCCTATCTCATCTTCTATTCTCTCACCCCCACTTCTTCCCCACAATGTTAAAGTACAAAGTGGCATCAGAAAACATGACTTAGTCTAAGAGATATATTTTTGAATAGAAGCTTTGATGTCCACAGGTGCTACAGGGTGCTCACACTTCATGACAGAAGTCACTTATTTAGGCCTCTAAATATGGAATTAGAAACAACTTTAGGCTCTCATGTTTTGTCTTGGTCTTTTTCCCTGAACACAGTGAAACCAATCTTCAGAGACCACTTAAGAGACTGACACAAATCTGCTGTTTCATTGGGGTGGCCCTTCATCAAAGTGGAGTAGGACTTTCTAAGCTCTGGCTGAACCACAAGTTACAGGGAATCAACAGGTACAGTTCTCTGGCCTGTATTATGCAGGAGATCAGATTAGATGATCATAATGGCAACTTTTGGCTTTAAAAATCTATAAATCCAGTAAATGTTCTCAGCATGCTTGGGGCTGCTTCTTAAGCTAAAGGTTGCTCAGTAAGGGCTGTCTTTGGTACTGGTTTCTCTGTAATTGGTGAACATGTAATTTTATCAGTAAAATCTTGCCTGTATTAAATGGATTATAGTTATTCTAAATAAGGACAGGGAATGCACTGTAAATTAAACTATCCTGAAACTCCTTCTGAAGACAGGATCTACCAGCCTCACCTTGCCACATGGAACTGATTTATCCTAGTTTTTGGGCCCTTTCAAGTTAATTATAATAAATCACCAGACCAGATGGTATTTGTTCCAAAGTTCTGAAAGGGCTAAAGGAAGAAGCCACTGAACTCCTACCAAAGATGTGCACAGTTTATTATTTTACACAGCTATGCTACACGAAGAGAGGAGAGTCACCATCATTGCATCCATCTTTTAAAAAGACATGGAAGGTAACCACAGTAATTACAGATCAGTAAGTTTTGTCCCCCCAAAACCAGGATCAATATTTGTGAGACTCCTTAAAAAACAAAGTACCAAAATGTGTACAATATGTTCATACTAATATGGATCGTGCCTGGGCCAGTCATGCCTCTCTCTCATTCTGAATTCTTTGAAAAAGATTATAAAAAAAAAAGAGAAAATGTATTTACACTTTCCAAAGGTTTTAAGTAACAACTTCCCTAACAAGAGGCTCAAGCAAACTTGGTAACTATGGTTTGAGTTCCACTCCATAGATTAAAAACTGTTTTATAAAGGAAAGGGTTGGGACAGTCAATGGCCAATTTTCAGCACAGAGAAAGGTTACTAATAGTGTGTCAAAGATTGGCCACATAAGCAACAATACAACAGCTGAAATTAAATGCAGATTAATATCTATTTCATATTAAAAGGAGCAATTGAAGCTACCTATTCACCTTTGGTTCAATGTGTAGATGTTCCTTTGTTATTTGTAATCTCTCAGGAAAGGGCCAGCTCTGTCACTGTGGGAAGATCATTTACAGTTAGGAAAACTTAAAAAGTTCAGGTGAGATCCTCAGCCCCACTGCAAGCCTTTTATGCTAGGTAAAAAGTCTGGAGCCTCATAAAGGGCCCTAGAAGACCCACAGCTGGTTTGGGAAGGAATCTCCCACTGTTGGCACTCTGGAGAAAACTGTAAGGGCTCCCTCTGAGGAGCCCCTTGCAAATCCTTGTGTAGGTGGCATGCTTGTCAGTAATCAGGGCCAGCAGCAAAGGCAGTGTCCTGATAACCTCATGAGCACAGCTGAGCTGTTGCAGGGCACCTGACTGGCTGCACTGCTTGATTGGTTGGAAGAGTCAGCAGATAGGATCTTAAGCCCACCAGGAACAGTTCACTAGCTGCTTAAAACATTTGCTTATGGCTGTGATAGCTCCTGTGCCCACCATAGTCTCAGCCCATCTCCTACCTTTCCTCACTCCAGGTAACCCAAATCTGAACCTGGGTACCAACTCTTAGCACCAGCTGTGACCCTTGGCTCTGGCATCTACAGCTACTGACTTCTGCCCATGAGGCATGAATGTCCATATCCCGGACATGAAGGAGAGTTATGTCAGGTTAGAGTTACAGCATACAACAATGAAGAGATTCTGGGCAGTGCTGGGGCCACAAGAGCACTCCTGGGAGGCTGCCATAACAGACAGGCCTCCAGAGCTATGTGATTTATGCTGAGGGCCCCAGCAAATTCCAGGATCAAGAGGATACAAAGGTAGTTTAAAGCCACCTTAGGGCTCTGCACCCATTGCCCATGGCTGCCTCTTAAGGTATGTCTACACAGCTGCTAGGAATGAGTCTCACAGCCCAGGCTGACAGACACTAGCAGGGGCAGGAGGGATAGCTCAGTGGTTTGAACATTGGCCTGTTAAACCCAGGATTGTGAGCTCAATCCTTGAGGGGGCCATTTAGGGATCTGGGGCAAAAAATCTGTTTGGGGATTGGTCCTACTTTGAGTAGGGGGTTGGACTAGATGGCCTCCTGAGGTCCCTTCCAACCCAATATTCTATGTGAAAAACCACAATGTGAATATTCTGGCATGGCCTGGAGCTCAGGTGGGGGCGCTTCAGAGCACATGCTCTAACATCATAGCAAGGTCTACACAGCTCTGTTTACAGGACTGATCTCATGTTTTCTTCCATCAAATTCTAAATTCTTTACACTCTTCAATGAAAAAACAGACACATCCCTCCAGGCACCTACCCACAGGTACTCAACTTTTTTCTTTTGTTACAAATAGCAGCATCAACAGCCATATCGCAGAATCATGCAGGCCTTTCTATCTCCTACCTAGGATAGTCCTGGCAGAACCATACTGGTACGACAACATGCGTACTATAGAAACAACATAGTGAAACCTTCTGAATTCAGGTGTGGGACTAGAATGAACTTCTGGATCTAGAAACATCCTTATCTTCCAAAACAGGAACCCTGAAAGTTTGTGTTACTTGCAGCTACATGAAGGGTTTCAAAAATATTGGCAACTATTTTAACAGGAAGATTTTGGGACACTTTAGTGAAACAGAAAGACCCACCTGTAATACAATAAAACAGACAAATACTAAACTTGGCTAGTGAGCAGAATGAAAAGCATAACTACACTTAAATCACACTATGGGCAGTGAGATTAACTGGTGTTGCCAGAAATATTCTAACAAGCCAAAATGGTTGTTCCACTATAAAAATATAGTGTTTCCTCTGTCATCCTCCTCTCTTCTGTTCTCATCCACTCCTCCCCACCCTTCTTCTGCACTCAGGCTAACTGGACAGCTCTTTAAAATAACCAGTATTGACATAGTTAACATTGGTTTTTATAGCTTTGCAGTTTTAACTAGCTCTTATTCATTTATGTCAAATTCACTCAAAATCACCTGCCTCTGATTTTGCCATATACATCTCCCTATAGATTAAATTAATTTAAATAGCTATAATGTAATCTGACACCCCCCCTTTTCATTTATATGGCTAGTTCGGTCTACATCATTCTGATTTATGGGCCAAGTCCTGCAGTGATAAATGGGCCTACAAATTTACCCTCATTATGAGCTCAACTGTAAAAGGGTATGTGAAAGCTCATAAGATGTCACAGTAACCCATAACAACAAATGTTGATAGGAAAAGGTACAAAATGGAGGCAGACTGAACTAGTCCAAACAAAAAGTCCTACTGATATAACTCAAGGACTGTTAAGATCATGTCTGGGAAACAAGAAAAGTGTGGACTCAAATCAGTGAGCCAAAATTTGTATGTAGGAAACTAGATCTAACTGGTAGACACATGAATGATTGGATGGGATATTCTATCCACCATTCCCTTGGTGGGTCCTTAAAGAAAGAGACTTTGAGGAGAAAAATTGGCTACTGGAGCAAGCTTCACCATTGTGGTTGCCACCCCAGTGGGACCTGAGACCTTCTGCATCGTAATCCTGAGAGATGTCCTAACCTGAGACAGAAATCCAGATAGAACATCACCACTCTGCTGGCTCCAGCTGAATCCCAACCACAACCTGAGATGAAATGGAATCAGACTTCAAACAAAACAAAACAAACAACAAGAACAGCTCCAGATCTAAGCTCCCTGGCCATGCAGCATGCTGTCAAGAGCTACACAGGCAGGGAGAGGCATCTTTCCCCAGGCTGCTGTAGCAAGAGAGGGCTGGGGAGAGTCCCCTTCCCCCCACTGCAACCCCAGAGCAGCCCCACCCCAGAGCCCTCACCCCAACTCTCTGCCCTAGCCCAGAGCCCCCTCACATACCCCTAGCCCTCATTCCCAGCCCCACCCCAGAGCCTGCACCCACAAGCAGAGCTCTCACCCCCACCCCACCGTCCCAGCCCTGATCCCACCCACACACTCCAAACCCCTCGGCCCCACCCCCACCATACATCACCTCCATATGGGTGCACATAGCAAAATTCATTCTGCACATGGATGTAAAAAATTTGAGGGAACGTAGCGGAGTCCAGGCCATTTCAAGTCACCCCCCCTACAAAAGGAAACTTAGATGGTATCAAAGATGGAAGTTACTAAGACTGTCAAACAAGGGGTTTCCTCCCCTCTAAAAAACTCTCCAGCTTAAGGCAAAGGGAACAAACGGGGGGAGGGGGGGGTTTAAGCAAAAGCCTTATTCAATACATTTCAAATGCTGTACCAGATTTTCCTTTTCTTTATCTTTAATAAAACGTTTAAAGGATTTTTAACGGTGTTTGAGCCAGGTATCAAGCAGGCTGAGGTCTCCGTATACCAAGCCCTGAACCTTTTTTAATGCTAGATAGTGACTAACACCTTTGGTCCATTTATTCCATCTAAATTGATGCAACCTCATCTGGTATAACCTGGAGTAGCTTGACTTACTACATTGATTTACACCCACTGAGGCTCTGGCCCCATGTGTCACTTCAAACCACTGAGCAGAAGAAGTCAGCTTGTTATAGCACTTTTCAGAGGTGGGATCACCTCAGATCTAAATTGTTATAGTCCAACATCCACTTTATAAGCTTCTTCCAAAGGTACAGAAATAGTAGCTAATCAATACAGTCAGTATTTAAACAGCATCTGTT
This sequence comes from Gopherus evgoodei, assembly GCF_007399415.2. NCBI lineage: Eukaryota > Metazoa > Chordata > Testudines > Testudinidae > Gopherus > Gopherus evgoodei. The sequence goes on from NC_044324.1 coordinate 130,466,901, forward strand.
AAGGTTATATACTCTCGTCTCCCCACCAATGTAAATAAAGACCTATAAAACTCTGCCCTATGCTCTCCCTGCCACTGGGTTTACAGAAACCCTTACATGTCAAGTCCGTGGTTAGGGCTCTGTAAGTTGGGAGAAGGCAGAAGTACCGTACTGCATCACTATGGAAAAAAGAAACCAGAAAAACAGGTCCAACTTGAATTTTAAACCAAGAGTACGTTGTATTGGCCACAGGTAAACTGGAAAAATAAATATTGACATTTAACAACAAAAGAAAGTAACTGTGTATGCTAGCACTGATTGCTACATACTGACTCCCCAGTCCAAAGCAAAGCAATCTTCCCTCTGGGTTGGTATCACAGTTTCAAGGTAACTGAACCTGTATCTCCCCCTGCCCCTGTGGTCCACTGCAGGAGTGGCCAGATGGGTGACAGCTGGAGACCTGAGACTTATCTCTAGGGAGGGACCCTTGTCCCAGTCACTTCTGACCAGGGGTTTCAAGACAGCACAGCTCCCTGCCTTACACTGTGATGTCCCTAGCAAACCAGTCTGCCTAAAGGCCAACACCTGTGCCTTGCTTCCTCCCTGAGGGCTATGAGTAGGGCCCTACCAAATTTGTGACCATGAAAAACACGCCATGGACCATGAAATCTGGTCTTTTGTATGCTTTTACCCTATACTATACAGATTTCATGGGGGAGAGCAGCATTTCTCAATCTGGGGGTCCTGACCCAAAAGGGAGTTGCAGCAAGGTCACAAGGTAATTTTAGGGGGCTTGTGGTATAGCTACCCTTACTTCTGCACTGCCTTCAGAGCTGGGTGGCTGGAGAGTGGTGGCTGCTGATTGAGAGCCTAGCTCTGCAGGCAGCAGCACCATACCATGCCATCCTAACTTCTGTGCTGCTGCTGGTGGCGGCTCTGCCTTCAGAGTTCGGCTCCCAGCCAACAGCCGCCACCCTCCAGCTGCCCAGCTCTGAAGGCAGCGCTGCTGCCAGCAGCAGTGCAGAAGTAAGGGTAGCAGTACTACAACTCCTCCCCCCCACACACACACTAACCTTGTGACCCCTCTCCCCACACAACTCCTTTTTGGGCCAGGACCCCAACAATTACAATACCATGAAATTTCATATTTAAATAGCTGAAAGCAAGAAATCTATGATTTTTAAAATCCTATGGCCATGAAATTGACCAAAATGGACTGTGAATTTGGTAGAGCCCTAGCTATGACCAGCATACTGCCAGCAGTTACAAGTTAACACACAGCTCCTTTTAAGCAATCACATTAATTCTTAAGGAAAAAGCATTCCAGAGAAAACAACATAAAAACAATACATAGATTTAATCACACCCTAAAAATGCCAGGAGTTACCTATCAGTGTTGTGGGACCAATGTCTTTCCAACACTTCCACCATGCCCAAGAGCCCCTGCCAAATCAAAAAGTCTTGCCTATTTGCGGGATCAGAAAGGAGGCCCAGAATCAGTTTAAATGCATTTTTTTTCGGCCAAAAGCCCTTTCTTTCCTTTTTATCCCTGGAAAAACCAGTTTGAACCAATACGTGTAAGCTTCCCTGGGTGGAGTGGTACCTCTCTGGAGGGTTACAACTTATCTGATTCACCTTAAATCACACAATCACAACTGTTTTTAGTTCCTGCAGGAGTTGCGGTAATCCACCCACCATGGCATTGCATACAATGTCTGGTTCACAGTGACACACAAACTTAATACAATTTGGTCCCCAAAGATATCATGGGATTGCAATATCTGTCAGCACTGGCATACAGTCAATGGTCCATCATGATATTAATGGTTCTAATTGGAAATTCCATGTCAGGCAAGTATAGCTTTTAAGTCCTGGACACAAAAATCCATAAAGATTCCATGGCACTTTTTATGAGAATGAGGCAGTGGATCATATACATAGTACATGAGTAATGGGAAATAATGGCACCCAGATCACAGGTGTATGCAGATTCCTTACCTGTACAGTGTGGAATGTTGCTATTGGTAGTTAGCTCTTGTATTCCACCACACAGTAGTGCTTCTCAGTGCTGCCTATAATGCTGTGTATAAAGTGGTTTTATAAAATAGTGGGATCCTTCTGAATTTAAATTAAAGTAATTGAAAATATTGTGGTTTCCACCCCCACCCCCTATTCACCCTTCTTCCCAATAAGGCTCATGGCCAAAGTGCTCCAGCAAAAAGGAATTCTTTTTCTGCAATCTCCAAAAAATAAATATAAGCACTGAGCTCATCCATTCCTTGGTATTAAGCCTGGTCCTTTTGAAGTTTAGTCCTTCTCGTATAAATCTATTGACTTAAGGGTTGATTTTAATAGTGCATGTCAGCATCTACTATTTTGTGCACACATCTTCTGCATATGCATCTACAAGGGATTTTTGCAAAGAATGCATGTGGCTAGATGTTGGCCAGCTAGCAACCAATCCACAAAAATCCCCAAATTTACTGCAGGCATGCTGTAAGTGTGCAAGAAAAAGTGTGTGCGTGAAACGAGACTACTTTTTAAAAATCAGCCCCATAAATCACACGTGTATTTCAGCACACAGCGTACGATCAGCTAACTGAAGAAAAAAAAAACCAGAAAAATACTACAACAGTAAAGTAAATAGAAAGCCAGCACTGAAAATGTCTCTTTCACTTAAAAGGGTTAATTCTCCTCTTGATTTGCTTGAATCACATCCACTAATGTTGATTCATTGAAGCTCAGTGGGAGATATTCTCTGAATGCACACTCACTTGGGCTTTAAATAAACTAACATAAATGGGAGCTATTTATGTGAAGAATGAGAGCTTCATTCCCATCCCCCTCAATTTTAAATGTCTCTTTATGGACTTATCTATTCCTGCTTTGTGATGAGAGTTCTGCATTGTCTATTATAGGGCAAGAGAACTGGATACCTGTATAATTAAAATTTATTTCCAAATCATGTCTGGAAGAAGCTGAGGCAAACATTTTCTCGAGAACTAAACTTTACTGCATCACAAAAATTCTGCCTCTGTAGGATGTCTTGCTGTAACTTTACTCCCACTGCATCGTCACTACAATTTTTCCTCTCTCTCTCTATTTTTTAAGATATATCCATGAGTTGTCAAGTCTGAAAGATAGCTTAAACAAAAAGATAAGCTAACTACTTTTGATTAATTCTTTTCATCGTAATCTGCGCCCTGCACTACTCTTGACGTTTTCCAGACTGCATCTTTCTCTGTCTGCTCAGGATAGACACCTTAATTGAAAGGGCAATGTGCAGATTCTGAACAGTCAGTAAATGTGTCTCTACTTCCCAAAATATGGAAATTCAGTAGTTTAACCCAGGAGTGGAAGAATTATAGTGCATCAGACCAATGGTCCATCTAGTTCAGTATCCCATCTCTGATAATGGTAGGCAACAGATGCTACCGAGGAAAGTGCAAAACTGATAACGGAGAAGTCTGGCACAATCTTCTCTTAGAATTTTCTTCTGATTGGTTGGTTCCTCCACCACCTCCAACCGCCACCACTGGAGCAATCCATGAGACACTACTGCACCTGCCTTTTTGTATTAGGGGGTGTTCACAGTCTATCAGAAAAAGGGTCTCATTCAATAAAAGTACCAATTTAAATACTGTGTCTGTGTATGTGAACATCACGCAATTCATTTGAAAACTGGTGATTCTATTTCACTTGGAGCTAAGTATTTTGTTTTTTCTTTAGAGTGCTTTGGAAAACTATGCAAGAAGCAGTGGAAAAAACTGTCCCTACTCGCTACCCCTTGTGGCTTCCAAGTCCTTTGAACATAACAGCACACCTACATCTAACTGTAAACACACTAGTCTGGATATTCAAACAACAACAACAAAAAAATCTGGTTGTCGAGTCACTATTCCTGCCTAAATAAATATAGTCTGGCTAATGCCAGCTCATCTGTACATAGTTTTGGGATGAAGAAAGGCAAGTTTTAAAACAGCTGCTGTTACTGAAAATAGTCTTTTAATAGGAAAAGGGCTGCATCTGTGAGGGGAGTGAGCCTGTTTCTCCCTCTGAAGTACTGTACACACAGAGTTAAAAATATACGGAAAAAGAGGTGAAAGAGAAAAACAACAACATGTAATGGCAATATTTCTCATTAGTAACGGTATCAAATAGCTAGCATTCTACCAGAGCATATCATAGCCATTTCTGGTAAAGGCTCCAAGCTTGAATCCAAAAACAGATAAACCACAGATCTAAAACTTGAATCTGGAACCAGACAGGCCTCTAAGCCAGTCTGAATCTGGAGCCAAATGGCTTCATATCAACTGAACCAGCAGCGCTTATTCATATGAATAGGCCATCAACAGCCTGCAGAACTGGGCCTTTTGGCCCTGATTCAGAAATGTTATCAGTGGGACTACATGTGCTTGAAATTAGGCACCTGCTTAAGTACCTTATTGAACTGGGGCCTCACCCTATTTTACTATCCACAAAAATTATTTGAGCAAAGGGTAATATTAATATGAATTACCTAGATCAGTGTTTCTTAACCAGTGGGTTGTGATCCCTCAGGGGTTCACAAAAAGCAGTGAAGGAGGTCATGAAGAGCTGAAAACACTGTCATAATCAAAAGCAAAGAAAATCTTGCTCCCCACCCAGACAGCCCACCTTTACCTTGCAAGATCAAGTATGCTGTATCAGTCTCTTGAAATGGGCATGCACACTATACAGCTTTAGCACTGTACACATTTACTTCTATAGTAAATGTAAGCTGATTGTAAACACTGACTTCAAATGAGGGATTATCAACCTAAAAGATTTGAGAAACAGTGACCTAGATCAAACTGTATTAGACTGCAACTATAACAAAGTAACAGAGATTTTCTGCACAGAAGGTCCTGTGCACAACTAAAACAACTGTAACCAGATGGAAAATAAATGGGTTTTCCTCACTTTCAGCACACATTAATATATTTCAGGTTTTTTTTAAATACAGCAACTTTCAGAGTAAAATTTTGGACAGTTTCTTTAGACTAGAAAAGCTGCAAAATGCTTAACAAGGTGGCTGCTTCAACTTTTAATACATATTATTGTAACTTTGGTAAAAATGTTTGAAAATTAAGTTTTAAAGTTTTGTGTATTGGCAGCCTGGTATTCATTCTCCTGCAATGTCCTGAACAGCTGTTCTGCCTCATTTCCTCCCCAGCTGACTAAAGGCAAAAGTTCTGGGGAAAGGAAAACATTTCAGTGATGTTGTGGACATGTAGGTTTTCTGGTGGAATTCTTCATCATGGGGGCTATGATCATATGGTCATAAACCCCTTCCAGGAAATGCTCTGGCACTTGATCACTGATGTTTAATTTCAAAGTTTAAAAAAATTGTGGCTACTCCTGAGTAAAGTTTGATGCAAACTATAATCTCGTTTAAAATAAAAATAGCAAACATTAAAGCATCTTTTTGTGATAGTCTGTGTTAGCAAAGGCTACTTAATAGTATATATACAGATTGTCAAGGCTCATGGCCCGGCAGCATTACAATACTACTACTGTTAGTCCAGGATGTGGCACCCACACAGCTCTGCCACGCTAGCCCACCAGAATGCTAACCAAGGCACTTTACTGTTCCATTTCTGGGCCTCGCATAAGCTTTCGGATATACCTACAAAACAACGTATGCATGAAGATCAGCAAGCTTGACTGTTTTGATTAAGATGGTTTTCCCTCCAGTGGCTCTAAAACAGATCCTGCTAAACCTCTACTGCTACAGGGTGCGAGTCATTATAATGCACAGGGTGCCTCAGAGGTGCACAGTGAAGGGGTATGGAAATCTGAACCAAAGTAAAGAATGACGAAGTGTGAGTTACAGCTTCCCTTGGGCAGCTTTGCTTTAAATACCCATTGCTTTTTCAGTTGAGATAACAGTGGCATCGCCCACAGTACCTGAAGAACGGTGTTTAAAAACCTGTTGAAACACAGTACAAACCTGTCTGCAGCAAAACTGATTTGGTAACACAGGTGAGTAAACAGGGGCAGGGAGGGTGAACTGTGTTTTTAAAAAATAAAATAAATAATAATATCTTTGCACACTTTTTAAGTGTGTTTAAACAATTTGTTAAAAGGAGCCAAAGAAAGCCCCCCACGCACACACAGATGGATGACTCCTGTAAAATTGCTCACCTGTTCTCTCTCAACCTGAGATAGCCTGAGGTATAGCTGGCACAGAGAGGCAGCCACCTACCTGGTGATGCTCTCTGCATCTGCTCCCTCATAGCTAACAAGGGTGCTGGTAAATGATGGTGAAAAGAGGGTGGGTGGAGATAACTGCCAGGGGAAGAAGGAATGATGGAGAACCACACAAAGGGGCTGAGGAAGAGCCAGCGTGAGTGGACTGAGGAGGAAGGAGGGGAGTTATCGATAAGGGAAGGTTGAAGAAAAGAAGGCCACCAAGAATGGAAGATGAACTGAGAAGAATAAGGCATTCAGGACAGGAGCAGGGATGGTCTGGCATAGATGAGAATGGACACTTTAGGAAGAGGGAAATGGAGCATTTCTATGATGGGGAACATTTCCCTTGAATATGGGACCCAGTCATGTACAACACCCATATACAAATTGGGCCACGGTCAAAGACAGCTGGTGTCAGAACATCAGTTAGAAGGCAAACTTCATACCACAGTGTTTTCATTTACATTACGTGAAAAATAGATTTACATGCAGTGCATAAGACAAGGTTTGTGTTATTCAGATATTCTGATTTAGTATCGTATAAAATAAAAAAAAGAAAACCTTTGCAAATGGTTCCAATATACATTTTAACAAATTGTCCAGCTTTCTTCAGCACTTTTCTCTGTTAATCAGCTTATGCTAGTTGCCAAAACATGAAGTAAAAGACTCTCATAAAAATAGATTTATAGAAAGTGCTCAACTGTATTGCATTGCTAAATGTTTCCAATACTGCATCTTCACCTGCCTCTGCTTTTATATTTTGTTCTCTGAACCTGATTTGTTGTGCTTAAAAGAAAGTGTATTGTTAACACCCCAGCCCTATGCCTAGGCAAGTATTTTCTTTAACAATTCAGACATTGAGCTCTCTGTTAATAATCCTGACTGGTGTGTTCATGTCAGTAATGTTTTCTACTGCAAATTACAAGTACAAATGAATTACAAGCACAGGTACTATTGAATCTCTGACATGTCATTGTCCTCCAAGTGACAGCACACTCCTAATGATGTAAGGGAAGAATTTATCATGAGAACAGGGTGCTCTAGCAATCATTCCTTGAAGGCAACAGACATATTTATACATAAGTGAATGAGACAGCACCAGATTTACAAAAGAGAATGTTTCCTATAAATCAACCTTCTCTCATGATCTATGATACTGAATGTATTAGACAACTCTACTCCCACACATGAGACTGCTGCCACTTAATCATAACTAGGATCTTTTCCTCTAGGGGAAAAGGGTCAGGGGAAAGATGACAAAGATGGAAATAGATTCTTGGCCTCCCTGTCTCCCTACAAGAAACCCATGGTAAGAAAAGTGTCCTTGTTCTGTTTAGGATGTGAAATGTTCATACTATTCAGTGTGTTTCCTACATTCAGTGAAAACAAACTTTGAGCTGCACTTGTTCATCCTATTACCCTGGTCACCGACATACTCAAATTAAAAGCTTTGTGAAGTGATTTCCTCTAGGTTAGCTCTCACTCATTCACCTAATCCTATATACTGTCCCAAGAATCCTAATCCAGACACAAAGCCAAATTTAAACACTGAAGCCTACTATTCCCACCAGATCCCATTACCATTTTGTTTCTTGAAGGGACCTCAAACTTAAACAAAAAACAAACAAAAAAACCCACAACCACATTTGTCTTTTTCTTTTAGTTATTGCTACTAAGGTCTGGTCTACACTAAAGACCTATATTGGTATAACAACATCGCTCAGGTTAGGCCTCATGTACACTAGAGACCTTATAGCAGCTCAACTGTATCGATGCAGCTGTAAGAGCGCTTGTGTAGTGTTCTATGCCAAACAGGAAAGAGCTCTCAGTTGCTATGAATGTGGGAGAAGCTCTCTTGCCAACATAGCACTGTGCACATTACCACTTATGCCAGTGAAATTTATGTTACTTGGAGGGGTGGGGGTTCACACCCCTGAGCAACATACATTTTACTGACAAAAGTGGTAGTGTAGACATGGCCTTAGAGTACTATAACAGATTTCTGTTTTTGAAGTTTGTTTGCTTTGAACTCCATGAGACTGTGTTACACTGTGTGTCCATACAGGTACTAGCACAATGGAGCCTTGACTAATGCCCTCAAGCATGAATAAAACGTGAATAGACAGCATTATGTGTGTCCTCGTTTCCCTGAATACTTAAGTTGGGGTTCATCCACACTACAACTACAGCCACAATTGTTTTGTAACTGATTAGAAGCCCGGTCACCTTAACAGAGGACAAGTAACCTAGTTATGTTTGTTTCCACACAGCCAGCAAAGCTGTGTTTGTATATTTGCATATCCACCCACACCTGCCTTGCTATCCGTGTTTGTATTATTGATTTCTGGGAAAATCTGGCAGCTCTCTCTTTACTCAGCAAGGAAATGTGGGAGGAACACAGCACTACCAGAAAGAGGAGGAGGTTCCTGGATAAAGCTGGGTGAATAATGGTCTTTTTTGTTTTTGTTTTTAATAATTGGCAATTAAAAAAAAAAATAAAAAAAAAAGTCATTTTGGATCAACAATCAAAATTTTTGGGAAACTGAAAAGTAAAAAAACATTTTGGGTCAAATAAAACTTTAGATTTCAAATGTTTTTAAAACTTTTTAATAAATTAAAGGAACTACTGAAACAAAAAGTTGATTTTTTTTCTGAATTTGTTTTCTAATTGAACAATTTTGCAAAAATCAATAAATTTGCAAAACAGTTGTCACTGAATCTGCATTTTTCTCCAAAAAAAAGTTTAATCTGAATTTTTTTGCCAACTTCTATTTCTGGACATTGTTAGAAGAAATGAGAATTATTAATTATAAAAATAACACACACATATATAGCATCTTTCCGCCCAAAGCGTTTTACAAACTAGGGGTCAGATCTGGCATTCACTTCATATTACTTAGTGGGAACTTTGAGTGTGCAAAGAATTCCAGTATCTACATACATACATATGTCACCTTATCACTGAACCACCTCTGGAGAGGAATATGGGAGCTTTTAATAAGGCCACACAGTCATTTAGAACCGGAAGTGAGAAGCAATAGGACAAAACTGCATGGGGAAATTTACCATTGTTGTTTGTAGCTAGTAGCTGTGTTGGTCCCAGGATATTAGAAAGACAAGATTTTATTGGACAAACTAAAAATAAAAGTATTTTACCTCATCCACCTTGTCTCTCTTGAGAAATTTAGGCAGACAGGAGCTTGACTTCTACCGGTGCAGCTAGGACTATCCCAAGTTCTCAGTGGTAAAGGTGTGTTTAATTTATACAAGGTTGGCTAGGATAGATGTTCTGTCTGTACCAATATGAAAAGTTCCCTATTGGATGGACTGGTATTTGGCATATTTTCATGTGATATGTTGTTAACATTTTTAATCACTACTTAGCTTACCTTATAAATTACTTTATGCCCTCTCGTTATTAGTTCATGTTTATACAACACTTTGAGCGCCTGATTTGAAAGACACTAGATAAGAGTGCGGTACTGGTTCCTGTCCTTCAGGGAGGCAGCATGCGGTGCAGCGTGGTGAGAAGTTTTGCTTGTAGGGATCCAGATCTGATCAGTGTCAAAGTTTAGGAGTATCTGGATCTTGCCCTTCTCATCAGCTTCCCAATGAGAGGCCTGGAACTGCCACTTTCACTCCTCCCCCAAGTCAGGCGGGTGCCGGCTGTGGGACGACTCTCCTCGCCCTGTTTGGCAGTCTGGGAGCAGATCAGCAGCTGCCTCCTCCCCTGGGAGCGGTGATTCCAACCCCGCCCTTCCCGCGGGGCGGGCAGGGGAGGAGACAGACGGACAATGGTTTTTACCTGTCCCGGAGCGGGAGGAGGAGCAGCCGCCACGGGAGAAGGGAGGAACAAAGTCAACTCCTACTTTACCCGGGACCGGCGCCGCGGGAGCCAAGGACTCTGCGGCAATCCAGCCGGGTCACCCTTTGCAAGGAGCCGGGGCGGCGTTGGCCGGGAGGGAAGAAGGAAACAGCGGCACTTTGTTTCCCCGCCGAGCTGCTGGAGCCTGTTGCTGCGCTGGCAGCTCGCGGCGATCCTGGGGCGCCCCCGGCTCCCCTTCGTGTGGGGGCGGCGCTGAGCCCGGCAAGGGGAGACGCGGCGGCGCTTTCTCTGCCCGCAGCCCATTGGTGACTTTGGGGCGGGGGCGCTACCGCAGGGAGCCGGCTCTCTCCCGGACCGCCCGCGGGGGGTCCCCGGAAGGGGAGAAGCGGCGGCGCTTTCTCCGCTCCCCGTTTAGTGCCCTGGTTTTTGGCGGGGAGCGGGTGCGTTCCCCGGCACCTCCTGCGCCTTCCTCCCTATGGCCAGCCGCCCCCATGGCTCCGAGCAAAGGGCTGCGGCTGCTCTGGAAGCAGGAGCCGGCTCCGAGCGCCCTGCTCGAGGCGCGCAGCCGCCAGGACTGTCTGCTGCTGGAGGCCGGCACCGTGGCCACCCTCAGTAAGTGCCTCTGGCGGGCAGCGGCCGGGCGTGGCTGCGCTGAGCGCGCACCTGGGGGGGGCGGGGCGGGGGGGCTCAGACTGGGGCAGGGCGGGTGTGCGTCTGGGCACAGACCAGTATCTAAGGGCTAAACGTCCAGAGCCAGATTTTCCAAGAGCTCAGCCTCCCACTTAGGCACCAAAATAAGGGCAGATTTTCTAAAGTGCTCAGAGTGTCCCGGGCTCAGTCTGCCCTTGGCTGGGTTGCTGTTATCAGGATCCGTACACGTGTGAAGTTTGGGCTGCTCTGCAGAAGGCTAAGGCTCTAGCAGCTACACCTGTCAGGGGGCTGGTAGCCTCCTCCCCACAGCGGGACAGCAAGGCCAGGGTGACACTAGACTTTTACTCTCTACTGCAGTTACTGGTGGCACAGCCTCATCAGCAGTCCCAACAGTGGGGATACTAGTGTAGAGGAGGGCCCAGACCCTTCAGAGATCAGCATTGTAAGGCCTAACCCCCGCTGCCTTGCCACTCTGTGAAGTTTTCAGCCCCAAATTAGGTGTTTAGGTTCCCCATACCAGTGACTCTCAACCTTTCCAGACTATATTGTACCCCTTTCAGGAGTCTGATTTGTCTTGTATATCCCTAAGTTTCACCTCACTTCAACTACTTGCTTACAAAATCAGACATAAAAATACAAAAGTCTCACAGCACACTATTACTGAAAAATTGCTTACTTCTCATTTTTACCATATAATTATAAAATAAATCAATTGAAATATAAATTTTGTACTTACATTTCAGCGTATAGTTTATAAAGCAGTATAAACAAATCATTGCATTAAATTTTAGTTCATACTGATTTTGGTAGTGCATTTTTTGTAGCATGTTGTAAAACTAGGCAAATATCTAAATGACTTGATGTACCCCCAGGGGGTACAGATACCCCAGGTTGAGAACCACTGCCCCATACAGTGCATGGAGAGAGAGCGGTGCCCAGGAAAGGGACTTTCAGAAGCCAGCCACCTGAAGCTAACCAGGAGTGAAATGCAGAGGAAAGGGGGGGAGGAGCCTAGTTACCTGAGTGGCTGACATGGTGCACCTGGCTAACAGGCCAGAGATAGGCACCTTCTACCATTTGGGATCCTTAGCTGCCACCACCCCTTCCTGAAGTTAGGTACAGAAACCAGGTCTACTACTTAGGTAGTTTATGTCCTAGCAGCCAAAACCATCTGTGTGTGTGTCTCCTGCTCAGGCATGACACCTTTCTCACATTCACCCTACATTTCCTCGTGCCCCAGCTGGCTTTTTTGAAGATCTAGTTTTATCCCTCCACCTTTCAGTAGACTGTATCCAGCTCTCCTGCAGCGGGTTCTGGTGGGCATCAGGTATTAGGGCCCAGCTCAGAGGACATCTACAGGATCAGGCCTCACTGGCAAGATAAGGATTCCCCTGCCTAGTTTGAGAATGCCACATCTGGGGCTTTGACTTGAGCTCTGAGCAGCTTGTTAGCTGTGGGGCAGCTTAACACTTAGGGGACAGTGCAAATGCTGACCTTTGGAAACTTAAGCATCTAGGGCACTTTGGCCCCTATAGAGTAAAGTCAGTGCTTAATTTGTGCCAGGGCTGAGCCCCAGCACCTCTGGGCTTGGCAGTTCATAGCCCCAGCACTTCTGGGTTTGCTGTGTCATTTATGAATGTAAAAAAAAAAATTGCTTGAGCCTCAGAATCTCTTTCATTACAAATTAAGCACTGAGTAGAGTGAATAAGAGCTTTTGGAACATCACTGGCACCTAAGTGGAGAATTTAGGTGTCTAAAGAAGTAGGGAGGTGCCTACGGATCTGGGCCCAAGTTGCCAGTGGCCACCTGCAGATTAACCATTGTGCCTTCTAGACAATGCATTGTTAAAATGTGGATTGCCTGTATGCACTAGATATTATTTTTGGTTGTTAGTCTGTTAAGTATATAACAGTTAGGTCCTGTTCCTGAAGTTGGATCTGTGTGACATGTCACCGTGGAACACCCATTATTTCATTATGGCACTGTCCAGGCATAGAGGTCCATATACACAGAGCAACTTAAAGGACCGGGGCCTTAGACTTTTTAGGGGGTGAGAACTGTGTAATTTATGCTTTGTACAGCGCTAAGCACATTGTCAGCACTTAACAAATAATAATGTGTATGATGTGACTGAGTTCATGTTATAAATGTTAAGATTTTTATCATTCTTTGATAATTTAGAGCAGGTTGGAAAAAAGTCTTTTCTGTGGAAAATTTGGACTTTTTGGCAAAAAACTGAAACATTTCAGTCAAAAAACAAAATACTTTGATTCTGAAATTCTGTGATGTCTCATGGGAGCTGCAGTTCAGGTGTTTTATACTCCCAGTCTTCTGTATAAGCGGGGCTTTCTGATTGGACTACATCTTCCATAATGCAGCATGGTCTCCCCTCATAGTGAGGGGATGCATCATGGGAGTCCCACAACTGGGGTGCATCATGGAAGATGAAGGTCTGCTGGGAGCCTGGCCCATGGAGGAGAATGGGGACATGAGGAAACTGAACTACAACTTCCATGACGCATTGTGGAAACACATCCAAATTGAAATATTAAAGTTTTCAATAGGTTTGTGGGGAGGGGGATTGGGTTATTTTTTTAAATGGAAAAGACAACATTTTCTATGAAAAGCCGACATATCAGGAAAAATTTATTTAATGGAGAATTTTTGACTAGTCCTACTGCTGCTAATTTGTTATGGCTTCACTCTATTGGAATATTTACATCAAAGGATTCTTTATTTCTTGTGAGGTACACTGAAGAATTTTTTTTGTTTCAAATTTACAGCCTGAAGTTACATTATTTTTGGTTTGGTTACCTAATTTCCCCATCCTGAAAGGAAGATTAAAACAAAAAAAAAAATAGCTGTGGCACTTTAGAGTTGCACAGTTGTACTTTTGTGCAGCTTCATAGGGGTTTAAACTTCCATGCTCTTTAGAGACAAAAACCTACAGCTGCAACACTGATGTGCAAATCTATAGAGCAGTAGCCTCTTATATACTTAAAATTGTGAGAAATTCTTTGCTGAACATGCTGAAAACAAATGTCAATCCCTAATCATTTTATTTAAAAATATTTTTTCATAGTTACCAACCAACAATCAGTCATCAAGGACTAGGGCCAGGGGATATTTGAAGTTTTTTGGGGGCAGGGGGAGGGGTTCAGTTCCTTTGTTTATTATGCACAAAAAGAGACTCATAATTTTTTATTTAAATGGGAAAAGAATAAATATTTTCCCTTCCCCAGCACTATTAATTAAAATGACAGAATGGAATGATAGCAAGTATGGAAACAGAGATTTTACAAGCAAGAAATTTAAAACAAAACTGGAAACTGATCTAAACCCACTATTTCAGTTTGTAAATCTTTGGCCACCTCATAACTTAGAACCTCTTTGTTCTGTACAATGACAAATTTAAAAGCACATTCAAAGCAAATTATTGAACACCTTTTTTTCCCCTTTGCAAGCCTCTGAATGAGTCAGAATTACAATTTCAGTTGTCCTTGTGTCTGCCTGTATTTCTAGTGTGTTGTACAGCATACAATGTCTTTATCATATTCCCAGATAAAAAATACATTGAACTGGAGTTAAGGTTGGGCGTACATATCAGTAATGGGAAAGGCACTATGAGGCTGTTGTAATTATCTCCAAAGCCAGAGTTAAATGTAATTTAAAAGATATATTTAGATTTGGAAATGCATCTATGGCATTCAGACAACCTTAACTCCTCCCTATAGTGTTGCCATGTAATAGCCAGACAGTTATGATTAGTGCATAATAATAGTGTGTGTAGTCCTAGATTAGATTAACTTGATATTTAAAGAAACATTTGATTTTTTAATTTCTTTCCTTATAGTGTCACCATGGGGTGAAGTTAAGGTTGTTTGGGTGCATTAGCAGTGCATTTTGAAAGAGGGCATTTTGCCAGTGGCAGTCCTACAGCTTCAATCTCATTTTATAACAACAGAAAAGGGTAGCCATTTTGAAAGAGAACAGTTCTTCATGGAATTCACAATAGAATAACATTAAGCGTTAGCCTCTGCTGAAGAAGCAACTTTCATTTATGAAGAATAGTGGGAAAATTATTATTAAAAACAAGTCTCTCAAAGATTGCAAGTCGGAGAAAATAGAGGTAGACACTGTCCCTGCCTTGAGGACCATACAATCTGTGAAAATGAGCAACATGCCAAGACCCCAGAGCTGCAAACATGTAGGAATGTGTTAACTTTATTACTTATGAATGAATCCAGTGAAATGATGTCAACGGGACTATCTGTGGTAGTAAAGTTAAGCAAATGCATAAGTATTCGTAGGATTGGAGCCAAAGGGTGTGGGACAAGGATAAAATTCAGTTTGTAAGCTCTTGAGGAAGAGACTGCCATTTATTATATGTTTGTACAGTGCCTAGAACAATGGGGCCCACCTGATTGTGGCCTTTAGCTGCTACTGCAATACAAATGCTTAATAATCATAATAATTACGCATTTTATATACATCTGCTATTTTAAAATTAATTTTAGCTTCGTAATTACACATACATCTAGACCTTTCCCTAGCTGCTTCTTAGCATATTCTTTCAGCGAATCTTAGTAGTCAAACACAATCCACAAACTATTTGACTGCTGTACGTTTATTAACATGTAATTTGAACATATTAATATTTACTAAAATACAGAAAAGAACCCACAGTGTTATCTATTTTTCTCTCATGCTGAGATAATTGTATGGCAAAGTTCAAAACTGTGCTTGCATTTTTAAACTTTGTTTGCGTTCGTAAATGTCAAATTATCCTTTTATTTTTGGAATCTTTTGTAGTCTGTTGGAACATGTTCTACACAAGCACTGACACATTACATTGTGTGGGCAAATTGTTGAATACATGTTTTGTGCACTTGAGGGTGAAGCTTATTAGTGATGAATGTAGTTTATAGGATTTGTATTTGTTATACATTAGAAAACTATGCTAATTATGCGTAAATTGTTCCTGATGCAATAGGAAGTTAGATATTAAAATAATATATTGCCATGTTAAGATAATTAAGCAGCCACAGTCACAGGTGTTTTATGACTTGTATGTTGCACAACAGTTGACCTTAAGTTCATCAGAGGAGTTTCAGAGCGGGCTTTCGCTGTGTATGCTGCTGTGTTTACCGACAGCCCAACTCATGCTACACTTCACACAGTGTGTTTTTCATTATTCTATTACCAGACTTCTGTTCGAATGTTACATTAAAAAATATATACTATAAATAGTGTGTGTGTGTGTGTAAATCAGCTTGCTAGAATGTGAATATTTCCAGTCTAATACTGAAGCCCTGAGAACTAACCTCTCTGAAGTGCTATTCCTAGGGCAACTTTTTGGAATGATAATGTTTAGTTTCTAGAAAATTGCTAAATCATCTGATTTTTGTTAATTTAACATCTTAATGCACTGACAGTAATTCTGGCCCCAAACCTCATTTTGTAAAGTGATAACATCTTCCTTGACCTACATGATATTACAGAATAGATCCTGATTGCTGAAAGTCTATGTGGAAGGAGGTTAAAGCTGATTTAGCAAGACTGAATGAGAGAGGGCAGATTTTTAGTGAAAAAAATATTTATTTTGTTTGTTGGAACTGTTAGACGGTGAGTATATGTAATGTCTTTGGCTTTTTTGGTGAGGATGGGAGAAGGAAGTCAGAATCAGCTTGGTCCATCTTAGTCCATCAGCATAGTCTATCATATTTATAGGATGCCACTAAGCACAATCCTAGGTAATATGCTGACTATATTGTTTCTCACAGTGTGATGTGAGAAACACATGTGATCAGGTTTCTATTTGTTTTGTGTTTGCTTCTTGTGGAAAAGTTCTCATGTTTCTCTGGTTAGTAGGAGAAGCACAGGTGAGGTGAACAAGCTGCTGCTGCTGCCGCCTCCGCACATCACAGCTTTGATCCTGCAAAATGGTTACACATGTTGTAAAAATTACACACATGAGTACGTTGAGTTAAGCAGGTATGCAAGTGTTTGCAGGATTAGGACCTAAGTAGGCAGAGAGAGGAGCTAGATCTTGCCCCTGGATGCCAGGCTCTCTTCCTCCTGCTCTTTTCTTGGAAAGCCTCTTGCCTCTGTGCCTACGTCCACACTACAGCTTTAAACCGATATTAGTAAAATCGATTTTATAAAACAGGTTTTATAAAATCGATTTTACGCGTCCACACTAGGGCACATTACTTCGGTGGTGTGCGTCCATGGTCCCAGGGTACCATCGATTTCCGGAGCGGTGCACTTTGGGTAGCTCAGTAAAAGAATAGGACCAATAACTTCGATATCCGTCCACACTAACCCTAAATCGATTTAGTAATATCGATTTTAGGGTTACACCTTTCGTTTAGCTGGAGTACAGAAATCGATTTTAAGACCCCTTAAAATCGATTTTAAGTGCCTTGTAGTGTGGACGGTTACAGCGTTAAATCGATATAACGCTGTTTAAATCGATTTAATGCTGTAGTGTGGACCTGGCCTGTGTCAGCCAATGTTTTTAGGTCTGCCTGGCTCCCACCCTAGTTTAGCTGAAAGAACTGTGGTCTCCCTCTGCTTTCTTTCTTCTGAGGCACTTATAAAAGTACCAATTACTTGGGTTTTAAACGTTTATGTCCAAATTCTGATCTGACCCTTAAGGAATACAAAGGAAACTCTAGAAAGGATTTTGCGCTCTGCCACATGAATTGGCCACTGTTACTTAAAGGGCATAATTCACAGAGAAAGATCGTGCTTGGTAAGTGAATTTTGAGATGTAGGAGTTTGAATGGTGTTTTTCATTAGGTTCTGAAATAATATTTTTATACATTGTATGGAAAAGTCATCACTTTTTATTGGATTTATTAAAGGCTAATTGCATTGTGTCAGTACATCTGCTTGTGCCTTTGCTAGGGTTAAATTTTTGGGAAGAGAGCCAACTTGGTATAGAATTTAGATCAAGGGTATCTAATATTTGATGCTAAGAAAGGTGCTTGAAGAATGTTCTGTGTGCCATGTACACCTTGCCTCCTCTAAATTAGAAAAAAATTGTACTTACTGGTGCAGAAGTGGATACCATGTGCATGTACAAACACTGATAGGAAAGATATCTTGTATGAAACACTAGTGGGTAGCTTCACTGAGGCTTGGTAATCACTAGAAGCATTGTCTGGTTCCTGTAACAGTTATTACAAAATAAATGAATACAGTATGTATTTGAAAACTACACTTCCTCATCCATCCAGATGAGTAGGAAACTTGCTGGGTGAGTTCCATCAACTGCTGGAGCATGTAAATTTTCATGTTTAAAAAAAAAAAAAGTCTCTAGTCCTCTTGGTTGCAGAGAGGTTTCCAAATGTGAACAGAGTATTAACCCTGTGCTGTGTTGTTTTCCTACATTTGCAAGCAAACAGCTCCAGGTACCTCTGCTGGTTGGGGTTTTTGCAAACTGCAGTAGTGTGAAACGGACTCCTCGGTACCCCATGGGCAACAGAGAAACCAGCTTGGGTTGAGTCAGTTTGTTGCTAGTCAGGAAAGCTCTCAGTACTTAGCATTACACCAGTTAGAGAGATGCAATTACGAATATGTTATTCAACAGATGCCAGGGAAACTTGTCAAATAATATAGTCCTGTGGGTCTCAAACTGGGGGGTCAGGACCCCAGAGTGGGTCACGATCCCTTTTTAATGGGGTTGCCAGGGCTGCCATTAGACTTGCTGGGCCCAGGGCTGAAGCCAAAGCTGAAGCCTCACTGCCTGGGGCCAAAGCCCAAGCGCTTCAGTCCTGGGCAGCGAGGCTCAGGTTCCAGGCCCCCTGCCTGGGGCTGAAGCCCTTTGGGCTTTGGCCCCCTGCACCCAGGGCAAGCTCAGGCTTCAGTCCCCTCTCTGGGGTCATTTAGTAATTTTTGTTATCAGAAGGGGGTCCCAGTGCAACAAAGTTTGAGAACCGCTGGCACCCAACTAACTTTTTTTTGCTGCTATTAGAGCCCTAGTGGAAAGTTACTTTTAAAAAAGTAAGAAGTTGATTAATGATTTTATAATTAAGTACAGTTTTATTCCTTTAAATTGCTGGGGGGTCTGGTTTGGGGTTTCAAAAAGGGTTAATTTAAACATAACTTTATATTATAAGCAGAACTAGTAGTTGCCATCTTATGCATTGATACTTCTCACTCTTAATAAAGGAAGGAATTGAAGCTAGAATGTTTAGGGTGTTTTGTGATCTAGTGAAAGGGGAAAAAATGGTGCTTGAAAGGTTACTTTCAGGTTGGCTAATATATCAAATGTAAAGCACAAACATCTTTCCCTGTGTTGCTCAGTGATACCTTAGGTTTTACAACGAAAATTTTGTTAAAGTTCTACAGTAGTTTCACTACTTGAACTGTTTACTCTTTGTGCTTCATCCAGCTTGGACAACCATAGATACGTTAATCTTTTTGTTTTTAGACATTCACATTCTGGTTCTAGTTCTCACACCCCAGCATGAGTTGCAAACAGTGAAGGGGAATGTTTCAATCCAAACAAAAACGCCTGGCTTTGTTTACATTTATTTTACATTTTGTTAAAAAATTCCTATTAATTTATGTTTTATAAATGCTTTTTCTAAAATAATAAAACCTAAATGTTGGGCTTAAACTATCTGATCATTTTCCTTTAACATTGCTGTTTGTTACCCTGAGCTGGGTGAACATACCATTCATTATCTGTGCAGCTCAGCAGCGGTTGTTGCTAACCTCAGTTGATGTGGGGTCCCCCTCCCCAGGGCTCTGATAACAGAAACAATAAGTCTAGCTCAGACAGAATTCTTTCTAGGGCATCCCATTGCACAGAGGGAGCACATCCAGTACTGCATCGCTTCAGGAGTGCTGCATGCTACCTCTTGCACGCTGGTCTGGCTCTGGAGGCTGGCTCGAAGTGGGTGAGGGGTAGGCCATGCCTGAGGACACACAGACTGAACAGTCCTTACTCTCCCCTGAACACAGGGATTGTAATTGTGGCTGGCCTTTATACCTTGCAAAGGGGAAAGACTCCTAGTGCCCTACCCCGGACTTGCATAAAGGCCAGTCACAATCTAGCCCAGTGACAGAATCCTGTTTTGGAATAGCACTTGTTGAACCCACTGATGGGAATGCACTGCTAGTGTAAGTGGGTACAACCTAGTTAAAATCAGCAGAGCAGAGCCCATGTATAGCAGGATACGTCTACTCTGCAAAAAAAAAAAAAAAAAAAAAAAAAAAAAAAAAAGAAATCAGCTTGTGGCCATGAATCTCAGAGCTGGGTCAGCTGGCTTAAGCTCATGGGGCTTGTGCTACAGGTCTAAAAATAGAAGTATAGATGCTTGGGCTGGAGCCTGGGCTCTGAGATGTGTGTCTCTGAGCCTGGGTGCCAATCAGAGCCCAGACATCCACACTGCTA
The DNA here is from genome assembly GCF_007399415.2 of Gopherus evgoodei. Taxonomy (NCBI): domain Eukaryota; kingdom Metazoa; phylum Chordata; order Testudines; family Testudinidae; genus Gopherus; species Gopherus evgoodei. The sequence goes on from NC_044324.1 coordinate 130,486,979, forward strand.
TTTTTAGACCTGTGTTGCGAGTCCAAGTCGGTTGAACCAGGACCTGAGACTCACTACCACTAGTCTTCTTTTGCAGTGTAGATACGCCTTTAGTGCCCAGTGAATTAGGCCCAGTGACTAATTTGCTGTTCACTTTGATACCATGTGGCTTAATTCAGATTTGGTCTAAACGTCTTTCTCCACTCAAAATATAGGAAACCAAATACTGTTTTGATTTTGGCCCACACTAAGGGTTACTCAGGGCTTGTCTGCGGTAACACCAGTGCAGCTGAACTAGTGCAGCTGCGCCGCTGTAGCGTGTAGTGAAGATGCTGCCTACGGCAACTGGAGAGCTTCTCCACTCGGCATGAGTTTGTACAGTGCCCAGCACTGTGGGGATGGGGCCTCTAGACTCTTCCACACAATACATATCGTAAATGGGCACGAAGACCCAGTCTGTACAGACCCGTGGACTTTCCCACCCTCCAGATTTGTATAGCCCCCATGTCACCAACTACAGCTGTGTTTGGCATGTTGTTAGTTACTGTGTTCAGAGACTACTATAAATATGCAGGGTTCAATTCTGGGCTGCATCTCCAAGGGGTTCAGCACAAAAGATGCAGCCTTGGTGTGGAGAGATGGGCAAATGTGGCTTGATGCAATATTTGTGCCCTTTGGATTCAGAGTTCCTCGAGGGGACAAAATGGTGCCCAGCAAAAATGAAAACAGCTGATGTAATTTCCCCTATCTGGTGATAATTTATGTCAACTCGTCCTGGGTTGCCTATTGGATGCAGCACAGCCTAGAATCCTCATAGTGCCATGTCCTGTGCGCAGCCCTGCCCCTGACACACTCCCTGGGCTAACTCTTGTGAGGGGAGCAGCATAGGGCCATTTCTGGAGCCCCTACTGTACCTCCATCAGGTGGATTCTCTCCCAGACCCTGATGGCACATTAATGACCCCTGTACACTGGTAGGGCAGCATATAAGGGCTGAAGTAGAGGAGAAAATCTGTCCTTGCAGTCTCTGCAGCTCAGTACTTTGAGGAGAATCATTAGAAACATTGCTGATAAGTTAAATGATAACATTTTATTAACAAAGCTAGGCCACCAGTAGGTCTGTACCATACAGCCCATGAGAACTGCTCATGCCTGCATCTTGGGTCTTCTCTCAGTGACCAGCCAGCCAAAGTGTCTCACATTTAGCTAATTGGGAGATGACAATACGCAGTCTACCTTCATCGTTCCATCTCCTGTTCATTGACCTGGTAAGCTAAGGCCTAGTCTACACTAGAAGAGGTTTGTTAGTTTAGCTCTACTGGCTACATCAGCAGAAAAGGGGTTTTTTGCAAGTATCGTTTTCATGGTTTTTGTGAATGAAACAAGCCATGCTACCAAGAGCACTTTTCACTGGTATAAATGTCTACACTAAAGCTGTTGCCGCTATAGAAATGTCATGAAAAATCAACCCTCTGACTAACATTACAATACCAACAAAAGTTTCTAGTGTAGATCTGGCCTAAATGACAAGATATCTCTGCAGAACTGTTTGCAAAACCAAGCTAGCCCAGGCTTAACATCTGATGTTTGCTGAAACTTCCATCTCTGTTCCAAGCTCTGCTAATATGCGTGCAGTGTGTTGGCAAGGCAAGCTAACTTCTGTGGCTTTTCTACACACAGCAACATCAGCTGCTGCTTGCCATGAGCTGCACGTGGTGTCATATTTTTATATTGCTTAATCTCACATTGATACACATACTGTACACTTTGGTCTTTAGTTTAGATCATGCCCTTAACATACATGTTGTTGATGACGCATATTCCAGTCCCTGGTTCTTGAAGAAATATCTCTATTTCCCCCGGCTGCCTCTTGTGTCTAGCCTGCGAGTTTGTTAATCTCACCTCCACCCCCATCTGTCTATCTCAATCTGCTTAGCTATTTCTTTCAGAGTGGTAGCCGTGCTAGGGTATGTCTACACTACCCGCCAGATCGGGGATCAATCTATCGGGGATCGATTTATCACATGTGGTGTAGACGCAATAAATCGATCCCCGATCGCTCTCTCATCGACTGCTGAACTCCAGCTTGGCAAGAGGCGGAAGCAAAGTCGATGGGGGAGCGGCGGCTGTCAATCTCGCACTATGAGGATGCGAGGTAAGTGATTCTAAGTCGATCTAAGATACGTCGACTTCAGCTACGCTATTCTTGTATTGATTTCTCCCTTCCCGTCCCATGTAGACCAGGCCTTAGTCTGTATCAGCAAAAAAAATAAAAAACGAGGAGTCTGTGGCACCTTATAGACTGACAAATTTATTTGGGCATAAGCTTTTGTGGCGTAAAACCCACTTCATCAGAGGCATGGAGTAGAACATACAGCATGATGAAATGAGGCATCTGATGAAGTGGGTTTTAGCCCACGAAAGCTTATGCCCAAATATATTTGTTAGTCTATAAGGTTCCACAAGAACCCCTTGTTGTTTTTAGCTATTTCTGTCATCTCTTTTAGTGAAGGTTGCAGTGTTTGGGGCAAGAATTTTGCTTCTATCATAAAGTATACTTCTCCTGCCATTAGAAAAGGAGGAAAATGGTTTTCTACCCCTTCTTTGTTTCTTTATGACCTATAAAGATGGCCTGAGAGGATTTGCTCCAGATTTACAGTGGTGTAACTGAGATCAGAATAGGTTCTCTTGTGTACTCTGATTTGCTCTTTTGCCAGTTTTGACTTCAATAAAATACATTTTTTTACTCTCAAAAACTCATTTTTGCCATGCTGCCTATATTGAATCTTGTTGACATGTATAAAAAAAATCCCAGTTTGTTGTTCCCCTTCCATGTTCTCTGTCTATCTTCACTCTGACTGTGAAATTGTTGGGGTAGGGATGGTCCCTTCTCATTTGTCTGGAAAATGCCTAGTACATGTGGGTGCTACTCAAACAAATAATTTTTTTTTTTAAACAGCTCTGATCTTAGGGCTGTGTGTGTGTGCGTGCGTGTGTGTGTGTGTGTGTGCGCGCGCGCACTTTTATTCTGATAGTGATAGTCCATACCATATTTTAGTAGATGCAACAGTTAATGATCTGTTTGTGGATTTACAACTGGCTCCTCTCTTTTTCCTTTGTGTGGTGTTTCAGCAGGCTTGTTTGCACCTTATAACACTCAGGCCTGGGCTACACTTCTAGGGGGGTTGAACTAAACAGGCAACATCAGCTATAGCGTAGCTGAAGTCAAAGTATCTTAGTTCGACTTACCTGGCAGTCCGCACGGCAGTTAGTCGACCACCGCAGCTCCCACATCGACTCCGCTTACTCCTCCTGCCTAGGTGGAACACAGGCATCAATTCGGGGATTGATGTATTGCGTCTAGACGAGACGCGGTAAATCAATCCCCGATACATCGAACACTACCCGCTGATCCGGCGGGTAGTATAGACATATCCTCAGTCTCTTATGGGGATGTTCCATCACTTTTAAATAGCTTCCTAGTTTAACACTGTAAACCCCACATGCTTATTCATGTTTATCTAATTGTCTCGTTTGTTGAGTGAGGGGAGGGGTTTGGTACGAGACTATACCAGTCTGAAAACTGAATTGGGTAACTAAGACTTGATGCCTTTGTATTGTGTTTCTTCTCAGCTCCTGAAGAGAAGGAGGCAATTAAAGGGCAATATGAAAAGCTCATGGATGCCTATGGCTGCTTGGGAGAGCTCCGGCTAAAATGTGGTAAGTAGCTTTTGGGATAAGGACAGTTGTTAGATGCCCAAACAAACATGGTTTAATCCCAGTGACCAGAGAGTTACCTAATTTCTGTCAGTTTTGGAAGACATTTGGGCTCTTGCTAAATATAACATTTTATTGATGCAAATGTATTTTTTATAAACTGTGCATTAGGTTAAAAGCACACTGTCAAGTATTATCTTAAGAGTTTTTAGATTAAGTATCTTGCTTTCCTTTGTTTCATAAGACCCTCTTAGCAACTTCTTGTTTTTCCTTCCACTTTTGTATAATACAAATGTTGATTTTTTTCCCCCTCCCTTCCTTTTGTTTTGAACTGAGCTAGTTTCAATAATGGCTCTTATGATTACTAAGGGCCCAGTTGTGCAAATGTCAATGTACGTGAATGACTTAACTCACATGAAAAGCCAAATTGACTTCAGTGGGTTGTCTTGCATGCATGAGTGTTTTCTGAATGAGCCCCATTATTTCAACTAACATACTGCAGAATATCATTATACATCAGCATTACTCTTAATTTTCATATGCTTTCAGGAATCTTGAATTAGCAAAGAAGTTGCTGCTACTCTCTACAACAGGAACATAAAATGATTTTTTGTAGTGCTGTAGGAACAGAGCCATATCTCACTGATTTGAGGGTGCTCAGTACCTTGCAGAATTGGGCCCAATAAAAATACATTTCAGTTCAGTGCTTAATGTGGTTTTAAACCAACATTTAAGTAGATGTTAGTGCTTGTAGAATGTGCCTCATTTACAGCTTTAGAGACTGAAATTCTCTATGTATAACGCAGGTAATAGCTGTACAGACTTTCCCACGCTGCCCTGGCAATGAGCCTTAACCTTGACTTGGAGGTGTGAGACTACTTCATTTGCATTCCACATCTACTCAGTCCTTGGCCTCTTTAATGAACCTGCCAACAGGGATAACAAACATAGTAATGGGTGAATGCCTGTATACTAGGAACTAATATAAGATTATTTACTTAGGCTTTGTCCATACTAGCACTTTTGTCAGTTGTTGGTCAGGGGTGTGAAAAAACACACCCCACGACCAACATAAGTTTCACCAACAAAAGCACTGGCGTTGTCAGCACTGTGTTGGCAGGAGAGCGTCTCTTGCCGACACAGTTACCACTGCTTGTTGAGGGTGGAGAGCTCTTTCCCACAAGCATAGTGTTATGCTATACAAATCACACAGGATCTTTTATAGAAGAAGGCAAAAACACTGCATTTATTGAAAATACAACAGTTAGCATATGCTTTTTAGTCACACACACACACAGAGTCGTGCCAGTTGATGTTTATAGTTACCAGTCTGTTGTACTTCAATTCAATCTAACAGGCAGTTAGATCGAACACGAGTGAGGAGCTGGGCTCTTGTCGGTTGCAATCCAATGCTCCAAGGCTTTGCAGGACTGAACCCAGAGTTCCATGGCAAAACCCCAGCTTTATAGGTATAAATTTTGAGTCCATGCATTTTGCAATGTCATCCTGTAATCATTAGTCCTTAAGAGGTGTTATCATTTGATGGTTATTGTCGGGCTTCTCGTCATTATCATCTATTTGTTGTCTCGCCTTCGGGGGTGCCTGCCTCACCTCTGAGGTCGTCAATGCTACTAACATGTTTAGCATAGGATACAATGGATTTTTTTTTATTGTCTCCTGGTCTTTCCAAGTCTCTCACTTTTTCTGGACATTTGTGATGGCTTTCACACCTTATCTTTTCCTGATGCATGCATTCTTCATTCACACAAACAGTCTCTTATAGAAACCTTCAAAGGTATACAGACAGCAGTATATATTCAGCAGACTACATTGTAAATAAAGCCTTGCTAAATCTTATAACTAAAACAATTCACATTGGGGCTTCAGGCCCTCAACATTCCTCTAATCTCCCTCCTTACCATGGATACAATACAACAGGGTTAGGCAACCTATGGCACGGGTACCGAAGGCGGCACACAAGCTGATTTTCAGTGGCACTCACATTGCCCGGGTCCAGGCCACTGGTCCAGGGGGCTCTGCATTTTAATTTAATTTTAAATGAAGCTTCTTAAACATTTTAAAAACCTTATTTACTTAACTAAACTATTGTTTTATGTAATGTATTATAGAGTTATACAAAGAGACCTTCTAAAAATGTTAAAATGTATTACTGGCATGCAAAACCTTAAATTAGAGTGAATAAATGAAGACTCGGCACACCACTTCTGAAAGGTTGCCGATCCCTGCAATACAAGATCCTGTCTCTTACTTACTAAAACCTTAAAACAAAGAAATGTATATTTAACTAGAGTGCCTAATTTGTAATACATATAGGAAACCATAGTAGACATTATAACTTATCCTAAAACAAAAGGGTGACCATAATCAGTTGTTCTGGTCTGTTGTTCCATTCTGCTATTCAAAAAGGGTGGCTGGCAGGATAAAATCAAATCATACATTAATTCTTATAGTGCTATATAAAATCCTGCTCCTACAATAGAGTGGCTACACAGGAGACCTTACAGTGGCATTGTGTAGACATAGCCTAGCTCATTACTTATAGGACACTGAACAGCTGTTAGGGGCTAATGACTTCAATTTGAATGGATTTGAAGTAGTTATTTACAGATGAACACTCCATATCATGGTGTAAATCTGCAGATCCGTCTCACTACTTGAAGCAAGAAGGGGATTTTTTGTTTGTTTTGTTCAGTTTCTTGTGAGGTAATTGAGCAATTCTGTTAAATTGAATGTCAGTTTTGTTCATGCTCTTGAAAATAAAATAGAGAGTGTATGGTCCATTTTTCTTGGCATTCCTGAGAGGAATTTATTTATTTATTTGTTGAGAAAATCTAGTTATTTCTGGTGACTATGACCTGAGAAATTCCCCCTGTAGAGCTCTGCCAGTGCATGTCTATCTGGTCCGAATTTTACCTCTGTACTGTTCCTGTTCAAAGCCACTTCTGAAGAGAGACTGCCAAAAATTCTGTTGTTGGGTTGATAATAAGGACTGACTGCAAGTTATATTTGCATAGTTCTCTTTAAAAAAAAGCCACAGAGGGCTGTACTTAAATAGAACAGACCAAAGGTTCCCAAGTGTTTCCCAGGGCAGATTAGAGAGAGAGAGTGTCATTTGCGTGCCTGCTCTCATTGGTAGTTGGGGTACCATTTTTCTCTGGTCCCAAATACGTGACTTCACAATCCCTACAGCAATTGCTTCCATGGAAAAGTGAGACCAGGAAGATATTTAATGTATTTTTCACTTCTTTTAATGCATTTTAACAGCTGGAAAGAAGGAGAACAGCGCAATGCAACCAGCCCGCTCTCTGCAGTGCACCAGTGTTTTGCAGACCACAGTTCAGGAACCTATGGAATAGGCAGTGACAGAGTGGTCTATTTGACCAGTTGGTCACTATGGGAAACCTGCAAGCAAATCAGCACCTTTTGTGAGTGCTAAATTAGCCAAAAATATTTTGAAAATACTCTACTCTTCAAAGGCATACACAAAAGAGCGTATTTGCCAAGCTGAGAAACAATCTTTTGTAGGAAATACAAAATGTGTCCGGGAGCTCTCCGGGCAATGAATTAACCTGTAAATACCAGTACTTAAGGATCAGTATAAGTCTTAAGTCTCCTTGTCTACAGAAGTTTAGTGTACTCCATTTCTACCTGCCAAGGAGAGGAGAATAGAGGCTGCTTTTTACATTGCCTTGCCTTTGCACAAGAATGCTGATGGACCCTGTGAAGCTGCTCACAAAGTTAATGTTTCCCAGAAATGACAGCATTCGCTCGTGTGCACTTATGTCAGTTTGGATGACTCACTAGATTCCCCGTTTTCTTTTTGTTTGGGAGGAGCTGTAATAGCATTAACAGCTGAAGGTTTCTGTGCTGTGCTTCAGCCAAGATTTTGCTTCTCAAGGCAGGTTTAGCAGTGATGTTTATTTTAAGCAGTATGCTAACGCTGGGTTTATGGTATTGTACAGCATACTGTTCAGATGCAGTAGTGCCAGTAAAAGATATGCATACTGTATAAGGTAAATTCTGAACACTGTCAACTATGGGGGTTGCTTTATTTGATGAAATAACAGATTTCTCTTCTGAGGAATATTTTCTGTGTATGGATATATATACATATGCTAAAATGTAAGAGATTTTCACAGGTACAAAGGACAGGTAGGTGCCCAGCTTCAATATGTGCCTTTAAAAAGTGCCTCCTTAAAGTCTAGCATCAGTGCTTAGAGGGACGAAGAAAAGTTTTGTGATTAAAACACTGGGTTGGGATTTGGGAGATGGAGTTCTGACTTCACTTATTCTCTGAGCCTAGACTCTCAGTCTGTAAAATGGGGATAATAGTACTTCACCGAGAAGAGGTGAGGATATGTGTGTTGATGACAGTGAGGCACTTGGCTACCATAGGGCTGGGAGCCATATAAATAGATTATGGATCTATTACAGGAGTGGATGGGTGAGATTCTGTGGCCTGCAATGTGCAGGAGGTCAGACATTAGATGATCATAATGGTCCCTTCTGGTCCCAAAGTCGGTAAGTCTGTGAGGAGGGTTTTTTATTTAAAAATTAAATTTAAATTCAGTCCCCATAACAATGGGGATTAATAGAACCCTCGATACAGATAGTTGCTGTATAAATTGTCAGTGAAGATAGCTTGATGAAGCCCAGTGAACAACTGCAGTTCACAAAAGAAAATGGGATACTTGGGTGCAATAACATAAGGCTAGAAAAAATTTTTCTGAAAAATACTGTATTTTATCAAGCAGAGATAAATGTTTTAATTAGAAGTCCAGTGTCCTTTGATCACCTTACCTTGAAATATAGCGGAGACTGAATAGGAGGAGATGATTGGGTTGTGGGATTTTCATATAACGAGAGTGAAAAAACGTGAGTGATTTCACTTGGAAAAGGAAAACGAGAAGAGTAGATTGAGGTATTCACAGCAATGTGAATTGAGAATGAGAATTGACTAGTTTCTCCTTTTTACTGTATTTCATAATAGAAAGCTTTGACATCTATGACATACACTGTGGGAGAAAATGAATAACAAGAGTCATATACGCAGGTTTAATACAGAAGCCACATTTATTGATATCAGCAATGTTCCAGAATTATGCTTCCTGGGGTATCCTCACTGAATCTTGGTCAAGGCAGCTGATTTCATAGGAGCTGAACAAAAAGTATAAAAGTTAATTTTGTCGTATTGTCTTGCTGAATGTTCTCCCAGACTCACCCTCCCACACACAGCATTCAGCGCATATTTCTGTGAATAGCTGAGTTTTCCCATTTGCTTTAAAGGTTCTCTTTACAGCCAACTATGATTATTATAGTTCACCACTGGGCTACATAATGATCTCAGTTACTATACATCAAATTTACACCTGGATAACTGTGTTCAGAGTTTAACTCATTATCCCTGAAAGGATAGTTTTCTTGTGTTTGCTCTAGTGAAATGGAAAGTGGACTCCTCCATCTTTCTCAGATGTTTTTATTTTCTATATCTGACTTTGAGGCATCTGGGGGCTTGTCTACATCTGAAAGTTGCAGCGCTGGTGAGGGAGTTACAGCGCTGCAACTTTGAGGGTGTACACATCTGCAGGTGATCACCAGCGCTGCAACTCCCTGTTTGCAGCGCTGGCCGTACTCCCGTTTTGTCTCGGGTGTAGAGGATCCAGCGCTGGTGATCCAGCGCTGGTAATGCAATGTAGACACTCACCAGCGCTTTTCTTGACCTCCGTGGAATAAGCAGGTATCCCAGCATACCTGAGGATACCTCTCTGGTAATCAAGAAAACTCCTCTGCCCTGTGCTCACCTGACCCCTCCTTTAAATGCCCCGGGAAATTTCAAAAATCACCTTCCTGTTTGCTCAGTCAGGCGTGGAGTGCAATTAATCAATCAATCATTCAGCGACCATGCCTCCACGCAACAAACGAGCCCCAGCATGGACCAATGCAGAGCTGCAGGATCTAATTAGTGTGTGGGGAGATGAGGCTGTTCAAACACAGCTGCGCTCCAGAAGGAGAAACTACGATACCTATGGTCAGATATCGCAGTCGATGACGAGAAAGGGCTACGAACGGGATGCCTTGCAATGCAGAGTAAAAATTAAGGAGTTGAGGAGTGCATACTGCAAAGCCCGTGAGGGAAACCGACGCTCAGGAGCAGCCCCCACAACCTGCAGGTTTTACAAGGAGCTGGATGCCATACTTGGGTGTGACCCCACCGTGAATCCCAGAAGCACGATGGAGAGTTCAGAGCAGGGAGAAGTTGGGGATGGTGTAGAGGATGAATGCAGTGATACTACTGGCGTTGAGGGGGACACCCCGGAGTCTCAGGACTCAGGCAGCCAGGAGCTCTTCTCTAGCCCTGAGGAGACTAGCCAGTCGCAGCAGCTGGAAGCGGACTTTGATGAGGAAGCTGAGGATTGTGCTCGTGGTAAGTATATTGCAATGCTTTGTGATAGCAGGATTTTCGTTATGGCTGACTGCATGCATGCCTAAACTTGGAAAAGCCCATTGATTTGATCTATGACATCTGTGTAATCTGCCTGAGTAATCTCTTGAAAAGTTCCAGCTAGATCTTGGGCAATGTGCTTTAACAAGTTGATAGGTAGAGCCACCGTGGTCCCTGTCCCGTTCAGGCTAACTCGTCCGATCCACTGTGCAGCGAGGGTTGGGGGGACCATGGCCGCACACAGGCGAGCTGCATAGGGGCCAGGGCGGTATCCGCATTCCTGTAGAAGACCCTCCCGCTCTTCCTTGGTAACACGCAGCAGTGATATGTCTGGCATTATGAAAGCCTGTGGATAGTTTAGGGATAATTGAGGGCAGGTAGCTAGAAGCACGGCTCCCCAGCGCAAGGCGGTCTTTTTCCTCTGCCCCAATCCACCCCCCCCCCTTCCCAGCACGTAGGCATCCAGGCGGGGTGCTTCTTCCTCACCTGCCCTGCTGTGTGCTCTGTCCGTCCCCCACCCCCCCTTCCAAACGTGAAACCTGCTCTGCGGTGTGCTCTGTCCGTCCCCCACCCCCCCTTCCAAGCGGGAACAGTGTCCTGCGGGGTGCTTCTTCCTCACCCGGCCCCCCTTCCAAGCAGGAACCAAGGCATTCCACTAACAGGAGAGAATTTTAAGCAAAAGTACTCACCCCACTGCTAGACATGTCTTAGCTTTCTTGAACTGTACAGTGTTATGTGAGGTATGTGAAAGGGATGCTACCTACAGTTTTCAGTGTCCTTCAAAAGTTGATAATAAACAATGATGCCCCTGTGTTTTACATGTCTCTATCTCTATTTTTTCTAGGCAACTCGAGTAATGCAGCTGTGTCACCAGCCTCACGTAGATTGCAGAATTTGAGGCGCAACCCTAGGAAATCAAAAGAGGAGCTGATCAAGACCGTTCTGAACCACTACAACAGGGAAAGTAGGAAGACTGAGGAGTGGAGAAAAAGTTTGCAGGAATGGAGGCTGACTGAAAGCAGGAGACAGGAATTGTCTGCCAAAAGAATAGCCAGGCAGATGATGAGACTCCTGTCTCGCCAAACCAAGTCTTTTGAGTCTCTTGTAGCCATGCAGACAAATATATACCGTGATAGCCCACAGCCTTCCCAAAGCACTGTTCCTTGTCCCCCTGTGTATCCTCAAAATAGCTTTATGCAGCACCCAGTTCCTTATTATCATCAGCTGCCCCCAACACCTCTAAGATCACCTAGTAACCAAGATATGTTTAATTCTTACCCAGTGCACTCCACCCCCATCATTCTGCAGCAAAGTAATGGTGAGTTGCATCAGACGGTTACAACTGAGTAAAATAGGAAATAGTAAAACATCTGAATGTACTGTGAACTACCCATACCCCCTTTCCTGTTTTTTACTGTATGACAAATAAAAGGATTTGGTTTGTATTTCTTTCCCTATGTTTTATTGGTGATAGAAATGGTTAATTATACACAGCAAGGTAAAGCAAAGCACAACACATGCACCAAACATTACTGCTGGTTCTCAGCATCAAATTGCTCCCTTATAGCATCCCTAATCCTTGAAGCCCTTTCCTGGGCCTCCCTATTAGCCCTGCTCTCTGGCTGAGCAAACTCATTCTCCAAACGTCTAACCTCGGAGGTCCATTCCTCACTGAACCTTTCACCCTTCCCTTCACAAATATTATGGAGGGTGCAGCACGCGGATATAACAGCGGTAATGCTGCTTTCCATCAAATCTAGCTTCCCGAACAGACTGCGCCAGCGGGCTTTCAAACGGCCAAAAGCACGCTCCACAGTCATTCTACAGCGGCTCAACCTGTAGTTGAACCGTTCCTTGCTCCTGTCAAGCTTCCCCGTATATGGTTTCATGAGCCATGGCATTAATGGGTAAGCGGGGTCTCCCAGAATCACGATGGGCATTTCCACTTCCCCTACTGTTATCTTGTGATCTGGGAAAAAGGTCCCGGCCCTAAGCCTCCTGAACAGGGCACTGTTCCTAAATACGCGTGCATCGTGCACCTTTCCAGGCCATCCAGAGTAAATGTCAGTGAAATGCCCATGGTGATCCACAAGCGCTTGCAGAACCACAGAGAAGTACCCCTTGCGATTAATATACTCCGATGCCAGGTGGGGTGGAGAGATAATAGGAATATGCGTCCCATCTACTGCCCCTCCACAGTTAGGGAAGCCCATTTCTGCAAATCCATCTAAAATGTCCTGCACGTTCCCCAGAGTCACGGTTCTTCTTGTCAGTGTTCGATTAATGGCCCTGCAAACTTGCATCAGCACCATTCCAACGGTGGACTTTCCCACTCCGAACTGGTTCGCCACCGATCGGAAACAGTCTGGAGTTGCCAGCTTCCAGATTGCAATAGCCACCCGCTTCTCCACAGAAAGGGCATCTCTAAATCTCGTGTTCATGCGCCGCAGGCTGGGGGCGAGATCATCACAAAGTCCCATGAAAGTGGCTTTCCTCATACGAAAGTTCTGCAGCCACTGCTCGTCATCCCATGACTGCAGGACGATGTGATCCCACCACTCAGTGCTGGTTTCCCGAGCCCAAACGCACCGGTCCACGGAGCAGAGCACGTCTGTTATTGCCACTAGCATTGTACTGTCTGCATATTGATGCGATTCAGTACCATCGTCCCACTCCTCAATGTCAGTCACACGCACATTTAGCAGCCTAAGGATTAGATCAACAGTAAGGCGAGATGTGCTGGCAATAGTCATTAGTAAGGTATTCAGTACCTGAGGATCCATTCTTGAAAGATAATGCAGAAAAACCGCTTTAGAGTCACAATGCTGCCACAGTGCTCCGCATGTGTACCAAAGCAACGCTGGCCGTTGGAACAGGAACAGGAAGCAGAAGGACAATCACACTTCCTTCCCCTTCCCACAAGCCCCAGCGCCGCTTTGGGACGAGGTGCCCTGTGGGATAGCCGCCCACAATGCATCACTCCCTACAGCGCTGCAGTGTGGCCACATCTAACAGCACTTGCAGCGCTGCTAGCAGTAAGTGTGGACACTCTGCAGCGCTGGCCCTATACAGCTGTACTAATACAGCTATAACAACCAGCGCTGTAAAGTTTTAGATGTAGACATGGCCTGGGTCTGGCCATTGTGGGAGACAAGATACCAGACTAGATGGGCCAGGGTCTGATCCATTATGGCTGCTTCTGTGTTCCTAAACATCTGTTAGCACTGTAGTGATGAGAATGTCATTCCACATGTGCGTTGTAACGGCTGGAATGAAGCAGGAATGTAGATGTTATCCACTTGTAAAGTAAATTCTAATTTTTGTTTAAACAACAATTTAAGTGAAGATTCAGAGTTTCTAAGGCAAGAGCTACTTTAAAAGTTCCACTGCTGGCATTGTTGCTTGTGCAAATGTGAAGTGCATATTAAGACCTGGAGCTCTTTGATTACTCTTCAAGGTTTCCTTTTCTAGGTTGCTTTAAATTGTTTCTTTTCTGCTGGCTCTGTGTATCAAACGCTCTGTAGCTGTTTAAGCTGCATATAATATGCTTTCTACTAGTGACCTGGGATGTTGATATAAAGGAGACTTTTACCATATTTTTCTCTTTTTCTTCCAGCGTATTTGCATTCTTTTGTCATCTAAGATTTTTTGTTTTGAGAAATAGGGCTGGATTTTGGCCTTTCACTCCATAGGTGTGCAAGGAACCTCCTGGCCACAAATGAAGGCTGGCCACAATTAGAGTACGTGCAGTCCCCTGAGTACAAGGTTTGCTTCTGACTAGCACTGCTAGCAAATGAAAACTGCAGGGAATTGATTCAGGGTTAACTTTCCTTCTGATCTTAAAGGAATACTGGCTGCCTTGTAGAAATGTTTTTCTTCTAATCTTCAAGCCAGTTACATCTGATAAAGCAACAAATGTCTATGTCATGTCTGCAGTAGTTTTTTAATTCTCCTGCTTGTGTATTCAGTAAAACAAGGATAAACCTTCTGACTGATGTTCAGCTGCTCCTAAGTTGGTTCCTCACACATGTGCACAGTGCTGATGCAGCAAGAGGGATCAAAAATGAAACACATCATGTAGTTTTGATGTGATTTATACTAATATGGTAGTTCAGTTATTTGCAATTTTTCAATCAAAGTTTTATTTGGAATCCCAAGGGATGCAACATTAAAATATTATGACAGAAATAAAATGGATAGAGAGCTACACATGTGAAAAGTTAAGGTTAGTGACACTAACAGTATTCCTCTATTTTGAAAATAAAAAATTGGGGAAAGTACCATATGGATCTACGGGGATGGTAGTATGTGTCTTATTTTAATTTCTCTCCCCTCGTGATTACAGTATCTGCTGTATATCTTTTTATCAGTGTAAGTTCCGTGGCTTGAAGCCATTCCCTCTCTGCTGGCAAAATATCACAGCATTAATGCCAATCTGTGGTTCAGGAAAATTTGTAAACCATGAGCCCGTGAGAATTCCGGGTTGTCATCAGTTCACATACTGTAGGAAATAGGCTGCCATATGACAAGCTGATTTTATTTTTTTCGAACAGGAAGCTCTCTGTGGCCTTTTCTTTCGTGGAGACTTACTACATAATAAAAGTGAAATTGTTTAGAGCCTAGAAAACCATCCTGTAAAATCTTGTTAGATAAATTCTTTATTTCCACCCAGTCAATCAATAATTACCCAGCACGTTAGCAGTTGTAAATTTCAGGAACAGAAAAAATCAGCTTTTAATTTGTTAACCTAGAAGTATCTTGCATATTAACAACAACAACAAATAGATTTAGCAGTGTAAACGAAAGCTATGTCTACACTACGCAGCTTTTGACGACACAGTTGCGCTACAGCCCTGCCACTAAAAGGCGTGCAGTGTAGCCGCTGTTTGTCAGCGGGAGTGCTCTCTCCTGCCGGCAAAGCGCTGTTCGCACCAGTGCTTGTCGTCAACAAAACTTTTGTCTTTCGGAGGGTGGAGAAGGTGGGTAACACCTCTGAATGAAATATTTTTGTCTTTCATGCCAGTGTAGACAAAGCCTAAGGGCTTGTTTACATCAGAAAGTTGCAGCGCTGGTGAGGGGGTTACAGCGCTGCAACTTAGGAGGTGTACACATCTGCAGGGCACCACCAGCGCTGCAACTCCCTGTTTGCAGCGCTGGCCGTACTCCCGTTTTGTCTCGGGTGTAGAGGATCCAGCGCTGGTGATCCAGCGCTGGTAATCAAGTGTAGACACTTACCAGCGCTTTTCTTGACCTCCGTGGAATAAGCAGGTATCCCAGCATACCTGAGGAAGCCTCTGGTAATCAAGCTGGTCTCCTTCCCTGGCTTGCTCTCGCGTTCCCCGAACCCCGAGCAAGCAGGTCTCCTTCCCTGAGGTTTGCTGGGTGGTTCCGGGAATGCGAGAGCAAACCGCGGCGAAGCTGGTCTCCTTTCCCGGTTTGCTCTCTCGTTCCCCGAACCCCCGAGCAAGCAGGTCTCCTTCCCTGCGGTTTGCAGGGGGGTTCGGGGAACGCGAGAGCAAACCGCGGCGAAGCTGGTCTCCTTCCCCGGCTTGCTCTCGCGTTCCCCGAACCCCGAGCAAGCAGGTCTCCTTCCCTGAGGTTTGCTGGGTGGTTCCGGGAACGCGAGAGCAAACCGCGGCGAAGCTGGTCTCCTTTCCCGGTTTGCTCTCTCGTTCCCCGAACCCCCGAGCAAGCAGGTCTCCTTCCCTGCGGTTTGCAGGGGGGTTCGGGGAACGCAAGAGCAAACCGCGGCGAAGCTGGTCTCCTTTCCCGGTTTGCTCTCTCGTTCCCCGAACCCCCGAGCAAGCAGGTCTCCTTCCCTGCGGTTTGCAGGGGGGTTCGGGGAACGCGAGAGCAAACCGCGGCGAAGCTGGTCTCCTTTCCCGGTTTGCTCTCTCGTTCCCCGAACCCCCGAGCAAGCAGGTCTCCTTCCCTGCGGTTTGCAGGGTGGTTCGGGGAACGCGAGAGCAAACCGCAGCGAAGCTGGTCTCCTTTCCCGGTTTGCTCTCTCGTTCCCCGAACCCCCGAGCAAGCAGGTCTCCTTCCCTGCGGTTTGCAGGGTGGTTCGGGGAACGCGAGAGCAAACCGCGGCGAAGCTGGTCTCCTTTCCCGGTTTGCTCTCGCGTTCCCCGAACCCCCCTTGAAGCCGCCCAACAGCGCTGCAGTGTGGCCACATCTAACACCACTTGCAGCGCTGGTTGCTGTAAGTGTGGCCACTCTGCAGCGCTGGCCCTATACAGCTGTACTAATACATCTGTAACAACCAGCGCTGCAAAATTTTAGATGTAGACATGGCCTAAGGCTGAAACCCTGGAAAGACTTGTGTGTGCTTGATTTTAAGTGTGGGTAGTCCCATTGCTTCAGTGAAACTATTCCTGTCTTTAAAGTTAAGCACATACATAAGTCTTTGTAGGAGCAGAGCCCAAAAGCTGTGTAGCTATTCTCACATTAAAGCAACTATTTAAAAAAAAAAAGGCAGGGGGCAGTTGAGGTGATGTATACCAGAAGAGGAATCATATTTTTTAAAAAAAGTTTTAACTGGAAATAAATGAAGTTGATTTTGATTTATTGCTGGGTTCAGAATGAGATGTACTCATAGTTGTTATAATCAGACATGTATGGCCTAACTGCTCCTGGTAAGTACGGCAACTAGAGGAGTCGGCCCTGCAGCTGGTAATGCTACTATTGCAACACAAGATGGTATTTCAAACAGCATGATTGGGTAAATAAAACTTTTGTTTTATTCTCTGGGTCTGTGTTTTCAGTCCAGCAAAATGTCTCAGTGAAATGATGAATGGACATGGTTCAGTCTAGGCTCGCATCACAAATGCAGCAGATGTAATTAGAGACCACTTCTTTTTTTTTTTTTTTTTTTTTAGGGGGAGGGGGGAATTGGCAGCCTGTGCTTGGGGAGAGGCCCAAGAGTGAGATAACACAGGGAGCAAGTTTTCTTAGAACTGAGAGAAGAGCATTTCCAAAGCTAAGCTGAAAGTGCTGACAAAGAAGGAAAGGGGTGGAGCAAGTATGGAGGAAGCTGCATCAAAATGTGCATGGGAAACTAGCTGGTGACCCAGCAAGCATCTGAACCCTGAAAAAGAAGAGTTGATTTTTTTTTTTAAGGGTGGAGAGTATAGTAAGTCTGACTCTCAGGGCTTGGTTTTTCATGATTGGGGACTGGTGGTTTTGAGGCCATGCCTAACTCCAGGCTCGAAAGAGACATGATTTATAGTTTGAGAATGGTATTATATTGATAGCATTCTTATTGTTGTGCATGTTTCTGAAAGCTTGAGAAGCGAGCTCTTCACCTCCGCTCTGGCCCCTGTACTTTGCATAAAAGGGCCGGAGTGGCCTAGGACTGTCAAAGCTCCATCTCCATCCAGTGAGGATTCCCCCAGGACAAACATTGTGAGACAACCTTAAGGCTGCCTACTGGGGATCCCTTTGCAAGCTCTGGTGTAGGTGGCATGTTGGAAGGGGAGGGGTCACAGCACTGGAGAGTCTAGGGTGTGCTGTGCCCCATAATGTAGCCTTGGGAAGCTGCTGTAAATTAGAGAGGCCTTCAGGGCTGCCTAAGATGGTATGTCTACAGAGCCTGTGGCAGAGCAACCCTCCCAGCCTGGGACGACAGACTTGGGCCTGCAGGGCTAGTACTTTAAAAAATATCTGTGCACTTCTAAGTTGCAGCTTGGGCTCTGATGCCTAGGGTGGGGTTGGGTGTGAGCTTCAGAGCCCAAGCTGCGATGTCTACACAACTGTTATTAGTGCAGTAGCACCAGCCCCTGAGCCCAAGTCCATCTACCTAGGCTGGGAGTTTACTTACTTGTAAGTTTCTCAGACCTGAAGAAAAGCGCTGTGTAAACTCGAAAGCTTGTCTCTCTCACCAACAGGAGTTGGTCCAGTAAAAGATGTTGCCTCACCCACCTTGTTTCTCTTATACCTTTAAAGTAAACAGAGAAGCCTTGCAGTAGAGAATGCTTAAACTGCATATCGTGGGCCTGCTCTAGCTCCTATTGCAGTTGGTGGCAAAATCACTAGGCCACGTCTAGACTCGGAAAATAGGATGTTAACAACAAATATGACTTTAAACAGGACATCACACCTTCTGTAGACAGGGCAAGTAATGTTTAAAAACATGTTAGCTAGTTTCGGTCAACCTGAGGCTCCCATCTAGTGTGGACTGGCTAATGACCTGTCTTCTAGACACAGTGCTTCAGTGGGAACAGGATGAGGCCCTCCTCAAACATCTGGGGCCCCAGGGTGGGTTGCACATCTCAGATGCTTTCGTATTTAAAAAAAAGAAAAAAGTCTAATATCTCTGGCAAAGAAATAGTGAAATATCTTGGGTTAGATTCTGTTAGGGTGACCAGATAGCAAGTGTGAAAAATCAGGAGGGGAGGTAATAGACTGCCTATATAAGACAAAGCCTCTAATTTTGGGATATCTGGTCACCCTAGATCAGGGACGGGCAAACTTTTTGGCCTGAGGGCCGCATTGGGTTTTGGAAATTCTATGGAGGGCTGGTTAGGGGAGGGGGGGCATGGCCCAGCCCCAACCCCCTATCCACCCCCTCCTGCTTCTGCCCCCCTGATGGTCCCCCAGGACTCCTGGCCCATCCAACCCCCCTGTTCCTGATGGCCCCCCAGGACCCCTGCCCCATGCAACCCCAGCTCCCTGTCCCCTGACTGCCCTGCTGCCCCACCCAACCCCCGCTCCTTCCTGACTGCTCCCCCACCCCCGGGACCCTTGTCCCCATTCAAAACCCTTGTTCCCCACCCTCTGACCTCCCTAACCCCTATCCATGCCCCTGACCAGCACCCCAAACTCCCATGTCCTCTATCCAACCCCCCAGTCCCCTGCTCCCTGTCCCCTGACTGCGCTACTTGGAGCACCAGTGGCTGGTGGCGCTACAGCCGCGCCGCCCGGCTGGAGCCAGCCACGCACCGCACAGCATAGAGCACCGGGTCAGGCCAGGCTCTGCAGCTGCACTGCCCCAGGATCCTGCCGTCCCGCCACCCAGAGCACTGCGCCAGCCGCGGCGTGAGCTGAGGCTGTGGGGAAGGAACTGGGGGTTAGCCTCCTGGGCCAGAAGCTCAGGGGCCGGGCAGGAGGGTCCCGCGGGCCATAGTTTGCCCACCTCTGCCTAGAGTCTGTGCTATGCATCTAAAGCTATCGTAGCTTTAAGCTATCTTTACACCTTTCCAGTTGTGGTGGCTCCACAGGGTGGTGCATTGCCTGGCATAACTTTGGGCATATCCACATAGCCTGTGTGGCAGCAAGCCTCCCATCTTGCCTCTCTAATATCCTGGGACTGACACGGTTACACCACCAGTGCATACAACGTTAAAGATAAGTATGCAGCACCTGGTGTTGACTGTCAGAGCATCTCCCCTCACGTTGGCAGATGTTTCAGTAACAACATTTTGGGAGCCTCAGTAAAATACATACAATTACATTTGTAGTTTACTAACGCTAACATTATGAGCAGCAGATCTCTTCACATTGCAAACAGGATCAAGAAAGCAACCATCAGACAAAAGAGACCCATAGCTTCAGACAGGGCGAATCCCAAGATAGCATATGAAAACAGCTGCTGCTTCAAAGAGGGATTTCTGGCATAACCAATGATTAGACTACCAAAGACGGTTCCGATACCAGCACCAGAACCAGCCACTCCTACTGTGGCAGCGCCAGCACCAATAAATTTGGCAGCAGTGTCAATGTCCCTGCTGACAGCACTGGTCTGGAACTCTCTAAGTGCTACTTGGAAGACAGCATTCTGGGCTCCATTAAGTGTTGAGCTGCCCTCTCCAGTCCTGACCTCTGGCCTAGACAACACTGATGCGGAAATTGGTCTGTACAAGACTCTTGATCCTGCACGGATCAGGGCCGGGGAGGAGGCGAGCTTCACGCAGGCGAACATGGCAGAGGGCTGCGGGCTGGCGCTGTGTCCCCGGGGCCTCCTCGGCGCTGGAATCCGCCAATGGGCTGTTTACAATACACCCTGCTTCCATTGTATTTTTTGTTTGTATTTCCCCTCTGTGGTTCCTCGAGCGTTTTCTCTAGGCTCCCAGCTCCTCAGCCGCCACCTCTCTTGGGCAGAAACCAAATACCCACATCTTTCTCCTTCCTGAGTGGGGGTTTTGCAGACTGGTTTGCAGGGTTCCTTCTGATGCTTGATATCCCCAGCAATCCAGACTGCCTACGCATGCCAGCGTCTGTGCTTTGATTTCTCTTTAAAGGCTATGAATAACTGCAATTGCCAGCAGTCACAGATTGCCACACTGTTCTTTATAAGCAGGCATATTTATTCTTAAGGTGAAAGCATTATAGAGAAAACGTATAAAAACATAGACATTCGTAGACTCATGCTAAAAGCTTACCAGAAGTCACCCATCAGTCTTTTGGGGGGCCTCAAAACCCTTCCAGCTTTTTCCCAAAAAGGATTGAGGCCTCCCCTGGACAGAAAGTCCTGTCCATTTGCTGGATCAGAAAGAAGTCTCTGAGTTGGCTTAAACTCCAACTTTTAATCCAAAAGTCCTTTCTTTGTCTTTTGGTCTCTGGAGAATCCAGTTTGAACTAGTATATGTGAGCCCCTTCAAGTGATGGTACTTCTTTGGAGAATTGACTACCTGAGTTAATTTGCCCCACTGTCCTTAGTTCCTGAAAGAGCTGTGGTCATCCTCCCGCATGGAATTATATACAGTCCCTGGCCAAGAATGATACATAAACTTAATACAGTAAGATCTCCCAAAGATATTGGTGGAAATTGCCATATCTGTCTCACCCACCACACAGCCATCAGTTTGTCACTGCCACCTCCCTCATGCTGAAACTGACTATAACAATTTATGTTTATTTGTGTTTCTTTACAGGATCACTTAATGCTGCCCCCAAACTCCTACCTGTGGGCCAGATCCTCAGCCGATTTACACCAGCTGAGGACCTGGCTCATAGTCGGTAAGCAACCCAGAACAAGGAATATTTTTCTGGATCCTCTCTTAGATGCCACAGAATAGTGTGTGATCAAGTGTGGTTAACCATTAAGCTAAATGATGTAATCTCCTGGTTTTAATCCTTTATAATTATGCATAGTCAGTTGCAAAGTAAGTGGGAATAAAATACAGGGTTATTACCATTTCTAACACTCAAAGCTATAGTACTAGCTAAGAAAATATAACATATGTGCTTAACAACGCCCCCCACCGCCAAGAATGGGAACATGGTGTACCCTTGTTAACAGAAAAAAACACTATGAAAATCACTTTTTATAAATAACCACCTACATTTGCCTTTATTGTGAACTAAACTCTGCAGAACAGCATGAATAGATTCAAACAGTCCCATGCTTCCTGCTGAAGTCCCACACATATGTTCTGGGCTCCCCAAATATTCCCCTTAAGACAGATTTTCTCCCCTGTTCTGATGTCTGAAAATAAGAGTCGAGGGGAGTGTCAGTGCTTAAATGCCTTTTTATCGAAGCCTGATTCCCTACTACAGATTTATGTCTACACTACAGAGTTTTGTCGACAAAAGTTATGCTGACGTACAGCCACACTTTAATTGAACTGCTGTTGTATGTCCACCCTATGCTCCTTGTGTCGGCAGAGCGTAACCACATTAGCAGCTATTGCATCGACACAGAGTAGTGCACTGTGGATAGCTATCCCACTGTGCAACTGGCTGCAGGGTGCTTTTGGAAGGGTTTGCAAAGCCTCGTGGAGCAGGTACAGTCACATGTTGCAAGTTCCTCAATCCCATTGTTCCATGGGCATCCTAGTAGATTCCTAACTGCTTTTCAACTGAAGTGTATATGGGTAGGAGGAAGGAGGAGAGAGTGTGACAGGGAGTGTGTGTGTGTTGGGTTGGGGGAGGGGAGACAGAGACAGATTGTATGTTGGGGGAGGGTGTACGTGAGAGAGACGGAGTTTATGCTGGGGGAGAGTGGGTGTGTTGGCATGCTGTCTTTTTAAGTTCAGACAGCAGCCAGAAGCAGTCGGTCCTGAGGCAGGGGAGGGGGACACCCCCACACACACCAGACCCACCTCCCATCCTGGCTCAGCACAGCAGTCCCTCCCCCCTTCTGCCAGGGTAGCAGCAGCCTGCCTGCTGCTGTGTTCCTGGTGCAGGGGAGAGCAGGGTTCCAAGTTGCTCTTTGCTGCCAGAGTGGCATGCTCAGCTGTCAGAACTTACTGAAGCTTTGAAAGAGGAGGGGTGCATGCCTGAAGGGCAGCCAAGTTCACAACAGTGAGCAGAGTGGTCACGGCAGGCATCATGGGATACTGGGGAAGGCCAGTTAAGTTGACATAATGAACGGCAGCATCTACACTGACGCTTTGTCACTTTGACTTTGACACCAAAAGCTTTGTGCCTCTCGTCGAGGTGGTTTTATTTTGTCAGCAGAACAGGAGAGTTTTACTGACAAAAGTAGCATTGTAATGCATACACCTCCATTGTTTTGTTGGCAAAAGCTGCCTTTTGTGGACAAAACTGTAGTGTAGACAAGGCCTCAATCTTTCTGTACATTAACCCATTGTATTCATGCTAATTGGAACAGAAGACTTCAGGAGCTGCCTATGGGAGTAAACGGAACTGTGTTCTGCCAGCATGGGTGATATTTGCATTTTATTACTCTGTTTGAGCTAAAAGCTTCAACGTAATTGACAAATGTTTTATCGCAGGGTTTCACCTGAAACACTTTGCACACTGAGAAAAGGATGAAATTTTCCCCGGGCAGTGAACCAGCACCAGGCCCCAGTCCCACTTAAACCCTCAAAATAGGCTTTGTCCTGAGCCTCCACACAGGGTCAACTTTCACGATAGCAGAGGGAAGAGTAGAAAGGTTTACAGTCTGTGAAATGTTGCTGCTTATTAAATGTGTGTCATAACTACATTGTCTTTTTAACTTTCCCGTGTAACTTATCCTTGTAGATATTGTGATCTCATGTTAGCCACATGCATCATAGGTTTTTTTTTACTTCCTCTGAAGCAGGAGATACTGATGGCTGGAGGCAGGAGAGCAGGCATGACAGATCGCTGGGCTGATTTGGAATGGCATAGCTTGTGTTTCTATATAATTCTTATGTAACTGTCACCTTTTAGGTAACACTCGGCTGCATTTTCTGGTCCTGGTGACAGGCTGTACATCGGTGGGAAAAATCCTGGATGCTGAAGTTTATAAAATCACCGCAACAGATTTCTGTCCCCTCCAGGAAGAAACCAAGGAAGAGGATCGTGTTAATGCCCTTAAGAAAATCCTGAACTCTGGAATGTTCTATTTCTCCTGGCCAAATGCAGGCTCAAACTTTGACCTGACAGTGCGGGCCCAGAAGCAGGGTGATAACAACTATGAATCTGGTAACTCCTTCTTCTGGTTAGTACTTCATGTTATCTCCAAGTTTTTAGTCAAGCCCATCTTCCCTCTCCGTCTCATATAACCCCAAAGAAAAATAAAGCTATAGATTTAAACCTAGATATGTTTTGCTTAACTAACATTTTACTTTACAGGGCATGTGCTCTGGCAGATTCACGGTCAATCAGGGTTGAGCCAATAACATCTAGATTATTTATGTAACCCAGCTGCAAAAGCAAATTTAATAATTGGAGTTTCTAGTTTTTCTAGAAAGAAAAAATATATTTGCTATATTTACTGTATACAGTATAAATGCAGATAAGTAGTTTACTTCCCAAGGTCTTTTTAAAAATTATTTGTTTAATAAGCATTCTTAATATGGTAAAAGCCTGTACTTGTGCTCATACATCACTTCTGTTGTATTATGTTGTATTTCCTAATTCTCGTGGGTTTAAAATCTCTAGATTAACATTGCAGTAGTGTACCCTAGTTTTTACGTTGCAAATATCTGTGTTAATCCATTAACTTGCAACTTACTGTAATCAAACCATTGCACATATGCTAACTCCTCTGATATGTTGATGTGGACTTATTTTATTTACTGAGTAAAACAATTTTAAAAACAAAGTAAAAAATATGTCTCACTGCAGCAAAGATTGATTGAATGGAAAAAAATTTACAGAAACGAGGATCCTTCCTGTGTGGGCCCACTGCAGAGGAAGTTGAATTTGTTTAATCCTACCAGTTTTGATAGGGTGCTCCAATCCCCCTCATCCTGTATTTTTTTTTTTTAATGATAGGAAGTCACATAGGAAGCTAAACTGTAGTGGAAATAAATAAGAAGTTATATAATGCATGTGAAAAGTAATAATTTGTCAGAATTACACCTAAAGGTGCTGCTAGTGTGAAATACTTCTTGTGGCCAGCAGGTAAATATCATTAGCTGAACAGGGTTGTAATAGATGATTAATAGGTAAGGCAGAGCAATTCAATCTGGTAAATAATCTCTCCAGCTGGGATGTGATATCACCTGATAAATGGTGTTTAGTTCATAATAGTGAAATACAAAACCCAGTTTCAACTGTGTTGTGTGTGCCTTCCTCATGGAACTGCTGGCACAGCAAACCAGCTGTGTTCCAACAGAATTAAACTGCCAAATTAGAGGTCTATTTTTAATATAGAAATAGTACAATATATACAGTTGTTAAAGGCTTTCTCTTGATAGTTTGCTCTCAGAAGATACATATTTGAATTCAGTGGCACATTTGCTTTCTGTATCAATCTATTGTGCCTTGTTAGATCAGTCTTAGTTTATGTGAAAGCCCTATGCTTTTATGTGTTGTCTGACAAGATCCCTTGTATTTCTAAAATGAATATGTGAAACATATATAATAAGAAATTTAAAAAAAACTCAAGATAGGCCCTAGTATGGAAAAATTTCATCCCCAATTTCCAAAGTTTGGAAAAAAATAAAAACGGGTGAAAAAAGGTTCTTATAATAGAAAGTGTCAGGCAACCTTAACTGTAGGCAGCGCTATCTGTGGACCCTATAACATGAACTGCAATAAAGAAATCCTACTGGAGTTTGCCTTGGATAAGATGGGTAGATTTTCTTTTTATGTGGAAGGAAGGAGGAAAATGCAATTCTTTTGTAGCTGGTTTTTAGCTGTGTTATATAAAAATAGTAGAACAATTCTTCACTTTTTTCAAATGCTTTGCTCTGTGAAGTGCAAATCTTTAGTAGGATTCCACTGGTATAGTAACTGTAATAGGGAATTGCTGATGACTGATGGAAGTATATTGGAGAGACTATGCATGCCTCTCAGACCTGGTCACAGACTGGCTTGCTTAATAAAAATAGCACAAAGATAATACTTCCATTGTAAACCATGCAAAACTCAGCTTGTAACTTTTCCTTTTAATTTTAGGCCTAGTTTCTGCTGGGAAAACTTCCCCTGAAATTCCAACAGGTTTTCAAAAAAGTTCTGTATAGGCTGGGGCAAAGTCTTCTGGACACATGGGCAGAAGTATGGCGGCTGTCACACTGTTAAAATCTCTCAGTTTCTATGAATTATGGCCTTCACCAGGATTGTTATCTATTAATTATTAGTTTCAGGTAAAGTGAGGTAGGAAAAAAAAGGAATAACCTCCTATTATAAGCTTTAATTAGTGAACAACCTGGGGTGCAACTTGTTTCTCTTTCTCATTTTTTGAGTAAATGAATCTATGCTCTGTTGAATTTTGCAGGAACCAATTGCTGCATGTGCCCTTTAAACACAATCAGGTGAACTGCTCCGACTGGTTGCTAAAAGTGATCTGTGGCGTAGTGGACATCCATACTGTCTATGCCTCTCACAAGAAGGCGAAAGTCTGCCTCATTTCCCGGATCAGCTGTGAACGAGCTGGGGCCAGGTTTCACATACGAGGGGTCAGTGATGATGGACACGTGTCTAATTTTGTTGAGACAGAGCAGGTAAATGAATGAATGGATCCTATAACCCTAAATAATTTAGTACATCAGTGTATAATTGGGGAATCGTTTACAGCAAGAATCAGAGGAACTCGGAAAATGCTTTTTGCATGCAATGTTTTAAGATGCTGTTATGCATGAAGTGTCTCTTCACTTAAGCTCCTACGCAATCAGTTCTCCTTCAGTACCTGTAGCTTCTTGGGCAATCATAATTTATGTTTTTGATTTATTTCCCACTGTGGAAGCTCTAGCTCCCCAGGCTTCTGTCAAATTATAAATGTGCTTTTTTCAGTGGATTCAGAAATTCCTGTCTTGCACGACAGTGACTCATGAGCAAAATCAACTCATAAACCAGTGTTTCTCAAATGGGGGTACGTTGATCTCTGGGGGTCTGCCGGCACTGCTGATCAACTCCTCCCCCCTCCCTCCTTCAACTCCTCCCCCTCCCTTCCAGTGCCTCCTGCATACTGGGGAACAGCTATTCAGCGGCATGCAGAAGGTGTTGGGGGGAGGGGAGGAGCGGGGATGGGTCGTGGTCAGGGGAGAGGGCGGAATCATGTCCGGGGCTGCTGGCCCCGCTGATCAACTCCTCCCCATCCCTTCCAGTGCCTCCTGTACGCCAGGGAACATCTGTTCAGCGGCATGCAGGAGGTGCTGGGAGGCAGGGGAGGAGCGGAGAGGGGGCATGCTCAGGGAACAGGACAGAAAGAGGCGGGAAAGAGGAGGGGCAGGAGTGGATCGGGGCAGGAAGAGGTGGACTGGGGATGGAGTCTTGTGGGAAGGGGAGGAGTGGGGACAGGATCTGAGGCTGAGCAGAGGGCTTGTGGGTCTGCAGAATTTTTTAAATCAAAATGAGGGTCCTCAGGTTGCTAAAGTTTGAGAACTGCTGACATAAACCACAAGGTTCTCAATGGCTCCAAGCATCTCATCAATCAAGAGGCCAGTGCATCATCACAAGAGAAAAGTTTTTAAAAATACAGTTATTATAAAATGAAAGGGAATTTTGCTCTGAAAATAAAATCTTTTTTAAAAGTACTTCTAAAGTACAACTGATTCCCCTTGCAAGAGAAGGTGGGAGATAGCAAATGTGAAAAATCAGGACAGGTGTTGAGTGGTAATAGGCACCTATATAAGAAAAAGCCCCAAATATTGGGACTATCTCTGTAAAATTGGGACATCTGGTCATCCTAAGGAAAGCAAAAGTTCTTTTGAAAGCTCTAGTAACTTTATTCCGCGCTTTTTTGTTAGGTCTGGACTACACTAGAAAAGGTTTGCTGGTACAGACATGGCTTCTACTGGCAAAAATGTGTTGTAACTAGTACAGCTTACAGTAGTTCACGAAATGAAATCAGCTATGCCAGCAAAAGAATTCCCCCCGTGTAACTGTGTCTATACTAGGGCTTTTGCTGGCATAAAAATATCATAAAAATAACACCCCTAGCCAACATTATTATACTTGCAAACGTTTCTAATGTGGACCTAGCCTTAATCTCCTTAGCCGTCTTCCTGGGAGGAAGATGGTCTTGTAGTCAATACACAAGACTTCATTTGTGACCCTAAGCAGGCCACTTAGCTGTGGATCTTGCAAGCACTTACGTGCATAAGTAGTCCCAGGACAACATTTGTGCACATGGTTACTTTATGGATAAGTGTGTTCAGGGTTAGCGTCATAATTTTTTGTCACAATTTTTCCATCTGTAAAAAAGGGATAACAACTTCCTACCCCTCAGGACTTTTGCAAGGCTTAACTAATATAATGTCAGTGTTCAGATACCATAATAATCTCCACAGTATAATGAGGGAAAGGTTATGGAGCTTTGAAATGCAATGTACTAGTCAGGAGGAAGGTACATGACAAAGAAACCAGAAAGTGTGTGAGAGAGAAAAAAGTTCTTCTAGCCAACCAAGTAGAGCAAAGAGGACAAAGAGAGAAGCTGTCATCTGGTCAGTGGCCAGGAGGCAAATTCCAATACATCTCCATTGGGATAAAGTTGGCTTTGCATACCGGGTGTGGTTTGATAAGAGGGGATAAGGCAGGACTTTATACTTCAGGTTTGCCCAGCAGAAAGGTGGAAACCCTGCTAGTTCCAACTAGTGTTGATAACAAACACAAGGATGAAATGTGTTAATTTGATCTGGTTCCCTAAATTAACATGACCAAGCTAAATAACAGAGAGACCAAGGTGGATGAGGTAATATCTTTTACTGGACCAACGTATGTTGGTGAAAGAGACAAGCTTTCAAACTTTTCTTCAGGACATGAAGAAGAGCTGCATGTAGTTTGAAAGCTTATCTCTAATATCCTGAGACCAGCACAGCTACAACAGCAGTGCAAACAAGGAAAATAAGTCATTTGTTTACTATGTATTGCTGTGTTTGCTACATTTAAAATAAACAAAAAGCCCTGGGCCCTGAAGAACCTGAGAACTCCTATGTCTGCTGAACAGGACCGGCTGTAGGCACCAGCAAACCAAGCACGTGCTTGAGGTGGCACAATTCCAGGAACGGCGTTCCGGGAGATTTTTTTTCTTTTTCTTTTTGCTTCGGCAGTTGTGCTCTCAGAGGTTTTTGTTGTTGTAGTTGCTTGGGGAGGCAAAAAACCTAGAGCCGGCCCTACTGCTGAAATGAGCACTTTCGTATTCAGCTGTAGCCTCTCTTTCCTTTTTGGAAAAGGTATAGAAGCTACTCCCAGCCAAAAAAACGACCGTTTTAACCAAATGCAAATTTTAATGTTCACGAAGAGGGCATGTATATGGGAGATCAGAGATAAATGAGAAGGCCCTAACTTCCAGCATACAAAACGTCACCCCTAAACTTGGTCTACAGTTCTCAACGTTTTCTGAAGCAAATGTACAAAACTCTGCCCTCAAAGCCTTAGAATCTATTTTTTGAAGAGTGGAATTTTGATGCCTAGTCCATTGGAAAACATTTCTGTTGTGACATACAGATTTGTGCACCTGTAGGTGAAATTTACCCCTGGGCAGAGGGAACAGAAAAAACAGAAAGATGTCACTATGTTCACCTTCTGAAGCAATGTATAATCCCCGTAGACCATACCAAGTATAGTATAGTACTTTCTCACCAAAATATGTGGGGGATGCTTTGATCTTCCTATAAAGGAAGGGAAGTTAGATGTTGAGATGGGTAGCCATCCTTTCCTGGGTCAGCCCCAAATTCACAGTGCTACCTCCTAGGTTCAGTTGCTAGTTCTGTATACAATTACTATTTCTCAGTATGCCAGCCATTTGGGTCCAAGGTTCCTTAGCTTATTTCATTATGCTCTTGCATGCTGGAAATGATTAACACAAAAATATAATGCCCATTGCATCACAGCAAAAATGGAGTTCAGCCCCTAATGGAATGGCAAAATGTTGATAGATTGCTGACAGTTGAATGGGACAGGGGTTTGTCAGGAGCAGTGCAGCCTGATGTACTTCTCTTCCAATTCAGCAAGTAGCCATCTAAGAGTGGGAAGACTAGAGGTTTTTGAGTGATTCGGAACGGGAAAAGGCAAAGCCAAAGCAGGGAGGAAATGAGTACAGGGTGACTGAATCAATATGGCTCCAGGACGTGGAAGATCAATAACTATAAGAGTGCTCTGCTGTTTTTTAAAAAGATAAAAGTTCACCTTTCCATTAGTAATAGGTATAATTTTTGCCAGGCTAACTGTCCTAAGAAAATAAATTGGGAGCTAACCATCAAGATATATATGCTCCAAAATGTCTGTTAGTCTATAAGGTGCCACAGGATTCTTTGCTGCTTTTACATCAAGATATGAGGTCCAGTTCAAGCTGGCATCCACTTACCGTTAGGAAGTAAAAGCCCTAAATTAAACTCACTTCTGCTTTCATAGTAGACTACTGACTAATCAGCTATGAGGTAATATCTTGGCTGTCTGTAATTGGAATAACATTTTGTTTCCATTTGCAGCAGCCTGTACAGTGCTGGCATGCTGGCTCTGTGCTTCATGAATAAATATCACGCCAGGATTCTGAAAAGGCAGGACTCTCTCCCCCTTTACAGAGCTTTAATTCTAATATTTTTCTGTTTTAAGAAGAAGAAACTATGATTAGCCTTCTCTCCAGGCAGCTCTTTTATGCATAGATGGGATTCTTTTGTCTCCCACTGAGTTAGCCTTGTGGCATTTCAGCTCTGCAATGAGTCATTTTTGTGGGCTCACTTAACTGCTGTGACTCACTGTGCAGAACAGGAGTGGGGGAGCTAAATATCTCACTTTAGTTTTTGCTTTTCAAAATCAGGCCACCAGTCAATCTTTTAGTTATTTGGTCATTTACTTTATTCACTTTACAAGAAAGATGAAAGCAGTCAGAAAGGCTGACACAGCAGAAGTAGAGGGTGAGGGGCATTGTGGAAAAGCCTTCTGAAAGTGTGCACTTGAACTACTGTAGCCAGTGTTTTATAAAAGAAGGGACACCTCTTCCTACTCACAGTGCCCTAAATAATCTTTTGAGAAGGGTTTGAAATGATGCTTTGTTCCCAGGAGGGGCCTAAATAACATGTTTTTGCTTTGCTTTGTTCCCAATGTTTCATATAGCAAGGAAAAAAGTAAGACATCTATCTGATGGATTTCTACTGAGAACAAAAGTTAACTTCGTCCAACCTTCCCTCCCCCGCCCCCATAGTTAGGAGACTCCACCACATTCCTTTCCTTTCTCCAGATAGTACCGAAGAAGCAAGTATGCTTTCCTTATTTAGTTTATGTGCTTGTCATTGTTAACATTTCAGCTTTCCCCTCCTTCCCTGCATTTGTCCTCCAGGGAACCGTCAGCTCTTGAGCAAACCTCTTTTTTTTCCCCCCCAGTATTAAATTCTCTGTGTATGATTTTGGCTGTTTTTAAGCAAAAAGAATTCTCAAAAAGATGAATTAGTGGGTTTTTTTATCCCCCCCGCAATACGGTAGAGCCTCAGAGTTACGAACACCTAGGGAATTGAGGTTGTTCGTAACTCTGAAATGCTCGTAACCCTGAACAAAATATTATGGTTGTTCTTTCAGAAGTTTACAACTGAACATTCACTTAATACAGATTTGAAACTTTATTATGCAGAAGAAAAATGCTGCTTTGCCTGTAAGATGGCAGTTCTGAGACTTCATTGCAAAATTTAGAGAAAACTGCTTTTTGGAATGGCATGGCATGACTTTGAACTCCCAGTTGTCTAGGAGGAGTTAATGTAGGAGCAATTATCTAGGAGGAAGTGCCCTTTTGAATGGCATGGCATGATCTTGATCCTAATCCCCTTGGAGGAATACTAGCCTCCTAGGAGTAGATAGTCTGACTGTTCATATGTGCATAGATTCCAGACCAGAAAGCCCATTGTGATGATCTAGTTTGACCTCTTGTATAACAAAGGTCATAAATCTTCCCCAAAATAATTCCTAGAGCAGATCTTCTAGAAGAACTTCCAATCTTGATTTAAAAATTGCGAGTGCAGGAGAAACCTCCACAACCCTTGGTCAGTTGTTCCAGTGGTTAATTAATCTCACTATTTAAAAATTATGCCTTATTTCCAGTCTGCATTTGCCAGCTTCATCTTCCAGCCACCTCAGTCCCTGGAAAAATCATGGAGCAGGTCCTCAAGGAATCAATTCTGATGCACTTAGAGGAGAGGAAAGTGATCAGGAACAGTCAGCATGGATTCACCAAGGACAAGTCATGCCTGACTAACCTAATTGCCTTCTGTGATGAGATAACTGGCTCTATGGATTAAGGGAAAGCAGTGGACAGGTTATTCCTTGACTTTAGCAAAGCTTTTGACATGGTCTCCCACGGTATTCTTGCCGGCAAGTTAAAGAAGTGTGGGCTGGATGAATGGCCTATAAGGTGGATAGAAAGCTGGCTAGATTGTCAGGCTCAACAAGTAGTGATCAATGGCTCCATGTCTAGTTGGCAGCTGGTATCAAGCAGAGTGCCCCAAGGGTTGGTTCTGGGGCCGGTTTTGTTCAATATCTTCATTAATGATCTGGAGGGTGGCGTGAACTGCACTCTGAGCAAGTTTGCAGATGACACTAAACTGGGAGGAGTGGTAGATATGCTGGAGGGTAGGGATAAGATACAGAGGGACCTAGACAAATTAGAGGACTGGGCCAAAAGACACCTAATGAGGTTCAACAAGGACAAGTGCGGAGTCCTGCACTTAGGATAGAACAATCCCATGCACTGCTACAGACTAGGGACCAAGTGGCTAGGCAGCATTTCTGCAGAAAAGGACCATGGGGTTACAGTGGACGAGAAGCTGGATATGAGTCAACAGTGTGCCCTTGTTGCCAAGAAGGCTAACAGCATTTTGGGCTGTATAAGTAGGGGCATTGCCAGCAGATCCAGGGATGTCATCATTCCCCTCTATTCGGTATTGGTAAGTCCTCATCTGGAGTACTGTGTCCAGTTTTGGGCCCCACACTACAAGAAGGATGTGGAAAAATTGGAAAGAGTCCAGCAGAGGGCAACAAAAATGATTAGGGGACTGGAGAACATGACTGATGAGGAGAGGCTGAGGGAATTGGGATTGTTTAGTCTGCAGAAGAGAAGAATGAGAGGGGATTTGATAGCTGCTTTCAACTACCAGAAAGGGGGTTCCAAGGAGGATGGATCTAGACTGTTCTCAGTGGTACCAGGAGTAATGGTCTCAAGTTGCAGTGGGGGAGGTTTAGGTTGGATATTACGAAAAACTATTTCACTAGGAGGGCGATGAAGCACTGGAATGGGTTACCTAGGGAGGTGGTGGAATCTCCTTCCTTAGAGGTTTTTGAGGTCAGGCTTGACAAAGCCCTGGCTGGGATGATTTAGTTGGGGATTGGTCCTGCTTTGAGCAGGGGGTTGGACTAGATGACCTCCTGAGGTCCCTTCCAACCCTGATATTCTATGATTGTGATATACCTTTCTCTGAAGAGCCCCTTATCAAATATTTGTTCCCATGTAAATACGAATACATTGTAATCAAGTCACCCCTTAACCTTCCCTTTGCCAAACTAAACAGATTGAGCTTATTTAGTCTGTCATTATAAGACATGCTATCTAACCCTTTAATCATTCTTGTGGCTCTTCTCTGTATCGTCTCCAATTTATTAACATCCTTTCTGAATTGTGGGCAGCAGAACTGGACACAGTATTCCAGCAGGGGGTGACCAGTGCCAAATACGGAAGCAAGATCTCCTACTCAAGATTCTCTTGTTGACGCATTCAAGGACCATGCTAGCCCTTTTGCCCAGTGTTGCACTGGGAACTTATGCACAGCTGATTATCCACCACAATCCACAGAATTGTACTGTATATGTGATACTGGATGCATATTATCTCCTTCTATAAGAGCTTTGTCTGTCTGTGACATGAGGTAGCTTTAACATTTCATTTCAAGTTATGCCGATAATTGACTTATCCCATTTGTCAGCAAGTGACTGTTCTTAAAATCATAAATGAGTCAAGATCCAACTCCAGAATTTCTTACAGATTGTAGGCCAGATTCTGAGCTGGTGTGAGTCAGCATAGCTCCGCCAATGTCAATGGAGCGACCCCAGTTTACACCAGCTGAGAATCAGGCCTGCTGTGTCTGACTTTATTTTTTACAGATTATTCGAGGGTTAGAGGTCATTGACTCCTTTGATTTTTATGACTGGCCCGCTCAATGAGGAAAAGAAAGAGGCGAGGACGGGGTTACTTACTTCTCATGTTGCATTCCCGCCACATTACACTAAGTAGTTCCTGGGGCAGAAACAGAAGGAGAACAGCATCAATGTTAGGTTTTTATAGAGCACCTGTCACCATGGTAACTAAGCATTGCACACAATTAAGAGCATTGATTGAAAAACTGTTTTGGACAGGTTTGTTTTACATCATGAGCTGAACTCCATCAGGCTAAGCTTGGTTCTAACACTAATGCCTTCTCTGTCCTCGATGAACTCACTTAACCTCTCTCTCAGCAAAATGGGGATAATAATAGACATGTACCTACCTTCCAGAAGTGTTGCGAGGGTTAATGTTTGTCAGTGATATATGTAAAAATAATATTCTCGCCTGTAAATCTCAAAGCAATTTACAAAAGAGGTAATTTTACAGATGGGGAAGCTGGGGCACAGAGGCTTAAGTGATTTTCCCATGGTCACCCAGCAGGCCAGGGCATATCCAGGAACAGAACCCCATTAAAGTAGTGTGGTAACTGGTTTCCCATTGCCTAAACATCTTTCTTATGCAGCCTCTTTCTCAGCACCTGCTGTTCATCCCATTTTGCAACTACTGCCCAGCTGCTAGTTGATAAGCTAAATGATACAGTGTGACTGAAAAAGAAGGCAGCTGGATGAGCTGACTGATACCATTCATCTGCTGCTGGGCTTTGGAAGGCTCATTGTGATATACAAGAAAACTGAGCCTTGTATTAGATATCGCAAATGGAAAAGGGCCAGGATTCCATTGCTAAGTATAGGCCAGGGCAGTGAAATTGACTTTACGCTGTTGCTATCTGGTAATACTATGTCTGAACATATATCCTTTTAGACTAGGCTCATTTAAAATATAATACTTTTGGAGGTAGGGTTAGAGGGGAGCATGGGGTACATCCTTTGTGCTTCTAATGTGTTAGCTTTGCTGCAAGATTAGTTTACTAGCATTGTTAACAGAGATAAATACAAAGGGTGGGAGAGAGTGCTGGCTAAAGAGAGAAGAGGACTGGAAATTTTTTACTATAAGCATCCTGGATAAGAAATAGTGCACCTAATCTTATTCCTTGCATCTCAAAATAGGAGCGGCAAAGCTGAAGGTTTCACACACAAGACACTGACAAGACAAAACGTGTGGTCAAAGAAAATAGTTACTAGAGCAGCGGATAAGCTTATCCAACACCTGGCATTAACCATCACTGGTCACATGGAACGATGACATCTCCGTAGTTAAAATTCCGTGAAAGAGAAAGTGGCCTGTCTCAGTCTGTCCACCAGCGTAGCTAGTGCATCTTAAGTGTGAGGAAAATCTCTGTCATACAAGCATCTGTGTCTTAAATTCTCTTTTATTACCAGTGAGTAGCAAATTAAATCTAGTGAGTTGGCATGAAAGCAAACAAGGCATGATTTTGTTTCCATTTCTGTGAGGTCAGGAATACTGACAGAGCCATATCAAGATAAACTAAATTCTACCATTTGCCTTTTCTTCAGAATTTATATCTTAACTTGTGTGGTCTGATTGAGGAGTGGCCGAACAGTACTTTTCACTGAAGAGTCTTTCCCTTTATGTTATTGCTGCAGACAATTTATTTGGACGATGACATCTCTTCCTTTGTTCAGATCAGAGGCTCTGTTCCACTGTTTTGGGAGCAACCAGGGCTTCAGGTAAATATTATGAAAAATCAAGTGGTCTATCACTAATGCTACTAAAAGTTGCATAGGATTTGTTTATTAATGGTATTCATTCACTAGGAGACTTGCCCTGTGAAGTACTGAACTCTTTTGACTCTGTTTCTATTTGTGGGAAAGTTAGGCTGTTTTTAAAAGGACTAGGCAAATAGCTATCCAGTGATTAGTTTTTGAAGATTAATATTTGAAGTGCTCAGATAACGCCAAAGAAGAGTTAATAATTTATTGACACTGATGTTTCTTTATAATGTTTTTTACTTCACCCAGAATAACCTTTCCATCTGAAATGCCAGTTTGGCATGGTGTCTTAGCCCTCCATAGTATAGGTGGGGGCTCCAGTGCAGGAGCTCTATGATTTTAGAATAAATATAATTGGCATATGGGTGTATTTGATAGATTTAATAGATGCTAAGGCCAGAAGGGACTATGATGATCATCTAATGTAACCTCCTGTATGCCACAGGCCAGAGAATTTTACCAAGTATTTCTTGCATCAACTCCAATAACTTATATAACAATTTGAAAGTTAAAATGTGTTTGTTTATGATTATTTGTATTATCGTAGCACCTGGGAACCCCAGTCCTGAATCTTCACCCCCACTGTGCTAGGTACTGCACACAGAACAAAATGACAGTCCCTGCCCCGAAGAGCTTGCCGTCTCAGACAAGAGATAGATACAGAAAGGCCAATGGGGGAGTGCAAGGAAACAATGAGACCATACTAATCAGCATGACAGGCAGTGGTCTCAGCAGCCCAGCAGCTTAACAGTTGTGCACAGTGAGATGCTATACACACTTCCCCATAATCTTCAAAATCTCATTTCCAAAATTCTCTTGTTTAGAGTAGCTATGTCATCCAGCATTGAGCGTCAGAATTGTACAGGAGATTAATGTCATCTAAATACAATGCAGAATTAAAACAAACACACAAAACACCTCCCTACAAATGACATTGAAACCCTTATTGACGTTTTGGGCCAGAACCTACCTACAGTCATCATGTCAAATGCACTCCGGCCACACTGAGCTTAGCCATAGAATGTAGCTGTAAAAGTCTAATCATATAACACATTTTCCACATGGGCTGCTTCCTCAAGCAATTATAGTGTTTTTAAACCCATTTCCACCCAACCATTTATACGGGCCACACTTTCAATGAGATGTCATTGAATAGCTCAAGCAAGAGGCAGCCTGGTATTTTCACATTGTCAGAACAGAAGGAAAAAATAATTTGTACATAGGTAAACACGCAGATATATAAATGTGTGTGTACATATACTGTATTCTGTACAATGTAATGGCTTTGAAATAAGAATAAGCTTTCATTTTAATATTCTATAATAATAAATGTCTTTGATTTAAATGCCTCAGGTTTGCCTTGGATATGAATTATGACAGTCCTATATTGCTTTATATATTCTAAAGCCTGAAGATTATCCTTGAATTTATGCTTATGGCCTTTTTTAATTGGACAGAATGTTTTCCTCTAAGAAGGAAATGGCACACATTTGTGCTTATTCAGGGCTAGATTGTGCAACCTTTACTCACATTCGTAAGCACTTACTCATCAGAGCACTAATTCACTCCTTGTGTACATGTGCTGGCACCAAAGTGAGGAAGCGTTGCACAGTCTAGCCCTTATGTAGAAAGAAATACAGATTAAATGCTGACAAACAGGAAACCAAACAAGATTTTTGAAAATTCCAAGTGGATCTTTTAGAGGATTCAGATATTCATTGGGAAAAAATATAATGTATTCAGCTGCACTGAATAGAAATACCAATACTTTATAAAAAATTTGAACCTATTGCTATTAACGTCAGTGTTAAAACTCTCACTGACTTAAGTGATACAAGATTTAGTCCATAATCCTTTATATTTAGAAAGCACTGTGCATGTATTATCCAATTAATCTGAAAAACAAAAGCTCGAACTAGTCGAGCCACGGTCTCTCCATGGAATTGGCAGATATGCAGTGCTTCCTGATTACTTGCAGGGGTAAAGGAGGCTTGGGCACAGAGCTGTGTGCAGTGAGAGGTTTTTGCTAGAGTATTGGCCAGGACAGAGAATTTGCTTGGCCATAAATAAGGGCGTAGATATCCCCTTAACAAATGTTAATTATCATTGTAATTTTAAATGTTGTTTTCTAATAAAAGCCATAACTGAGCCTTTTGTACTAAGTGCATTATGTGTAGGGGTGTGTGTAATCTGTTTGGGGTGTCTGGGTGCTAACAGACATTTTCTTTGAGGGAAATAGACATCTAGCAATTCAGGATTTCAGCAGTTTTATGAAGAGAATTACTTTATAATATTTCTTCTACTTTTTTTTTTTTTTTTTAGGTTGGTTCCCATCATCTGAGACTTAACAGAGGCCTGGAAGCGAATGCCCCTGCTTTTGACAGGTAGGCTTCATTAGACTCTGTTAGTAACACATCAGCTGAGCATGTAACCATGATTCCACAGCTGTACTCCGTCACAGTGAACCAGAGCTGTTAGAAGAGGAAAGCACTCATTAGATCATCTAGTCCATCGCCCTCGCTCTTGTACGATTATTCCCTACAGTATGGTTTTAGTGCTTTGTCCTTTCTGGTTTTGGTGGAAATTGAATCAAGATAATCTCAGCCTATTTCTGAAAGAGTTAAGAAATTCTGAATACTGTGCGAAAAAGTGCCATGTAACCATTTGAGAGTCAAAAATGATAAATTTACATTTGGAAATAATCTCTCCGTGCCCTTTCTTCCTCTTTTCTCCCACCAAATAGAAGCTAAATGCAAACTCCTTTGCATTCTGAGTTTATTTTTCTCCCTGTTTTTCTATGACTGGAGCTTGTTGTGGTAGTCTACTTTGGGAAGTCTCTGCCTTCCACTTCCCCTGAACTGCCTTCACATTGGAGGGTTTCACTCAGCAGAGGGGGAACCCACATAAGATAATGATGAGGATGCATAATTCCCACGAGGTTGAGGGGAAACTGTGCTGCAGATTGTGACCCCATTGCCCCATCTGACCCCAACCCCAGAGCACGGAGGATATGTGAACACTGCAGCATGGCATGAGCCTCCCAACCCAGGTAGAAGACTCGGGCTAGTAGGGCTCAAGCAGTATGCTAAAAATAGCAGTGTGGATATTGTAGCTTCAGCAGAAACTCAGGCTAACAACCTGAGCCCAGGCCCAAGGGATCAGGTGGGCTTGAGAGCCTGAGTTGCCGTCCGAGCCGCACTGTCCCCACCGCGATTTTTAGTGCAGTAACACAAGTCTGTCTACTTGGGCTGGGAGGCTCAGTCCTGGCTACAGTGTAGACATACCCCTGAGTGGTTTCCTCATGGTAGAGTGAAGTGGGAGAATGGCTTGGATCTAGTCCCTCTCTTGTATACATCACAGCCCAGTTGCCAGATCAGAATTGTACGAGACAGTCCAGCGCAAACTAATTTTTTAAAGGATTGTGTTAAGAGCGTTTCTGGTAAGGCGGAATTGAACATTCATACAGAAAAATTCACTGAAGCCTGTAAAGTCACTGCAACCTTTTCATGTGTTTTGGCATGGCCACAATCTGTTAATTTTTCACAGCTCATACCTTGACATCTTGAAAAGACATTGGGAGAAGTGAATGCAAATTT
Organism: Gopherus evgoodei; assembly: GCF_007399415.2. NCBI lineage: Eukaryota > Metazoa > Chordata > Testudines > Testudinidae > Gopherus > Gopherus evgoodei. The sequence goes on from NC_044324.1 coordinate 130,525,924, forward strand.
CCTGTTTTAGCATCTGTTCCTGATAAATCCCAATACAGGGCTCACATGAAAGGCTTTGGATGCTCCTTTTTATTTGTTAGTTTTTTAAAACATCCTGCTTCCTTTTTTTTAAAGTCAACATTAGGGCACTTCGGTGTAATTATCAGGTTCACAGTAAGGACACTTTGATGTCCTTTATCACAAATTTGAAGGGTAAAAAATGAAGTCACATTCTTAGTCCATAAATAGGCTCTGATACTGCAATTGGAGCTGTGTTGAGACCCACTGAATTCAAAGGGGCTGTCTGTGTGGACAAGGTTCTGCCTGCGGAGACCTACATGCAGGATCGAGGTTGTAAGATAGCACCAGGGTGATATATCTTTGGTTGTTTTTCTTGCAGGAAAGGCTGCCAATTTTTTTTGTGTTTTACAGAGCACATTATTTCTTGTTAATGAGACTCACAAATGCAGCCTATGACTTGTACTTGCCAGTTACAGAGACAGTAATCTTTTAATAACAGCCTCACCAGGCTATGCAAACACTGGCAACACAAGCAAACTTTTCATTAGTGCTATGTTAGCTTACATTTAATACCTGACCTTTGCTTGCATAACTCCTATAATAAACACAGACATACACCTAACCATATACACACATGTTTTGAAGGGAAAATTTATACCCATGTATCTACCTAAAATCTGACTCTTAACCACCAACCTGCCTGCTAAAATCATACAAGTGAACTGTGAATAGTTTTACAAACCTTAATTATGTAGCAGCTCAGAAATATTTGATCAGTGTGGCTGATGACATTTATCTGGCAATGACTCATTTGCTGACTTTGGGTCTGGAATCCCAGACCATAGCTGACTCTGTAAGGGCTTGTCTACACTTATTGGAAGATCGACTAGTGGCGATCAATGCATCAACGGTCAATTTAGTGGATCTCGACCTGCTAAATCAACCGCAGATTGCTCTCCCGTCGACTCCTGATCGAGAAGAGTAGCGGGAGTTGACGGGAGAGTGTCTCATGTCGACGTCGCATAGTGTGGACGCCGCAGTAAGTAGATCTAAGCTACGTCAATTTGAGTTACACTATTCATGTAACTCAAATTGTGTAGCTTAGATCAAATTTCCCCTGTAGTATAGACAAGGCCTAAGGGTTCAGGCCTGCAAGATGCTGAGCAATTCCTGGAGCTGCTTAGTGCTCTCAACTCCAATTGGCTTTGCTCATCCCCTTGCAGTTACAGGGCCATAAAAAGGCCGCATACATAGGACTGTATGAAAACTAACAATGTCATTGATCATCTAAGCGCTGTATCCTTGTTCTACCTCTCCAGTCTTTACATGCAATACAAGTAACGTATCATTCCAGTTATTAATTCCACAGTTACTATGATGACAGAAAATGGAGGCCCTATAAAGCAGTTCTTTACTGTAAAAGCTGACTAAAAGGAAACTAAGATATATTTCTAGAGCTACTGCTGTTGAAACCTTCAAGCAGCCAGCAACCTCTTCTGTATGTGTTTTGGGATGCGTGGCTGCTATGTAATATTTATTAAAACAGATTGTACTGCTGCTGTTGCAGGCATATGATGCTTCTGAAAGAGCAATATGGAAAACAAGTGATCATTAACCTGTTGGGAAGCAGAGGAGGAGAGGAGGTGCTCAACAGAGCTTTCAAGGTAAAAACAACAACAGCTTCTATTAAATTGCTGAGCATCAGAGTCCTGCTTCTTCAAGAGGGAAAATCTCTTGAGATTAGCCTTAGGGCACCTGATCTGTAGAAGTTAAGCAGTTCAATTTCTTGGACTATCTTGCATCTTTCTCTTTGTGTGTAATATTTCCTGAATGGAATATCAGGCTGTCGTCTTCCTTACTTCCTCAAATTGTATTCACTTTTTCTTTAACTAGCCTCTCAAAAGAATTAGGGTAAATATTCAAAAGCACCAAAATCCCATTTCAAAAGTGATGTAGTCACTTAGGGCCTGATTTTTAATGGTATTTAGGTACTTAAAATTGCAGCAAAACAACTAGTAGGGTTAGTACTTAGCCATCTTAAGTCTCAGAGTTCCCTCATATGTGCTCTCAGTTTCCCTATCTGTAAAATGGAAATAATGATTCTTTACTCCCCTTTATAAAGTACTTTGAGATCTATAATTAAGAGCTGAATATAGCTACTCTAAAATTAGTCTTCTCGCAAATGTCAAGATAGAACTACAGGAATCTAAAACTGATAGCCCTGGTCAATTCTTATAGTGATTATTTTAGGTAATGCATATGCAGTATCCACATTCTTGAAGATATTATCCTCACCATTTATAGAATTATAGAACTGCAAGGGACCTCGAGAGTTCATCTAGTCCAGTTCCCTGCACTCATGGCAGGACTAAGTATTATCTAAGTACAGTGGAGTCGCATCTTACACGGAGGTTAGGTTCTAAAGTCAGCGCATAAGACGAAAATCGCGTATAGTCAAAATTACCCTTGAAAATCCCTTAAATCACCCATAAAATACAGTATACTCAGAGGTGAAAGTAAGCTGGACCAGACCGGCTTCCCCAGGCTGGCGATTTAAAGGGCCCAGGACTCCCTGCAGTGGCTGGAGCCCTGGGCCCTTTAAATCGTCTCCAGAGCCCTGCTGCCAGAGCCCTGGGGTAGTGGCTGCAGGGCTCTGGCAGTGATTTAAAGGGCCAGGGGCTCCGGTCACTGCAAGGAACTCCAGGCCCTTTAAAGTGCTGCCCGAGCCCAGCAGCCAGAGCTCCAAGGTAGCGGCAGCAGGACTCAGGCAATGCTTTAAAGGGCCGGGGCTCCCGGCAGCGGCAGAAGCCCCCGGCCCTTTAAAGCACCACTGGAGCCCTGCAAACACTACCCCAGGGCTCTGGCAGCGGGGCTCGGAGGGTGATTTAAAGGGCCTGGGGCTCCAGCCCCTGCAGGGGAAGCCCCAGGCCCTTTATATTGCCAGCCTGGGGAAGCCAGTCTGGTCCAGCACGGCTTACTTTCACTTCTGACAATATCCTTAAACACTAGAATCGCACTCAGTGCGGCAAAATGCTCACACTATGCGAGGCATGCGGGAACTGAGTCCTGGTCTACACTACGCGTTTAAACTGAATTTAGCAGCGTTAAACCGATTTAACGCTGCACCCATCCACGCAACGGGGCCCTTTATATCAATATAAAGGGCTCTTTAAACTGGTTTCTGTACTCCTCCCCGATGAGAGGAGTAGCGCTGAAATCGGTATTGCCATATCGGATTAGGGTTAGTGCGGCCGCAAATCGACGATATTGGCCTCCAGGCAGTATCCCACAGTGCACCATTGAGACCGCTCTGGAAAGCAATCTGAACTTGGATGCACTGGCCAGGCAGATAGGAAAAGCCCCACGAACTTTTGAATTTCATTTCCTGTTTGCCCAGTGTGGAGCTCTGATCAGCCTGGGTGGCAATGCAGTCCCAAATCCAAAAAGAGCTCCAGCACGGACCATACGGGAGATACTGGATCTGATCGCTGTATGGGGAGACAAATTTGTTCTATCAGAGCTCCGTTCCAGAATTTCAAATGCATTGGCATTTCGTCAAGTCTCCAGGCTATGATAGACAGAGGCCACAGCAGGGACTCAGCACGGTGCTGCGTGACAAGCGTACCAGAAAGCCAAGGAATCAAATGGACGCTCATGGAGGGAGGGAGGGGGGGACTGAGGACTCCAGCTATCCCACAGTCCCTGCAGTCTCTGAAAAGCATTTGCATTCTTGGCTGAGCTCCCAGTGCCTGAAGGGTCAAAAACGTTGTCCAGGGTGGTTCAGGGTATATCTCGTCAATTCCCCCCCCCGCCCCCCGTGAAAGAAAAGGGGAAAAAAAATCGTTTCTTGCCCGTTTTCAATGTCACCGTATGTCTACTGCATGCTGCTGGTAGATGCATTGCTGTGGCACTGAACAGCAGCATCCTCTCACCTTCCTTTCCTGATGGCAGACGGTACAAAATGGTGGAAAACCGTCATCAGCCCGTGAGTGTTCCTGACTGGCCTTAGTGAGGTCGTCTGGGGGCGCCTGGGTAAAAATGGGAATGACTCCCTGGCTTTCCTGGCAGATGATACAAATTGCTGGGTAATCGTCCTCATCATAGCAGCTGGAGCCTGAGCTCCATCAGCCCCCCCCCACACACTTTCGTGTCTAAAGAAAAGATTCTGTACTCCCTGGACTATCATAGCTGCGGGAGGCTGCACTCTTCTCCCCCGCACCCTTTAATGTCCTGCCTGGACTATCACAGCAGCTGGAGGCTGCCTCCCCCTCATTTTATCTCACTAAAAAGTCAGTGTTTCTTATTCCTGCATTCTTTATTACTTCATCACACAAATGGGGGGACACTGCCACAGTAGCCCAGGAGGGGTGTGGGAGGAGGGAAGGAATGGGTGGGGTTGTTGCAGGGGCACCCCCTAGAATGGCATGCAGCTCATCATTTCTGCGGGATCTCTGGGGCTCTGACCCGGAGCGGCTGTGCTCTCTGGCTCTCTAGTAGACTTTCCTCATATTCTAGGTAGGACTGACTCTATTTTTAGACAAAACATAAAGAAGGGAATGGCCGAGGGAGTCATTCCCATTTTTGTCCATGCGCCCCCGGCCGACCTCAGCGAGCCCAGCCAAGAGCACCCATGACAGCAGCAGACGGTACAAAATGATCGATAACCGTCATCGCCACTTTCCAATTGCAAACGGTACAAAATGATTGATAACTGTCACCTCATCGCCAATTTACAATGGCAGACGGTGCAATAGGGATGGTAACCTTCTGTGCTACCTTGCAAAGGCAAATGAATGCTGCTGTGTAGCACTGCAGTACCACCTCTGTAAGTCGGTGACAATGACAAAAGGCAAAACAGGCTCCATGGTTGCCATGCTATGGCATCTGCCAGGGCAATCCAGGGAAAAAGGGCGCGAAATGATTGTCTGCCGTTGCTTTCATGGAGGAAGGATTGAGTGACGACATTTACCCAGAATCACCCGCGACGCTGTTTTTGCACCCTCATGCGTTGGGATCTCAACCCAGAATTCCAATGGGCGGGGGAGACTGCGGGAACTCTGGGATAGCTACCCACAGTAGAACGCTCCAGAAATCGACGCTAGCCTTGGTACATGGACGCATACCACCGAATTAATGTGCTTAGTGTGGCCACGTGCACTCAACTTTATACAATCTGTTTTACAAAACCGGTTTATGTAAAGTCGAAATAATCCCGTAATGTAGACATACCCTGAGACAGACTGAGGGAACAGCAGATTCACGTCTCCCATCTCACGCTCACTCTGGGACATATGCTCATTGAGTGGAGTGGTGGGTGGAATCTTTGGTGGGTTTTTTTTCCCCTTTTTTTTTTTTGCCGAGCGTGTATAGTTGAATTCGCATAAGTTAAATGCGCGTATGATGCGACTCCACTGTATTATCTTATTAACAATTTATGGGTGAAAAAATGATGTCTTTTGCATTTTATACGAGATTCTGTCTTTCTCTAGACAAGTTCTTTTCAGTTGTCTACATTGTTTGTTATGATCGTAGAACAAAAAATTGGTTACTAAATCAGAATTTAGGGCATCTGTCGTATAAAGATTGTGTGCATTTGTTCATTTGTTTTAAATAAAGACCTGGCTTGAGTTCCATTTTTTTAACTGTATGCCAGACTAATGGAATTGTCAGTGAATTATTGTGAAGGTGAAAGGAACTGCTTTGACAGCACTGGACACTGAAATTCTGTATTTATCCAAAACAGAGATCCCTTGAGGATTTTCATTATATTTTGTTTCTTCATAAATAAATGGTTAGAAGGGATGTGTTGTCAGTGTTTAACTTGGTGCATTTCAGAATACTCTAATTAAAAATTATGGGCAGTATTAATAATGGGACCTCATTCCCCTTTTGTCATAAGCTTATCTCCTTGCTTCTCTATCTTCCCCTATCCACTTTAATTTCCCATGTTCCTTCCTTCCCTCCCCTTTCATTTCTTCCTTCAGTCTTAAAGTTTTATTTAAATCAGTTTAAAATATGTTCATTGCAGTTGCTGCTAGATTCCTATGATCGGAGTAGGATGGTCACCAATATCATTAGCATATGCAGAAAAATCTTTTTTTTTTCTTTTCTGTTTGTTTTTTAATTCAGTACCATGCCTCTGAATTTCCACCGTTACCTGGTAGTAGAAGATGAAATTCAGTATTGTTCCTGGTGATGCTGTTCATTTTGCAAGCATTTCTTAACCACTATAATAGACTGCAATTATGTTTGTACTAAGAACAAAGCTACAGTGTAGGGGTGCAATACTTTTGACAATGATTTGCACTGATGTAGTAGTGAGATATCATTCCCAAGAATACTACCAGTGCAGTCAAATGTAAATGTAAACTGAAATGTGGACAGTTTACTAGAGAAACAGATGAGTGTCTGACTCTGGTAACAATACAATGAAATACATCTCTTCACTAAACTAAATACAATACCTTTGTCTTTGTCTGTGCAGGGAAGTTTTACTGGTTATACTGATATAGATATAGCCCTGTGGAGACATTCTTAGCAGAGTGTTTTTTTGTTTTTTTCAGTTTAGCTTAAAACTCTTCTCAAGCAACATAAGCTAAATGGAAAAAAGGCACTCAATAAACTGGAATAAGAGTGTCCATGCTGGGGATAGACAAGGATATAAATATTCAGAGTTAAAGCTATTCTCACTAGTTTATGGGTTTGCGATAGAATGCTGAATAGTGCATGATATGTGTTAATAAAATATAAGATGATTGTACATACATCACATGCAGCCCTATGAAGAATGAGGAAAGTGTCATGCTTTATCTTCTTCACTAACATTATTTCATTGTGTGCTTTTGGTTTATAAGTTGTTAATTTTTTTCGCTCTAAAAGCTAGACTGTTGAGGCCATATGGGTACTTATGTGCACAGTTGCTTGTGTTACACACTCTTAACCAGCTTACACTTATATTTTACAGCTACAACTTAGGTTTCCACATAGGAAAATTTGGCTCTAACAGTCCAATTTACTCTTGGAAAGGAAAAAAACAAGGAACTTGCATTAGAAAAGCGTACAACAAAATAACCTATTTTCTGCTAGACTTCTCTACATTAAAGCCATGATTAAAGTTTATCAACTGTATAAAGCATGCAAGTATTGATACCTGGGCTGTAGAAGTAAGTAGAATTCACTTTCCTTCTTCCCTTTTCAAACAGAAATTGCTGTGGGCCTCTTCCCATGCTGCAGACACGCCCATGATTAATTTTGACTACCATCAGTTTGCAAAAGGTGGAAAAATAGAGAAACTGGAGAATTTGTTGAGGCCTCAGCTAAAGTTGCACTGGGATGAATTTGGTATCTTCACAAAGGGCAAGAATGTACCTGCACGGTGAGTGTCCCTGCCCCTTTATCACTTTCCATACACAAATCATGCCATCTACTGAACCGAGTTCATCATTTTGTTTGGAGACTGCTGTAGCTTTCTGTGTTATTTATGTTTTAAAAACATGTTGGTTCAAAGTTTGAAGTAGCCTCCATTTGTGCACATGGGCTTTGTGCAAACATTTTTCTGTGTCCAGAAAACAGAGGCCATTTGAAAATTTAGATCCCATCCGTTTTATTTTACTACTTGTAGTTCTGATTCACAAATTCAATTAACTTTGTGGGCTTTCTCCCTTGGATTCATTTTAATTAGGTGACACAATACCAGATCCATATCAGGTTTGTTTTGCCTCATATAAATGTCCTGTTCACAGACTTAGTTTAGCTTTTATAAAATTTTTTGAGCTACTTCGGTAAAAAGGGTCTACCTTGCCACTATCGGTCCAGCTATAATAAGTATTTATAGCAAGTGATTCTGAAAATATTTGTGTTGGCTGTCTTGATAGATTTTGTTGACGGAAGTGCCTGTTGTGTACAAGAGGATCTAGGCATTAGCTAATAAATAACATTTAGCCTTTCCATAAATAACCATTATAATTTTAGGAGGAAGGAGAAAGAAACTGTTTTGATAATACTTGAAAAGAGCAGATTTTTCATTGCTTGTTTAAATTCTTGACTGGGACATTTTTTCGTGACCACTAACATTTATAGTTATGCAAGATAACAAGTGTAATCAAATATGCTTCAGGGTGGAACCTGATTTCCTGGGTTCAGGAAGGAATCCTTCCCTTCCTCCCACAGTTACAGCACTGTACCAGTCTCTGGGTGGTGTATAGATAGTCTTTTTTTATTTTTATATACTCCTTTCAAGCATCAGATACTGGACACAGGTGTATGGTAATGGACTACATGGACCAATGAGTCCATCATATAGAATCTTTGAAATCCTAAGACCTAAACCATCCCAGACAGGTGTTAGTCCAACCTGTTCTTAAAAACCTCCAAAGGTGGGGATACCAAAACCTCCCTTAGAGGCCTTTTGCAGAACTTAACAATCCTTATAGTTAGGAAAACTTTCTAATATGTAACCTAAACCTCCCTTGCTGCAGATTTAGCCCATTACTTCTTGTCCTAGATTCAGTGGACATGGAGAGCAGTTGATCACTGGCCTCTTTATAACAGCCCTTAATGTATTTGACAAGTGTTATCAGGTCCCCTCTCAGTATTCTTTGCTCAAAAGTAAATATGCCAGGTTTTTACCTTTTCCTCGTAGGTCACGTTTCCAAATCTTTTATCATTTTTGTTGGTCTTCTCTGGACTCTCTCCAGTTTGTGCACATCTTTCCTAAACTAGAACTGGACACAACACCCCAGCCGAGCCCCCACCAGTGCTGAGTAGAACGAGACAGTTACCTCCCTACAGCACTCCTCTTTATACACCCCAGAATAACATTTGCCTTTTTCACAGCTGTATCACATTGCTGACTCTCATTCAATTTGTGATCCCCTATAACCCCCAGATCCTTTTCAGTAGTACTGCCACGTAGCCAGTTATTCTCCATTTTGTAAGTTGTACGTTTGATTTTTTCCTTCCTTAGTGAACTACTTTGAACTTGTCTTTATTTAATTTTAATCTTGCCGAATTCAGACCAATTCTCTAATTTGTCCAGGTCTTATTGAATTCCAGTCCTGCCCTCCAAAGTGCCTGCAACCCCTCCCAGCTTGATGTCATCCTCAGATTTTATAAGCTTACACTTCCAGTCCATCATTCAAATCATTAATGAAAATATTGAATAGTATGAGACCCAAGACTGACCCACCTCGGGACCCAACTAGATACGCCCTCTCTCAGTTTTACAGCAAACCATTGACAGCAGCTCTTTGAGTATGGTCTTTCAACCAGTTGTGCATCCACCTTATGGTAACTTCAGCTAGACTGCGCTTCCCTAGTTTGCTTATGAGAATGTCGTCGAGCACTGAGTCAAAAGCCTCACTAAAATCAAGATATATCACATCTACTGCTTCCTCCCTAACCATTAGGCCTGTAACCCTGGCAAAGAAGGAAATTAGGTTGGTCTGGCATGATTTGTTCTTGACAAAGCCGTGATTGCTATTCCTTATAACCCTGTTATCCCCCACATGCTTACAAATTGAATGTTTAATAATTTATTCCAATATCTTTCCAGGAATCGAAGTTAGGCTGACTGGTCTATAATTCCCCGAGTCCTCTTTGGTCCCCTTTTTAAAGATAGGTACTATGTTTGCCCTTGTTCCAGGCCTCTGGGACCTCATCCCACCTCCGAGAGTTTCAAAGATAATTGCTAATAGTTCTGATTGCTTTCCCCTGCCAAATTTACCACCAGGCCTTAACTAGTTCTCTAGTTTCTTGACCCTGGAAAATTGCTTATGCATGTTGTCAAGCTGTCTAGAGTAGTTCACAGACATGAATACCAGCCTCAGGTCAGACTGTTAGAAACCAGGGCACAAACCCCAAACTGGTTGTGTGTTCTGTAATTAGATTTCACCAACCAAGTATGAAGTGAGAACTTCTCAAGCACTATAACGGCTTTAACATGGAGTCATAGACAGTCACCTTGGGTGTTTCAGTCTATCTTGGCACATAGGCAAGCTTGTCTTTGTGACAGATAGTCGCTTACACCAAAAACCACAATAATATTCAGGTATCAGAGGGGTAGCCATGTTAGTCTGGATCTGTAAAAGCAGCAGAGTGTCCTGTGGCACCTTATAGACTAACAGACGTTTTGGAGCATGAGTTTTCGTGGGTTGCATCCGACGAAGTGGGTATTCACCCATGAAAGCTCATGCTCCAAAACATCTGTTAGTCTATAAGGTGCCACAGGACTCTTTGCTGCTTTTAATAATATTCAGTTTACTCGCAGTCCCAAAGGACCAGTCACTTACTCAAGCTCAACTTCACTTCAGCTCTTTCAGGAAAGACAACATTTGTGGCTAATCGTATAATAAACTAAAGATTTATTAACTAGGAAAAAGAAATGAGAGTGTCATTTACAAGGTTAAAACAGGTAAACACACACACAAATGAGTTACAGTCTTAGGTTCCAAAAGATAATAGAAGCTTCTATAGTAAGCAAGCTCTATATGTCCTTTAGGGCTAATCCAAGCTAAACAGCCAGCGATCCCTTTTTTATGCTTATAAGTCTTGCCTTCTCCCTGATGTCCAAGCAGCATAGGATAACAATTCCTTCTCGACAGGGATTTTTATTCCCTTCTCCAAGAGCTCAAGCACATCTCCTCTTCATGGGTGTAGGAGGAGCAATCAACAAAGTCTTTTGTCCCCTGATGTTCCACAATGGCTTCTCTGGAGAGGAGATGACATCTCTTGTGATAAACAAGCATTTCACACATAGTAGTGCTTCTCTTCTGACTAGGGGGGTTTATGGTTCTAAAGCAAACGCTCTTATAGTTACAGATCAAACAGTTAAATATTACCATGAAACACGGGATACAGATATCTTAAGTAAGGTTAATGCGTGCAGCAACTCACAAGCACTTCATAAAGTCTGAACACATTTTTATAAATCTAATACCCGTTTATCAGTAACAACTGGCTGTGGAGGTTCCTAATAACCTGCTGTATCTCTCTTTATTTTTTTTTGGCTATTGAAGTCTGCAGACAGGTACCTTGCGAATGAATTGCCTGGACTGTCTGGATCGTACGAATAGCGTACAGTCCTTCATTGCACTTGAGGTGAGTTCATTAATGGTCTTTCATGAACATACACACACACTCTGCTTGCATTTTGTGCTTTACCAGAAAGGGCAAGAGCGAGGTCTCATAGTTCTGTCTTTCCATCATTAAGATACCTGCATTAATTTAACTATGGAATGATGGCTGGGTGAAATTCCTACATGAGGTGCAGGGGGGAAATGGAATATGAAAAGTAACTTTTCCTCACATGTCTTTCTGTGTCCACTCCAGGTTCTGCACACTCAGTTAGAAAGCCTAGGGTTGAACTCGAAGTCTACGGTTGACCGCTTTGTGGAGTCCTACAAGGCAATGTGGACTCTCAATGGTCACAATCTGAGTAGAGTGTTTACAGGCAGTCGTGCCCTGGAGGGGAAAGCCAAGGTAAAGGAGAATATCAGAGCTCCTTATTCATGAGTGACTTTAAAGGAAGTCTTTACTATCACTGCAGAGATCACCTGTGTTGAACATTTTTGCCTAATGCAGGTAGGAAAGCTCAAGGATGGAGCCCGTGCTGTGTCACGCACCATTCAGTCAAATTTCTTTGACAGTGTGAAGCAGGAAGCCATCAAGTTGCTACTCATGGGTGATTTCTTCAGCGAGGAACATGCAGACAAAGGAAAGATGCTTATGGACAACACTGCTCTGCTGGGTAAGTCAGATTCTCTGAGATGTAAATCTGTCTTCTTTGTCTTGTTTGCTTCCAGTTGTGCTAGATGACCAATTGCATTCTTTTGAAGAGTCTAGAAATAAACAGCTGTTGCACAAAGGCATTGATGTATAGAGGCAATGCTTTCAAGTCACCACAGCATGTGCTTGAATGCCACTATTTTTATTTCCCAAAATATTCTATTAGACTTCTGCATAGGTTGTCTCATTCACTGATGATAATCTGTGTTGATGGAAGTTGTTGTCTACTGTTTAGAAGAGTCGATTAGGAATCAGAATTTCTGCTGGTTTTTTTCCAGCTTTGTCCCTGTCTCATCCTTTGACCATGGGCAATTATCTTGGAACCAGATTTTTTTTTTACAAACTGGCCCCTCTTTTTGCAGTTGCAATTTGTGGATGCTTTACGCCATTTAAGTGTCTAAATACCTGACTGCATGTGCAAATCAGTTACTTAAACATTGAAATGACCTAATTTGCTCCTGCAAATGACGGTGGTCAAAAAATTACACTATTATTTGCACCCACCAAAAAAAAAAAAAAAAGAGGAAGTCTGATTAAAGCAAGGCTAAAGCAAGACCAGTCAGGAATAATCAAGATGGTGGGGTCTTATGTGGAGTCCTGGCCATATCACAATACATATCCAAGTTCATGATGGTTTTTCAGAATTAGTGTATAACAGCATGCACCAAAAAAAATCTAATGGGGCTTGGGTTTGGTTCTTAATTTGTGACACAACCATCATTTTGTGGGCCACACTGAAAATCCCAAGAAAGACCAATCTAAAACCGTATTATTCAGTCATTATTAGGGAAAGCGTTAGAAAATTCTAGTAACATATTTTGGATATATTTTCTTTAAGTTTGTCACAGTGAAAGTCCTGTTTTTTTCCATTCCCCTCCACTTACCTCCATGTGTGACTAGTACAACTCATTTCAGTGATTGCACCCAGTTACCAGGAAATAAATTGATGGCATCACTTTCAGTTATGCAATTATTGTTATTTCCACTGGAATTACTTTTTTACTTATTTCATTGATGCTGTAAGGTAACTTTCATTATTTCGCAGTAAGTCTACATGTCACTGACATCTGTAGTACCATTCATTCTACTGTGGCAAATTGTTTTCACTTTCTCTCTCCATCAGTGACTCCCAGTATTTTGAAGGCCATGTCAGAGCGTCAGTTTGAATTCACGCACTTCAAGCGGATTCGTGTTGCCATGGGAACCTGGAATGTAAATGGAGGCAAACAATTTAGAAGCAACATCCTTGGCACCAGTGAGTTAACAGACTGGCTGCTGGATTCTCCCAAGCTCTCTGGGGTTTCTGAATTTCAGGGTAAGACTTTGAGTGGTAGTGTATCTGTTCTAAAATAAGCTATTTGTTAGTGTCTAATGGAACTGCAAAGTAGTTTAGGCTCCATATTTGGCCATTCATACATCATCTGGTAGGGAATTCTAAGTGGCTGATTCTGCTCCCACTTGGCCTCATGCCGCACCCCTTCACAAGCCTTGGTGTAGCAGTCCATAGATGGGGCTGGGAAGGCTGCTCATAAGTTAGAGAAACCCTCAGGGCTGCACTAACTGATGCTGAAGAGTATTTTGGCCCTTACAGCATCCCAGAATCCAGAGTGTGCAAAGGTGGCATAAAATCACTGTACCCTGAGGTGGCCTTCTGCGCTGAATCTCTCCAAACAGCACAAAATCTGTCCCTAAATATCAGTTTTTATTCATGGTCCCCCATTCCTCCCCTTGTGTTTCAATCTGATTGGGAGTTAGGTGCCTTTAGAAATTCCACTGGGCATCTATCTGCATCTTTTGACACCTAAATATCTTTTAAAATATGGCCTGTAGGCACCTCTGAAAATGTTACACTTAATCCTTTAGTGTTTATAATGCACTCTGAGACCCTCAGACAAAAGGAACTGTATGCAGTAAGGGTAATGTTTTATTACATGAAGTTATTACAAAGCAGGGTCCTTTTTTTACTGTTGTGTTTTTGGCTTGTTTGAACTGGCTGCTGACTTTTCTGTTCACAAAACAGGGTTTGTGATTGTAACTGATTTACAGATTTTACTAAAGAAAACAACAAAGGAAGTGTTCTTTCCTTCAGAAATGGAGTGGTTCTAAAATTACTGCTTGTCCTTTATTTTCCCCATTACAGAGTAACACATAATCCTCTGCAGGCATTGCTGAGATATTCCTGTGCATAGCACACAAATATATGAACAAATTCCATGTATCCCTGGCTGTCTCATGTGAGCATCTCTTCTCTTGAGCCCATACTACCGTAGTCTCAGAAGGCCCAGGAAGTAGGAGATTAACAACTTTGTGCTGCATGTGTTCTGTTCATGCACACTAGACATACTTACTGACAATGAAGTCAGCCACCTCATGCAGTCAGCTGTTTTAATAATCTACATTAACGGCTAAATTTTTTAAAATGGGTGTCAAAATTACGCATGTGAAATATGCAGTTACTGTTTTTGCATGTGAACTTTTCTGTTTTTCTTATTCTTAATTTGCGAGCAAATCTGATTTAGGTTCCTACAGTATTCTTCTGTGCAGTCCTAAGGACTGAGTGAAGTTCTTGTTATCTGGTTAATAATAATGAAAACCCTTTAGATTTAAGGCAAACCTGGTGAACAAGCAGATGTAGATGTAGCTTTGTGCAGCCACTTGAGAGATCAGTGTCTGATTTTCTCAGTCCTCTCCTAGGGCATGCTTACACCTGGGTGGGAGGAGAGAGTATCTTACATTGCCCATAAGTGACACCTCCCTCAGCTCCTGTACCAGTTGGTCTAAAGAGCATTATTGAAATGATGCATTCCTTCATCAGTAAGCAGCTACAATCTATGATGTAGGTTATTGAAGAAGACAGGGAAGAAAGTTAGGAAGGAACCTCCAGGATTTCTTCAAAGTAGTAGAAAATCTTACTCAGGAGCAGGAGGGAGGAAGAAACATGCTGGTGTTGGACAGTAGTTGCAGCTAGATAAATTATCTGTGTCAAAAACAGACATCGAGATATTGGACTGCATACTGGCTATGAGATTTCAATGTGACTAGATGGAGTGGGGAAAAGCATTGTGACTTTTAGACTATGTACATAGTGGCATCATATCTTAGATCTGGGAAGTGAGGATCTCCCTCTAAACAACATTCCTGAGGTCATACCTAGAACAAAGTACTTTGTTCTGGGCTCCTTTCTACCAAAAAGATGCAGACAAACCAGAAGGAGAAAAGCAGAAAAATGATAAAGGGAACTGCAAGGGTTGCTTTCTGAAGATAGATTAAAAGAAGAATAATTATATAACTTGGCAGAGGATGCACAAGATTAACTATAGGACTTCTCTTTTTCTAATTTCTGTCAAGAAACAAATGATTAAACAAAACAAATAAAGTGGTAAAAAGTCTTGCATGACTTTTGTTCCTCTCCACGCAGACGATGAGAGCTGCCCACCTGACCTATATGCTGTGGGATTTGAAGAGATGGTGGAATTAAATGCAGGGAATATTGTAAATACCAGGTAGGTGAAAACAGAGCTGTGCTTTGTACATTCACCTGGATGTGGTCACTGTGTGTGGGAATGTGTTTGTCATTAACAAATGCCAAGGTTACCAGCCCAAATGTGCACTCTCTTGCACTCTCTCATTTTTATACAATGCGTATCAGTGTACTTTCTAAGCCAATGCAGGGCACGGGGGGAGGGAGAGCTCAGTGGTTTGAGCATTGGCCTGCTAAACCTAGGGCTGTGAGTTCAGTCCTTGAGGGGCCACTTAGGGATCTGGGGCAAAATCAGTACTTGGTCCTGCTAGTGAAGGCAGGGAGCTGGACTCAATGACCTTTCAGGGTCCCTTCCAGTTCTGTGATAGGTATGTCTCTATATATTATTTTACTACTTTAGCGCTGTGCTCCCAGTATCCTTTCTGATGCTGAAATGTTAAAGTGCCAAAGTCTCTGTGCACAACTGAAATATATGTGTGGAATTTTACAATGTGAGCAATATCTCTCTGTGCTTAAGTATTTATCAGTGTATTCATAAAGGTACTGCTAGGGTAAAAAGTAGAGGTAAGGAATCAACGCTTCTTGTCCATGCCTATGAAAAAATCTGTTCCTTGACAGGCTGGAGGAGAACTCAGGGGGAAAGGGGCAAAAACAACTGAGGAAGGTAGCGTTTCACTACTGATTCTTCTGGCTTAACATTTAGATATCGTCTTTAGCAATAGCAAAGCTATAGTATTGTGTAGCATGGTTGGTGAGCCAGCTATTCATCTGCATGAATCAGTAGATTTTTAGGACAAGAAGAATCAGGAGGTCTGCGAGGTAGAATCTATGCAGACATAGCTGCCTAACCATCACTTGAGAGTAGCAGTGAATTCACTATTGAGCATGTGTAGCTGGTCACCTCCTAAGCAGTTAGGGTCCGTTTAACTCTCACTTTACTGCCCTCTGCCTTGTGCTGCAAGAGCAGGGGAAAGAGACATTGCAAAGAAAGAGGTTTCAACATGACTTTTATTTCATTTCTGTTCAATTCATTCAATGTTTTATTTTTGTTCCAGTACAACTAATAGGAAAATGTGGGGGGAACAGCTTCAGAAAGCGGTTTCCAGGACTCACCGGTACATTCTGCTGACATCAGCACAGCTTGTTGGTGTTTGTCTCTTCATCTTTGTACGACCTTATCACGTCCCCTTCATCAGGTACGAGGGTGTCGTGTTTTCACAAATGGTTTCCTGTGACCTGGGGTTGGGAGCAGGAAAAGCAGGCCTGGATTAATCAATGTGCACTCAGTGCAGTTGAACAGTGCCTCCATTTCAGGGGGGCCCTGAATCCAGGGGGCGCACACACACAGAAATCATGGCCCAGGAAGGAGTTGGGGGGGGAGGACTCTACCAGCATGCTGTGGCAAGAACCAGTGGGATGGAGTGGGGAGCTGGGCCAGCCCTGGGGGACAGGAACTGCTGCTAGCTGAGTGCAGGATGGATTCATTCTCTAACCGCTCCTCCAGAGCCCCTCATTCCCTTAGGGCAGAACCTGACCCCTCCACACACAGATTGTCCCACCCTCTGGGACAGTACCTGACCCTCATCCCAAGGCTTCCTACCCTGTAGGAGAAGGGAAAGTGGGGGATGCCTAAATGCCATAGTTCACAGGGCCCCAAAGTTCTTCAGTCCAGCCATGAGGTGAAGGCCTGTTTTTGCTGAGAATTCCTGCTGCAGAAATGTGTTCATTTTCTGTAAGCTCATTAACCTGTGCAATTGTAAACATGAGGTGGGGCTAGGGGTGGAAATAAAAATTCCAGTTAAAAATAGAATTTCATTGGCTAACAAATATTCTTCACACATGGGAAGTAATAATTTTACTTTATTTCTTTATTTTAAATAAAATCAACAGAAATGAGCAAGTTAGGACATCTGTACAGTATTTTACAACATAAGCTGTACTGACGCCAAACTGGGTAAAAGGAGAAGACTCCAATCAAAAATAGACCAAGGAGGAGATATTTTCAAAAGCACTTGCTCCCTTAGATGGCCCACTCCTAGTGAAAGTCAAACTGTCCAGGGCACCTTTATAAATTTCTCCCTACTTAACTTCCCTGCACACATCACCAGCACAGACAAAAGCTGGAGAAAAGAAATAGGCCTAATGCAGTTCCTGGAACCAACAGGGGAAGCAAATCCTAGAGAGGGAGATCAAGAGAGTCAAGATCTCTCCTCTGAGAAGATCGTTCCTTTGATAGAGGAAGGGAGCCTGGGTTCAAGTCTCTACTTTGCTACAGGCTTCCCATGTCACCTTGGGCAAGTCACTTTCTGTGTGTGACTCAGTTCCCCCTCTGTAGACTAGAGATAATAGCACTGCCCTACCTCACTGAGGCGCTGTGAGGACAAATACATTAAAGATTGTGTGGTGTTCAGGTGCTGTGGTAATGGGGATTGTATAAGATCCTTAGATAGACTGTCCTGCCATCAGTCCCCAGGATGAAATCCTGGCCCTGGCCCTGTTGAAGACTATGGCAAAACTCCCATTGACTTTAGTGGGGCCAAGATTTCACCTCAGATTTTTAACTATAGTAACCATTAAGAGCGCCTTCCCCAATTGTTCTAGTAGCACAAAGGGAGCGGGGCAGCCTCTGAGGCACCCAGGAACTAAGCCATATGTAGTTTCCTACCAACACCTTGACTTGCGCCCTAAAGTAAATAGAAAGCCAATCCAGCCATTGCAGAACTGTCATCATATTCTCCCTGTGACCAACGCTGCCAAACATGTAGCTAGATGTACTCTGCACCAGCTGCAGCTTTGGAGTGTTCTTCGGGTGTAGTCTCATGGAGAGAGCACTATAGTAATACAGCCTGGAGTTACAAGGTCCAGATCTGAGATAAAAGGCTGCAGATTCACATGGGGAAAAAAGATGCTTTTGGCCACTGACGACATCTGAGATCCAGGAGTAATCAGGACTGCAAAGTACACTTAAATCAAAAACTCTTGGGCCAGAGCGTGGATAATCTTGTTGGTAATAAGATGAGAACTTTCCAACCATATATTTATGCTGCTTCCGCCACCAGCACTCCTTTATTCTGTAGATTTAGCTTCAGCGAACTTGCTGTCATTAAGTCTCCATTTCAGCCAAGCACTGGGGAACCATATAGACTACAGCATCTAGGCTTAAATTGACAGAGACAAGAGTTGTGTGACTTCTGTGTACAGTAGTGATGACAGTGGAACTCGTACCATCTCCCTGTCTACCTCAGCAGACTCACATACACATTGGGTAGGGTGGATAACAGAACAGAGCCTGCATGAAAATGCCTGTGCAGTGGAATGAAGTATGCCTACGGATATGCGGGTAGGAGAGGAGTAATTGGCCAGAACTACCCACTGGCATCTCTCAGAGAAGACTAGAACAATATCATCCACCCGATGCCAAATGCATTGCTGGGTCATTAAAACCTTCAAGAGTATCAAAGCTTCCTGGGCTATCTTACCTTCTCTTTCACTAGTCTGGTAGCCACCAAGAAGGTCCGTGCACATTGTACCTAGCTCTGCAGTCAGACTAATGGAATCCAGATAACACTAGTGTTCCCTTACTGCAGCCTTCTCCGTTCTAAAGGGAAAAGACTAAATTCCTGATTTTTTTTTTTTAACTAACCTGTCTGATAAAAGTAATCCAAAGAAGGAGAATACCTTTTACTAGATGAAATTTGAGTACTCCAGCTTGAATAAAAAGGGATCAATAGCAGAATTACTCAACAGACTGGTTCTACTGCAGCTGTCAACCTGTTAGCATTCAGATATAGAGCAGTGGCCCGTTGAAACTCCTGAAAGGTTTTGATTTTAGTAAGTGGCTGAGTTTCATTATTTAATACTAATGGGCTGCTATAGGATATATGGACACAGCCAATCCTAGCCACGTGATTTTGTAGTTTAAAAAAAAAAGAAAAATCCAGAAAAGGACAACAAAAATGATCAGAGGCAGAGAAAGGCTTCTATGCTAAAGGAGATTAAAAGATTAGGATTAGTATAAACAGGAGATGAATAAAGTGGGACATGATTGAAGTATATATCACAATGAATGGGTCAGGGAACTCAGAGGCTCAGGATACTATGAGGTTGTCTCACCACGTTTCCTATAACCTTAACCAAGAATGGACAAGTAGATTCCATTGATAGTTGGATAGGTTGGTAGCATCAATGGATGGCTTCTTAGAGCAGACACAAAACACATGATTCCTTAAAATGGTCAAAACCCTCTAAGAGAAGGTGTTGATGTTCCCCATCAGCCAACCCACGAGCTAGTATTTCCCTACTGGCTTTCACCAGCCAGGAAAGAGAAGGAACCAAAGCATGGGTTGTGGTATGAAATTTCCCCAACACCTCTAGAACCTCCAATGATGTGTGTAACCAAAAGCCAACCAAAGATTTAACATTTGTCCCCTCCAGATATTGCCCTGCCTCAATGGACACAAGTATTCTAGTCCAGTGCACATGATTTTATGTACAAAGTAACTGGAAATTTTCTCAATAGGAAGGATTCACACAGGGCTGGGGCAGTTACCATTATGATCTCACCATTTACTTATCTGAACAGACAGATGTGCATTATTCTCAAAATAGACTGGCTATCTGGAAGTAATTATCCTGCTTAACAGGTGGTCTGCTTTGCCAAGTCGGTCCCTTTATAATATAATGTAAAACAATGGTACATTAATTGCTAAGATGTAATTGAAATACCATGTAACTAACAATATGGATGCAACAGGCAGTTTGTTATCAAAACTAACACCGTTTCAGTGCTCCAGGTCTACGTATTTGTTTCTAACTATTAACTAGTTTGACAAACACAGATTTTATAATCTGTATGCTTTGATATTTGCATTGATACACCAGAGATGTGGCCCACCTCCACTACAAAAGTTGCATTTCATGGTATGGAAATGCCGTTTCAGTTGATAATCAGCTGTCCAGTATTGATTCATATCAGCAGAATGGAAAATAAAAAGAAGTAAAAGGTGACCATTAATTATTGTCACTACTTCAAAAGATTTTTTTTTTATAAAGATAAACATTAAAAGTAAACCTCATGTAAGTTTCAAGAGCTACAGAAATGTTTTCATGCAAAGAATGCTGAGTAGTTTGGAAAGGATGCCAAGAGAGGTGGTTCAAGGAGAAAGTTATTTCATTCAATTGTTTTATTACTGTATTATTCTTTTTAACTGGTAATCTGAAACATTAGAACATCAGTATGGCCAATAGTAATGTTGCAGCAAAGGACCCTAAGAGATCTATTGAACAACATGAATCTCTGCTCATTCACATGTTTAATAATTGGAGGGAAAATAAAAGCATCATTCTAAATAACATGTTTTTCCTTTCCACTTTCCAGCGATGATTGATTATTTTTTCCCTTCTCTTCCCCCCCACCTTTTTTTTTTTTTTTTTTGTCCAGGGATGTTGCAATAGACACAGTGAAAACAGGGATGAGAGGGAAAGCTGGGAATAAAGGTGCAGTAGGCATCCGTTTCCAGTTCCACAGCACCAGTTTTTGCTTCATATGCAGTCACTTGACAGCTGGTCAGTCTCAAGTGAAAGAGAGGAATGAAGATTATAAAGAGATTACACAGAAACTCAGTTTCCCAATGGTAAGAATGTAAGATGTCTCAGACAAGAAATGTTGTGAATGGGAGTGAAAATTGTATCATTAGATTTTTAATTGTGAGAATCAGTAGCAATCTACACCACCTGGCACGTCAGCACAGGAGGCAATTGGAATATTCACACAAAAGAACTTAATAAGTAAGAAACTAAGGTTGAAAGCATATTTCCATGGAGACCAGCTAACCCAAAAACAAATGATACTTTCTTTACAAAAATTCTACACCTTTAAAAAACCCAGATGTTAGAATTCCTGAACGTGGACAATGAAGGGATGTAACCAGTTTCCCACCATCATAATGCTTCATCACTCACTATCACACCCACCTGATTCACAGATTGAAAACTTTATGCATTGTGGACCAGATTCTCCAGTTGTCAAGATTACACGTGAAAAACCAGGTGTGGTGGCATCAGAGAGACAGTAATGGCTCCCTGGTTCTCTGCTCAGACCCAGAGCAGATTAGTTCCCCCTGGGGCTGCTCTAACTTGAATTAGTTAGGAAGAGTCCCTAAAAAAACATTTTCTATCAGAGCATATCCAGAGTGCATCATACTCCAGCCACTCCTTTTTTATTGTGACATGCCACAACTCCTCAGTCTCATGCACACAGCCCACATGCTTCCTGCTCGTCTTCAGCCTTTCTCCCTGCACTTCTCCTAGAGTCCCATGTCCCAAGACCAAGGAGCACACCTTAATGGTTATCTTTATCAGAATGTGGTGCAAACGGACATTCTGAGATCCCTTTCTTCTATATTTATATCAATATGATTTTTTTGGATGATATTCTGTTAATCACCTCTCAGTTGTCTCTTTTTAAGGCCAGCAAGTGGCCCTGTAATTTTTGTGGCTGTGTTCCTGTGCTTGCCTTAATGGTGTTGGCCACTTTAGATTTCCACAGCTGTCATTTCTTTCAGACTTCTCCAGAGAGCCTGTAAGCCAGGGAACGAAAGGACCAGTTTGTGATTTGTTCATTTATTCTGTTAAGTCAGCAAAGAAGAGCATTTAGGTTGAAGAGCATAAAATTTAACTCTCTGTTGTTTCCAGGGTTTAGAGGCTTGGCATATAGCATATTAATCAGTTTCCATTTATGTTAGAAATAATAGTGCCAGTATTGAAACCCTGCATAGAATATCCATTCTAAATGTCTATAAAATCATGCGTATAGCAGTCCTTACTTCTAATAGCTAATTAACTATTTTATATCCTGTACCTTTACTATATCGGTGTATATTTTGTGTGTGTATAATATATATTAACAGTGCCCTCTAGTGATGCTATAGATACAGGTCTGAAGTGTTTCCGTTACGAATCCCTGTGTTTAGAGGTTTATAACTGATTTGAAAAAAGTGCAGTTATCTGTGGCATAACACATGAAGCTTAAACATTGGAATGAATCTCTGTTAATATTATTACTTTACATTTACAGAAATGTGCTATGCAGTTGTAGGGGCAAATTTTCAGCCTGGTCTTGCCTGAAAGCTCTATTTTTGCCGGTGCATGCAATAGCAAGAGCATTTTATGGCTGCGGTTTAGATCATGCAGGCATATAAGTCCTTGACTGTGCCAGCAGTTCAGATATCTAAATTATGGATGTAGAAATGTGACTAAATAACTGTGGGATGCAGAAAGAAATGTAGAGACCAGTTTTTTAGTCTGCACTGGAGTTAGCAATTAAAACCTCGTAAACAAGTCCAAAATATAGTATTCCAGGGAGACTGAGTTTTAAAACTCAGTTGATTAAAATGTATAATTTTAAATTGTGTCTTAAATTCTATATCTCCCAACCAGGGAAGGAATGTGTTCTCACATGACTACGTGTTCTGGTGTGGTGATTTTAACTATCGCATCGATCTGACATATGAAGAAGTCTTTTATTTTCTGAAACGACAAGACTGGAAAAGACTCCTGGAATTTGATCAACTACAGCAGCAGAAATCCAGTGGAAAAGTAAGGGGATTTATCCCATTTGCTCCAAACTGAAAATAGCCTTTTTCCAGAACACCCATATTTTGACCTGAATTAATTGCCTTTAACAAAGAATGAAAATGAGGGCATTTCAGATATGCGTTTCTATGGGTACATTCATTAAAAAAAAGTGTGATTATTCTAATAAAAGTGAATATGTGACTATGAAACCTTCATAAGCAGGAATTTAGCTGATTGAAGGAATGATATTTTTTAATAGATTTTTAAAGACTTTCATGAAGGCACTATTAATTTTGGACCAACATATAAATATGACGTTGGCTCAGAGGCTTATGATACAAGTGATAAGTGCAGAACCCCTGCTTGGACTGACAGAGTGCTTTGGTGGAGAAAGAAGCTTCCATTCGATAAAACAGGTGTGTAGCGTCATTCTCATTTTTGCATTTCTCATTTTAAATAATGATGCTGGGTAGTCAGATCTCACCGGATCCAAGGGACAGAATTTGGTCTAGTGATTAGAGAAGAAGATGGGCAGTCTGAGATTCTAGGTTCTATACCTGGATCTGGCCTTTAGTCTGGGTGAAACTGTGATTACCTTACTCATGGTGGTACTCCCTTTGGTTTCAGTGGGACTGCTTTCATGAATACAGAAGTCACACTTGAAACCTGATCAAGTCACTTAGGGTATGTCTACACTACCCACCGGATTGGCGGGTAGTGATTGATCTATCAGGGATTGATGTATCACATCTCGTCTAGACGTGATACATCGATGCCCAAACGCGCTCCCCGTTGACTTCAGAACTCCACCAGGGCGAGAGGTGGAATCGGAGTTGATGGAGGGAGCAGCAGCCATCGATCCTGCACCGCGAGGACGCGAAGTAAGTCAGTCTAAGTCGAGCTAAGATACGTCGACTTCAGCTGCGCTATTCTTGTAGCTGAAGTTGCATATCTTAGATCGACACCCACCCACCCAGTGTAGACCAGGCCTTAGCTACAGCCTATTCCTGCCCCTGTTGTTACTGATTTCAGTAAGAGTCTGAGCCTTGTGCCTTGGTTTCCTGAGATGATGTTGGTTTCCTCAGTTGTTGTTAGGGAATGATAATACTGAATGTTATGAGGTTTTATTAATTCATATTTGTAAGGTACTATGACATCCTTAAATGGAAAGTGCTATGGAAGTACAATGCATTACTTTATCTGTAAGTTAAAAGCTATAAAATACTAAGACAGTTTTAAAAAAAAAAAAACTAAACTTTTTGTAGCCAGAGCCATATTTCCGTACCAGCCTCTAAATCTGCATGTCATCCATTAGTGTGTGTAAAAACTGCACTTACACATGCAAAGTGAAGAGTTACGTGAGAAATTATCTGATTCATGCATGCAAAGGTGAATTTATGTCTTAAGATATAAGGGTCATCCCATGGACTGCCTTAGTATAAATACCGTGAAGGAAAGCGAGGGTAACCAGTGTGGATGTTAATGTAACATAAATCATCTCCTATTTATTTTAAAATCTGATGGTGTAGTAAAAAGAGGATCATGACCAGTAAAGAGAGGCATGAGCTTAAGAAGCAATAAAACCATAGAAAGGATGAGATGCAGGGGATAACAATATGTGAACTTCAGTTTGTGTGAGAAATAAGCTCAAATATTGGTAGGGCTGCAGTTCTTCTAAGCCAGTAGGGTCCTATACATAGGTATAGAGGGGTTTGTGTTGCAGTCGATAATCAAAATATCCAAGCTGAATAGCCAAGAAGAAAACAATACTTGGATGGGAGGATAAAAGTGCTGGTATCCCCTCGCCCCACTTCTCACAGTTAGCAGAGGTACCCTCTCTCCATTTCTGGCTGCTCAATAATTGACCCAAATTTTTTTCCCTTCCACCTTGTAGACCACAGTTAGCCTGAAAATCCTCCCTTAAGAATCTGCCTCTCACTCTCTGTTTTTTTCATGTTTCTATAACTTTGTCATTTTTTCATGTTTTAGCAGGTCTGCCATTGTTCTAAACGCATGCAGAAGTTGAATAACTCTCCTCATATTTCCCTACTGCTTTATGATTGTTGCAGACTATCCAATAATTCCATTGCATCTTTTCAGCTAAAAAAATATCCTCAGCTATTTCAATAATTTCCCTTTCTCCCTCAGTTCTTTCAGGTGGCCCCAGAGAGGACTTCAGCTGGCTGAGCAGACACTGTAGATAGGATGATCTAGCAGGGCTGCAAGAGCCCACCATATGTTGGAAGAAAGTAGCAAATAAGTGAAACATCTTTCTTCTGTACTTACAGACCTTCCAAAGCTAGCCCAAGTGGTAACACAGCTAGGAGATCCATCTTCTCCCCCTCCCCATTTTCTGCCTTTGAGCCCCACCCAATCCTTCTGGTTCCATTCACCACCTATAAACTCCACTACCACTTCTGTTTGGTGGCAAAGCTTCCCCCCTCTCTCTCTCTCTCTCTCCCGCTTATCTGCCCAATAGTCCAACTTCCATTTCTGTTCTAGAGAGTGGAGAATAATGGGTGTGTGGGCCAGAGAGCTGTTTGCAGAGGTGGGGAGACATGCCTTTCAGGTTGTTTACAGTTCAGTTCCTAGATCAAAAGGAAGAGATAGTATAGCTAGTATGAGGCAGCCAGGAGAAGTGACAGTGTCCGACAGTAACTCATCTTGAGCTCTGGAGATTGAGAAATAACCCTTCTCCCCAGGCTTAGCAATTCTTCCGTCCATTTCTTCATGCTTCCAAGGGAAGCACAGTGCCTCCCCTAGCATAAAGTGGGAGTCCAGAGTAGGCACTAGCTGGTAAGGAAGCAACAATCTATACTACACTCTTATTCCAGATTTGAACATTTCCTGTGAGCCAGAAAAACCATGTGGAAAGCAGAGAAGCTATAGCCATACAGGATTTCCTCTTTCTGTTCTCTTAACTGCATGTGGTTATTTCAAAATATAGGCTCTCTCAGGCTGGAGGAAAACACTATTCTTTAATGTGACAGTGTGTGATGCTAAATTATATACGTCTCTGAAAAGTTATTAGTTTGCGTTTTGTCTTGTTCTAATGATCTGTGCTATCGATTGCACTTCTTTTTACATTTTGTTTTCTATTAGGAGATTCAGGGTCTAGAGGGATATAAGCCATCCTTTAGATGGAGTGCTTCAGGAACAATGTGTTTTGGTAAAAACCACAGTTCTGTGAAATGCAGATTGCTAAAATAGTTTTAATTATTGTTACGAGCCTATGAACTTTAATGCTCTTTTGTGCTGAATAGCTGGAGAGATCAATCTCATAGATAGTGATCTGAGTGCTGAAACTAAAGTCAAACACACTTGGACTCCTGGTGCCCTGATGTATTATGGAAGAGCGGAGCTGCAGGCATCTGATCATAGGTAATGTCCTAGCTTAGATGATCTTTCTCTGATTACATTGAGGCTCACTGAAGTATATATTCAATGGAAGGGCCAAGAATGATTGTTAACGGACACTACATGCTTATTCTCTGTTCAGCACTTTGACATTTAAACCTATCATGGTTCTAAACCAAAGGGTGGCAGTGCCGGGGGGCTTGTATTAATTTTCCTCTGCACTATGAGCTCAGCAAGGGCTGGACAAGCTGCAGAGGCAAGGCCTGGATGATTTGATGCCTCTCATCATTCATTTCTGGCAGCTCAAGCAATCAAAGGTGCAGCAATGACAGGCTGCCACCTAGTCTTCTAGAATGAAAGCAGCTGAGATGTGTTGCCTTAGCAGTATAAATTGTGTGAGTAGAGCTGGGGTGTGTGTGACTGTTAATGAGCTTTCCTGAGATGCAAACACATTAAACTTCCCCACTTTCCTGAGAAAGGGGAAGAGAACAAAACCAAAAATTGAGACAGCCACATTGATTATAGATCTTCTCCCTAAAGAAAAATTATACACATTAACTTCCATTGCTCACTGTTATTGTTTCACTTGTTGTGAAATGAATGCTCTGAGTGCTCTGATAAATGTATCTCAAAAAGCTTGTCTGTTTTCAACATCACTTCTGTACTTATCCTGGGCTGCTCTATGGAAATGCTGCTGTTTTGTTTCTCACAGCAGTGTTCAGTGAATCACAAAAGTTAACCCTGTGCTTTTCATGTTATTGTTACTCTAGAGGACTGTTTCACCTTTCTGCAGCAATGAAAGAACATGCTTCTCACAAACAAACCACTTCTCTATGTCAAGGCACAAGCCCATTCGCACTGACACTACTGGCTCCCGCAGCTAACAGTGTCATTGCCACAATCATTATCAAATGCAACATTTGAAGCCAGGCTTCTTTTACCTTGGTTCCCAATTACAGCAACCACCACTACAGTAATCACGTTTTAACAACGCTTTTTAATTACACTCAGTAGGTTTGATTTTCCAGGATGTGCTATAAAAAGAGACTCCAGCGTATCTCTTTTAACATACAACAATGTACTAATCAATGATGTTTTCAGAAATAGTGAACACTTCCTATAGAAGGTTTGTTTTAATTTCCATCTTTCCTTCATCTCAACCTTCCGTCTTTTTGTTCATTCTGGTAGTGCATCTTAAAGAACCAGCTGTAGTGGAGGTAGCAGGTAGCAATGACAGGTAGTTAGATATTCAAGTGTCCAATGAGTGCCCTCAGTGCATTTGCAAGTACAATCTTGAGAGTGCAGATTGCATCTACAGAGGCCAAGCCTCAGCCCTTTTGACAGCTTCCCCCTATTTATGTAGATTTGGCACACAGAGCTAACACATGAGACGATTCATAACTATTTAGAATATCATTGATGCATCTGTACTACACAAACACATTGCATACTTAAGGGTACATTGTCCTCTCACTGTTAATCCTGGGCCTAGGGCAAAAGAACTGGAAGCCAAGAAGAAAAACTGCTTTGTCTTGGACATCCTGTGTGACTTTGGGCAAACCACTTAACCTCACTATGCCTCTTGGGAACCGACACTTCCCTATTTCATAGAGATGTTGAGAAACAATTTAATAATATAAGTAAAGCACTCTGAGATCTTGGGATGGAAGGTCCTATGGAATTGCCAAGTACCGTATTAGTGTTGTTATTATGTTTGTTAATACAGTATATTATCACCACTATCTTTTAGCTAAATGTAGTGGTGGTAAATCTGTGAGACCCTACATGAGGTGGTAGACAGAGTAATAAATTAAGAGTCAGGACTCCAGGTTCTGTTGCCCGCTGTGCTGCTTACTCATTATGTGGCCTTGGGCCCACTACTCAACTTTTCTCGCGCGGTATGTCTACACTGCCGCTGGGAGCATGCTTCCCAGCTTGGGTAGATAGGCATGCGCTAGCTCTGCCCAAGCTAATGCATGAAAAATAGCAACGTAGCTGGGGTTAGCACAGATGGCAGCTCGGGTTAGCCACCTGAGTACAAACCCAGTGAGACCCCATGGGTATGTATTTGGGTGGTTAGCCCAAGCTGCTACGTCAGCTACACTAGTATCTTCTAACATACTAACTCAAGCAGAGCTAACATGTCTGTTTACCTGAGCAGAGAAGCATGTTCCCAGCTGCTATGTAGACATACCCTATGTGTGTAATGGGTATTACAGTTATTTACTTCAAAGGGGTATTGTTAAGCTTAATTAAAATATCTGCAAAGTGCTTTGAGATCCCAGGATGAAAGGTGCTGCAGAAATACATCTAAAAATATTCTCGCTTTCAGACAACCAATCTTTTGTATGTCCTATTATTTGAGGGTGATTTTAGATAACATGAAAGCAATGTCTGTGTGTGTATAAAATCTAGGCCCGTGTTAGCTATTGTAGAAGTGGAAGTCCAGGAAGTTGATGTGGCTGCCCGCGAGAGCGTTTTCCAGGAAGTGTCATCCTTCCAGGGACCATTGGATGCCACCGTAATGGTAAATCTCCAGTCACCAACCCCTGAAGAGACAAACGAATTTCCCGAGGACTTGCGGACTGAGCTTATGCAAATATTTGAGAATTATGGCACCATTGTTCTTGTCAGGTAAATGTTGATTCCTTGACATGTGCAATCTATTTTTCTTTTAAATCCAAATTAAAATACATTAACTATGTGGAATAGGAATAACCGTTTTAGACTGTAATGTATTGCATTTGGATTGCATTAATGATAAGAAATTATCAGCATTTATGTTTCATTTCTCTCCATCCAACTAAAGAAATATCCTAACAGGTTCCTTGGCTATGTGAGGGAAAAGCGTATGCAGTGCTCCAGGTCAGAGGCTTTGCCCTGAATCTGCCTCCCTAGGGTCAGCTCTTCACCTTGCTCAGGCTCAGCCCTTTAATTCTCATGCATTCGGTGTTGCCTCAATTTGCAGTACTTCTAATCCATGCCTCCCATTCCTGTGACCTGAGAAAATCTGCTTTCCTTGGCAGTCTTTCACACCCACTTGGATCTCCTGGGTGACTCCATCCCTTTTGGATTTTAGAGCCTCTAGCCTATCCTTGAGGGCTCAGGCTTTTTTGTCATTCCTGGACCTACTGAGTGTGAGGGAGGATGTTTGATTCTATACCCTGTTGGAGCAATTTTGTTTCCTTCCAGTTGAGTTATTTTGGGCCTCCTGGTAGCTATGGGAGTTCTGTGTTGAAGAAAACTAGCACAGCTGGGCAGTCTCTGATTTACATTACCATGAGTGGAAGAAAACAGGATGAAAAGTACTTATCCAAAGTGGGGAAAGGGCCAGCAGATCCGACTGTGCCACTGAAATGGGAGTGGAGTTACACTGCTCAGCTGGGGCATACATCTTAAGTTGTGCCTGGCCACAAAATGCTGCTATCCCTGCTCCTTCCTGCTGGAATCTAACTTCTTTGTGGCAGTAGTTGTGACTTGACAGCAAGACCAACAAATCAATTACGATGCATTTGACCTACTTATTACAGGAGATTGTTTTGTTAAATACTGTCAGCTTGGCTCTCTAGCCCTGCACACTACTGAGTAAGGGGTATGGGTTCAAGAGCAGCCCTGGGATCCCACCACCACATGCTTTGTGAAGGTTTGGAGCATTGCATGGCTGCTGAGAGGAGTGTGCTTTGCTTTTTTCATGCCCCTTTGCAGCTTGCCCTAGGACAGATTAGTAGCCTTTGGGGAGGTTGTGTGCCCTTTGAGAGGCAGCTTTAGTGCAGACTTCACACAGAGCAAATGAAGCTGGTACATGGAAGGGGAGAGCTGTGTTACACTGGGATGGGGGAAATACTGTGGATGAAGGAAGGTGTGTGACATTTTCTTAACCTCGCCTCAGAGGGATGAACTGTTGCTTTGAGGACAGCCTCAGTAGCGTCCACTCTGGTGGGGCCACATGAGGGAGGATGGGTGGTGAGTGGGAGCCAGTGCTGGGATACTTGGTCCCATCTGTCACAAAAACACTTGTAAGAAATTGCGCTGTCGAAAGAGCTAAATGAAAAAATGCAGAATTACTGTAGTCACTATTTAGTCATACGGTTTCCTTATGGACAGCAAACTGTATAGTTGTCTCCTCTCTCTGTTCTTACTAGGATCAATCGAGGCCAGATGATGGTAACATTTGCAGACAGCAGGTCAGCTCTCAGTGTTCTGGATATGGATGGTATCAAGGTAAAACCATCTCGGGTTTATTTTAGTGAATTCACACCAAACTTTTCAAAAATGGGTGGCATGGGTTAGATATCCAAGTCCATATCTAGGCACCTAAATCTATGGCCTGATTTTTCAAAAAAGCGGAATAACCACAACAAACACTTCTAAGGCCTGCCCATATAAAGAAGGCAGGGATTGCTTCTTTAGGAGCTTATAAACAGAGCTCTGGAACTGGAACATAATGTAATGGTGCCAACATGTACAGTAATGCAAAATGTATCAGCAGCTAAGGTTCTTCTCTGCTTTAATTTCTCACATGGATCCACAGTCATGTATGTTTGTTTGTTTGTTTGGGGAGGCAATTTGGGGCCTGTTGTATGGTTAGGTATCAGGCTGCTAGAACACTGGTGGGATTTTTCAAAATGCCTAAGTCCATGGTTCTCAACCAAGGGTACGTGTACTGCTCTATATCTTATACACTAAAATGTAAGTACACTATTTATATTCCAATTGAATTATATGGTAAAAATGAGAAAGTATGCAATTTTTCAATAATAGTGTGCTGTGACACTTGTATTTTTATGTCTGATTTTATAAGTAAGTAGTTTTAAGTGAGGTGAAACTTGGGATATGCAAGACAAATCAGACCCCTGAAAGGGGTACAGTATAGTCTGGAAAGGTTGAGAGCCACTGGCCTAACTGATTTATGAGTACATACTCCATATGCTCTTAAGTCACTTTTGAAAATACCATCCCTAATTATTATGATCATCATCATTTTAAAAATTATACAGCATAATTGCTGTGACATTTTACCATTTCTCTCCAATAGCAAATGACTGTTGAATGCAGCATTGAGTAATCAAGAACTACAAGACTAATTTCAGTATGAAAACTTTGAAGAAAGCCACAACATAAACAAGCCCAATAAGAGCAGCAGAGTTGTTTAGTCAATACCTGGAGTATTGTTACATCCAAAGGATTAATTCTGTTTTTTTTTCCCTGATGGTACTAGGAAGAGTATTTCCTTGTCATTGAACTTCTGAAATGAATCTAATGCCATCCAGATTTATGAAGCACTTATGAGATGGAACATCTGCATTTACTTAGCGTGTTGGGGCACTATTCTCATTTTCTTAACAAAGAGAAAACAATTCTTTCATGACTCTAGGTCAAGGGCAGAGCAGTGAATATCCGACCTAAGACTAAGGATTGGCTGAAGGGCTTTCAGGAGGAAATTGCTCGAAAACGAGAGAGCATTGCACCCATGTCACCCACAGCGAACTCTTGTCTGTTGGAGGAAAACTTTGATTTTTCAAGTTTGGACTATGAATCAGAAGGTTAGTAGCACAACTCTGGGCTGAACTATCAGAATTTGCTTTGTTCACTTTGCTTGTGGGGAGAGGGTAGATATCTGTATGTGATCACTATCTTAGTTTGTATTAAAACAATTCTTAGAAAGAGGTTCGTAAACAGAGCCCTGATCTGGCACTGTGAACTACTCAGGTAAACCTGAGTTCTCATGCAGAGCCCCACTGATTATCAACTATCTGCACCTGCTCAGTACTAAAAAATATGCTATCATGGTCATAGTACCTTGAGAAACACTGATATAGATAATTTTAAACTGGGGTCCCGACCCAAAAGGGAGTCGCAAGGCTATTGTAAGGGGTCGTGAGATCACAACAGTGTCGCTGGGGGAAAAGCGAGTTGCGGAGGATACAGTAGCTGCCACTCTCTGGCCACCCAGTTCTGATGACAACCAGGGCCGACTTTAGGAAGCGTGGGGCCCAATTCAAATACCTAGTGGTGGTCCAGGTCTTTGGCAGCGGGTCCTTCACTCGCTCTGGGTCTTCCGTGGCACTGAAAGACCCACTGCCGACGTGCCACTGAAGATCCGGACCACTGCCAGGTGAGCCCTGAAGACAGCACCACCACTAGCAGCAGCACGGAAGTAAGGGTGACAGTACCATACAATGCCACCCTTACTTCTGTACTGCTGCTGGTGGCGGCACTGTCTTCAGAACTGGGCACCCGGCCAGCAGCTGCCAGTCTCCAGCCACCCAG
Organism: Gopherus evgoodei; assembly: GCF_007399415.2. NCBI lineage: Eukaryota > Metazoa > Chordata > Testudines > Testudinidae > Gopherus > Gopherus evgoodei. The sequence continues at coordinate 130,558,391 of NC_044324.1, forward strand.
CTCTGAAGGCAGCACCACTGCCAGCAGCAGCGTAGACATAAGGGTGGTGATACCATGAGTATGTACAGTAATTTGCTATCACTTTTTTGGGGGGGGGGGAGAGGGGCATTACAGCCTGAAATATTTTCAAAGGGAGGCCCAGCAAAAAAAGCTTGAGAAGGCTTGATCTATATACACAGAAAAGCAATAATAAAAATACATGGAATCAACAAAAAAATTGCCTAATAAAATAACCTGTATAGAAAATGGGAGTGAGAAGGGAACATGTGTTTTTTTGACAATGTCTGCGTTTTCAAATATTTTGTTTCAGGTGATATACTGGATGATGAGGAAGATTATTTGGATGACATGCTGCCTCAGCACCCAGTAGCAGAGATGACAGAAGGCTTACCTGAGGGTCCTGAATATTTTACGGTTGTACCCACAGTAACTTCAAGCAAATCTCCACTGCTTACTGGAAGAAAGCCACATCCATATAAAGGTAAGTTACACGGCTTCTTTAAAGCAAGACCTTAAAGCTTGTTTCCTTATGCTTCTCTTGGCTGTTTGTTGTGTTCACATGTTCTCTCTTGGCTTATACGTAGATTATAAACTTTGCAAGACAGGGACCAGATTTTTATTCTAGTTCATAGAGTACCTAGCACAGAGGGGCCCAGGATCCATGACTGGAGCCTCCGAATGCTACTGCCGTACAAAAAATAAACAAGTAATTAAGCTTAACCCTGCCTTTACTCTGTTCTGTTCAGGGCAGGATAGTTGTGTCTAAGAGAGGTGCATGTGTATACATATTATAAATCATAAGAAATAGCAGTAACTCTCCTTAGCTGTCTCGCATCACATAGCACTAGTGCACACAAAAGACGGTTACTCACCTTTGTAACTGTTGTTCTTCGAGATGTGTTGCTCATATCCATTTCAAGTAGGTGTGCGAGCGCCGCGTGCACGTTCATCAGAAGATTTTCTACCCTAGCAACACCTAGTGGGTCGGCTGGGCGCCCTCTGGCGTGGCGCCGCTATGGCACTGAAGGAGGGCGGGTTTTGGAATGGATATGAGCAACACATCTCGAAGAACAACAGTTACAAAGGTGAGTAACCGTCTTTTCTTCTTCGAGTGCTTGCTCATATCCATTCCAAGTAGGTGAATCCCAAGCCTTACCTAGGCGCTGGGGTCGGAGTGAGAAACTGCAGAATGGAAAACTGCCAAGCCGAAGGCTGCATCGTCTCTGGACTGCTGCACCAGGGCATAATGGGAAGTAAAGGTGTGTACTGAAGACCACGTAGCTGCTCGACATATCTTCTGAATAGGTATTCGAGCTAAGAAGGCAGCCGACGAGGCCTGGGCCGTGGTAGAACGTGCGGTAATATGACCCAAAGAGGTATGAGCTAGCTCGTAGCAAGTGCGGATGCACGCAGTTACCCAGGATGAAATCCTCTGAGAAGAGACGGGCTGACCTTTCATCTGGTCCGCCACTGCAACAAAGAGTTGGGGCATTTTGTGGAAGGGCCTTGTACGGTCAATATAGAAGGCGAGCGCCCTACGGACATCGAGTGAATGTAACCGCTGCTCCCTACGAGATGTATGAGGTTTGGGAAAGAAGACCGGTAGGAATATGTCCTGGTTGAGATGGAAAGCCAAGACTACTTTAGGGAGGAACGCCAGATTTGGGCGGAGCTGCACCTTGTCCTTGTGGAACACCGTGTATGGTGGGTCCACCATCAGAGCCCGAAGCTCAGAGACTCTCCTAGCCGATGTAATGGCTACAAGGAAGGCTGTTTTCCATGATAAATAAAGGAGTGAGCAGGTTGCCAGTGGCTCGAACAGGGGGAGCGTAAGTCTTGTCAGAACTAAATTGAGGTCCCAGGAAGGGGCGGGGCGTCGTACTAAGGGGTATAGACGCTCCAGGCCTTTGAGGAACCTCGAGACCATAGAGTGGGAGAAGACAGAGTAAGTACCTTCTCCGGGGTGGAAAGTAGAAATAGCCACCAAGTGCACTCGCAGAGATGAGATAGCGAGGCCTTGTTGTTTTAGGTACCAGAGATAGCCCAAAATAATAGGGATAGGAACCTCCACAGGGGCAACATTCTGCGAGTGACACCAGCAGGAAAACCGTTTCCACTTGGCTAAGTAAGTAGACCATGTAGAAGGTTTCCTGCTACCCATGAGTATCCCTTGCACCAGGGCAGAGCATCGTAACTCCAATTGGGTCAACCATGCAGGAGCCACACTGTTAGATGGAGGGATTGTAGGTCTGGGTGGAGAAGTCTGCCGTGGTCCTGCGTTATCAGATCCTGATGAGGGGGTAGGGGGATTGGGTTGGCTATCGAGTGGTCCAGCAACGTGGTGTACCAGTGTTGTCGGGGCCACGCAGGAGCGATCAGGATCAGCCGAGCCCTGTCCCTTCGAAGCTTTACGAGAACCCTGTGCACCATTGGAAAAGGTGAAAAGGCATAAAGCAGATGGTTCGCCCAAAAGATTAGGAGGGCGTCCAATATTGAGCCCGGGGCAAGACCCTGGAAGGAGCAAAACCTCTGACACTTCCTGTTGTTGCGGGAAGCGAATAGGTCTATGTGGGGAAAGCCCTACTTCTGGAAGATGGAATGTACAGTGTCCGGGCAGAGTGACCACTTGTGGGAGAGAAAGGATCTGCTGAGATGGTCTGCCAGAGTGTTCCGGACCCCTGGGAGGAAGGACGCTACAAGGTCAATAGAGTGGGCTATGCAAAATTCCCACAGTTGGATCGCCTCCTGACAAAGGGGGGAGGATTGAGTCCCTCCCTGTTTGTTTATGTAGTGCATTGCTGTTGTGTTGTCCATGAGTACTAGAACACAACGGCCTTGCAGATGATGTTGGAACGTCTGGCATGCGAGGCGAACTGCTCTCAGCTCGCGGATGTTTATGTGCAACGCTAGTTCTTGAGATGACCAGAGGCCTTTGCGTGCAACGATGGCCTAGGTGTGCCCCCCAGCCGAGAGATGACGCGTCCGTCGTTAGGAACACAGAGGGCTGTCTCGGTTGGAACGGCATCCCTGCACACACCAGGGAAGGTGTTAGCCACCAGTTGAGGGAGCCTAAGATGCTCTGAGGAATGGTGACGATCATGTCTATAGCGTCCCTGCCTGGGCGGTAAACTGAGGCGAGCCAGGTTTGAAGGGGACACAGGCGTTGTTTGGCGTGCTTGGTTACAAAAGTGCATGCGGCCATGTGACCGAGAAGGCTGAGGCAGGCACGGGCCAAGGTCGTCGGAAAAGTTTGGAGACTTTCTATGACCAAAACTAGTGCCTGAAACCAGGGTAGTGGAAGACAGGCTGTTGCAAGTGTGGAGTCTAGAATAGCCCCGATGAATTCTATTCTTTGAGTGGGCACTAGAGCAGACTTCTCTAGACTGATCATCAGGCCCAACCACTCGAATAGGTCCGTGATGATAGCAACATGCCTGGTGACTTGAACCGCGGAGGTCCTGCAAGTAAGCCAGTCATCTAGGTAAGGAAAGACGTGTATATGTCGACGGCGGAGGAAGGCGGCCACTACAGCCATGCACTTTGTAAACACACGGGGCGGTAGAGAGATCAAAAGAGAGGACCACAAATTGAAAATGTTGGTTGCGCACCATAAACCGCAGGTACCGTCTGTGCAGAGGGTAAATGGCGATGTGAAAGTATGCGTCCTTCATGTCGAGAGCAGTGTACCAGTCTCTGGAATCCAAGGATGGGATGATGGTCCCCAGGGACACCATGCAGAACTTCAACTTCTTCGGAAAGACATTGAGACCACGTAGGTCCAGGATGGGTCGGAGACCCCCTTTCGCCTTGGAGATTAGGATATATCGGGAGTAAAACCCCTTGCCCCCGAACTCCTCCAGTACCTCCTCTATAGCTCCGATGGAGAGGAGCGTACGAACCTCTTGCCAGAGGAATTGCTCGTGAGAGGGGTCCCTGAAGAGGGACGGGGAAGGAGGGGGCGAAATAAATTGGAAGTGGTATCCAAATTCCACCGTGCGTAGGACCCAACGGTCTGAGGTTAATTGGGCCCACGCAGGGGGAAGGAGGAAAGGCGGTTGGAAAACTGAAGAGGATCCTGGGGAAGGACTGGTGCTTCGCTCTCGGGCGCACCTTCAAAAGTTCAGTTTTGGTCCCTCTGATGGTTTGGAGGGACTGTTATTCTGGCCCCTTTGGGAACCCGATTGCCGTCTGCGGTTCCTGTGACCACACCTCCTGCTAAAGTCTTGTCGTGGTCTGGGCGGGGGATAAGGGCGTTGAGGCTGGGTATGGAAGGACCTCCGTTGGGTTTGCGGAGTATGCGTCCCGAGGGAACGCATGATGACGCGATTGTCTTTGAGTCTCTGGAGTCTAGGGTCCGTTTTCTGAGAGAAAAGGCCCTGACCATCAAAAGGAAGGTCCTGAATAGTGGGTTGCAGTTCAAGAGGTAGGCCTGATACCTGCAACCATGATATTCTCCGTATTGTAATCCCCGAGGCCACGGTTCTGGCCGCCAAATCAGCAGCGTCGAGTGAGGCCTGCAGAGAAGTCTGTGCCACTTTCTTCCCTTCCTCCAGTAGGGCTTGGAATTCCGGGCGGGAGTCCTGTGGGACCAGTTCAGCGAACTTACCCACCGATTGCCAGGTATTATAATTATACCTGCTGAGCAGAGCCTGTTGGTTAGCCACCCGCAGTTGGTGGCCTCTGGCGGAGTAAACTTTACGCCCCAGTAGACCCATCCTTCTAGCCTCCCGCGATTTTGGGGCAGGGGCTTGCTGGCCATGACGCTCTCTCTCATTTACAGATTGAACGACCAGAGAGCATGGAGGAGGATGAGTATATAAGTATTCATGCCCTTTAGAGGGTACCATGTATTTCCTTTCCACGCCTCTGGCCGTGGGAGGGATAGACGCCGGGGATTGCCAAATAGTATCTGCTTTGGCCTGGATGGAACGGATGAATGGCAGAGCCACGCGAGTTGGGGCATCCGCCGACAGTATGTCTATGACCGGGTCTTCCACCTCCGGGACCTCCTCCATCTGAAGGTTGATGTTTAAGGCGACTCGCCGGAGAAGGTCCTGGTGGGCTCGGAGGTCGATTGGGGGCAGGCCCGATGTAGAAGTACCGGCTACTGCCTCGTCTGGCGAAGAGGAGGACGACAGACCCAGCACGGTTGGCTCATTGAGTGACTCCTCTTCTGGAGGAGCATTAGGGTCCTGGAACACCTGAGGATCCAGCGTAAGAGCCGAGTCGTCCATACCCACTGGAGGAGGGCGGCTAACAGTGGCCTCTGGTGCCCGATGTTCCGACGGGGCGGAACGAGATGGAACCGTGGGTTTGCCTTGGGCCTGGTGATATGCCCAAGGCATCCAGAAGGACCACTGAGGTGCTTGTTCTGTGCCCTGAGGCTCCTGGAGGACACGGCTCTGCATTTCTGAATCTCCATATACGACACTATCAGCGTGCGAAGACTCAGATGGGTGCCGTGATGGCCATGGCGGAGCAGAGTGCATGTGAGGAGGAGCCCTGTGCGTAGGGTATCGAACGTCATGCCTCACAGGAGAGCGGTACCGGGAGTCATACCGGTGCTGAGAGGTTGACTGGGATCTGCGACCAGCGTGGTGCCGGGAGGTCGACCGGGATTGTGAAGCTCTACGGTGGGAGTGGCTGCGGCGCGAATGGTGCCGGGAGCTGGACCACCGTCTGGCGTATTGGTCCGGAGAGCGGGATCTTGAATGGTACCGTGAGTACGACCAGTGCCGAGAAGGAGATCGGTACCGGGACTGTGAGCGGCGTCGAGATCGGGACCGGTGGCGAGATCGGGAGCGTTGGCAAGACCTCGATCTCAAGTGGTGCCTGCCTGCGGTGTCGATGGAAGGTGGCCTAACTAAGGCAGGCTTCCCTGCTGACGCAATAACCCGTGCCAGGGGTTGGGGCAGGGTGGGCTCCGTTAGAGCAATGAGTTCCCTCGCCGTCGAAAAGGTCTCTGGCATGGTGGGAACAATAAGCTTGACCTCGGCGTGTGCCGGGGAGCTGTCATGCACTGGACTCTACGGCTCTTGCCTGGCCGGAATCAACGGTGCTGAGATTGCCGGTGCCGTGCCAGCTGTTGGTGCCGGGCGACTAGGTTTCGGCTGCTGCTCAGACTTGTGGTGTAGATATTGGAGCTGCAGGAGCTTTGATCTTTTTGGCACGTGGGGAGAGGGAGCGGTGCCGGGCTGGTTTCTGGGCCAGTGATGGCTGGTGCCGGAGCATCTTGGCGGTGCCGGTGCCGACGAGGCACTTCTCACATTTTAAGAGTAACGATTTATGAAACAAAGGAAGTATTATCTGTAGTTAATGCACTGAACTGATCGTGTCTGGTCACCATGTTCTTCTAGATATTAGAACTAGTAGACCTCATCCACTCTCACCTAGTTTTTATTTATAGATTGGAAGAGGAAAACAATCTATTTTCAATTGCAATGGCAGACGACATCTTACTGGAAAATAACAGAAGAGTGCTTAGAAATGCCTAAAGTGAGAGAGTGATAGTACATGTTAAAGTGGGAGAGGAATGTGAATGGGGCACTAAACTTGAGCCATTTCTTAAAAAGCTATCAGCCATATACTGTGGTCACACCTAGAAATCTCTCAGGCTATGTCTACCCTACGCACCTTTTAGCAACACATCTGTGCCGTTACAACCATGCCACTAAAAGGCGCACCGTGTAGCTGCTCTTTATCAGCAGGAGAGAGCTCTCCCGCCAACAAAATAAATCCACCCCCAATGAGAGGTGATAGCTTTGTTGGCAGGAGAGTTCTCCCGCTAACAAAGCACTGTCCACACCAGCACTTTTCATCAGTAAAACTTTTGTCATTTGGGGACGTGTTTTTTTCACGTCTGACACCACAAAAGTTTTACTGATGGAAGTGCAGTATAGACAAAGCCTCAGTTAACCAGCTCTTGTTTTCAAATCACAGGTGTGTGTCTCGTGACACTCCAGTCTTGATCCATCTCTGCCATAATTCTCAAATGCAAAACTCTTCTGTTTGTTTTTTCCCTGAAATCTCCCCCTAGATGATGCTGACCTAGCTGAATTCAAGCAGGAGCTGGAAGTAGTGGGGGGGCTTCGCCATCGGTCTCCAAGCAGGTCTCTGTCTGTTCCTGACAGGCCTCGCCCGCCTCAGCCACCCCAGAGACCTCCCCCTCCAGGTAAGATTGCAGTTTCTTTTTAAAAGTTTTCTCATGTCAGCTGGATTCCATTGCCACCCTATTGTTTCTGGTAATAATGAACAGGTAAATACCTCCGCCTGTTTAAATCCCAGTCATCTACTCTTTCAGTCAGGCACTTCTTTCCCTAAATTCCTGTGGTATTAAACAACTGCTGTGTTTCTCTCTAGCGGTGATGGGTGAAGTGCTTCTTTGAAATAGTTTGGGATGAAAGTCCTTTCTTCACTTTAGTGGAGTTATAATGGTTTGTGTGTGTTTCACATACACCCAACAATGGTTCATGTGTGTTTCACATACACCCAACAGCAAAGGGGGAGAATTTGCAAATAACTGGTGCTTTGGTACAGTAACAGACACCAGTGTTTATTCTCATTGAGTCTTTTCTTTTTAATACTCAAGGCATTTTCTTACAGTTTGTTTATTCGGTTTAATTTTTGATGAAATATTCCCTTTAAAAGCTTAAACAGAATATTTGTTGGTCTGATTTTTGTCCCTTCCCATTAGACAGTTACCTCACATAGACCTGAGGATAAGAGCTGTTTTTCTTCATTTGATGGGTAGTTTGACCTCAGCCATGGCATAGGATTTCTGAGGGGGAAGTGATGGTGTTCAAAGCTCTACTCACTTAGATGCCAAAATGAGAGGCCAGTCATGTCAGATTGTTCAGATTCACTCATAGACTCTAAGATGAGAAGGGGCCATTACGATCTTCTGGTCTGAATTCCTGCATAAGTCACAGGCATTAGACTTCCAGGCAGCACATAATTTCTAGTTGCACTCTAGAGCATCTCTTTTAGAAATACATTCAGTTCTTCAGCATTCTCCTTCCATTCTTATGTGCTTTGATCAGAAATGAATAGTTAACAATATTGCCCTTGAAATAGTCATAACTGGGCTGCAGTATTAATGTCCAAGTGATGATGATGATGATGATTAACAAACACTGCACAGGCTCTTGCATTTGAAAACTCATTCTTATTCCCTTTGCAGCTGGAACATCTGTCAAAAAATCTCCATCCGCTGGTTCCCTCTCCTCAGGTGGGCACACCCTGTGCTCCATCCTGCAGATGGCAAAGCTTCTCCCAGGGGCGCCTCAGGAACCAGTGAGTCCCTCAGCACCATTGTGCCACACAATTAACTAAAAAGGGGACCAGGTGCTAATTAGAGTTTGAACACATCAGCCAGCTGATGTGATTTAAGTCAGGAGTGCTGAGCAAAGCAGTAAGTATACATTCATCCTGTAATTACCCAGCATCAGTAACTGCTGGGCATAATCAGAGCAGAGTATGTGTTATATACTCTTGCCTAGGTATATATAGACACAGGCAGACTTACTTTAATAAATAATGGCCACCTCACAACTTGAAAATGAATAAACTACTGCTATTTAACCAATTTCCCCTTTAAACTTGTCAGCTTTGCCTGCATGCTACATTCTAGATTTAGTTACTTTAGCTCTCTGCCAGTGGCTCTTTTTCAATGCCGAATACCAATATTCAGCATCCTATAGACCAGTGTTTCTCAACGACTGATCCATGGACTGGTGCCGGTCCCTGAGATCTCCCTGACACAGTTTAGGAAGGCAGACAGCTGGTCACTGGTATTAGAAAGGTTGAAAAGGACTGCTCTAGACAGGCCCCACGATCCATCTAAATCAGCCTATAGAGTGGCCACGCCATAGCTCCTGGTGTCCTTCCTCCATTTCCAGAGAGAGTATTATCTCCATAAAGCTCCCAAACCTTACAGGCAGGGATTCTGCACAGGAGCGAGGTGGAACTACAGAGTTAAAACAACTGCATGAAGAACAACTTCCTTTTGTTTGTTTTAAACCTGCTGCCCATTAATTTCATTTACCTACTCTTTTCCCCCTTTTATTGTTGTAAGCCTAAAGCCAGGACTGGAATAAGTAAGCCTTATAATGTCAAGCAGATCAAAACCACCACAGCTCAGGAAGCGGAGGAAGCCATTAGATGTCTGATGGAAGCAAAAGGAGGTAAGCAGAGTTTTCCAATGGAGTTTTAAAATCTCCAAATAAGAAAATGTAGGTTCATTTCATCCTCCCTGACCATAACCTAAATAAGATATGTATTTCCTTTAAAACACTCGTATTAAACTTAATACTGCCTTGTGGGGTCCTGCAAGATTTTTCTTTGAATGTTTTCTGTCAGCTTGGATAGCCTTTTTGTTTCAAGATTACTTAATTTCTGTCTTTTAAAAGGACCCCATGAAATTAAGTCATATTTTAAAATATGTCCTTGCAGTTCCTGTTACTAAGAAATCATAGATTATGGTACTCAGCTGTACTTTGAAAAAGACAGATGTCACCTTCCTTCTCAACAGATCTGTTCCCCCTGTGACTCCAGAGGGGTAGCTGCTTGCTTTAGTAACAACGGTGTTCACTTCCCCATAAGAACGGCCGTACCGGGTCAGACCAAAGGTCCATCTAGCCCAGTATCTGTCTACCGACAGTAACCAATGCCAGGTGCCCCAGAGGGAGTGAAGCTAACAGGCAAGGATCAAGTGATCTCTCTCCTGCCATCTATCTCCATCCTCTGACCAAGAGAGGCTAGGGACACCATTCCTTACCGATCCTGGCTAATAGCCATTTATGGACTTAACCACCAGCTAGCAGGGCAGAGCTACACAGCAACAGTAGAGTGAGCTGGATTCTAATCAGGCTCACACATCAGCAACAGAATTGTTAACTAAATTGCAAGTGCAGAGTCTTTATTGTTGATGAAGCATAAACCAGAAACAATTCAGCTTTACTCTCACGTCCCAGTCTGGGCCTGGCAATTAGGAAAAAAAGAAGACTTTTCATTTGTAAAACTGAGCAAATGTAATTTGGAATCATTGAGAGAGAATAACCCTGGAATACCACAATGCCATTTTTATATTTGCTCTTCAGAGCACATTTGCACATTAAAGGAGAAAGAATGGGTGAAATCAAGTTTACTTGCACTAGTTTATTACTGTAAAAGCAGCAAAGAATCCTGTGGCACCTTATAGACTAACAGACGTTTTGGAGCATGAGCTCCAAAACGTCTGTTAGTTTATAAGGTGCCACAGGATTCTTTGCTGCTTTTACAGATCCAGACTAACACGGCTACCCCTCTGATACTAGTTTATTACTGTTTACTTTTTATATTTCATGTGGCTAGGCTAAGAAGACTAGGCTGGTCAGTTTCATTTTAGGATTCTCACGCTCTAGTAACACCTAGCTCCTCTACAGCACTTTTTATCCATAGAACCCAAAGTGCTTTACAAAGGAGATCAGTATCATTATCCCTATTTTACATATGGGGAAACCTGAGACATGAGGTTAAAGTGGCATGCCAAGGTCATCCAGCTGGCCAGTGGTAGAGTCTGGAATTTAACCCATCTCTGCTGAGTCCCCACCGTTGACCTATCAACTAGGTCACACACTAGCATAATGCTGCTGGGTTGGATTAGAAGTACTGCTGGCAAGGAGTATAACGAATATGCAATGACTAGTTTTCATAAAATTAAAGAAATTCTAATGATGCGTTTTTGGTGAAATTCTGTATTTATTTCCAAAACTTTCATCTTCAGCCTGAACACTGTCCCTGTAAGGTAATGGGCAAAAGCATTTTGGAAAACAAGACCACGAAGGAAACAGATTTTTGAGGACACTTCAGACAGATTCAAAGAATGGTTGTTTTTGCATTTCAGGAACACAAGAGGATGCTCTGAAGCCGGCTCCAGTAAGAACCCAAACATTCTCTCAGCCTGACTCCCTTCCCAGCATCACAAAGTCAGCATCATTTCAGGGGTCACAACCAGGACCAATGCTCGTGCCCCATCGTCCTCCACCCAAAGTTCCGACCGTAAAGAAGCCAGTGCCCCTGCAAAGAACTGGAGTCAAAGCAGAAAATGTAAGATAGCCACAGCAGAACACATCCAGCTATTAATTTTGCATAGTGTGTTTTAGCAGAGGGGGCAAGTGGTTAAACAATTCACATGAAATTCTGTCATCTAGCTCAAGCATCTGTTTGAGCTCTTCTGTTGCGGAAGTGTCATTGCATATGGCAGCCACTGGGGCCTGTATGCACAGTAAATGAACATCAAGTAGAGGAAATCATTATCCCCCATTTAGACAAAGTTATCACTAAACTTAGCTATTGGCATTCAGCTCTAACTTCCCTCTGTGATGGTCCATCCTCCTGTGTTTTTTGCCCTTCTCTGAACTCCTAGCTTGGCTACACCTTTCTGAATTGTCTAGAACTGAATACAGAATTCCAGATATTGTCTCACCAAATGTGCATCTCCTCCCTGACTTGTCTCTTATGCAACCCAAACTTGAGAGAATTCATTGTGAACTTGGATCTGGTTTGATGACTACTCTCAACCTGTTTCTGCATTGTTGCTCTGCTGATCACACTACATCACCACAGTGTAGGTTTCCTTCAGTAAAATCAAAAGGAAATAGTCTGCTAAAATGCTGAGAATTAGCCTCTTGGACAAATGCAGAAATCCCATTTTAATTGTTCTTACCTCCCTCCAAATCCCTTAGTTCAAACTGAAGTCAAAGTTGATTGGAAATTGTTTTTTAGATTTTTTTTTAAATATTGACTTGGGACAACATTTGTTCCTTTTTTAGAGAAAAAAAAACGAAATCCCCAAAGTCCATCCAACCAGTTTTGTTCGTATTTGCTAACAATTGCCCCTTCTGAACCAAGAATCTGCAGGTCAGGCTTTGAACCAAAAATAATGAATTTATGAATCACAAAGTTGGTTCAATAGAGTCACCAGGGCTCTTGGTGCCAATTACACTACTCCATTTAAACAGCACTTTTTAACACTAACACAACATATCTAAAAACTCACAGGAGCAATGGCCTGCCACAACCAATACATAGTAAAACAGGGTCTCCAGGGAGGCAGGAGCCCAGTGGCTAGAGTTCTAGTCAGACACTTGGCTCTGCACAGACTCTGTGTGACCTTGGGCAAGTTGCATAGCCTCAGTTCCCCATCTGTCAAATGGGGATAGTAGTGCTTGCCTACCTCACAGCAGTGTTGTGAGGCTAAATACATTAAAGATTGTGGTGCTGATATAGTACAGTACAGTAATGGAGGCTATATAAGTACCATAGATATGCCCCTTCATATTCTTCCTCTGTGACAGCCTTTGCTAGACAGCTCTTCTCTTAAGGTTGGTCTTAAGGGTCTCCATCCTGCCTCACTCTGAAAGGGCACTTACTATATCCCCTGAGGCCATTTCTTTTTCCTTTCCATTTACTTCTCCTCCTTTCTTTTTCCTTTGTGGTTCTTCAAACAGACATACTTATCACAAGTATATTATAAAGAGCATCATCCATGTACTCCTGAAAGATCTCAAAATAGAAAGGCTGCTGTTATTTAACAGTGTATGATATGAAAGTTCCTATACTAGTTTGTCCACAGCAGACTCAGAGTATTAGTCTGCACTAGAGGGGTGTAGATTCTAGTGCACATTAGCATTTTGTACACTAATTGGCCTGGGTGACCTAGCTAGCGCACAGTAAAAGTTCCCTAGTGAGTACTGACATAGTACTGTTTGAAATGGGACTACATTAACACACACTGGGGAGCATCTAGTGTGCACCAGCAGAGTCCATATGGGCCAGTTACTGCACAACAACCTATTGTGCATTAAAATTTACACCCTTCTGGTGCAGACTAATGTACAATGTAGACAAGTCCTAAAGTGATGTTTCCCCCCTATCTGGAAGTGGAGTTTAGAAGTGAGCTCAATATCTCAAAAAAACCTTTCCACCTCTTCCTTCCCACCTATCCCACCCTCCCAAAAAAAAGAGAGAGAGAGAGAGAGAGCAGTCAGTCAAGTACAGGAGATTTAACAACATAGATCTCTAGAATAAATGAAAGGGGGATTGCCCTGTATTCAATGTAAGATGCATTTTCTGAGCACATAAAAAGACTACGTTGGCACCCTATTATAATAAGTGAGACTAGTCAGGAGTTCATGTGGTTTCACTCAGAAGTATTGAGAATAGGAGATCAGGAATAATAGTTACATTGAGCTAATTAGCTAGCACTAATTTAACCTGGGCCCAAAGTACATTAATCTATGGGCTGCTCGGGCAAGTGTGCCTGGTTAGTGATCCCGGCCATGCAGTTTAAGCATACTGGGCAAAAATCCAACAGGTCCAAAAATGACCTTTTCCTTCCCTTAACAGGGAGGGAGGAATCCATATGGCCAGGACTTTATAATGGCAGGGATGGTGACCGCTGTGGCCCTACTAACATGACAACACCTTTAAAAACAAATGCAATTTCACATTTTTTCCTGATTAACCCTTTCTGCTTAGAGAAGGTTTTTTTAAGCAGAATCTAAGGCATTAAGGAATAATGCAAAATTACATATTATGATTCAAACTCTGGCCTCAGTAAGACACAAATGCACTTCTTAGGGTAGCTGAAGCTAATTGTCCTTTAGCCTCATGTATCACAAGGCACCCGAGGCTAATGCCCCATTAATGCCACCCCTGTCATCCCTTATCATACGAGCGGCCGTACCGGGTCAGACCAAAGGTCCATCTAGCCCAGCATCTGTCTACCGACAGTGGCCAATGCCAAGTGCCCCAGAGGGAGTGGACCTAAGAGGCAATGATCAAGTGATCTCTCTCCTACCATCCATCTCCACCCTCTGACAAACAAAGGCTAGGGACACCATTCCTTACCCATGAATTTATCCAGTTCTCTTTTAAATGCTGTTATAGTCCTAACTTTCACAACTTCCTCAGGCAAGGAGTTCCACAAGTTGACTGTGTGCTGTGTGAAGAAGAACGTCCTTTTATTTGTTTTAAACCTGCTGTCTAGTATCGTTTCAGTATTATTACAGAAGCAGGAAAATGTAACGGTAAAAGAAGTCCTCAGAATTGTGCTGACTGGACCCAACACATAATTCTAATGTGGAAAGGAAAATGGTCACACAGGGTTGTGTTTTTAAACACAGGGAGTGAAGAGCCAGGCTGCTTTAAAGCTGTTATTCTCATGCCTTCACTTTCCACTTCCTCGTCTCTCTCTTAGTAATTCCACCAACTTCTTTCAGTAATGCACTTGGCACTGCTCCCATCTTCTTTATTCCACCTATCGTTTACGCGTTTTCCCATCTGGATGGGCAAAGCTGGTGCTGCGACCAAGTGTGAATCTAAAATGCCGCTCTGAACTCTTATTTCTTTTGTTCCCCTCTCTCAGTCTGTGTGTCCGGAAGAGCAGCTTGATCAGCAGCCTGTCCTCTTTCACATTGGATTGTCCGAGTCCTGCCTTGAAACCAAAGCCGTTACCAGTCCCACTAGGATCACCCCCGTTCCTAAGCCGAGAACGACGCCGCCTGGGAAAGCACCCGAGAGAAGCAGCAGCAGCAGCAACAGGCAGCCTCCCAGCCCAGGCACTCCAGAGGAAAGTGCGCTGCCTCTGCAGAACTCCTTTGCCCCAAAGGTTCCACCACGAAGGAAGAAGTCTGCTCCTGCTGCCCTTCACCAGCAGGTGCTTCAGAGCAGTAACAGTCTGCTTCTTAGTGGCTTAACATTCAATTCCAACAACAACAATAGTCCTTCTGAGTACCGCCCTCCAATACAGGACTCTGACATCCTCCCCGTTTCTCACAGAGACTCTGATCTTTCAGCTCCCACACCCACTGCCAGCCCAGACAGCAGTGGCACTAAGCACTTGACACCAACTGCTGTGGACTTTATTGCTGACCTTCAAGGCCCTCCTACCCCAGACATCCAGCAGTCACAGCTGTTAGACACCAATTCACTAACAGAGAGCGCCAATCTCTTGGACCTGGACACAGATGTTTCTTTTCCTTTTTCCACACCAGCAACAACTAGCCCAACACACACTCCGAGATATTTGAAACTCCCCAGCCCAAAAGATTTCAGTCACTGGGTTACATTTAGTGATGATGAAGACAGTGGTACCTTATCAGACGGAGTCAGCAAACTGCTGGTCTTAGAGCAAAACAAAAATACCTGGATGGACACAAATGCTAACTTGGAGTTGTGAGATTTTTTTTTCCCCTACAGAAATCTAATTCTGATACAAGATAAAAATCTGCTTTGAATACAGAGTTGTACTAAGTGGGGCAAGGCCACATTTTATTTTTGGGTTAAAAAAATACTAGTATGATCTGGTTGGGGGGGAATACAAGACATCAGGCAATACTGTACTACTTGCAAAAAAAAAATCTTTAGTCTAAATTATTTCCCTTTTTCTAATGCAACTAAAAAGTAAAGTGACAGTTCAGGTACAGAGTATTTTTTTTAAACGTATGTAATGATGTATGAAGACAGAAAAGTTTATAGGTATAATTTATATTTCAAATAATTTCTAACACTTAAAATAAAGACTTGTCACATGGTAAAATTTACCAGCAGAACTACCACAGTATAATTATACTACTACACTAATTCGGAGGGAATAGTGTCCCCAGGAGGAATTATCCTGGAATAACTTTAACAGTATAATTACACCACTAAAATTCTGATGGTAAATATGCTGTAGACAAGTCCTGTGCTGCATCTCTTTCATGTGATTTACAACTAGCTGCAGGTTCTGTAATCTCCTGGTATAAACCTGCTAGCTAAATTCCTCAGTTCTTGGCCATTGGTAAGTAAGAAGGGTGGAGAGATGTGGGGTGGAGGATGTTATGGATCAGGTGCTCTCTATTTTGATGAACATGCTTGTTTGTTTTTAATCTCAACCATGCAAATGCACACAGATATGATGGGCTCCTTATCAGCGTGTGTGATACTAATAATGATACACTTACGAAAATTATTCTAGCAGCTCATGTTTTCTTTCAATGCATCCTCTCCTCTACGTTCAGATTTAACTGATTCTGTTCTGTTCAATGCAACCTAATGCTAAATGACTTGCTATCCAGTTAAAAGGCACATGGACAATGACTGTCTGTAACTTTGGAAGGGACCGTGCAGGCAACCTGCTAGTAAACATTCCAATTGTCTGTGTACTGTATGTATAGTCACTGAGAGACGCCTGTGGAAGTACACTAGATGTTTGACCACTACTCCTACCTTTGCTCCCCTCTGTTTCTTTGCAAGGAAATAACATGTTCATGCTTAGCTACTAATGCAATAATAAATGATGAGCAAAGGGCTGTCTGTATGTTTACGTGAATGCTACACTGGGCCGGCCGTATTCAGCATGAGCAAGAGTAGCAGAAGCTAGCCGTAGCATGGAAAGGTAGTTTACTAATTTCTAGCCACTGATGGTAAAGGTGTGTGCTGGCCCCTGGAGAGTGTACAGGTGCACCTTCCTTATTCACCTGTGCTGAACAGGTGTAAGGCAATTAAAGCACTATCTGCCATTTGGAAATGAAGCTTTAGCACCTACATCAGGGACAGCAAATCTGAGAAACCATGTGACAGCACCACTTGTCAAGAATGATATTCCATTAAGAAAATGGTAAAGGGAGACGGTTAACCTTTTATTTAAGGAAGTTACTCAAGGGGAAGTGAGAGGAAACCAGAAAATAAGGCTAGGAGCAAACTTGGAAGTGGAATGCTCTATGCAGACTTTTCTCCCCAGATACAGTCAGATTACTGAGGCAATGAGTAGAATTAAAGGACATTGAGATTTCGGCGGGAGGGGGAAGATGGGGGTAGCAAAAATACCCTTTAAGAAAACACTATTACTTATATGCAACTGTTTTGTAAAAGACAGGCTGTAAAACTAACTAATTCCAAGAGCATGAAAGAGTTTTGTCAAACTAAGTACAGAATTCACCATGGTCCTCTGCTTGTTAGGATCAGCTCTGTAGGAAAATACTGATATGACAGTGATGAGTGCTGTGTAACAGCACAGACCAGTATCAGTGGGTTGCAGCTATACCAACAGTGCATCTGAGATTAGGGTAACTAAAATGCACTCAGCTTTAGCTTATTCTATACAAGTCTCTGCAAACACTTGGAGGGTTTAATGCCATAGCCAAGCTTGTTTTTCTGTAATCACAATGGAAGCGCTAGAAAAGTCAAACCCCAGAAGAGCTAGATGGGGAATAACAACATATCGTGATCCATGTTTCAGAAATAATAGTCTGGGGAAAGCATCTTGAACAGGAACCTTCCCTAGCTCCTCTTCAAACAAATACAGATACTCTCCTGCAACTGCTGCTTTACTTTCCTCCTTATATTTACCTAGCACTCTGGCAGGCATCATAAGCTACAGGGCCAATGTTTTTAGTGGAACTATAGTGCAGTTAACATGCAATTCTAACAAAATGCTACAGCTGCTGTCAAGTTAGAACAGGCCATCATAGCAAAGTCACCTCTGCATTTGCCAACTACTATGGCATTTATGCTTTTCAAATGCCCAAGATTTAGCTAAAGGGAAGATAGTCTGGATTTCAAATGAGGCCTTTTAGTGTGCGGTAGCTACACATTACCTGTGGTAAATTTGTGAAGCATTTACATTGTCTACATCCCTTTTTTGGATAGAGAATTACTAAAATGATGCAAACATTTTAAGCAATTGGTAAAGGTGAAAATCCAGGGTCTTGTATTTAAACTAGACTTTTTTTGTGCTGAAGTTGTAAATAACGTCAATTAAACGCCTTTTCTACAATCTTAAATTGGTTTAATTCTCTTCTCCGTTGCCTAGATAATTTGGGACGTCAGCCAGTTCAGTTCTATTACTATCCAGCCTTGCTCAAGCCGCCTCATCTCTTCTGCTGAATTCTAACCAAAAGAAGACATTCTATATACAAGCAATGCTGCCTTTATAGCTAAGCTCTTCGCTCTCCCACTCCATGCACATTTCTTTAGTAGTAAAGAGGCTAGAGATAGTTTTAAAGTGTTCAGTTCCACAAAGGTGAGCCACGCTGAAGGGGCTGGCTGCTTAGTTCCTTGGGCCATCACAACCTCCTGGCCTTCTTTTTAAAAAAAAAAAAAAAAAAAAGGCAACAGTGGCTGTTTATGGACACATTTCGGCATAAACCATTAAGGGTTGTAAAAAATAAACTGTTTAGTACAGTGTCCAACATTCTGTGCAACAAAAATAATTCAACAGCCCTGGGACAGCTAATTTACATTGATGAAAGAGTTAGTAGGAAAGCCAATTAAAGTGAATTTATACATGTCAATTACAACTTGTTTAATTACTCCACTTTTCTAAGTGGCCTTCAGCACTAACTATATCTTTTGTCTGTGTAAGCTAGTGGTGACCCACACATTAACATTAGAATCCCTCCAGCAGACAGGCGTCATACAATCAACAACTGCATATACCATTCTATCAAAACAAATCAAGGAGAAAGAACAAGCTGATTGAAAAAGTGGATGAGGAACTTCACATGGTAACTAACCTGGTTCTCAGATGATCCCCGAACAAGCCAATCTTCAAGGTAAGGAAAAACATGGATCCCATTCTTCCTTAAACGGGCTGCCACACATTTAGTGAGCACATGAGGAGCTGCTGAGCGGCCAGAAGAAAACCGTATCCTAGTAATGGCAGTTGCTATGTCAAAACTGAGGAATTTCCTGTGGCTAGGGCACCACCACATGGAAGTATGCATCTGGAAAAATCAAGGGCAACAAACCAACCTTGTGATCGAGGGAGGGGAGGATCAATGCTTCAGTAACCACATAGACTCACGCTTGATGAATTTGTTGCGAGAATAAACGTCCAGTATGGGTCTCAGCCCTCCCTTGGGCTTGGGGATCAGAAAGTAGCAGAAATAAAAACCCACCATTGAAATGGTAGAGGTCCTTCATCTATAGCATGCGGAGCCCAAACTTCCTGGAGGTGCACAGCTGCATGAGATTGGTCCCTGAAAAGGGATGAGAACGGAGAGTGAGAAGGGACAAAATTGAATTTGATCAAATATCCCAGTCCCACAGTACTTAGAACCCACTTCTCTAAGGTTCTTCTTCAAGTGATTTGCTCCTGTGTATTCCACAGTAGGTGTGCGTGCTTGCCACATGCACCCGTGCCGGAAGTTTTTCCCCTAGCAGTACCTGTAGGGAGGGAGTGCCCCCCACGACCCCTGGAGTGGTGCCTGCCTGGCATGGTATAAGGGGAGCTGCGTGCTTCCCCCACCCTCAGTTCCGTCTTGCTGCCAGTAAAGGTGCGTTGGAACTGCTTAGCTCCAGCCTTGCTGCAACTTGTCCCCAGAACTGTTCATTCAGTAGCACCTGTAGTCAGTTTAGTTTTCAGGGGCCGGGACATGCCTCGTGCCCCAGGATTTAAGTCGTGTGGCTCCTGTAGGCATTCTGTGCCAAGGAGTAACCCACACAGACTGTCTGCGCTGCTTGGGAGAAACCCATATCAGTGAAAGGTGCAAGATCTGCAAGTCATTCGTGCCCCAGACTGAAAAAGAAAGGGACATTAGACTCCAGGCCATCCTGATGGAGTCAGAACTGGCCCTGAACCCAGCACACCGCTCCGATCCAGTACCTGGCACTGCAGTGTCAGTAGGCGGTGACATTCCGGTACGTTCGACTAGTCGGCACCACTCCCCTTCCACACGGCATGTCAAGAGGACCGGAAAAACTCCCTCTTCGCAACAGCACCGAGGGAAGTCTGGGACAGAGGCTAGGCGCACGTCAGGTAATCCTCGGTCCCCATCAGACCCTAGATGTCCAACTCACGCAGAGTAGCCCAGCCCCTTCGGAGCAGACCTCTTCGGATATCCAGATGCCATCTACACCCGAAGCCCTCCAGGCGGCTAAGGACATCATGTCCATGCCGGTGCCGGGAGCGCCACCGAGGTCGGCCCCATGCTCCAGAGGCAAGCCGCCACTGGGATCACCGCAGTCACCACCGTCCTGGTACCAGTCTCGGTCAAGCGAATGTTCCCAACACCGCTCACCGCCCAGTGACCCTTCAGGGCTCAGTCCATGTGGATTGCCCTTGACACTGGCTAGACTGTCTGGATGGGTGCCATCCGATCAGGACTCCTGGCACCACTCGTCTTCATAGAGCGAGCACAGACAGGACCATGGCGGACGTCACCAATGGTCCTCGTCTTGAAGGCAGTACCACAGTTGGTCACGGCATGACCGTTGACACCGTTCCCACTTGGAATCCCGCTCAAAGTCTCTGCCAAGGCACTGTAGCTCCGCCCGTCGAGACAGCTCATAGAGCAGCCACTACCTTTGGTGCCGTTCTCCCACCTCAAGATCCCGGCACCGCCACCACTTCCGGTCCAGAGGCAGCAGCGTGTCGTACGCCAGCCCAACCTCCGCTCACAGTCGCCTGTGTACAGGCCAAGCGAGCCAGCCTGATCAACCGTCCCCATCGGTGCTGCAGCAAGTGCCGTGGCACCATGCATCGTGGCTGGCCCAGTGGTACCCAGTGGGGGGCTTGCTCAGTGGCCAGGGCGTCAGGAGCATCATCGGTCACCATCCCTAGATCACCAAGGAAAGAGTGGATGGGACCCGCTTCCTTGGTGCTGTGCCCGGAGTCCAACCAGGTGGTGGATCCTCCAGTGCTGGCCGAAACCCAAAACACCGCACTGGCCTCCTCACCCTGTCCAGAGGAGCTCAATACTACCGGGCCCATCAAGAATTACTAAAAAGGGTGGCAGCGAGCCTCCATCCCCAGGCAGAGAAAATGGAGGAGCCCTCAGACTCTCTGTTCAATGTTCTGTCTCCCTCGGCACTGGGCAGGGTGGCCTTGCCGCTCCATGAAGGGGTGGTGAAAATTTCACGTGCCCTGTGGCAAACACTAGCCTTACTGGCTCAATATCAATACATTCCATTTAGCAGATTATTCAAGTTTAATATATTTTTTCAAGAGATATAGTACAATTGAAAAAAAAACACAACACAATCTCCCAAACACAAAGTTACTGCATAACCCACATATTAAAGTTACACATGAATACATTTGTTAGTTGCAAAAAATTGAAAGTTGCTTCAAGAATTCCAGTTATTGTAGCTCATACAGATTTATTGCACAAGGCATTACAAAAAGACTCTTGTTGATCTGACTCGTTAGCCAAAAAATGTCTTTTTACTCAAAAATGGTTTGTATCACCCTATTTGCATGTTTTACAATGCAAAGTTCTAAGCTTATCCAAAACCCTGTGTATCCCGATAAATTCCATAAATCCTGTTCCACCTGGGTAAACAGGGTTCTCCTATGTCTGAGCACAGCAGAAGTAGGATAAACTGGTTTTAAAATTACTATAGTCCAAACTATATTTTCAGTCTGGCAGCCAAAATTCTTACATGTGGTTTGATCCAACAGATGCCTGGCCTTCAGTACTGCTCTGGATTTCCAGCAGTGGTCATCCTACATGGGATTGCTCCAGGGTTGGACTAGTAGGGGTGGTCTCAGTATTCTAAACCACCACCATACAAGCTACCATGGACTTCTGGCGCTTCATATCATCTTATTGTGCTTTTTACCATCATCACTGTACAATCATATTAAAGAAGTCCTGAAACTGTTTCCAGTGGTTCCCCTATGATAATGAACAAAGGCCTTAGTTGATAAATGGCTAGCTAGGAAAATCCAGGACTATTAAGGTGATTTGCTTGGGTGACAGTGAGGGTCAGATGGTCTATCAGGGAGGCTGTGGACATCAACATTTCTTGGCCACGACATCAGTATTAGTCCTTTGCTAAATCAAGCCCATAACTAAGCAGCTCTTAATTAGGTTTGGAATCATTTATAGGTTTAAGAAAGGTGGCTGAACACTGCTACCCTTGTTCTATAAAATATTTCTCATCAGTGCTGTTAACCAGATCATTCTGGGCCGTAGCAAAAAATAATAATACAGTTAAACACTCCACATAATTATTTAAGAAACTGTTGCTGTTTTTCCTCCATGTACAGCAATAAATTAGCTTAGCCGCCCCCCCCCCCCAAATATAAAATGTGCTAATGGAGCCCTGGGAACTCATTTTCTGCCTTAGCCTCCCCCCCCTCCCCTGCAAATTTCAAAGCCTTATATAGCCACTGTCTTTCTTGTGAAGGACTACACAAGTTTCCCTCTTTTTGAGCCTCATCAGCACCATTCTTAAATCAGCTGAGAGCTCCCTATTGAGCAACAGGCACCACTCCGCCAAGAGTTAAGTGTGCTGCCTTTTCAGCACTCCCAAAGTAGGCAGCAAGAAATCAGCACAACGGTCCCCTACCCAGATCTTGTGTATGACAGAGCAGAGAACTAGGTCAAAAACTTCTCACACTAAGGCTCTTTTTCCATGATCTTGAAGCCCAGCGCTGGCAGAATTAAAATGGAACAGCACAAGAATGTATTTATCTTTTTGCTTAAAACTAAATTAATTAAACTGCCAATGTCTCCTTTACATAGGGTATCATACCAGAGATCAAAAGATTAGGTGATGCTTCTCTTTCTCACACAGCACTCTGTTTCCTGCATTTGTTATCAGTTGATGCCAACTGGTAAAAAGTGAATTAAACTAGAAGAATGTCTGGGCCTATTAAACAGAAAGGCAAGCAGCATAAACTAGTCCATCAATCAAAACAATATCTTGAATCATTCACATGTGTTCTTAATACATTTCAAACACCTAAACATGGATAGCAGCCATTTGTTTCCCTATGTTATTATAGAAACAGATCATCATCTGGGTTTATTATTTTGGTCCTTAGTGTACCATATATGTACATTCATCTCAATCAAGCAACCTTTCTTGGCTAAGAAGTGAACCATGGGACACCCTTCATAGCCATCCAGGCTGCTCCAGAAGAGTAGCTACAGGATACCTTTCCTCCACTGCATTCCCATCGCCTACTGGTCAAATCATCAGAGGAATTACATACATGTAGTAAATAAGTCAAAGTGAATCACATCAGACTTTGTCCTTTTATTGCCAGATTTCTGGGGCTGTGGTTGTTTGAATGCATTTCAGACGTAGACAATGTAGACACCCAAGCAGAAGATATATTCAAAGCCACTTGGACAGCTGATTTTATTATTAATATTGTGTCTGTAGTTCTGGAGGCCTGCCAACACTTTTAGTAGAAAGACTTTATTGCATTACACCAAATGGGAGAGAGAAGCAAGCGAGGATGATCAAGACTCAACTTCCCAGTTCTCTTGCTAAAGCATCTTGAATAAACTTTACAGTACATTGGTATAGAAAAGTATCTTTTTTCTTGGGCTTGCAAATATTCAGATGATTAACCTCCACTGGAATTAGATCTCCGATGCCTAAATCTGAAGGAGGAAAAAAAACCAAAATAGTGTAGATTAAGAAAAAGCTCTTGCATTAACAAATAAAGTCACCCAAACCCAACCCCTCCATAGCTGCTATTTATTAATTTTGTCGTACACTAGGTTGTTTTTAAATGTGCTGAAAGCATTATCAACACAGTGACATACTGCATAAACAGATGCAGCTTTAGACCGATTCTACAAAGGGATCCACTTAGACCGAGCGGAGTTCCACTGATTTCAGTGGGATTCCACAAATATGTACGTGACTGCCCATATGGATCCCTTTGCAGGATCAGGGCTTTAGAAAACTTCTTCCTTCCCATATAATTTTCCCTTATTGACTAGTCACCGGCACCCAGCTTACTCAATAAGGAGAACATTACTAACATGTTTTATCTACTGAACACATCATTTAAGGTCAAAGACTGAAATCCTGCCTATTAAACTCAATGGGAGTTTTGTCATTGGGTTAAATCCTGGCCCTACTGAAGTCAAAATATCTGCATTTTGAAGAAGTCTAAAAGATTGCAGAAGGTTTTTACTCATAATTAAATTCATCCATAATTTAAATGAACTCTTTTATAAAAATTGTGATTTTAGAATTTAAAACTGGGCTGGATTGGACAGGGAAAGGGAAAACCCATCACTTAAGTGTATAATATAGGTGCCCTACTCCCAGCAAATTTTGTTACACTGAGACTAGTCATGGTGTTTGGGTATAGCTAATCCTGATCACTTTAGTGAAAGTTCTAGTTAAGGTTATGCTGAGTCTTCTATTCTAAACCCATTGCATTATGTTAACAACTTTCTGAGCAATTCTTTGTTTTTAGTGTAGTGGGTCTGTGTGAGAGACTGAGCATTGAACCAAATGGAGAATGTTGGCTATCTGCAGGGGCGGCTCTAGGCATTTAGCCGCCCCAAGCACAGCAGGCAGGCTGCCTTCAGCGGCTTGCCTGCGGAGGGTCCGTTGGTCCCGGGCTCCCTGCGGGGTCCATCGAAGCCGTGGAGCCAGCGACCCTCAGCAGGCAAGCCGCCGAAGGCAGCCTGCCTGCCACCCTCGCAGCAACCGGCAGAGCGACCCAGTGGCTTGCCGTCCCAAGCATGCGCTTGGCGTGCTGATGCCTGGAGCCACCTTGGCCATGTGAACACCATGAGATCTCTACTGTAAGAGTTTGACTGCAGTGATTTCCCCCACTTTTAAAATAAGGAGAGGACCCTGTTAGATGCATAACAACCACTTTTGTCACACTGCTCTAAAAGTAATATGCTCAGATTTGCACTGAATTCTCACTGATTTCAATAGGAGGGTTACATGTTTGTACTTAGAAATGTATCCAAGGTCAAAATCTGGTCACAAGTTTAAACAAAAGGAACCATCAATGGTTTTTCAAACAGTATCTCCTATTTATTTATCTTTCCAGATATTTCTATTACAGTATCTGCATTGCCTATCCCCCTACATCAATATGCGAAAAAAGTAAATAACTAATTGACATACTGGCTGAGTCCACAGGTACCACATGAAGTTTTATCATGCTACCTATATGTGTTGGTAAGGTTTCTGCAAAACTCAAGACTGGAAATTTCTTATCCTTGGCAAATGAAAGAAAATCATCATTCAGTTCTTTAAGGGCAGGAGAATCTGAAGAAGGAGAAAAAGAAATACTGTATATTGTGTAAATTGTGTTAACTCATTTTCAGAAAATTAAAAAAAACTTATCTACAATATTTTATCTTGTAAGAAATGCTTTGGTAAAATTATAACTCCAGTAAAAACAGCAGCACATCCATTGTAAGACCCTGTTTTCAGGGGTTTGACAGCAGCCTAGAATATGCCATGCTAACTTTGTCATTTAATCCTACACAGCCTGGGATTTGATTACAAGGTATGCTACAGAGGAGTCACATACTACATTATTACATTTCTGAACAGCCAAGACTTTTCTGTAAACTTGCCCACAGCTTTATCCTCTTCTACAAACAGTTAAGTACAGCAGTTATTCTGTCAATTTAACTGACAGCCTTAGAAAGATAAAAAGGGGTTTTGCTGTTTTTATCTTGCATTTTCAGATGGAGTGACAAAAATCATAAACAGATAAACTCCTATGCTAAATGGCTACAAAGTGAGCATACCTGTGCTGAGTTCCTTAACCTCCACAGAAGGAAAGAGAAGATATCTAGCATTCATTGAGTATTCAGCCAGCTGGGAGCCATGGTGAGGTACACTATAAAATATGATTCCTCGGGTGTTGTTTACAATTTTATCCATTTCTGGGTTCTTGGAAGCATCCACCAACATCTTTTTAACTAGAAGACCTGGCAACAAAAATATTAATTTATGCAGGGAACTAAATAACTTCGAGAATAATGTTCATATTACAATACATACAAATCAGACCATCATATTCTTTCCTCAACTAATTAGGTCTACTCTTCAACTTTGTAAAAGTAGAAAACAATAATGAGGCAGGAAATGTAAACTGTTACTATTTGGTGTCAAATCCAATATTCCAAACTTACTTGGGTTTCCTTTAAACTCTACCAGTGATGTTCACTAAAGATCCATCATGGAGACAATTTAGCCTCCAGGTTCCCAGTTACAATCTCAGCTAAATCATTCATTGATTCTGTGCCCTTCCCCAACATAGCACAAAGAGATAACAATATAGTTCATTAATAAATAAATAATTTGAGATATACCTATCTTCTAGAACTGGAAGGGACCCTGAAAGGTCATTGAGTCCAGCTCCCTGCCTTCACTAGCAGGATCAAGTACTGATTTTGCCCCAGATCCCTAAGTGGCCCCTCAAGGATTGAGCTCACAACGCTGGGTTTAGCAGGCCAATGCTCAAACCACTGAGCTATCCCTCCCCCGCAATAAATTGTTTACGCAATGCAGTATAGTTAATAAAGTTTTATATTTTTCAGATCACATTTTGCAAACTTTTGGGGTGATCAAGTTTGATCTGAAATGTGGTTGTTCAGGCTAATTTAGCTACTTATTTTAAAGCATAATGGCCAATAATACATAGCTGATCTGTACAGCATAAGCAAAGTACTTACCCCCCATGCTATGTGATACCCATACCAGAGGTCTGTCTCCAACACCAGCAGCTCTAAGCTTGTTAAGAAGCTCATTGCTCCTATAAGCAATTGATTTCCTGCAGAAGAAAAAGAGAGATGCAAGGCAGAAGGCAACATATTAAAGGACAGTCTCATGCTGGAGTGGAGTTTCAGTACATCAGTATTATGAAAAGGGATTTAGGCAGATAACTCATGTTGGACCTGATCATGCAAGTTACTGAACACAATCAGCTATTACCAACTTCATTGGGAACTGAGGACACCAAACACCTTGTAGGACTGGGTCCACTAGGAACAACAGGAGCTCAGGAACAGAGATAACTAATATTTTCTAGAAGCACTGGTGTTTTCCTTTAGTTTTGGGCTTTAGGATTAGCTCTAAGTGTCTCGTTATGCTTTGGGATTTTAAACAGCTTGGTTTCCATATAAAAATATTTTCTTTTCAAAGCATCAGAGTGTAATGAATTCTATTCTCTTGTGAAGTGTCTGACAAGCAAATACTTTGCTAAATTGTGCTTAAAGTATGGAGCAACGCACTGAGAATGTTCAAGCTGAATCCAGGGCTCTGAACAAATAAGTCTGAGATTTACCTATGATTTCTAAAATAATACCTACTGATACTTCGTTCTTCTATTACACCTTCCAGCCAATAATCTCAGAGTTAAGAGTGGTAAAGCATAACCGTCTCCATTTTGAAGATAGAGAAGCTGAGGTACAGAAAAGGTAAATGACTTGCCGAAGGTCAACAAGTCTGTAGCAGAGTAGGAACATCTACTGATTTCCAGTCCCATGCTTTGAACCATATCACCTCCCTTCCTCACAGCAGAAGTAAAGTTGAACACGGAGGACCATAGGACAAGATGAAAACTTGGAGAATTGAATGAGCAGCAGAAATATCAGGATACTGCGATATTACAGTGCAAAAATCTAAACAGCAGCCAGATTTAAAAAGCCTTGTATAATCAATTTTCAGAATGCACGTTAAGCTCACTCTGCTATAGTACCTGCGAAGAGAGATTCAAGTGTGTCTTTTCAACTGAACTAAACCTTTAAGACAGTTGCAAGGATTTGCTCCTTCTGAAAATCAGATCCAAAATGGCATGTGGGATTTCATAGCTCCATGGGACTGTTGTCCCACGTGTTCATGACGCTTTAAACGACAGCACTATAAGCTCACTTTTAAAAGGTCAGCTAGCGTATCTATGAATAATAATGCAAGGGTTATGATTCTACTGCTGCATCTTTCTTGATACACTTAAGGAATCCTCCTTCATACTTCTTATTTTTCAGCATCCATATGGAACTGCAAAATGACCAAATACAGTATGCTCAGGTGATCTTTATTCTGAGGACAAAAATTACTATAATACACATTGAGAAATATATTTTTCCTTTTTCTAACTCCTTTTCACTTCCATAACTCTGGTTGGACACAGTAAGAAACAGGAGTACCTGTCTACATGTATTTTTGCTGTTATTAAAACTGTATTGTTTTGTTTCTACTCATTTCAAAAAACGTGCGTGAGATGGTTTATTGTTTCCCAAAGGGAGTGGATTACATATGCTTCCTTTATTGGAATAATTGTATCAATTTGCTAAATACCAAGAAATAGAAGGAACAAGGAGTGGGGAGAGAAAACAATAGAATTGTGCCCTCTAATTTTCTATACTGTGATTAAAGTTTTCCCTACTAGTATATAAATCCTGTTGGGCCCTGATCCAGTAAAAATGTAATTTTAAGCACAGGAATAGTCCCCTAGTCATATCCTTGAGACTACTCACCTGCTTCAAATTGAGCTCATGCATAAATGTTGTAGGGACTGAGACCTAGGGCTTCCTCCAAAGTCCATTAAAGTCAATGGAGAGACTCCTGGTGACTTCAATGGGCTTTGGAACATACCCCTAGTCTGTTCTACTATTTTTTCCTTTAGAAAATCCTGTTGAGTTGGAGGTGCTGTTGTTCAAATGAGACGTATAAACAGAAATCCTCATCACTTCTGGTCAATAAAGATCCCACACACTTTTGGCAAACATGTCCTGACAAATACCAACTTGAGTTTCAGCTGAATATGGTCTCCTTTACCTTCCTGTCCAAACTATTATACAGCTACTATATTTTATCTGCCACAGAATGGTATCTCTCTCTTTCAGGGATTTAAACTCTGAATAAAAGTGATCTCCAGGCCAAAACTAGGCATAAAAGTCGTAATCTGAAGATTGTTTTGTAGTGCACTGGAGAATTGTTTGTCTGAAGTTAAGAAATCCCCCACCCCACAAAGAATCTATTCAGGCCAGTCTCTAGAGTTCTTCACACATTTCTCCTTAATGCAAAGCTGAACGAACCACAAGAATTTAGAGAGACACCACAAGCACCTACTCAGGCAGTACGGAAGCACCTACTCAGTTGCTGAGGAACAGGTGGTAAGAAGTTTCTCCAAACCAAAATCTCCTCCACAGCAGCACATGACAGGAAAAATGAGATTACTTGCTCCTGACTATAGGATCCTATATATCAATAGTATAGCTTTCTCTCTCCTCCCTAAATTACATGCACTTCATTTGTTACCTGTGGTCCTCAATAGGGCACTTTGTTTTCCAATCACTCAGGTGGGTGTCATACTCCACAGATACAATTCTAAGTGAAGGACAGTCTGAGGCTAGCCAAGTCTAAAATATAAATCAAAACAAAGGCGCACACTTGAATTTACATGACACCAGTTGGTTCTCATACATCAACATCAAGACCAGCAATCTTAGAATGATAGTTAATTAGAAGAAAAATAAAAAAAAAACTTAATAAATGTAAAGTGCAGTTTTGGACAGAAAACTGACTGAAATGTAAAAATGATACCCTTCTGAAAATATTTGCTGCTGGTGTTCCTTTAAGTCCTAGCTGCTTACTTTAAATGACAAAACAGTTTTTACTACTGTTAGCACATCACAAAGCCACCAAAGCTATGGGAGAGTAAGCTGGATTCTGTTTTGATTCATGCAATATTGACAAAAAAGTCCACTAAATTCTGATTGCAGAAACAATTATTATTGATAATGATTTAACAGGCAACTTGACTTTAAAGCTCTCAGGCTGTGTTTGCAGGACTGGCAGTTCAATAAATCACCTTTTGAGTTTAAAATGAAAGCTTTTCTTTAATCTTCCAAGTGCTTTACAAATAATGGCAAAGCTTCACAAAGCTGACTTCAGTGGATGAGAGCAGGGATGAAGACTGCCCATTAACATCCTCCTAACACCTCTTTGAAGTGCCTGAGAATTAGGGCTTGTCTACACTGGCAATTAATAGTGCTGCAACTTTCTTGCTCAGGGGTGTGAAAAAACACCCCTCTGAGCGCAGCAAGTTGCAGCGCTGTAAAGCGCCAGTGTAAACAGTGCCCCAGTGCTGGGAGCTATGCCCCTCTTTGAGGTGTTTTTTTTTTTTTTTTTAAAAGAGTGCTGGGAGAGTTGGTTTTTTTTCATAGATTCATTCATAGATTCTAGGACTGGAAGGGACTTTGAGAGGTCATCGAGTCCATTCCCCTGCCCTTATGGCAGGACCAAATACTGTCCAGACTATCCCTGATAGACATTTATCTAACCTACTTTTAAATATCTCCAGAGATGGAGATTCTACAACCTCCCTAGGCAATTTATTCCAGAGTTTAACCACCCTGACAGTTAGGAACTTTTCCTAATGTCCAACCTAAACCTCCCTTGCTGCAGTTTAAGACCATTGCTTCTTGCTCTATCCTTAGAGTCTAAGGTGAACAAGTTTTCTCCCTCCTCCTTATGACATCCTTTTAGATACCTGAAAACTGCTATCATGTCCCTCTCTCAGTCTTCTCTTTTCCAAACTAAACAAACCCAATTCCTTCAGCCTTCCTTCACAGGTCAAGTTCTCAAGACCTTTAACCATTTTTGTTGCTCTTACCACACAAGGCACGTTAAAGCATTGCCAGTGTAGACTAGCCCTTACTCTTTTATAGTCTGGAAAACAGGCAGCAGATTAAGGAAACCACCTAAGCCACAAAGGGAGAGAGTGAGTGCCATAGCTGGAATCGGTACTCAGGCTTCTGGCTCCTCTCCGTGTGACATGGAAAATCAATTAGATTAAAAATGGAACCCTGAACTACCATTTTTACAAAGTTACTTTTCTGATTACATTATGACATGAAATACATAACACCAAACAAATTTCTTTAAGGCCCTGTTAACTGAATTCACTGATAAACTTCAACACTACAAAGCTTTAGTTAATCAGCAATCTGTTTCTTTATAAAAAAATAGTATACGTGAAAAAATCTGGATTTGTGGACGTTTTTGGTCTCTGAATAGCAAATAAAAAGGCAAGGAGGGTGAACAGATATCTACTAGGCAACCAATTCTAGCCCAATCTAAGAGGAATAATAGAAAGAGGTGGAGGATACTGCGTCCTCTTTTATTAAGGAAACAATTATATCAAAGAGGCTAACATTAGCTGGGAAATCCCACCCCAGAACAATCTGTTCAGAAATGCAACTTGTTGACAAACATTTACTAGTAAGTAAGAAAAAGCTATTTGCAGAATCTGATTAGAAGTAATCTAGATTAAAACCAGGCCAGTTGCTAAAATTGTAAGAACGGCTATACTAGGTCAGACCAATAGTCCTTCTCGCC
The DNA here is from genome assembly GCF_007399415.2 of Gopherus evgoodei. Lineage (NCBI taxonomy): Eukaryota > Metazoa > Chordata > Testudines > Testudinidae > Gopherus > Gopherus evgoodei. The sequence goes on from NC_044324.1 coordinate 130,589,489, forward strand.
CAGTATCCTGTCTTCCGACAGTGGCCAATTTCAGGTGCTTCAGAGGGAATGAACAGAACAGGTAATCATCAAGTGATCCATCCCGTCAGCACATTCCCAACTTCTGGCAAACAGAGGCTAGGGACACCATCCCTGGCCAATTTGGCTAATAGTCATTGATTGACCTGTCCTCCATGAACTTATCTTGTTCTTTTTTTAACCCTGTTACAGTCTTGGCTTTCCATGACATCCTCTGGCAAAGAGTTCCACAGGTTGACTGTGTGTTGTGTGATTTAGGTCTCTTCCATTTTCCTCCCCACAATGCTCACTGAAGAGAAAACAATAATCTGATTGGAAATTAGTTTTTTGTCCTCCTTACCTTTGGCCGCATTCACTGTAAACCTCTTCCCCTTCGAAAGCCTTTGCATCCAAAGGCTGATTAATGTCTTGTTGTCGCCAGTTTTAAATGCTGCTCCCAAAAGACCATGAATAAAAAGGACGTCTGCTTTAATGGGCTTGACTGATATTGGAAAGAATTTTAAAAGAAGTAGGGTACATATTTTAATACATTAAAATTAACATTTACATAAGCCATTCATCCTGAACCGACCCCAAAGTGCTTTTTAAAAAATAAAACCTGCACAATATATCTATGTTACGGAGATCATCACACGTAGTATACACAATAAAATGTAAACTGAGGAACCACACAGAATACAGTGGGCTAGGGAAAAGGGAGGCAGTTCAGGTGGTCCATACAGGATAACATTAAATGCATCCAAGCTGTCTACAATAGGACTGCTGCTATTGGAGGTATGCAGACCTGATAAGAGGCTAGTGCAGGGGTTAGCAACCTTTCGGAAGTGCTGTGCTGAGTCTTCATTTATTCACTCTAATTTAAGGTTTCCCGTGCCGGTAATACATTTTAACATTTTTAGAAGGTCTCCTTTCTGTAAGTCATAATATATAACTAAACTATTGTTGTATGTAAAGTAATAAGTTTTTTAAAATGTTTAAGAAGCTTCTTTTAAAATTAAATTAAAATGCAGAGCCCCCCGGACCTGTGGCCAAGACCTGGGCAGTGCTAGTGCCACTGTAAATCAGCTCACATGCCGCCTTCGGCACCTGTGCCATAGGTTGCCTAACCCTGGGCTACTGGCACATCAATGGATCACAAACAGATGAATTTTCAACTTATAAAATGGCTGGAAAACTGAATCAACACCATTCCCTTCATGCTGCATCCAAGGATCAAAGAAATTCCCATGGAATGTTCACCATGCCGGAACACTGTGAGTAATGCAATTATGTGATTTACTAAGGAACAAGGGGCGGGAAGGGGAACCTAAACCCATGACAATACCACTTACCTTGCAAGACACATGCAGGAATATTAAATAAGGGAGGAACCCATAGCCAATAAGGGAAGTACCCTGAGGCTCATTGCTGAATCTCACTGCTGCAATAAGAAAGTTTCCCTTTGCTAACTCCAATTTACACCCAAGAAACTGAAGGATAGAGGTATCCCTGGTACTACACTGAGGGACTGTAATAGATTTTGCCACTATCAAGGTGGCAGAGAGTATCTGTCCCTTCCAGACACCCAAAAGGAGCTGCTCACCAAGTGGGCCAAAGAGTATTTTACTGCTATGCATGGAGACAGTAAAAATCCCTACAAATTTGCAAGAGCAACTCAAAAATGAAACGACCTTTAAGATGATGCTTCATATACAGCACCAATCTTAACTATGCCAGCACAGGGACGGTAAATAGGAAATGGAACATCATATACCTTACCTTCTGTAATAAAAAATGCCAGTCTCTTTCCCAAATTACAATCCTAAATCAGGATTTCTATTCATACAATCCAACAGAACCTTCCATGTGGCCTGTGCAATGGCATGATATAAGGAGCAGTTGCTGCTAGTGACACCTGCTTCTCCTTATTTCCAGCTGCACAAGCACAATTAATTGTTTTACTAACCATACTCTAGGGGATTTCCTGCAATTAGTTTCCTGCATTTTGCCAAATATTCCCTGCTTTTAAAAGAACAATTATCAATATGGTGCTAGCATCCCAACAGGGCTGAATTGCATGTGAAGCAATACCTTAAATGTGCATATATCAATTTTTGTAAATTTGTGTTGTTTTTCCTTGTAACACTCAATTCTTTTTCAGGGAGATATGACGAGACTTTCATTGAGTACTTCCTAGTGCCTTAACATTTGAGTTTAAGATATTTAAGTCCTACATTCCAGAAGGACAGGCACAGCAAACAGCATTGCTGTGCAGCAGCAACTTTAACTCCACCTTCACAAAGTTTTTTGTAAGTGAATAATAAAAGAAGTAGCATGTGGTACAGTAAGGACCCTCGTCTTTACCTGCTACGGTACTGTGGATGTAAAACATATACGCCATCTGGATACTTTTCCTGCACTGTCTCTCTGTCCAGATTAGCCAGGGCTCTGGACGCATGTGAAGACTGAATGACATGAGGAGACTTCATTGCTTCAGCTAGTATGGAAACCAACCTAGTTTAAAAATAAAACAAAACACATCTCTCATTGGCTGTTAATTACTAAGAAACTAGTATCTGAACTATGATTGCAGAATGCTTGTTTTCATTTGAAATGAATTTTGCCAAAATAATTGTAGGAGCATAAGAATTGCAATGCTAGAACAAACCTTATTTTCAATCAGGTATCTTGCCTCCACACTGCTAAGCCAGTGCTGGATGGTAGACACCTGTGTAATGCACTGAACTGTGCCAAAAATATTCCACAGTGACATGGTATGCAATTAATTTCTGACTCCAGCTGGTGATCAGTTTATGATCTGCAGGAAGAGCGCTCTCTCTCTCTCTCTCTCCTCTCTCAAGAAGAAGAGTGTGTACCCCTTCAATTTCTCCCATCACCCAAAAGGAAGAGGGAGGAGGGAAAGGAGCAAGGGAGTAAATCCCCAAATCCCTCAAGCAATCAAGATGGGAGAAAGGTAGAGAAAGAAATGGTACCTCCCCAGTAGAATAAGAGCCCTCCAACATCTGATGGGAAGGGAGAAGAAAGGACAAAGGCGTGAATTATAGTGGGCAAAGAGACTGGCATTTTTTATTACAGAGGTTAAGGTACTATGATGTTCCCATTTCCTATTACCATCCCTATGAGGGCATAGTACAAATAGTATTAAGAGGGCATAGAGCATAGTACAGTAACAACCAGGAAAGAGTAGAGAAAAGACAGTCTTTCTCCTAGTAGCCCTTAGGGAAGAAGTTGTCAAGTATCAGAGGGGTAGCCATGTTAGTCGGGATCTGTAAAAGCAGCAAAGAATCCTGTGGCACCTTATAGACTAACAGACATTTTGGAGCTCCAAAATGTCTGTTAGTCTATAAGGTGCCACAGGATTCTTTGCTGCTATTAGGGAAGAAGAGGACCCCAGAAGTTAGGGCTGGGTGGACCACAGAGAGAAGAGACAGCTATCCCTGCTAACCAGCTAGCAGCCAGGAATGAAATGGAGGGTCTGCAAACTGATGCTTATTAGGAGAGTACAACCACTGTCTAATCCCAATTTTTAAAACCCTTGTATGTGAGGATTAAGTATTAGACACACCTTGGTCTCTATTATCCTAAATGTAGCCATGCTATTTACAATAAAAAAAAAGTACTGTTACTAAAGTGATGCTGTTAATAAAGCCATTCTCAAAGTGCTGTCCAACATGATTAAAATACAATCTCAGCTGCCTTTACAAAGATGAACAGCTATTTCCTAAAATAAAACTGATCTCATTAGACATCTCTGTGAAACTGCAGAGATTACTGAGAAATGTGAAGATTTTGAATGAAATATTAAAGTGTTTAAAACAAAAATAATTCAAATATTTTTATACTTGTCTATTATAATTTTGAAAAATGATATAAAACTCCACATACAATAAAATTCAAAGAGATAAAACCAATAGAGCATTTAAAGTACAGAATTTAAATATGATAGAGAAAGATGATAAATATGGAGCCAACATCTGAAATTAAAATAAAAGCCTTATGCAAGGAGAGAGAAACAGAGACAACTGTCCAAGTTGAGCCACTTCAATACCCTAGAGTCCTATTACAGGTGAAGAGGTTGGGAAAGCAACAAAGAGTCCTGTGGCACCTTATAGACTAACAGACGTTTTGGAGCATGAGCTTTCGTGGGTGAATACCCACTTCGTCAGATGCAGATAGTTGCATCTGACGAAGTGGGTATTCACCCACGAAAGCTCATGCTCCAAAACGTCTGTTAGTCAATAAGGTGCCACAGGACTCTTTGCTGCTTTTACAGATCCAGACTAACACGGCTACCCCTCTGATACTTGAGGTTGGGAAAGAAAGAGTTAAGAAAGAACATTGGAGTCTACTGAACAAGGAAGAAAATTCTGAGGTACAATTTTGCACTTAAAAGATTGAGGGGTTTTCTTAAGCAGTTTTGCTTCTGTAACTGTTTCCCATCAAGGTTTTGTGCACAAAAGTGCATTTCAACAACCAAAGTTGAAAGAAGATTGCTTGTACCATTGGTCATACTCATGATATGGATCTTTGGAGCTAGGGTGCATGTGGGGGGAACTGAAATAGAGCAGGAATATAAGCAAAGTAAGAGGTGAGAAGTAATGGAAACAGGTCAAAGCAGGAGGCTGTTACTGTGCTTGTTAAATCATACCTACAAAATCCTGCATAACCACTATTGCTGCTGGCTAAAGGAATTTTTGAGACCAACTATAAAGCCAACTTCATAGAGAAAATCTGGACACACTTTGAAGAAAGAACTGTCTTGTGGTGACAAACTTGAAAAAGGAGAGAAAATACAATGTGCTTGGCCAGCATCATTCTGAATTCCCCCACCAATTATAGATACTGGAGTCTAAATAAGAGCTTTCTTCTGCCCAACCCAGCTTCTCCTTCTGCTGGATTCTACACTGACGTCCAGAACACAGGGACTACGGTCGCAGAGTTTGTTACCAGCAATATGACTGAAATGTCACAGATTCAGGATTAGTAATTCACAGCAGAAATAAGGAGAAGGAATGGATGAGCTGCATACGTCACCTGTTTGAAAACAAATACCTTTCAGAATTAGTGAAAATTATGAAAGACACACAGGAATGTAAATTGATTTTAGAAGTATTTCAAAGGTTTACAAAAAACCTACAAAAATGAAAGTCCTTAAGAGAACATTATCAAATAATCTTTTCTAGTTTTCTGTATTATAATAGCAAAAAAATGGCAAAAATAGTTTGTTTAAAATATCATTTAACTGAACTTTTCTGAAGGGTCAAAAAAACATTGAGCTAAGGATACCCACACCCCCTCAGAGAGCCCAACATGAGCCAATACCTCTTCTACCATTTCCTTTCCTCTTCTTCCTGTGCTGGCAGTCCTAACATGGGAAGACAGAACCAGTGGCCTCACAGGCCTATTTTTCTTATCCACTCTAGTAAGCATTTTATGGGGACAAACAGGTATACTTCTTCCCAGTTCTGGACTGCCAACCCTGTAGCTCTTCTACGGAGTTCTCCTTAAAATTTAGTACATCCCTTGAAATGCATGCTACAGAGAGCATTAAAGGATTGTGACATCTCTTTCTCCATTCTCAGGGACTGACAGGGGTGGCTCCAGGCACCCGCGCAGCAAGCGTGTGCCTGGGCGGCAAGCAGCGGGGGGGTTGGGGGGGGCAGACTGCCGGTTGCTGTGAGGGCTGCAGTCAGGCAGCTTTTTGCGGCGTTTCTGCAGGAGGTCTGCCGGTCCTGCGCTTTGGCAGCGGGCACGCCAAAGGCGCAGGACCAGCAGACCATCCGCAGAAACGCTGCCGAAGGCCACCTGACTGCTGTGCTTGGGGTGGCAAAAAATACAGCTGCCCTGGGGATGAGCAGGGATTCTCATAGAAATAGAAGGAAGAATTTCACAACATAGACTCATAGACTCCAGGACTGGAAGGGACCTCGAGAGGTCATCGAGTCCAGTCCCCTGCCGTCATGCAGGACCAAATATTGTCTAGACCATCCCTAATAGACATTTATCTAACCTACTCTTAAATATCTCCAGAGATGGAGATTCCACAACTTCCCTAGGCAATCTATTCCAGTGTTTAACTACCCTGACAGTTAGGAACTTTTCCTAATGTCCAACCTAAATCTCCCTTGCTGCAGTTTAAGCCCATTGCTTCTTGTTCTATCATTGGAGGCTAAGGTGAACAAGTTTTCCTCCCTCCTCCTGATGACACCCTTTTAGATACCTGAAAACTGCTATCATGTCCCCTCTCAGTCTTCTCTTTTCCAAACTAAACAAACCCAATTCCTTCAGCCTTTCTTCATAGGTCATGTTCTCAAGACCTTTAATCATTCTTGTTGCTCTTCTCTGGACCCTCTCCAATTTCTCCACATCTTTCTTGAAATGCGGTGCCCAGAACTGGACACAATACTCCAGCTGAGGCCTGACCAGCGCAGAGTAAAGCGGAAGAATGACTTCTCGTGTCTTGTTTACAACACACCTGTTAATGCATCCCAGAATCACGTTTGCTTTTTTTGCAACAGTATCACACTGTTGACTCATATTAAGCTTGTGGTCCACTATGACCCCTAGATCTCTTTCTGCCATACTCCTTCCTAGACAGTCTCTTCCCATTCTATATGTGTGAAACTGATTGTTCCTTCCTAAGTGGAGCACTTTGCATTTATCTTTATTGAACTTCATCCTGTTTACCTCAGACCATTTCTCCAATTTGTCCAGATCATTTTGAATTTTGACCCTGTCCTCCAAAGCAGTTGCAATCCCTCCCAGTTTGGTATCGTCCGCAAACTTAATAAGCGTACTTTCTATGCCAACATCTAAATCGTTGATGAAGATATTGAACAGAAACGGTCCCAAAACAGACCCCTGTGGAACCCCACTTATTATACCTTTCCAGCAGGATTGGGAGCCATTAACAACTACTCTCTGAGTATGGTTATCCAGCCAGTTATGCACCCACCTTATAGTAGCCCCATCTAAATTGTACTTTCCTAGTTTATCTATAAGTATATCATGCGAGACCGTATCAAATGCCTTACTAAAGTCTAGGTATATCACATCCACCGCTTCTCCCTTATCCACAAGGCTCGTTATCCTATCAAAGAATGCTATCAGATTATTTTGACACGATTTGTTCTTTACAAATCCATGCTGGCTATTCCCTATCACCTTACCACCTTCCAAGTGTTTGCAGATGATTTCTTTAATTACCTGCTCCATTATCTTCCCTGGCACAGAAGTTAAACTAACTGGTCTGTAGTTTCCTGGGTTGTTTTTATTTCCCTTTTTATAGATGGGCACTATATTTGCCCCCTTCCAGTCTTCTGGAATCTCCCCCGTCTCCCATGATTTCCCAAAGATAATAGCTAGAGGCTCAGATACCTCTTCTATTAACTCCTTGAGTATTCTAGGATGCATTTCATCAGGCCCTGGTGACTTGCAGGCATCTAACTTTTCTAAGTGATTTTTTACTTGCTCTTTTTTTTATTTTATCTTCTAAACCTACCCTCTTCCCATAAGCATTCACTATATTAGACATTCCTTCAGACTTCTCAGTGAAGACCGAAACAAAGAAGTCATTAAGCATCTCTGCCATTTCCAAGTCTCTCATTACTGTTTCCCCCTCCTTACTGAGCAGTGGGCCTACTCTGTCCTTGGTCTTCCTCTTGCTTCTAATGTATTGATACAAAGTCTTCTTGTTTCCCTTTATTCCCATAGCTAGTTTGAGTTCATTTTGTGCCTTTGCCTTTCTAATCTTGCCTCTGCATTCCTGTGTTATTTGCCTATATTCATCCTTTGTAATCTGACCTAGTTTCCATTTTTTATATGACGCCTTTTTATTTTGTAGGTCACGCAAGATCTCATGGTTAAGCCAAGGTGGTCTTTTGCCACACTTTCTATCTTCCTAACCATCGGAATAGCTTGCTTTTGGGCCCTTAATAGCGTCCCTTTGAAAAACTGCCAACTCTCCTCAGTTGTTTTTCCCCTCAGTCTTGATTCCCATGGGACCTTACCTATCAGCTCTCTGGGTTTACCAAAATCCGCCTTCCTAAAATCCATTGTCTTTATTCTGCTGTACTCCCTTCTACCCTTCCTTAGAATAGCAAACTCTATGATTTCATGATCACTTTACCCAAGCTTCCTTCTACTTTCAAATTCTCAACAAGTTCCACCCTATTTGTTAAAATCAAGTCTAGAACAGCTTCCCCCCAGTAGCTTTTTCAACTTTCTGAAATAAAAAGTTGTCTGCAATGCAGTCCAGGAACTTATTGGATAGTCTGTGCCTCGCGGTGTTATTTTCCCAGCATATTTTCCCAACATAAAGAATTCCACAATCCCCAGGTGCATGCTGGGACACAAACTCCAAAGAGAGCCTGTTAAAAGAGGCAGAGTAGCAATACCAAGTAGAAGTTACTAGATCTACTTCAAAATGAGGAAATTGATGGACTGCCCTGTTCACTCCAGATGGCAGAGGAACAGAGCTACTTGGCCTCCTTACAAGAAAAAATCACAGACAGTAAGGAAATCTAGGAACTATTGGGTAGATAAAGTTCGTGATGAGGAGCCCCAGGAGATTCATAAAAATATCCCAATTCTGATGTTTAGATGAACTAAGCCCAAATTCTGAACCTTCATCAATGATTTATAATGACTCTGACTGTAGGGATGAGGCACATTGGCTGGACAGAGTAGGTAAGTTTGCAGTAACACTGACCATGCTACTTTGGTCTGTAAACCAATAGGACTTCTGCCTCCAGCACTACTGATCCCATGTATTTACAAAAGTACTAAATTCACTTACAAATTAGAATATAAATATTGCATCAAGATTGCTTAAATTTGCATTCTTTTTACCTGCACGTACTATGGATGAATGAAGACGTTCATCCAAAGCCATATTTCCAATGATGCGAATTATGTTCCTTTGTATTTTCGCAGAATCATTACGAAGCTGGTATATCCTCTGTAGTAGCTGCAGACCTCCATTTGCTTCAATTTTATCACAATGAGTAGAAACCTAGCATTTTACAGTAAATTCAGTGATACTAAGTGAAAGTCGTGCCAACATCCAAATCTACAAAAGCTTCCTGAGAAGCTCTCAGTACATTCAGTCTCCATTAAAGCTACTAAGTACTATATCCACATCATATGAAGAAAATCTTTCTTAATCTAGGATTTGTTTTTATGTTATGCTTAAATCTTTCAGTTTAACAATTTAAGAAACTATAAGAACTATGAAATACTTATTTTATTGAATGCCACGAACTCAGAAAGGGAGTAAAAAATTTTAGCATGCGAACTGCATAATCATTACAACTTGACAGCCCAATATTGGGAAGGGGCTGAGCACTTCCACTTTTCTCCCACTGAAGTTAATGGGACCAGAGGGTGCTTGAAACTTGCAGGATCAGATCCTAAGCCCACAATTCTCCATAACACGACAGCCCACTTTTTTCTAAAGCATCGTGTAAGCTGGGGCCACTTATTCTGCACACCTACCTGCTAGAACACTCTCTCATAATCCTTTTTCATTCAAAAAGGTAACATTATTCTAAACAGTGCTTCTGTCATTACAGATCTTCATGGCAGCAACAGAAATCAATGTAGGCAGATGGCTGCACATTTATGAGCCATACTGTGGACCATTGCTGTTGAATAGATGCTGGTGACATGAAAGTTTCTTTTATAGTGCTGAATGCTGTGCTATGGCTGAGTAATGTGCTCTTTGCCCTTCCCTACCATAAATTTAGCTTAGTGGATTTTTTTCAATATGTATTTATTCAGCTTCTGATTTTAGCTATATTCCACCTGCAGTCTTGTGCAATTAATATTGTTATGGCAAGTGTCACCTGGTGACGCTGTTACACATAGTCTTCCACTTTCTTTTTCTTAGTGTGCAAGTAAATGTTCAATGTTGGGAAGACATGCTGTATTGTTGTTAGTTTTTGTTATGCAAGATTCGATGTAGAAGCAATGATCCTTGGGAGAAAGAGCTGCAGTGCGAGCAGGAAGAGAGTTTGCTCTCTGCCTTGGTCTCTGATCAGAGTTAATTCATAATACAGAGTTGCTCTCTGGAAAGTCCACCTTAGTCTTAGACTGAGGGCTTGTCTACAGGGCATCGGCAAAATGCACTAGAGGGGTGTGATTTGTTAAGCACTCTAATTGCCCGGTGTAGGCCCTGCTACATTCATGCGAACTAAGTAGTTTTTAGAACACACCAAGTGTTAGTGCACTTTAGCCCTCTGGCATGCTTTGCTGTGTAGACAAGCGCTGATATTCCTGAAAGAAGGGACTGCCTAGATGACCATCTCTGTTCCAGGTCTGATGTGCAGGTGTAAATAAAGTTATTCTTAGAATATACCCAGACTTCACATAACTGATATCTCCTCCACTGAGGAGCTGACATGTGCAGCCTTGGATAGCTGTTACCACTATGCAGGGTAGAGGCACTGGTGTCAGAAGACGGAACAACAACAAAGTAGTAGAGGAATACTTCAGAAGGGCTTCCTCATAAAATTTATCCCTTACTATTCCCTGGGAGTGTCCCACCGTGAAATGAACTGTAGGGCCTGCCACCAGCACTGGAAGATCCATGCTACCCCATGCACCTCCTCGACTCTTTGCCATAGATGCCTGGGGAACTCATTAAAAGGGAATCTCTCCATCACTGAAGGAGAATATCCCTGGTTGTAGTGGGAGACAATGATAGATCCTGTGGACAGTCCCCACAAACCTCCCACTCCACCCCCACTCACATGTGGATTCCAATCCTGTGAACAGCACCTCAGCGATTTGGGGGAGGAAACGATATTGGGAAGGTTGTGAAGGCCTCCCACATATGCAAAAGGCAAGATCAGAAAGGAAAGTTTATTGATACAGCTGTTCAATTATAGCTGCGTACATGGATTACCTTGGAATGTTGCACTAAAGCTTGTAAACAGAAGAGTTCTACTGTCTCTGAAGGTACTTTACTCAAAGTCTCGCAATAAGGAAGCCCATTTCCTCCAAAACACCACAAGCCCCCCTGGAATAAGAATCAACAACAATCAACTCAAATCTCAAATGGCTAAATAAGAACAGTGGTTCTAGTTATTTTTTTTTAAAGCGAAGTGAGCAACAGCCTGTAAAGCTGTTATACCAAGTGCTCTTATGTGTATTACATTAATATAGCCCTGTATGTTCTGAAACATTCTCATATTTATAAAGGAAAAAAAAATAAAACAGCCCACTAGATCAGTAGCTTTTATAGAAAACAATCACTTATCTATACAGTAACTGTTGTTCTTCAATATGCATTCTGCACATATACATCCCACTGTGGGTGTCTGTATGCTCAACCCACTTGAGCCAGAGACTTTTGCAAACAGCACCACTAGGCGCCCCTGCTCTTCTCATGCACTAAACTGACAGCATAAAAGGGGCGTGTCCATTGCCCCCCCCTTCCATTTCTTCTCTCCACTGTCTGTCTAAAGTCCTAAGTAGCAAGAAAGGTGGAAGGGTCGTGGAATGTATATGTGCACCATACATCTTAAAGAGCAACAATTCCTGTACGGGTAAGTAACCAGAGGTGCTGGAAATATTTTTATAGTGAAGGTGCTGAGAGCCACTGAACCAAACTGTAAATCCTGTATATGATGGAAACCACTTCAAGCCATCCTCGCACCCCTAGATCCAACACCTATATTTTTCTCCCTTCAGTGATTGTGCACATATACATTACTCTGTAGGTGACTCACCAGCAGTTTCTTTACAGGTGATTGGACTTCAGATTATTTGAAAAGAGACTAGAATACCAACTTGCCAAAGCTGACATCATCTCGGCAGGTTTGAGAACTGGCATATGTCAGGAAAAAGGCTTGTGCACTAACTTATACTAAGACTAAGCTAATGCTATACTAATAAAAAATAACTGGAGATATACCCATCTCCTAGAACTGGAATGGACCTTGAAAGGTCATTGAGTCCAGCCCCCTGCCTTCACTAGCAGGACCATGTACTGATTTTTGCCCCAGATCCCTAAGTGGCCCCCTCAAGGATTGAACTCACAACCCTGGGTTTAGCAGGCCAATGCTCAAACCACTGAGCTATCCCTCCCATCCGCACCTATACAACTATATATAGTATATATATATAGTAATTTTTTAAGCTCCAACTCTCACCATGGAAGGCAAGAAGGAACTGAGAGAGAGGCAGCAGACACATCCCTTTTATGCCCTCAGCTCAGCACACAAACACTAGCAATGCCTAGTGATACTGCTGGCAAACGCTCCAACTTCAGTCCACTGGGCACACAGTAGGGTTGCCAACCCTCCCGAAACTGGGCTCTATCTCCCAGAGGCTACTGAAGACAAACTGGGAGATTTCAGGCCACTAAAATTCCAGCAGTGCAACGGGGTTAACGCAGGCTCCCTGTCTGTCCTGGCCCCATGCCGCTTCCTGAAGCGGCCATCATGTCCATGTGGCCCCTAGGGGTCGGGGAGTCCGGGGGTGGGGGACTCTGCATGCTGCCCCCGTCTCAAGCACCGACTCTGCAGCTCCCATTGGCCAGAACGATGGCCAATGGGAGATACGGAGGCAATACCTGCAGGCAGGGGCAACACACTGAGCCCCCTGGCCCACCCTGCAGGGGCTGCAGGAACGTGCTGGCCGCTTTCGGGAGCAACGCAGGGCCATGGCAGGCAGGGACCCTGCCTTAGCCCTGCTGCACCGCTGAGCGGGAGCCTCCTGAGGTACGCGCCGCCCAGCCGGAGCCCATACCCCCTCCCGCACCCCAACCCCGTACTCCAGCCCTGAGCCCCCTCCCGCACCCCAAGTCCCCTCCCACACTCTAACCCCGCCTGCCCAGAGTTCCCTCCTGCACCCAAACTCCCTTCCAGAGCCCACACCCCTCACCCCCCACACCCCAAACTCCTGCCCCAGCCCTGACCCCCTTCCCAGAGCCCACACCCCTCACCTCCTCCTGCACCTCAACCCTCTTCCCCTACCCTGAACCCCCTCCAGCACCCAAACTTCCTTCCAGAGCTTGACCCCTACTCCTGCACCCCAATCCCTGCCCCAGCCCAGTGAAAGTGAGTGAGGATGGGGGAGAGCAAGCACCAGGGGTGGGGATGGAGTGAGTGGGGCGGGGCCTATGAGAAGAGCAGGACCTCAGGGAAGGGGCAGGACAGAGCGGGGCAAGGGTATTTGGGTTTCTCTGATTAGACAATTGGCAACTCTAACCTACAGTGAAATATATATGTGCAGACTCACGCAAAGGAGAACCTACTAACTATAGAAAGGATAATAAGGGGGGAAACACTGTAGGTTTTTTATTTGTATTAATACAATACCATTCCTGCCCCATGTCTCATTTTCACAACAACCTGCGTGACAGCATAAACAGCAAGGACCAGATTGTAGTTAGACCTGTACAGTTGTGAAAACAGGAAAGGAGGAGGGAACAAGCTCTCCCTCATCTTTGCACAACCCCACAAAGAGTCTCCGTCCTAGTGGAGCAGGAGCAGCACGGGGTGTGGAAAGGGAAGCTTCACCCACTCTAACATTATAAAATTAATAAATTATACCTTAAATAAATAAATATTTTAAAAAGAGATAACGTTCTGTATAATTCCATCCTGGAGTTCAGAGCTCACCCTTTGTGCAGCTAGAGTCTGACTGCTTTCTCTTAAAGCCAGAGATGTGAAGTACTGGACACATTGCTCAAGGTCAGTCTGAGGTAAAGATACCAATAACAATCGGAGCTCATCTTCTATAGCATAATCCTATAACAAAAGAACACAAATACTCATTAACGCTCTCCAAAGGAACACAGGAAATTATGTGAAAGCAAACAAAGATTTGGAACAACAGAAATTGTTACATGAAGTAATGCTTTAAACTAAAAGACCTGGTTTGAATGCTCTGCAACCTAAGCTAATGTTTCCGAAGCACTTTGAAGACGTAGAGCCCTATAAAATGACAGGTTATTATTATTGGTGAGCAAATTTTTCAATGAAAGTCAGCTTTAAATGTCTAGGTTTAGGACATATTTTATTTCAGTGAGGTCTGGAAGAATAAAAATGTGGGTCCTATTGGCCTGTGTTACAGAAATGAAATGGAGCTTACAGCAGGAAAGCACCAGGGTATACAACAAGAAAGCTTGAAACTTGGCCCTCAATTGCATGATAATCACCTCAAAAATAATGGTGCAGATTAAGACTATATGGTTTCATCAGCCAACTACAAAAATAATAGCATGATTAAGAAATTAAGTGATGGCATTAAAGAGAGAAATAAAATAGTTAACACTTGTATATTTCTTTATCTTTGAAGTACTTATACAAATATTTCATTAAGAAATCCACAAAACACCCTTGTCAAGTAGGTAGGGATGGGAAAACAGGTATAGTGAGGTTAAGTCATTTGCCTAAGGCTACATACTAAGGATCAGAAGAAATGCAAGCTAATGGTCAGAATACAATTTCTGGAGCTAGTGACTTGCGAATTCAAACCCTTTCTGATATTGCCTTCATCTGCAGCCTTAGTCTTGGGCAATTCTAACCTAGTCTGGCTTATTTTCCTCATAAATGAAATGTAGAGAAGGGAAAATTACCTACCAGTAAATCAGCATCTCTGAACATATCGTTTGATTTGATTCCCTTTCTTGGATCCTGTGCTTCTGAAGGTAGACATGGGGGAACTTTCCTTGCTTTCAAATGATTTTGATCTTTTATGGCACTGGTAGATGGCTATGCACAAACCAACAGTTGCCGCTGGAATGTTTTACTTCAATTCCTCAATGAGTAGGATGCAAAGAGCTCCCTAACCTCTATATACTGATATCCTCTATATCAGTTACCCAGTGATTATACAGCTGGAACAGTAAAAATATACATATCTGTACTCTAGTATGCCTCAAGCCTGAGAGGCTCAACCATTTGGAAATAGTTAGACCCATGGTCATATCCACGTTGGACTGATTTAATAAAAGTAATTCACGTCCAGGGTGGATAAAAATCAATTATTTTAAAAAATAAAATAAAAAAATGGATTTCTTTTATTTAAATCGGATTTTTTTTATTAAATTATTTTTGAGGAAAAAACCTATCTAAAGATAGTTTTAATTAAGATACATTATAGCTCTAAGATCTCTCATCATGGAACAGGGATTATAAATTCTAATTCTATAGTATGAGACAATATATTCATGTAACGTTTAAGAAAAGCTTTGCAAATGAGTTCCAATCATTCATGGATTGGGGATCCAGGGGCTTCTGTATAGATTATTTAGGTTAATCTCTTTCTATCTACCCAATGGGACTCAGTGCTTAGTCCAGAATAGGCCTGCACAACTCGTAAGGCGGCAAGGGCCACATTACTCCAAAGAAAACAGCTGAGGGCCGAAACCCCCCGGCTCCGTGGAAACAGCCCCCCCTCCGGACCTCCCAGCGCCGAGGAAATACCCCGCTCCAGCACTGCCCAGCCCTGCAGACACAAACCCTCCTTCCCTAGCGCCGCCCCACCAAAACAGCTGTGGGCCAAAAAGGAAGGTTGGGGGTGGAGAGGTGATACTTGATTTTAAATCAACCAGGGGCTCCCCGCTGAAGACGTGGCTGGGAGCTGTCAGGGGCAAATTAAAGGGCCCGGGGCTTCGGCAGCTGGGGGAACCCGGGGCTTTGCGGGGCTGGAGCAGGGATTTAAAGGGTCCAGAGCTCCTGCTGCTGAGGGGAGCCCGAGCCCTTTAAATCCCAGCCCCAGCCCATTCGCTGGAGCCGCGGCCGGGATTCAAAGGGCTCTGGGAAGCCTGCAGCCACGGGGAGCCGTCAGCCCTTTAAATCTCAGCCGCGGCTGGGATTCATAGGGCTCTGGGCTGCTGGCAGCGACGGGGAGCCCAGAGCTCTTTAAACCTCAGCCGCGGCCGGGATTCAAAGGGCGCTGGGCTGCTGGCAGTGGCGGGGAGCCCAGAGCCCTTTAAATCCCAGCTGCCGCCAGGATTCAAAGGGCTCTGGGCTGCCCACAACGGTGGGGACCCCTGAGCCCTTTAAATCTCAGCCGCGGCCGGGAATCTCTGCAGGCAGCCCAGAGCCCTATGAATCCCAGCCGCGGCTGAGATTTAAAAAGCTCTGGGCTCCCCGCCACTGCGGGCAGCTCAGAGCCTTTTGAGTCCTGGCCACGGCTGAGATTTAAAGAGCTCTGGGCTCCCCGTCGCTGCAGGCAGCTCAGAGCCTTTTGAATCTCGGCCGCAGCTGGGCTTTAAAGGGCTCTGGGCTCCCCGTGGCTGCGGGCAGCCCAGAGCCCTGTGATTCCCCACTGCGGGCCGCACACTGAGCCTCCACGGGCCGCATGGGGTCCACGGACCGTATGTTGTGCAGGCCTGGTCTAGAAGATACCATCAGAGATGCTTAGTTTTGCAGTTTTCAAACTGTAGATTTGTGTCTCCAGAGATAACATGCTTATTAACAGCAAAAATGTTTTTAAACAAATAAATAAATATAGAAGTGAGAAATAACAGACCTCAGCCCTGTTGTCCCTCTGCAAATTTGTGTACACAGAGTCAATCCCATACCTCTCTCTGAAAGTGCAGTTTCAAAAAGTTGAATGAATAGAAGATTGTTGGGGGCAGAATAGATCTGCACAAGGAAAAGAAGTCTGGAGATAAATGTGAGAAGGGAGGGACAGGCAGTAGAACCAAAAGTGAAACTGTTTGACCTGCATATTCCAGGAGTCTTGAGATCTTTCTGAGTGTAGCTTTCATTGATTTGAGATCTACCATACCATTCTCTCAATAGATGGGAAAACCTATAATGGCAGCAGGCCGTAGCAGAGACCCAGTTTAAGAATAAGAACCATTCAGAAATATATGTTTGCTGATGATAAAGAAAGTCACACCAGTGAACTAGTGGAAATCACTTAAACACTTGGATTCAGAGACTGTTGAAGTGATAATCTCACTTTTAACAGCAGTAGCTTCTTCTGCCGGTGTAGAAAGAATTTTTTCTTCCTTTGGACTAATTCATTCCGAATTGAGAAATCGTTTGAGACCTGAAAAAGTAGGAAAGCTTGTTTTTCTTTTCGGGATTATGAACAAACAGGAAAGTGAACTTGAAGACGACTGAGTTAGCTGCAGAAGACAACATTAATATTAAGTTTGTCATGTTGACCTGGCTGACATAGTCAATTTAATTTTTGTTTGAAAAAAAAAAAATGCCCTTTAACTATTTTAGTTAAAAACAATTTTAACAAAAACAAACCTAATTTTAAAAAACTGGAATGTTTAGCTAAATTCAAAAATTCATATGCTTGTTTTGTTAAAATCTTATGTTTGCTGTTGAAGAAAAAAATCCAGAATACATAATGTTGTTGTTTTAGTTAAATAAAACAATTTAAATGTCTGTCTGGTGATGTTCTCCTCCTAATACAGCATGGCAAGAAAATCCTCCAAATATTAATGATTAACCTGTTGAATTGGAGATAGTTCACCTCCCAGTGACTTCATAAATATCTGCTTCAATTACCTTTGGGAAATGAAATAACCAATCATTCATTTTCTGACATAGCTGTAAAACTAATCTGAAAAGTTTTCAGAATAAATCACTTTAAAAATGTAGTGTGTACTTTCTAAAAATGAAACCTACATCTATCTCTGAGTTGTGAAGAATATGTATTAAGGTTATAACAACAAACAAGAATGAACTTTTATGTAGAAATCCATGATTAAATCGAGTCTTCCTGACTAGTGTTTTAAATCATGATTTAAATCAAATCCATCCTGTTCCAGTCACTGATTTTAATCATGATTTAAATCAGCAAGCAAGAAACCTTGATTTAAATAACCGATTTAAATTGTGTTGTGCATGTACACTTAGTTATTTTCTAAACAAATGTTAATTCTCATTAGTTGGTAACATTAAAACATATTGATTGATAGAATCTACGGATTAATTTGTAACTAATGATAGCCTTTATACTAAATTTGCTGTGTCTTTTTGCTAACCAAGGTACACTAGATCAATACATACGTATTTAAGCAATTACATAGCTTAACTTACATTTAATTCAGATTCTTACGGTCTCTCTTTTTTAATACATTAGAAAATCTTGAGTGATGCATTTCTTATTTACTAGATAATTAATTTTTTACTTGTGATTTGTGTCAAAATCTATTTGATTGGAAATTCAAATTAAATTAAAAATGCACAAAAGCAGCACTGCACATTTGTTTTATTAAATAAAGCTACCTTAAAAAGTGCTGAATAAATGAGAAAGTTCTTTTCAAATCATGATCTGCGTTTAAAGCTAACTGATTTATTAAACAAAGGATGTATTAACTGCAGTTTATGAATTGAACTGATTGTTCCTGGTCACCATGTTCAGGTATGCAGTCCCTCTGCATCTCACTGTGATTTCCCCAGAAGGTCTGACCAGGGTCTAGCACCTGTGATTAGCCTTTCTCCAGGGGCACAACAATGTATACCAGTTACCAGTCAGCCTTCACAAAGCAAAATACATTTATTCTTAGGGTAAAAGCATTACAGAGGCAACATATAAAAAATAATAAACACTCCTATATGCATGCTAAAAGTTACCAGATGTCACCCATCAGTCTCACGGGGCCCTAGCTGCCCAAAGTCTTTCCAGACCTTTCCCAAGGGTTGGGCCTAGGGTGATCAGACAGCAAATGTGAAAAATCGGGACCGGGGTGGGAGGTAATAGGTGCCTATATAAGACAAAGTCTCAAATATCGGTACTGTCCTTATAAAACTGGAACATCTGGTCTCCCTAGCTGGGCCCCACCTTGGATAGAAGGTCCTATCCATTTCCCAGTCAAAAGAAGGCCCTGTGTTGGTTTAAACCCACCCTTTTTATACCAAAAGCTCTTTCTTTCTTTGTTGGTCTCTGGAAAATCCATTTAGAGCCAGTATATGCAAGCCACCCCAGCAGGTAGTAAATCTCTGGAGTTGTTTGGAGTTTCAGGGACTAGCCTTAATCACCCCCCACTGTTTTTAGTTCCTGTAGGAGCTGTGCTAATCCTCCTCTACCTACCCTCCCCCACCCAAGCTGCCTACAATCCCTGGCCCACAATGACACATATTACATAAGCCATTCATAAATGAAATACAATAGGGTCTCTTAAAAATAGTGCACGCAGCTGCAATCGGTCATAAACTGAAGTAGCTGAATAAATTGAAATGAAGAAAATATTCTCACTACACTTGCAGAAGAGGCTACTGCTGTTAAAAGATGGTTTACCACCTCAACAAACTCTGGTTCCAAGTTTTTAGCCAGGGCCTTCCCGTATTTCAGTGGTCTGACTTTCTTTAAAATTTGACAGCAAACATGTATTGCTTTAAATTATTTTAATGGATTATAAAAGGTTTAGATCGCAATACAGATTGCCAATTTCAAAGTTAATTTTAAATGTTTTTTTAACTGAAACTGTATTTAATTTTTAAAAATCTGATTTAAATAAAAATCCATTTTTTTATTTTTAAAAAAATTAATTTTTATTCACACTGGTTATATCACATTCCAAGGGTGATAAACCTGACAGTGCAAAGCTACAGAACATCACTGCTACATGTCAGATCTAATTTTGCAAGTCTTGAGGCTTAGAATGGACGTGCTGCCTATGATAAGGATTCATTGTATTAGATTTACAAAAATCCTCTACAGGTGCCCAGCCCTGGGCCCATTCCACATATTAAATACAGAATACAATATACAAAGACTGCTCAACCCACCTTGACATATAAATAAATACCAACCAGTTAATATAAGAATAAAATAAAAACAAGCCCCTCCAGCCCTGAGTTCAGCCCTACTCAAATGCCTGGGAAGAAGATGGCTTTACAGCATGCCGAAGTGGTTAACAAATCCAGGCTGAAGGAGCTCATTTTTGGTAAGAGCAGCAGGGAAGGAACAGGTGGGAGACCTGCATCTAAAGCGCTCCAAGGATCTGTAAAATCTGCATGGCTTGGGAAGTTAAGATGTGACCTGAGATTGTTCTGAATGTGAAATGTTTGCTTAGTTCATTATTTCCCTGATTCTTACTGATTGCGTTGACATGCAGTGCATTTCATCAACCTAAACTTTAACTTAATGAAGGTTCTGGTGCAAGATTTAGCCCTGGTCCACACTACAAAGTTGTGTTGGTATAACTATGTCGCTCAGGAGTGTGGAAACAATTATACTGACCTAACTACCGGAGGGTACCTCTGTCAACATAGATACCACCACACAGGGAGGTGAAGTAACTAGGCAGATGAGAGAAATTATCCTGTCAGCAGAGGTAGCATCTTCACTAAGTGCTAAAGGGGCAGAGAGGCAGAGCTGGAAGTGCAGACAAGCCCTTAATTGTGCTATACTACATGTGCTGGGGGTGGGGAGCTGGGGCAGGTGGAATGGCGATAATAAAATTAGGAGTAGTCCAGCTCACCTCAAAACACTGCTGTGACTTTTGTCACCAAAAGTGACTAGATTCAACTAATACCCACATTTTCATTTACTTACATCTTTTACTTTCGGTAAGGGAGGTGGTGGCAAAAAAAAACGAAGATCAATATCCTTGGATCGGGCCAAACCAATCACAGTCCTCTGATCACAGGCTTGGGCAACCGTCCTATATTGATAATCTGTAGTAAGAGAACGTAGATGTTATGGCCAAAACTAGCCTTGAATATTTCAATTAATTTTAGTTGTGATTTCCATTGTATTCATATTTACAAAGTACTAATAGAAAAATATTACTGCAATCCATGTAACTAAGACAAGTTTTCCATGATTCTGTAGTCACAAACTCTAAAGTGAAAAAATAAATTGGTTGTCAGATCAACACAAAACAAAAATGATATTTTAACTGCAGGTATTAATTAATCCTTTTAGGCCAAAATGTGACACTGTAATATAGAATTTCAGACACTAGCCAATCACTAGCAAGTGTTTAGAGTTAGTGCTTTGAAAGGAAAACAAAAATCACAAACCAAGGCTATTCTTGCACTCAGGCCTTGTCTTGGTTCAGACAAAACTTTGAAATTTGAAAGACTTTTGAATAGTGTTATGCTACATATAATATTTTAGAAATAAAGCATCTCAGATCCTGGTGATGCAAAGATTTCCACACAAAAAACGACATTTAATTAACATTATTTAAGATGGCAAAGTCAAGCACCCAAAAGTTAGGAAATGCCAGAATTAAAGTACTCTATGCAACCTTCAGAATGTGTATGCATTATGATACTGTTTTTAATTACATAATCACATACTATTTTTTCCATAGGACCCCCGCCTCATTCAGTGCACAGTGCTCACTTAATGAGCAGCTATTCAATATTTTGTTTTATCCTCATTGTTCAATGTATGGTCTCAGGCCTTGTTTACTGCACTCTGGTCAAAAATTGTTCAGAAGACAGAATTATTAATTTTCTTATGAAGTTTTCTATGACACTTATTGTACTATCTGAGTACTTCACATACATTAAATCTAGCATCAAAAACTCCTGGGAAGTAAGGGAGTATTACCTCCAATTTATAGAAGGGGCGCTGGGCACAGAGAAATAAAGATCAAAAGTATCCACTAATTTTAGGTGCCCAATATAAAACACTTAGGATCTGATTTTTCAGATTATTCAGCATTACATAATTACTAAATATGTTCAAAGCGCAGCACTCCTTGACTTCAGTGGCAGCTCTGAGCACTCAGCACTTCTGCAAATCAGACCGTAAGGTCTCAAATCAGGCACCCAGAACATGAGGAACACTCAGTCAATGACCACCTGTGAAACATTTGGTTTAAACCACTTGCCTAGCATCACGTAGACACTCTGTAACATGGGAATTTGTTAGGGCAGCATTCAACTGCCTTAACCATGAAACAGTCCTCTCTCTTCCTGTAATCCTCTACCTCATTCACTAAACTACAGCATATCTTTTAGAAAACATCCAGTTAAAGCCAGCTAACAAGATGATGGCTTAATCCAGCTCTCTGCAATAGAGGGGTATAAAATCAAAGCAATTTAAGAAGATTAAAAAAAAAAAACTGAACCCACAGATCTGTGCCCTAAATATGAATAACCATCCTTAGACCAGTTTCAGAAAGAAAATAAAATGCTGAAGAGAGCTGCCAGATCCCAGTCCCAGAAATCAGCCTCTGGAGGAGAAAAATCTAGCAACAAAATCCTGTGCCATCATCCTGCAGAACATTAGAAATGACTCTGCAAGATTGAAGATGTTGAACTATACCCTCATTATTTTGTGAGGAGAAAGTGAGTGAGTGCAATGAGATTTTTTTTAAATTAATTACAACTGTGCTAGTGTGGCTGGGGGCGGAAGCAAGACAGTTGCCATTTTGGAAAGGACAGACAAGCAAAAGGGAAGTGTGGCAGCAGCCATGTTGAGAGAGTTCGAATAATCAAGGAGGAAAGACAAGAAGATTTAGATATCTGGGAAAGAAAAAATCCTGTAATACAAAGATAAAAATCCCCCAAACAAAGATAGTCACAAAAGACAGTAACTTCCCTCCCTCAAATAAACTATGGTGGTAGACAAGCATCAGTCACTAAGGCTGAACTGAAGGACATGCTGTTAGATATCAAAAAGATGAATAAGGAGTGGAGACGAAAGTTCCAGGCTTACATTAAGAATACAAAAAAATGAAATTGAGATGAAAGGAAAAACATTAGATGCGAAAACAGGATTAAATGAGCAACTAGACAATATTACTAATCTAGATGAAAGAATCCAAATAATTGAAAAAAGAGAAAAAGAAACAGAATTAAAGTTGTAGGACATGGAGAACTGAGAATGCAAGAATAATATAAGGATAAAAGTTATTCCAGAGGAAACTGAAGCGAGAAACCTGCTGAACATGTTGGACGATATTTTCCATTACATATTAAAACTGAGCAATAAAGATTGCATTCATACTGAGAGGGTTACAAATCCCTATTTTCCAGGTCCCCAGTAGGCACCAGACCAAAAGATGTGATTCTCTATCTACACTACTATTAAGAAAAGGATAAAACACTGAGTGCAATGAGGGAGAGAGCTGAACCACTGATGTTCCTTAACCAGCCATGACCATAAAAGCATCCCTATGTGAGAAGGCAAGGGGCTTTCTGGTATCTTACTAGTGAGTTTCAGCCTGGCTCACCAGCTCAATGTATCCAAACTCACTACTGTTATAATCTGTATCTAAAAGGTGTCATGTAATATACATCATTGGAAAACTAATAACTGACTGATCATTAATATTTTTGTGTCATGAATGTAAGGCCAACCCACAAAGGACTATGTAGATATGCTGAAATTATAACTAAAATATGTTTAAACCAATCATGTCAAGCGAATTGATAACAGGTTTTATCCAGACAAAGGAAAGAGGCCACCACCACAAACAAGGTATAAACACTGATAAGCCAAATGCCAGCCCTGTAACTAAGTAACCCATCAAATGAGAAAAAAGCCTTTTGTAATACAAATGAAGAACTTTAACAGGAAAGTGCTAATTCTTACACATGGAAAGTAAATGGTCATTGTGTGCGAGATCAAAGACTTTGGTAAGTGCATTCCTCCCCCTCACCACCCTGAAGAAGAAATTTGGATAGGAACTCCTGCTGTCAGTTTCCTTTCTGTGAGAAGCAGCAAAAAATATGGACACAAGGAAAAATTCTTCATTTATAGGCTTTTGGGATTTTAACAAGGCAAACAAGGAGGCAGAGATCCCCAGAGTTATTCTGGGCAGCCGTGAAAAACTTTTGGGAAACTGGCAGAACACTACATCCTTGCTACCTTTTGAAATTATAGACTGTGATTCACCTGTATATATATATATTTGTATCTACTTTAACCTCTCAATAACTCATTTCTTATTCTTAGTTAATAAAACTTTAGTTAGTTTGCTACAGAACTAGCTATCAGCACTGTCTCCAGTGTAAGATCTGGGATGCAAATCGACCTGCATAAGCAATAGGTCTCTTGGGATTGGATGTAACCTGAATATGTTATTATTTTTGGTGTAAGTGACCAATTATCACATAGTCCATCTTGTCTGGGTGGCAAAATAGACTGCTCCCTCTATAAGAAACTCTTTCCTCATTACTCAGCTTGATGAGAGTCTGCCTGGCTTTGAGCTGCCATGCCACACCACCTCTGTTGCAAGCTCAACCATTTCAGATGTGGGCTGGTGAGGTGTGTGGCAAATGACTACACCAAGAGACTCAGAGACAGCCCTCTTCATAGTTGCGGATGCACACCTACTCAATGATTGCTGTCTTGTGATGGTCTTATCAGGAGGATTTTCAAGACTCATATTTTTGACCTCAAAGTTACTGAATGGCTAAACTATGCATGATGCTTACATAAGCCCTTTTGACATTTTTCTTTTTTTCTGACATAAACCTGTTTTATTTCCAGACTTTATATTTTGTATTTTGAACTTTCCATCTTTATTGTACCACTTGTACATTTGCTAATATAATAATGTGCATATGTGAAAGTGAATCTTTATTTACTTACATTTTTTTATTCTAATTTATTTTCCAAACTTACTAAACATCTGTTTGTCATTCAGACACAGAACCACAAGTGAGGTTTGACATTTTAACATTCAGCAATTTTTGAGTTATATATGTATAAATAAGGCTGTAAGAAAGTGGTGATTTTTGGTTCAAAAGTTGCAGCCACTTTTTTTAATGTTATAATTTTGGTGCAGAGCCAAATTTTAGTGAATCAAGTTCCAGCGCCACTTACTCAAATTTGGCCAGGGCACCACTCTGTCATGACTGAGGGGAGGATGGGAGAAGTTTGAGTGATTAGCATTGCAACATCATGACAAGTGGCATTGTAAGTTGGCGCCTGGGGTCCCAACACTACTCAAATTTGTAGCAACTATAAAAAGTTACAGTATGTGTTAGAAGTTGTGATTTCCACAACAAGACAGTGGCTTGCAGTTTTTGGACACCCTTACGTATAAAAAGAATTCAGGTGCAAGTATATTATATTCCCTGTTCACACAAATCAAACAGAGCTGAACAGATCTTCAAACTTTAAAAGTAAAGTTGAGCTTTGGGCTCTGATCAGAAAGACAACAACAGTCCCAAAAGGAGAATTTATGGGAAAAAAATTGAGGGAATGAAAACAAGAGATTAAGTCAAGATGCAATCTTAACATTTTATTATTAAAAAAATGCTAAAATAGAAATGAAAATAACGTCACCTGACTCAGTGCATCCTTTGCTGAAACGCAACCATCTCCGGGACTATGCATGACAGCTCTACAGACTGGACACTTTAGTAACTGATTTTAAGTGCTGTTCCAGTCTTTCCTCAGTGGTATTATTTAGAATCCTTCTAAAGTGCATCTTCTACCCAGAGAGAAATGAATCAACAGAAGAAGATTGGAAAAGGATGCTGCACTTAATATAAGATTTTAAGTAAAATGGCTATCCTACTTTATTTGATAAACTGTTCATAATCTCACTCTGTTTTGCATTCTCAGCTAATTAACTTTACTTTGCGCTGTCAACCTAAGTGCTGAAAAAGAAATACCTGATTGGCCTGGAGGTTATGGGCTAGATTCTTCCCTGTACTTGAGCTTTGGCATTGTAGCTGTGTCTGTGGACCTGGTAGAACTAAATGTACCAACAACATAAGCAAGTGTACATTCCTCTAGTTCCCCAGCAAAAAATCAGAAAGCACATTTTCTCAGGAGTACTATATGATGTACATGCACCTGATAATAGTATGACACTTCCCTTATTATCCCTCAATATATCTGGATGTACAAAAGACCTCAGAGCTCCCAAAATTCTACCACTAAGAGAAAGATTTTGGAGTGTAGAAGTGAAGGATAGAAGCATATGTTTTTGCACTGCTAACACAGCAAAGAATGCATTGATACATGCCAAGCAATTCTACCACATTTGCCAGAAACTGAGCTCTGAAAAAATAACGACAGGAACCTTGGGATTTTCTAAGTATAAACATACTGTAAAGAATCTAAATAACAAAATTGAGTTTTCATTCTGAAAAGGGTAAACACAAGACACAATAGCTCCTTTAACATAAAAGAATGTCAGCATTTATTATAAATAGCTGGAAGCTATAACTTATAATACAGGAACATGAAGCTAGATTGGCCTCAAAGAAAAGTTCTCTTAACTAAGTGTGGGGGAGGTTTCTACTTCTCTCTGAGCTCTCACAGACATTAAAAAAATACTTTAGGGTAGAATGAATGTTTTAGGATGATAATAGCATGAAAAATCTTTCACCTCCAGGCTGCCACATCAAATCTAGACCAAACTGGTAGTAACCCATAGTTGTTACTATCCAATAGCTTTTAAGTGGTCTTCATGAATTGTGTTTGATAGCCTCAGTCCTGTCCCTAGTGGACAAATGGACACCACCAAGCTGCCACAACAGGCGAACTTGTTGGCAGTCCCAACACAAAGGTCAAAGAACTAAAAGATACAGAAACTAAGCTACATTCTCTTGTCTAGAGGTGGTCAAGATTGAGGCACATGGGTGGGGCAGCATGGGGAAGCCTGCACTACAGTCACATGTGCTGTTTTGTGCATATGGGTGCCTTTAATCAGCGATAAATTTAAAATTTAAAGAAAAAAATTTGAAAACCATTTTCCAAAAGAATATCTGCTTTCTCCTTTGGCTACCAGCCCCTTTTCACGTTAGTATTTGCCAGTGAATATAGAGCAGTTAAATGAGATCTCATCATGTTTCAAAGATTGGTTAGGTTGTCACAGCACACATTACCATGCCAGTGACTGTTCTCTGCCAGTTGCTGCACCGCCTGCAGTCGAACAATTCTGTCTTCTGATTGACTTCTCTTCAAGAGGACCCACAAGGCACGTTCATGATCTTCTGCAAACTTACTGAAATGTTCTTTACCAAAAAAATCACATACATATAATGTTAAAATTAATAAGTAATTCTCTTTCATAGTCACCTTATTTACCAACCAAAAATACTATTTCCTGGATTACTAATATGACTTAATAACCATTTATGGTGCAATCATTTAATAAGTGCTACAATATCAAAAAATTGATAATAGACCAATAAAATGGAAGCAACAATCTTCAGAAGACCATGGCCAAAATCCTGATCCTACTGAAATCAGTGGGAGTTTGTTTTCATTTAATTTAATAGGGCCAGGATTTCACCTCATCTTTTTACATTTTATACTTATATAGTATCTTTAAACTGAGGATTTCAAAATGCTTTATTTATATTTAAGAACTGATCCTGTATAGTGCTTACCAGCCATAACTGCCATTGGCTTCAGTGGGAGTTGGAGGTGATCAGCAACTCTTAAGGATCTGGGCCTTAATCTACTGAACCGCACTCACAACAGTTCTTTGAGGTACATATTATATCCATTTAAGAGATGGGTAAATGAGGGCAGATAGAAAGTTATTTGCCCAACATGCCATATCAAGCTGATGGCAGAATCAGGAATTGAACCTTTAAGACCTGACACCAAGTCCTGTGCTCTAACACATACACACACACACACACCCCAAAGAGGTTGCATTCCTTTCAATTAACACCAGCAACAATCTTGCTGAAGAGTGTCACACACTCACACCTAGTTCGTAAAATGAAAAATCTTCTACGACTTCTTCATCAAACAATGCTTTCAGCATCACAAAAGTTTTAAGCTTCAAATCTCTTCTGAAAGAGGATGCAGAATTCTGTCCTAGTATGTGTCTAACACTTGTTATCAAAATATAATGCATGTAACTTTCCTTTAAACACACTGTTTGTAAAAGTGGCATGAAATATTACAAACGTAGGAATATTATAACTACAAACTAGTATCAGATACATAAGAAAAATGCTTCTATTTTCTAAAGGTAACAGATTTGTACTTTTCTAAACATGAATATTAATCACAGACAAGCCAGCATTTCCACTTTTAATGCCTACCATCAAAAGGTCTCCGGAGAATTTTAGCTTCAGTTTCTAGTATTTTCCTCACTATTTTATGAAGTTCTTTTCTTGCCTTGTATGTGAGTCCTATGAAAATATTATAGGCTTATTCAAGGTTGATAAGGGAATTGTTGTAGTATTCTCATAGAATCATAGAACATCAGGGTTGGAAGGGACCTCGGGAGACCATCTAATCCAACCCCCTGCTCACAGCAGGACCAATCCCCAGACAGATTTTTGTCCCAATTCCTTAAGTGGCCCCCTCAAAGATTGAATTCACAACCCTGGGTTTAGCAGGCCAATGCTCAAACCACTGAGCTATGCCAAGGAACCAACAATCTTAAAGGTTTTAAAAAAACTCTTCAAACAGTTACTATGGAAGAATATTGCACATTGTTCTCTTTTGTATTTTAGGTTATTCTCTTTACATAGGTGTGCTTCCCACTGACATCAAACGAAAAATTAATGCACATATAAATAGGACAAAAGACTGTCACTTTTTTTTCTTTAAACTGGAGGAGTGGCTTAAGATTTGAAATAATCAGTTCCCATTAAACTATAAACTGAAGTTACAGCAGAATTAAACTTAACTCTTTATCCTTTCAAAGTAGGCATTTTATTGTGCGTGGGTCTTTCAGATGAGGAGGTGAGGTCCTGTTGTCTCCGCCTGGACATTAAAGACCCTCCGGCTTTTCACAAAAGTAGGGATTTGTTACCAAAGCTTATCTACACACTCACTGGCACGCTGAATGATTTGTGTTGTTTATTACCAACATCAAACCAAGAGCTGCTTGCATGTCAGTGTTGCTGTAACTAAAACATTTAGTTTTATATTCCCTTTAATATAGTAGGTCCATATTATTTTGCCTCTCGTACTACTATATGTGAACTAATAGAAAAAGGAAATTCTTCCTAGTCTGTTATGCAGTGTATCTATGGACTGAGATTAAAAACGTCAATCTCTACATCTACAATGACACCATTCATGTTCACCATTTAAAATGTAAAAGAATAAAACCAATGTGCGCAGAGGGAGAGAGAGAGCTTTACCAGTCTAAAATTTTATTTACTTAAACAGCCTGTTAAGTTCTGAAACAGTTGCCCAACTTTTCAGTTAGAAAGATGCTTTATATAAAGGACCACAGGGTTTTAGGATTTTTTAATAATTTTTTTTTTTTGGAAATTACATTCAAGAAGATAAAAAGTTCAGCTAACATATTTCCTATATGAAAGAATTATAGTAACTTCACAGTGCTTTTTAATTTATGAGATAATCATTTTCTGAAACACTTAAACTCTGTGGCCAAATAATATGGATAAGGAACAATAAAAGCATAGAAGTGATTTTGTTACAAGATTACAACAGTTCTCTAACACTTAGATTATACAAGAGATGAAACAACTCCAGTTCCATTTCCTAATAAGAATGATAACATGGCTGTTTTCAGGGGTCCATGAAACAGTGTCAGTTTAAGTGATCAGCAGTTATACATGTGTGTCAGATGACGCTCAAAAAAATAAAGGAAGGAGAATGAATAGGTAATAATCTTTACCATTTGCCTCTGGAAGAGGAAAAATTGAATGCATACCTTGTGTGACGCAAGACAGCACAGCTGAACAGTATTCAGCACTGACAATTGCATTTATTACTGTTGAGATCCTCACCCCCACTCCAGCCCCTGTGTGCCATGCAAAAGGTCCAGAGAGGCATATGAGAGCCCTAAAACCTCTGTACCCAGATGGGACAGGAATCCCTAGGTATAAGCACTGTCAAAAACAGCAGTGAGGATGCCACCTCCAATGACTCCTTTGCAGCCCGGGTGGAGGGCACGTGCTGGGGTGGGAGGGGATCTGCCAAGGGTGGGACTGCAGCATGCAAGTTCTGTGCTATGCTTCCTATCAGCACAATAGAAAATCTCAAACTATGTTTATTATGGGACCACGCAGTGTGACCATATTCTTTTTAGTCCTCTTTTACCATCCCAGTGTCTCACATGTTGTTTGAAAAGCTGCTCTCTTAGTTCTGTCTCTCAGCACACAATCTTACCTTGAGATTCACTGGGATCTAAAGAAACTGTATTTAAATAAATATAAGACTTCAGTTTCTCTTGCTGTACAGCTTGAGTATCGATTGTCAGTAACTTCTTTAGGGCCAGAACTTCATATGTAATAAATACAAAACCTCTAAAAAAAAAAAAAGAAAGGAAGAAAAGAAAATGGAATATAAATACTGTATTAGTCATAGAGTTTAAGGCCAGAAGGGCCCACCATATTATCTACAAATACAAATGCAAAGAATGAAGGCAGCAAATATAGGTTGAAAACTGTTTTACGGTAAATCATTATTTGCTCTATAGAGAATATATTTTATAAAATACAATATACACATTTGATCTTCTTTGTAATCAAGTGTTTGACATGTTGCAGGGGCCAGTATAGTGTCTCAAATAATCAGGGCAAAGAAAGAGAAGTTATCTTAATGGACAGTACTTTAAAATATGCAAAGATGTTCAGTTATCATTTAAAACTTAAGGTACTTCATGTTTACAGATACTTTAGCAACATCCTTTTTTTGGGAAGTGAAATAACTTTAGATATAAATAAAAGATTAAATTAAATTAAATGGGTAATTGTTAGTTACAACTTACCCGAGAATAAGTGATCCAGTTAATTTTGAAATTTTTCCTTAAACAAATAAAGAACATCCATGGTCAAACAAACGGTGTGCATACAAATTGTTATTAAAATATTAAGGCATCTGATCAGTTCTGGATACTGTACATCAAAGATGATAAAAATTTTAAAGAGGAATAGAGCAGGCTTTTCATACTCATTTTTCTGTTACTGACTCCATCTTTTCAGTAGTTGAAAACTATTGACAGATTCTATTTTCCACGTCAGGGCTCAGCAACCTTTCAGAAGTGGTGTGCCGAATCTTCATTTATTCACTCTAATTTAAGGTTTCGCGTACCAGAAATAATACATGTTAAAGATTTCAGAAGGTCTCCTTCTGTAAGTCTATAATATATAACTAAACTATTGTTGTATGTGGCGTAAATAAGGCTTTTAAAATGTTTAAGAAGCTTCATTGAAAATTAAATTAAAATGCAGAGCCGCCCAAACTGGTGGCCAGGACCCCCAGGAAGTGTGAGTGCCACTGAAAATCAGCTCGCGTGCCGCCTTCGGCACCTGTGCCATAGGTTGCCTACCCCTGTTCTACATTCTTCCCCTCTAGTTTTAAATTACAAAATTCCCTGCTCCCACAGCTAAATAAGCTAATAAATCATTTATTACTGACAGTATATTTGTCTTCTCTTCAATATTATTCTCTCTTGCTGGTAACATTCATAAGCTCAGTAGCTGGTGATCAACAATATGACTACTACTGAACTGTTGCCATAAACTCCGAGGAAGACTCCTTCTTTAAATAAATAATTTCACTGAGATCTCTGTTGTGCGGGGATAAATACAGGAAGATACATGCTCTTATCTGTCAAGTCTTGCAAAGGTCTCTCTAATAGGTTTTCTTTACAGGAATTCAGTCAAATCTTATTCATCTAAACAGGACAGCTGACACAGTACTTGGAGCTTATAGTGCTTTACACTTTAATTCTAAGGACACTGGCCAGGCCTAAGGCATTTTATACCTAGACAAGGTGAGCTTGTTTTTGGATTCCAGAGGAGCCAATGGAGAGGGTCTGTTACTACTGGGAGAAGCGAATCCTAATAGGACATATCTCATCCTGTCAAGAATAAACTTCCTTTGGAGACTTGCCCCACCTCCCACTCCACCAGGTTCTGTCCTTGCAGGGAAGTAGCATGGAGCAGGCTTCTCAAAGATTTCTGGCATGAACACAAGAAGTAGCTACATGCTGGAAAAGTTACTGACAGGGAAGGTGAAACAGGCATGAAACACAAAGTCTGCTATCTATCAAGAATGGAAGTATCCAATCTTCGATGCTGGGGCAGAGAGATTAGGAATCCAGAGGGCTCTCCTGCTAGAGAGGGAAAGCAGAAGAAAGATAGAGAGTAAGAAAGAAGGGCAGAAGGTGTACTGCCAGCAGGCAGGCAGGAAAAGAACCCAGGAGCTACGTTTACTCAAATGTTGCCCCTTGCTTTAAGAATCTCAGGATAAGTTTGCTCCTATGGTACAAGAGTGAAAAAATAGACATTGAATGAGGTCAGTTTATGGAAGCTTAATGAGATGGTAATTTTTTGGGAGACTGCCATCTTGTGTTCTAAAAATCTTCTGGGTCTTTCCCCCCTCCCCCCCAAATAAATTCAGTTTCTAGCCTTTACGGTTGTGAAGCTAGTCCTTTGTGATATGAATAAAGCATTAACCAGTGCAGAGCTATCTATCTGAGCAATGCTAGCTACGCCACTCATGTCAATGAAGTGTTGACACTGAAGCATAATAATGATATTTTAAATGACAACTCTGTTTGACAAGGTCAGTGATGGCAATACATTGGAGGTATGGGAGAGAGACTGAAAACATGAACATATCATCTCCAAGTATTTTGGGGTTACAAATGGTATGTAGACCTTCCTAATATTATCTTGCGAAGTCCAATACATAATGTAAATACACAGCTTATTGTAGCAACAAACTCATTTTTATGAGCTCATTGGGTTGATATTTACAGAATTGCACTTACTGATATCTTTCCACTGCAGATCACTTTTTGTGGTTGGACCAGAAGTTCCTATTCTTCTGCAGCAAAATACACAATAAGCAGCCAACGACATTCTGTAGATGTACAAACAAAAATTATTAATTTAGATAATATAATTAAAAACCTGCAGCAAATTTCTGTGTCTTCTCCCCTCAAGAGCAGAAAAGCATTATTCATTTATATTGAACACTGAAGTGACAAACAGCTAGAACCTAAGAAATCTATAAATTACTGCATTTGGTAGCTTACACTTCAATGATAAAAGTTTAACACAGTGCTTTATAAAACTGTGTGTTACAGTTGATTTTACGGTGCATATTTTTCAAATTACCTCTCTCCTCTAGTAAGTCTCCATTGCCAGGGGGCAGTGCCAGGCACCAGTGCACCAAGTGCAAACCTGGGGCGGCAAGCCGCAGGGGGTGGCCTGCTGGTCACCATGAGGGTGGCAGTCAGGCCGCCTTTGGCGGCATGCCTGCAGGAGGTCCACCGGTCCCGCAGTTTCAGAGGCAATTCCGTGGCAGGTATTCCGAAGGCGTGGGAACAACGGACCTCCCGCAGGCATGCCTCCGAAAGCCACTTGCCTGCCATGCTTGGGGAGGCAAAATACATATAGCCATCCCTGTCCATTGCTGCACCTTAGTAGCTATTCATTTCAAGACATTACTCTGCATCATACACGCTTTTCAACCACCAATATGTAGTAATCTCATTGTTCTTAATGTTTAGAACTGATTTTGTTCATACAACCGTCTGTTTGATAGGGCTTTCAACAACAAAAACATTTACATCTTTGAAAGATATATTTCACAGAAAATGTTAGAAGTCTTCTGCCGTTAAAAGAGTTATGATTAGGGCTACAGTTTTCACATGGAGGTCACAATGTTCATGGTAATCATGAATCTGAACAGAGTCCATGAGGAGCCCACACTGTACTCATTCTGCAGCACCAGCTCCTGTCCTGTGGGGCTCAGTCCAGGTCCTGACTCTGCGCATTGCAATACCACTCAGGTTTGGCCCTTCCACTCTTCTGCAGATGAATACAGAAGAGTGAATTGGCCAAATCTGATTAGCACTGCAACCTAGCTACCCATACAGTCACAATACCACTCTGGTGCGGCCCATCCGCCTCTCTGTAGATGGAAATATAGGGGTGGATGACCAAACCTGAGTGGTGCTGCAACCACATGAGATAGGTTGCAGCACCCAGAGTAGTGAGCTAGGCCCAGCTCTGTGCGACAAGAGCTGCTAATGCGGGCTCGCTCTTCAACCCCTCGCCCTTTTACTGTGACTTAGTTTTTCCCTGCACCTCTGCTGTGAAATTTACTAAATAATTATGTGCCAAAAATCGTACCCTCAGTCCTGATCCAAGAAGGTAAAAGTCTACACTTGATAAACATATGCTTTGCTCTAAATTTCTGTCATGGCCTGAGCTGATGAAGATCAAGCACAGTAAGGAGGTTAAGCACTATCCTACAGAAACAACTACCCTCATAAAAGAAAAGAAGCAAAGAATAGCTGTAGCTAACAGGTGGAGGATATTTTCTAGTGTGTGAAACTATAGCTCCCTCAACATTAAGAAGAGGTAGAATATTATCAGGACTGTGACTGCACTACAGTCTACTACAGTGTTTTTCAAACCATGGGTTGCGACCCAGTACTGGATCGCAGCATGTAAGGCACTGGGTCACCTTGCTCTGGTCCGCACCGTTGACCGGGACGTTAAAAGTCTCATCGGCAGTGCTGCCCAGCTAAGGCAGGATAATGTCTACCTTTTCCAACACCATGCTGCGCCCCAGAAGTGGCCAGCATCGGGTCCAGCTTCTAGGCAGGGGGGCCATGGAGCTGCGCGTGCTGCCCCCACCCAAAGCACCAGCTCTGCATTCCCATTGGCCGGAAACCAGCCAATGGGAGCTGGGGGGGGGGGCAGTGCCCGTGGGCGAGAGTAATGAGGAGCTGGACCTGTTGCTGGCTGCTTCCGGGGCACAGCGCGGTCCGTGGTACCAGGGTAGGCAGGAAGCCTGCCTCTGCATCCCAGCTGTGCCACTGACTAGGAGCCGCCAGAGGTAAGTCCATGTCCCAATCTCCTGTCCCAGCCCTGAGCCCCCCAAAACCTGAAACCCCTTTTTGTACCCCAAATAACTCATCCCCAGCCCCACCCCAGAGCCTACACCCCCAGCCCAGACCCCTGACCCCTTCCTGCACTCCAACCACCTGCTCCAGCCCTGAACCCCCACAAACCCAGAACCCCTTCCTGCATCTCCAGCCCAGAGTCCTGACCCCTCCTGAACCACAACTCCCTGCCCCAGCCCTGAGCCTCCTCCCACACCCTGAACCCCTCATTCCCGGCCCTATCCCACAGCCTTTACCCTCACACCCTACCCCTCCGCCCCAGCCCATACCCCAAACTCCTTATCCCCAGCTTTGTGCAGTCACAGGCATCAACAATTTTCTTCAACTGGGTCTCCAGAAAAAAAAGTTGGAAAACCACTGTTCTACTATAGAGAGAGGTCAGGCATGAAGCAAAATAGATATCTGATGTGAATACAGTCCCCACCACAACCACAAAGCATATTTTAAGAATATGGAAGCTCTGAATAATTAATTTTGCCAAAAGAACATACAACAGTCAGTCTGCCACTGAAGTATCTGAGTGCCTCTCAAATAGTAATGGGTTTATGCTCACAACAACGCTGTGACATATGTAACTACCATTATCCCCTTTTACACATGGGAAACTGAGGCTTAGATAGCCACACTGCAATTTTATCAACTACATAGAGCTAGTCTACACTACCACGCTACATAGGCGCAGCTGCAGCTTCTGGTGAAGATGGGCTATGCTGACTGGAGAGCACTCTCCCGTCGTCATAATTATTCCACCTCAACTAGAGGCAAAAGGTATGTCGGCAGGAGAGTGTCTGCTGCCAACAGAGTGAGGTGTGGACACCGCTTTAAGTCAATGTAATTTGTGTCGCTCGGGAGAGTGGCTTTTTCCACACCCATAAACAACATGGGTTATATCAACTTAAGTGGTAGTGCAGACAAGCCCGTACGATTCTCTCTTACTCAAGTAGTACCACTGAAGTCAGTGCCACCACTGAAGAAATTAGGTGCTATTCAATGTAAGTAAGGGAATCACTATCAAGCCCAAAGTGATTTAAGTCACTTGCCCAAGTAACATAGGAAGTTTGTGTCAGAACGGCGAACTGAACCAAGATCTCCTAAGTCCCTGTCTAATACCTTAAGCTCCAAAACATTCTTATGTTCAAATGTGGTACACAGTTCTCTTAACATTAAATAATGTTCCCTTGTTCCAGAGAAAGAATAATACTGTCTCATCGGGCCTGAATCACCATGCACTACCCTCCTCCCCTAGTCCACTGAAGGGATTTAATACTGCTTCTAGCAGAGTTAACTCCTGTGCAGATCTACACTTGGAAATGCACTAGTATTTGAGCAGTTTCTGCACAGCTCCACTCTATTCTTCAAACAAATTCTGAAGAAAACTTCAAACGAAATGCAATACTGTCAGTGACATAGAATTTGACTATTATTGGCTGAATTTGACGCAACAATAAGAGATGTGTATTCAGATTCTCTTTCATGTCTTAAATTTCATGCGGAAATCTCAGGATATAACATTAAGATACAAGAGAAGCATCACATATTGAGGGAAGTTGATTGTGTTCCCCCTACAGATGTCCCCTTTATGGTCATAATGGGTTTAAGTGTTACAGAATAAGGGTTACTCCTTCTGCATATGATTTATATGGGACCTATTACCCTAATGTCAGGGAAGATACCAAGATTTAACTGCATTGTCTCAGCAGATATTTTAATTTTCTGTCCTCCAAGTGAATAACTCTAATACTTGATAACTTTCAACATTTTCAAATTACAATACCAAGAAAAATTAGAAGATACTGTTCTACTAACTAAATCTAAATTAACACTAGGGCTCTGGGCAGTCTATTATGTTCAGATGTGGATTCAAGAAGAGGTAAAGTGTTCTTGGCTAAATTAAGTATTTATTGTCTACATGGGGCTCAGAATCAGATCTGGCATAAAAAGCTTATAAGAAGAGATGTACTGAGTCAATAAAACTTTATTAAAAACTCTTAAAGTTACTACCTTATTTCACTGACTGCCCAGTACGTGTCTTATAATATTAGAATTAAACAAACAAATACACTCATAAACATTGGAAAACCAGAAGACAGAGTTAAGGTTGCAGTTCTCAAAACAAGATGATGGAACGCAAGTAGTTGAGGTTCAGAAGTTTGAACTGATGAGTTGAAGGCTGAATGACTTCATTACTTACTTTCCATTACAGGTTCCTACATAGTATGTCTATAGTACATACTATAAAAATAAACAAAATATTATAAAAATATAAAAAATTGTGTACAGGTTCCTACATAGTATGTTCCTATCCAGTTTCACAAGGAAGTGATGGGAATCCAGAAGAGATGTGTTACCATTCATATTTTATATAGATATATGTGGCATTTTTTACCCAAGTGTGATTGTTCTGTGTGCATTACAGTTTGAATATTGGTAATCAAACGGGTTCAAATGGATCCCATAAGACAAGAGACCCAATGGAGTCAATACATGGGAAGATCCGGCAATACATTATCAGACAATGGAAAACCACTCCTACTTTTGATCACAGTAATAATTATAACTAATACTGAGCACTTTATGGCAAATCCTAATACATGTTCAAAGTCTTTCCAGAATATTTGGAACACGTTTCTTCCAATGTAGTGATGGATTCCATAAGAATACTAAAGGTAGATTCCAAACCCAGGATTACTGTTAATACAGATATGGTAGGTTACTGTAAAATATAAACAAAACAAAAATTATAATATGTCCCTAGGTACACTACGGTAACACACAGAATTATTATTTTATTATAGGAAAGAACATAAGAACGGCCATACTGGGTCAGACCAAAAGTCCATCTAGCCCAGTACTCTGTCTTCCAACAGTGGCCAATGCCAGGTGCCCCAAATGAACAGAACAGGCAATTATCAAGTGATCCATACCCTGTCGCCCACTCCCAATTTCTGGCACACAGAGGCTAGGGATACCACCCCTGCCCATACTCGCTAATAGCCATTGATGGAGGGGACCTACCCTCCATGAATGTATCTAGTTCTTTTTTGAACCCTGTTATAGTCTTGGCCTTCACAACATCCTCTGGCTGAGTTCCACAGGTTGACTGTATCATTGGATGTTTGTGTTCATATACTTATATAAGCTGCATTAATGAAGACATTAATTTCTTAAAATGCATTTAAAAAACAAATGAGTACTATCAAACATGTGTTCAACAATTAACTAATTATATTGGGACTATAAAAATGCCTTTTAAATAAACAAATGTCAAATTAAGTCACCATATGACCACAGTTCTTACTAACTCAAAATGACAAACTAATGCATGCACACACTGACAGTGCTCCCATAAGAAAAGTCTTTATGGGCCTGATCTTGGGCACTTGGAACTCCCAGTTAATTTAAAGTGATCTCCAAATGGAAAAAAATAAAAATGGGCTTGTGCCCTTTTTTAGTATTTGTTAGTTTCTGATTAATACTGTTCCACTCCTTCCAAGAAAAAGGAGCAGTTGCTCCGTGTGATGATTTGGGGAGTCTTATTTGTACAATTTACTAATTCTAATAATATGGAGTTGTTGTTATGAAAATTGTTATATCTCAATAGGGATTTCACCACTGCTGGCAAGACCCTCTCACATCTTCCCCATACCAGCAACGGAGAGTTGTCAATCTTAACAATTATTCCCTGACCACACAATAGTTATGCTAAGGAGGGTTTCCAAATTGGGAAATGAGTTCCCTCCAACTTCCCTCAGCACGGGGCTGGAGAATGGAAGTTCCTGAAGCAGGACAAAGAGACATGACAAAAGCAGGTTATAAATGTCTCACCAGGTCAAGACTTGTATAAACATAGGAAGTTGTGAGGGGAAGGGGATGGACCAATCAAGGTCAGAGAAGGCATGATGGAGAGAGAAGGCCTAAAGTTTCAGAATATAAATCATGCACTGGAACAGAAAGATTCTAGATAGCCCCAAGGAACTCTGACCTAAGCCCAAAGAATACTCTGGAGTGGTAAAGAAACTGAGGCAGGGAATTACATGTAGGGTTTATTATTTTTTAAAAGATCTGTGTATTTCTCATGCTATTAACAAGCAGAACTGTGAGTCCTGTGCAAAGTCTGTATGTGTTGTGTGCTACATGGTCTTTGAAGAGGTAAACCAGAAGGCTCACACCTTCAGGTGGAGATTTGGGAGAGGGTGTGTTTAAACTACAGGAGGACTGAACTGGTTCTAGGGGCTGCACAGGGGGCCATGTGGTCACAGCTCTCAGGAGGGGATTCTACATAGAAGCTCTGCACCTCAAGTGTGTGCCTGGGCTCTATTCAGACTCCAAAGGCTTAAAATACTTGAGGATCTAGCAGCTAGGTAACCTCACAGCAGTCTGGCGAGCAGCCAGAAGGGGGACACTCAATTGGACCTGTGACACTTGGTTCCTTCCCTTCAGCTCCTGCAATGAAGCTTGGGCCTTGTGTTCCCAGAAAAACTCTATAGTCCTGTCCATGCTACGGAGGCTTTAGAAAAATTTCCTAGCATTACTAATATCAACTTAGTTAAACCATAGCATAGATAACAGCAGCAGCCAGCAGGCTATTTCTCAGCACTGTGATATCTAATTCTGCACAAAATAAGCCTAAATTAATGGGGAAAGGGGCAGAGTGAAGGCACTTTGTCTATGCATGCCCTCCTCCAAGTTGCCTTTGACAAGGTGCTGGAAAGACGGTTGGCAGCTGGCACGCTGTCTAAACTACAGTTCTCAAAATCACTAACACCAGAGTATGCAATCGCCTGAAACAGTGTAGACAAGGCCTACATTGACTGGAGAACTAGTGAAAGGATTTCACAAGACTCAAGAAAATGAAAACTGAGCAAAATGAGAGGAGGGGAAAAGATTTTTGGTTTCATTGTTTAACCTTTTGGATTTGGTTTGTTTGGTAACTTTTAAACACCTCTTTAACTTCAATGGCTAAATAACATTTTGGAAGAAGGACATTTGTTGATTGAAAGGGCAGGTGTTAAAACTTCAAAGTGTGACAGTGCAAAATACCAGATTCATAGATTCTAAGGCCAGAAAGAACCACTGTGGCATCTAGTCTGACTTCCTGTATAATATAGGCCATAGAAATATTTGTTCCTCATGTAGGTACTTATAGACTGTGATCAAGTCATCCCTTAATCTTCCAATTGATAAGCTAAATAGATTGAGCTGTCTATCCTTATACAGCATGTTTTACAATCCTTTAAATCAATCAATCATTCTCCTTGCTCTTTTCTGAACTCTCTTCAATTTATCAACATCCTTCTTGAATTGTGGGCACCAGAACTGGACACACCAGCATCTGACAGAACTAAAACCAGGAAAGACTAGCCCTTACATTAGAAAATGTAACAAGCAAGAAAAACCAAAACCCTAACCACTCAAAATCAGAGGGGAGGGGTCAGGGAAAGATGTCACCCCCTTTTTAAAAAATCCTTTGCAAATCATCGTTAATGGGAATTCTAGCGGCTCAGTATCCTTAAAGATCGGTCTCAAAGGACTTTATTCTACTCCCACTGAAGATAATGGAAGTTTTCCCCACCAACTGCAATTGAAGCAAGATCAGTCCTAAAAGCACTGATCATAAAAATATTCATGCACATGAGTAACTAGTTCAATGGCACTTCTCACATGCAAGTACTTGCAGGATCAAGGTCTAATTTTGCAATACAGGGATGTGACTATTCTCTTTTTAAGAGCTAAGTTATATCTCTTCATTTAACAAAGAAGCTGCAGGTCTAACAAATCTCATAATCTGAGAATACATGGCCCTTCCCATCATGTTGTACATGGATTTGTTTATGGTAAGTGATTACCATTTATTTAATATAGAATAGATGAAGTACAGAACTGTTAGGAATATAAATATTTCCCTGGACTCCGGAAGATAACTCCACTTACAGAGGAAAACTGTCAATTCTGGGCCAATGTTTATGACATAACCTTATTCCCAGATTTGGACCTTAGCGTCCAAAATATGGGGGTTAGCATGAAAACCTCCAAGCTTAGTTACCAGCTTGGACCTGCTACCTGCTGCCACCACCCAAAAAATTAGAGTGTTTTGGGGCACTCTGGTCCCACTGAAAAACCTTCCCTGGGGACCCCAAGACCCAAATCCCTTGAGTCTCACAACAAAGGGAAATAATCCTTTTTCCCTTCCCCCCTCCAGATGCTCCTGGAGAGATACACAGACACAAGCTCTGTGAAACTACGCAGAGTGATTCCCCCTCTCCGTTCCCAATCCTGGAACAAAAGTACTTTCCTATTCCCCCAGAGGGAATGCAAAATCAGGCTAGCAATCCAACACACAGAACTCCCCTGATTTCTTCCTCCCACCAATTCCCTGGTGAGTACAGACTCAATTTCCCTGAAGTAAAGAAAAACTCGAACAGGTCTTAAAAGAAAGCTTTATATAAAAAAGAAAGAAAAATACAAACAAATGCGCTCTCTGTATTAGATGATACAACACAGGGTCAATTGCTTAAAAGAATATTGAATAAACAGCCTTATTCAAAAAGAATACAAATCAAAGCACTCCAGCACTGATATTCATGCAAATACCAAAGAAAAGAAACCATAGAACTTACTATCTGATCTCTTTGTCCTTACACTTAGAAACAGAAGACTAGAAAATAGAACTACTTCTCCAAAGCTCAGAGGAAACAGGCAGACAGACAAAAGACTCAGACACACACTTCCCTCCACCCAAAGTTGAAAAAATCCGGTTTCCTGATTGGTTTTCTGGTCAGGTGTTTCAGGTGAAAGAGACATTAACCCTTAGCTATCTGTTTATGACAC
The DNA here is from genome assembly GCF_007399415.2 of Gopherus evgoodei. Taxonomy (NCBI): domain Eukaryota; kingdom Metazoa; phylum Chordata; order Testudines; family Testudinidae; genus Gopherus; species Gopherus evgoodei. The sequence goes on from NC_044324.1 coordinate 130,631,058, forward strand.
GCCCCCCAAATTGCAGACAGTGGGGAAGCTCACTGGCGGCAATTTCCTTGTAGAACTTGAAAATAAACAGATTAATACAACACATGCACCTTTACATATACTACTAAGTATATAACTAACAGACTTTTACATTTTAAGAACACTTTTTAACTACTGGATTCTGGGAAACTCTCACGGGAGAGTGCATCAGCAACTTTGTTAGAAGCTCCTGTGATGTGTTGAATTTCAAAATCAAAATCTTGGAGAGCTAAACTCCAACGAAGAAGTTTCTTGTTGTTCCCCTTGGCAGTATGAAGCCACTTTAGTGCAGCATGGTCAGTTTGTAGTTGGAACCGCCGTCCCCAAACATATGGGCGTAGCTTTTCCAGGGCGTACACAATGGCATAGCATTCCTTTTCACTGACTGACCAGTGACTTTCCCTCTCAGACAGTTTCTTGCTGAGAAACACGACAGGATGGAAGTTGTGATCTGTTGCTTCCTGCATGAGCACTGCTCCTATACCACGCTCAGATGCATCTGTGGTTACTAGGAATGGTTTGTCAAAATCCGGGGCCCTGAGTACAGGGTCAGACATGAGCGTTGCCTTAAGCTGGGTAAAGGCTTTTTGACACTCATTAGTCCACTTAACGGCATTTGGCTGGGTCTTTTTGGTTAGGTCGGTCAATGGGGCAGCGATTTGGCTGTAGTGTGGTACAAATCGCCTGTAGTATCCGGCCAAGCCTAAGAAGGATTGGACCTGTTTCTTTGACCTTGGGACAGGCCACTTTTGGATAGCATCCACCTTGGCCTGTAGGGGGTTTATGGTTCCTCGACCCACCTGGTGCCCCAGGTAAGTCACTCTGTTTTGGCCTATTTGACACTTTTTGGCCTTAACAGTTAGTCCTGCCTGCCTGATGCGCTCAAAGACCTTTTCCAGGTGGAGTAGGTGTTCGGGCCAGGAGTCTGAAAAAATGGCCACATCATCGAGGTAGGCAACTGCAAATTCTCCCAGTCCAGCTAGTAGACCGTCTACCAGCCTCTGGAAGGTGGCGGGTGCATTTCGAAGGCCGAAAGGAAGGACATTGAATTCATACACCCCCGTATGGGTGACGAATGCTGACCTCTCCTTGGCAGGTTCATCTAGCGGTACTTGCCAGTACCCCTTGGTTAAGTCTATGGTAGAGATGAACTGGGCACGTCCCAACTTTTCCAATAGCTCATCAGTACGTGGCATTGGATAGTTGTCCGGACGAGTTACAGCATTTAGCTTACGGTAGTCCACGCAAAAGCGTATTTCCCCATCTGGTTTGGGTACCAGAACCACTGGAGATGCCCAGGCACTGGTAGATGGGCGGATTATACCCATCTGTAGCATGTTCTGGATCTCCCGTTCTATAGCAGCTTGGGCATGAGGAGACACCCGGTAGGGTGGGGTTCTGATTGGGTGAGCATTACCTGTATCAATGGAGTGGTATGCCCGTTCAGTCCGTCCTGGGGTGGCTGAGAACAATGGGGCGAAGCTAGTGCACAGCTCCTTGATTTGTTGCCGCTGCAGACGTTCCAGGGTGGTTGAGAGGTTCACCTCTTCCACGCCACCGTCTTTTTTTCCGTCGTAATAGACACCGTCAGGCCACTCAGCATCATCTCCCTGGACTGTAAACTGACAAACCTGTAAGTCTCTGGAATAGAAAGGCTTGAGAGAATTAACATGGTACACTTTAGGCTTTAGTGAGGAATTGGGAAATGCTATGAGGTAGTTTACAGCTCCCAGGCGCTCTTGGACCGTGAATGGCCCTTCCCATGATGCTTCCATCTTATGGGCCTGTTGCGCCTTCAAGACCATAACCTGGTCTCCTACCTTGAAGGAACGTTCTCTGGCATGTCTGTCATACCAGGCCTTTTGCTCTTCTTGAGCATCCTTTAGGTTCTCTCTAGCAAGGGCTAAAGAGTGTCGGAGGGTGCTTTGTAGGTTGCTTACAAAGTCCAGAATGTTAGTTCCTGGAGAAGGCGTAAACCCCTCCCATTGCTGCTTCACCAACTGTAATGGCCCCTTAACCTCGTGACCATACACAAATTCAAATGGTGAAAACCCTAAACTGGGATGTGGTACAGCCCTGTAGGCAAACAGCAACTGCTGCAACACTAGGTCCCAATTATTGGAGAATTCGTTGATGAATTTTCTTATCATGGCCCCCAAAGTTCCATTGAACCTTTCCACCAGGCCATTGGTTTGATGGTGGTACGGGGTGGCAACCAAGTGATTCACCCCATCAGTTTCCCACAGTTTTTCCATGGTCCCTGCCAGGAAATTAGACCCTGAATCTGTAAGGATGTCAGAGGGCCAACCTACCCTGGCAAAGATGTCTGTTAGGGCCAGGCACACAGTGTTAGCCCTGGTGTTGCCTAGAGCTACTGCTTCTGGCCATCGGGTAGCAAAGTCCACTAAAGTCAGTACGTACTGCTTTCCTCTGGGCGTCTTTTTTGGGAAAGGGCCCAGAATATCCACAGCTACTCGCTGAAATGGGACCTCAATTATGGGGAGTGGCTGGAGAGGGGCCTTGACCTGATCTTGAGGCTTACCCACTCTTTGGCATACCTCACAAGACCGGACATACTTGGCAACATCCTTGCCCATCCCCTCCCAGTGGAAGGACTTCCCCAACCGGTCCTTGGTTCTGTTCACCCCAGCATGGCCACTGGGATGATCATGGGCTAAGCTTAAGAGCTTCCCCCGGTACTTAGTTGGAACCACCAACTGTTTTTGCGGCTGCCATTCTTCCCGGTGTCCACCAGAAAGAATTTCCTTGTATAAAAGTCCTTGGTCTATAACAAACCGGGATCGATTAGAAGAGCTGAGAGGCGGTGGGGTGCTCCGTGCCGCCGCCCACGCTTTCTGAAGGCTGTCATCTGCTTCCTGCTCAGCCTGGAACTGTTCCCTTGAGGCTGGGGTCACCAGTTCTTCCTCAGACTGTGGACTTGGGCTTGGTCCCTCTGGAAGCGATGTAGGTGATGGGGTTGTTTCCGTTGCTGGTGAACCGCTCTCCGCTGGTGCACCTGAGGGTATTTCAGGCTCTGGCTGAGCCTTTTGGGTATGGCTGTCGTGTGCTTCTGCCAGTTCTGGCTCGCTGGCGCCCTCTGGCGTTGAGTTTGAAGATGTGGTTGCACTTGCTGGTGCTGGTTGCTGTTCCAGTTCCGGGCCTGGGACTGGAGATGCTGTGGCTGTTTCAGTGGTAGGCATGGAATCCGGGTCCACTACCTCTGTCTGGGTTTCTGGTAACACAGACGGGGCCTCTGTGGACGGCTCAGGAACAGGAATGGGTCTGGAAGCTTGCCTGGTTTGGCTACGGGTAACCATTCCCACTCTCTTGGCCCGCCTCACCTGGTTGGCCAAGTCTTCCCCCAGTAACATGGGGATAGGATAATTGTCATAGACTGCAAAAGTCCACATTCCTGACCAGCCTTTGTACTGGACAGGCAGTTGAGCTGTAGGCAAGTCTACAGCTTGTGACATGAAGGGGTAAATTGTAACTTTGGCCTTTGGGTTGATGAATTTGGGGTCAACGAAGGATTGGTGGATAGCTGACACTTGTGCCCCCGTGTCTCTCCACGCAGTAACCTTCTTTCCGCCCACTCTCAAATTTTCCCTTCGCTCCAAGGGTATTTGAGAGGCATCTGGGCCTGGGGATCTTTGGTGTGATGGAGGTGTAATGAATTGCACTCGCATGGTGTTCTTGGGACAGTTGGCCTTGATATGTCCCAGTTCATTACACTTAAAGCATCTTCCATCTGATGGGTCACTGGGCCGAGGTGAGTTACTGGAGACTGGTGAGGTTGAAGGGTAGGATATCTGTGGCTTTACTTGGGTGGTATGTGGGGTCTTTGGCTGTCCTCGGTTGTAGGGTTTATGGTCTGTATGCCCCCTGTGGTAATCGTTCCCCTTGACAGTAGCTTTTTTGCTTTCTGCCAGTTCCATCCATTTGGCTCCAATCTCCCCCGCCTCAGCGATAGTTTTGGGATTTCTATCTTGTATGTACCGTGTGATGTCTTCAGGAACACCATCCAAGAACTGCTCCATTTGTATGAGGAGGTTCACTTCTTCCAAGGTTTGAATGTTGTTTCCTGTTAACCAGGCCTCATGGTTTTTTGCAATGTAGTAGGCGTGTTTGGGAAATGACACCTCTGGTTTCCACTTTTGGGTTCTGAAGCGCCGACGGGCATGATCTGGGGTTATCCCCATCCTGTATCTGGCCTTGGTTTGAAAAAGTTTATAGTCATTCATTTGCGGCTTGGGCATTTCAGCTGCCACCTCTGCTAAAGGTCCACTGAGTTGTGGCCTTAATTCCACCATGTACTGGTCTTCGGGGATGCTGTACCCAAGACAGGCTCTTTCAAAATTTTCCAAGAAGGCCTCGGTGTCATCACCTGCCTTGTAGGTGGGAAATTTTCTGTGCTGTGGAGCAATAATTGGCGCCGGGTTGTTAGGGGTGGCTGGCACATGCAGCCCAGCTTTTGCCAACTCCAGTTCATGTTTCCTCTGTTTTTCCTTCTCTTCATTTTCTTTTTCCATTTGTTTTTGTTGTTTTTCCATTTCTTTTTGGTGTTTTTCCATGTCTCGGCGGTGGGCCGCCTCATCTTCTGCTTGTTTCCTTCGGTAGGCCACCTCTTCTTCTTCTAGTTTTCTTTTGTGTGCTGCCTCTTGGGCTGCCTGTTCTCTTTGGAAGGCTGCCAGTTTCATGTTTTCTTCCTTTTCTTTTATCTCCATCTCTTTTTGTTTTATTTCTAGTTCCTGTTTGTGTTTTTCCATCTCTCGCCTGTGTTCAGCTTCTTTGAATTGGTCTTCGGCCTCCATTTTTGTCCTGGTAGACATGGTTCCTGTTTTCTTGTGTTGGGGTGCCCTCCGGTGTTTCTCTTTTGAACTGCAGGCTCTGTTGCCTCCTGAAGTCTGCCTAGCAACAGTGTTTTTTTCCCTTTCTCTCTCTAGCTAATGTTCAATTAAGGGAAACCAGAAAAACCACTTTATTTGCATGCATATAAGTGCTGGTACTTGCCACCTAATGGGAGGGCTATTGCATGACAAAAGACCCTCAACAGTCTTCTCGCTTAACATGCAAACCACAAACTGCTAGAGAGAGCAGAAAAAAAAATTCTCTCTGGTTCCCTTTTAAAACCAAACTGTTTCTCTCTGCTAAAAAGCCCTTAGCAGAGAAAAGAAAAATATAATATTCCTACTGGCTTCTGGATTCTGTCTAGATCCCACCGCTGCTACACCATGACATAACCTTATTCCCAGATTTGGACCTTAGCGTCCAAAATATGGGGGTTAGCATGAAAACCTCCAAGCTTAGTTACCAGCTTGGACCTGCTACCTGCTGCCACCACCCAAAAAATTAGAGTGTTTTGGGGCACTCTGGTCCCACTGAAAAACCTTCCCTGGGGACCCCAAGACCCAAATCCCTTGAGTCTCACAACAAAGGGAAATAATCCTTTTTCCCTTCCCCCCTCCAGATGCTCCTGGAGAGATACACAGACACAAGCTCTGTGAAACTACGCAGAGTGATTCCCCCTCTCCGTTCCCAATCCTGGAACAAAAGTACTTTCCTATTCCCCCAGAGGGAATGCAAAATCAGGCTAGCAATCCAACACACAGAACTCCCCTGATTTCTTCCTCCCACCAATTCCCTGGTGAGTACAGACTCAATTTCCCTGAAGTAAAGAAAAACTCCAACAGGTCTTAAAAGAAAGCTTTATATAAAAAAGAAAGAAAAATACAAACAAATGCGCTCTCTGTATTAGATGATACAACACAGGGTCAATTGCTTAAAAGAATATTGAATAAACAGCCTTATTCAAAAAGAATACAAATCAAAGCACTCCAGCACTGATATTCATGCAAATACCAAAGAAAAGAAACCATAGAACTTACTATCTGATCTCTTTGTCCTTACACTTAGAAACAGAAGACTAGAAAATAGAACTACTTCTCCAAAGCTCAGAGGAAACAGGCAGACAGACAAAAGACTCAGACACACACTTCCCTCCACCCAAAGTTGAAAAAATCCGGTTTCCTGATTGGTTTTCTGGTCAGGTGTTTCAGGTGAAAGAGACATTAACCCTTAGCTATCTGTTTATGACAGTTTATTCCCCAGCTGCCTCAACAAAATAGACAACACATAGTGAAATATCCCAATGGCACCACAACTGGTCCCTTTGGGGAATTTTTGTTTTCTATTTTTATTTTTAAAAACATCCAAACTAATCAACAGTAGTATCTATAAACTCTTCATTCATGGATTCTTTATGACCATAGGTAGAACATACTATTTGGGTGGTTATTAAGGATTAAGAGGTTAAGAAAAAGATGCACTGCATTATGAAAGGTATTGCCTTTTCGTTGTGTCTCTGCAGATACGATCAAGTTTATGGTCTGATCCTCCTTTCAGAAAGATTTTTATAATACCACCTGATCATAGTCTGTAACTGCAATAAGAACACTAATCTGTAACAGAAAACACTGCAGTTCCCTGCAATGATCAGAAATTTCATTTGAAAACACAAGGCCAAAGTCAATGTCATTCCTTTGTCTTCAGTGGGCCTTGTATCAGCCCCCTAAGGGGCAATACTGCTTAAGAGCTCAGAAGAACAAGAAAAACAAGGTGGGTGAGGCAATATCTTTAAATGAATGAACTTATGTGGGTGAGAGAGAGAAGCTTTTGAGCTCCACAGAACTCTTCTTCAAGCAGAAGAACAAGTTGTGACTCTAGACAGGAGAACAGATCTGTCTCCAACTCAAAAGTGTAGTTAGCATTCTGCCTGTTTTCACCACAGGGTTTAGGGCTGTCGACTGTTGGAATTTTGGACAAACATGATATTATGATAAGACAACACTCCCTTTGCTTAAGTTATTTGGGGTCCCAATAGTTTTCCACTGAAGTCAGAAGAATCCCAGAATCTCTGGGATCATGCTCTTGGGCTGCAGGGAGGAAGAAGCACTAGTCTCCGACAATTGTATAGGTATGAAACATCCAGATGTCACAACAACACAGGGGGAACAACCAGACACTTTAAAGATGACATGCAAAGGAGGGAGGGAAATCAATCTTATGCCTTTTTTACTTCTTTAATGAAATCTAAAATATTACTTTTATTTATGCTTTATCCCCACTCCTTCTTCAGGGAGACTCCACAACGGCCAGAAAACTAGCAAAGCAGCAAACAAGAGTCAAATGGAGTGAAAGCTGAGCAACTCAGAAGGGAAATGATTTTTAGTCAAGGTGCTTAAGACTCGTTATTTCTGTTGCCTTCATTGAGTGCTATTTAACTCCAATGTCTAGTGAACATTGCCTTGAACGGAGACACTCTTTCTCCAGGTAATCTGCCAAGCCTTTGGTTAAAAGGTTGAGCTTAAAACAACTTTGATGAGGGGGAGAAGTGCGCTATTTACCTCTCTCTATTGTGAAAACTATTTATTCATATCCTTTGGTTCCTATCTTTTTAACCAGGGCCTACCCTAATCCCACAACTGCTTACTTTGCTTAAGAGCCTTTGGTAAGGTACCTTGTCAAAGGTTTCCTGAAAGTCCGGTTAAACTACATCAACTGTACATCACCCTTGTCCACATGCCTGCTGATACCCTCAAAGAATGCTAATAAATTGGTGAGGCATAAGTCCCTTTTCCAAAAACCATGTTGACTCCCAACATCCTATGTTCTTCTATGTGTCAAATGATTCTGTTCTTGTTCCAACCAATTCGCCTGATATTGAAGTCAGGCTTACGGGCCTGTACTTGCCAAGATCGCCCCGGGAGCCCATTGCAAAAACTTCATTTCGCTTCTCCACAACAGCCTTGTCTTCCTTGAGTGCTCCTTCCGCACCGTGACCACCCAGCGGCCCCACTGACAGCCCGGCAGGCTTCCCACTGCTGTTGCACTTTACATTTTTGTTTGCTGTTTGTTTTAATCTTTTTTCCTAGTTGCTCTTCAGTCTTCACGTTCTGTTCAGGCCTGTCTCATTGCACCTCGACACGACCCTGCCCCGCCGCCCGTTCCCTCCCCTAGCCCAGAGCCCCGCAGCGCCCTCATGCAGCCCCCCCAGCTCAGGGGCTGCCTGAGCCGCTCCCCACACGTGGCTGGGCCAACAGCCCCGCCCCCCGGGCTCGCTCGCTCGCTCGCTCGCCCCCCGCCCCCGTTACCTGCCGCGCTCCCAGTCAGCTGCCACCTTCCTCCCGGCTCCCGACAGCTGTCAATGACGTACCCGTGTGTCGTCAACACGCAAGACGGGCCTCGCCCAATCCCCGTTTAGCGCCAGGGGCGGGGCAGGAAGAGAGCCGTGCTGATCGCGCATGCGCACGGCTGCTTTGGGGGTTGTCGCTGTTTGGTTCTCTCTTTAGAACCCGCGCGGCTGTCGGGCTCGGCGTCGGTTGCTCCGTCGTCAGGGAAACCGCAGGTTGGTGGCGGGGGGGGAGCGAATGGGAGCGGGCGTCACTCACCCCCGCTGCGGTGCTGCCCTCAGCCCCCTCCCCCACACGTGCGCCGTGCGCACTCCCATCAACCTCACCTGTTCCCCCCCTCCCCCAGCGTCTCCTCAGCCCTGGGCCCGCTGGCTCCCCTGAGCCGGGCCGCTGCCCTGGGGCTGTAACCGACAGACCCGCCCGCTGCACAACGGGTGACGGGGCTCCGTCCCGGTATCACCAGACTGGTCACCTGGGAGCTAGGGGCTTGTCTGCGGGGAGCAAGAATGGGCGGCGATTCCTACAGCCACTCACCTGCTGGACGCTCACTGGTGCCTGCAGACCCTGCTGGTGCGCACAGGTGGTTCCCTGATGCGCTTCAGTGTTGTCCTGCTGTTGTCAGGGGTCCTGCATTACAGCGCCCTAGCAAACGTTACAGAGAGATTGCTCCTGGCGGTATATACTGCTGTGATGGGTAACAGATATAATGTACATTACTTGTTACAGTATTTAGCAAAAAAAAAAGGGGAGGAGGGGAGTCTATGTAAAACTTAAACTGCTAAAAATAAACCCTGAAATTAAATTAACCCCAAAAAAACCAAAGCACTACTTATGATATTCAAAATCACTATCTATATTCTTTGTATGACTCATTTAAATAAACTCTGTAATTCTTTGTAAGATAGAAGATTCTGTATTAGTAACTACTACATTTGTTCCATTACTGTAATGTATGAAACAGCCTGCTCCTCATTTATGGTATTATCGAAAAATGTATGTATTAAAAATGTGACTATCTTCTCTAAGACTAAGATTAATATGCAAGCTAGAGTTTATTAATGTATGTAGGTTTTTGTTTATATTTTCATGTCATTTCACTAATTTTACAGTGACTTAAAAGTATACAAGGCCAAATTTAAATGGCCATTTTGATCAATGAAAAATCTGTTACATTATTTTTTCCCCCCTCTTTTCAGTCTCTGGTTACAAGCATAACCCAAAGCAAGATCTGTGTTCATTATCTGCCACATCTGGGCTTTCTAAGTGTGTTGAGAAGATGGTGAATGTCCTGAAGGGTGTTCTTATAGAATGGTTAGTAGTTAAACTGAATTTCAACTGAACACATTTCTTATTTGTTTAGTGCCTAAAACATCCTAGACACTTTACAGAACATGTAGTACCCTCACTCCCTTCATCTTTTCTCTCCCACTGAATAGAAGTCCTGCACAAATTCTGCTTAGACCAGTATGCAACTGTTTGCAGTTTATAATCTAAAAAAGTGAATTGTACTTAGTCTGTAAATTATTGCTTTCTATACAGTAAATGTATGCCACATAATCTACACCATTGCCATTAAATTCTAAATAAGGGCCAGACCCTCAATTATCCCCAAAATGTAGATAACACGAGTCAGGGTCTATGACATCCACTTCATGGCCATGATCTTGATTGTACGCTATACATGCCTTCTACTGTGCATTATGTTATACTTAAAACTTATACCAGCATAGCTGTCTTAGTCAAGAGTGGGGGGACAATCCACACCTCTAGAGACATAGCTATGCTGAGAAAACCTGAAGTGTAGATGCAGTGAAGCTGACAGAAGAGTGTTGTTGGTAGGGCAGGTAGTGATCCTACGCCAGCAGGAAAAACTCCTTTTGGTATACACTGTATCCACACTGTGGTCTGTAGTATAATAGTTCTAGACCACTGTCAGGACAGTGCCAGGGTGACCCTCCCTGGGGTATATTTTTTGTGGTCAGAGTTCACAGTGATAAGGTGTGAAGTGTTCACAATGCTTCTGAGGATTTGTCCCTAAGGGCCTGATTCTGCACCTATTGAAGTGAATGGGAGTGTTGCCTTTGAGAGAATTTGGCCTTAAGTAACCAAGACAATCAAAAACTGTTAGTATTTTGTGAAATTAAATATGGTAACCCAATATTAGAAAGCAGTGAGCCATAGTTATACTGTAAAATACCAAGTAGCATACTGTTCTGTGTTAACAAACATCTTCAAGTTGCTTCATGGAATTATTCCAACACTTGCTACAGTCTCTCCTTTTAACTTTTTCCAGTAGTATTTCAAACTATCCTTGCTTTTTCATAGAAGTATTTGTGGTATATGTACTTAAACTCTATTCTCTGACAAAATTATTTTCCTTCGGAGTAAAAATCTGATCAGCAGGAGAAGGTGAAAAGGTGGGAGAGAGGAAAGATGTGTGGGAGATACAGCGAGGAAAGGGTCTTTCAACCTACATGTAGTGCTGATCCCTATAATGTAGTTGTTTCAGCTTTCAAGCAAATCAGGCAAAGAGTTTGTTATAGTTTTAGTGAAGGCTAATAAAATAGAAAAGTCAGAGAAAATTGAAGCTAGTGACCATGTAATTAAATCGTCTTGAGCTATTATGGTAAACTATGCCAACAGGTTTATCTTCAGCTAACAGGCCATGACAGGAAGTTAAGGAGACTCAGACAAATGGGAGCAAAACATTTTAAAATGTTTGCCTTTTATATAGACACTTCTAGCATTTGCTTGTCTATTCACACATTAGTTCCATGCTAACAGCCCTGTCTAATATTAATGTGGAAGAAGCATGAGAGTAGCATAGCAGTTGCCAGTGGGACTTCTCTGCATTCCACTCCTGTATGCGTTCATTGCCAGACTCCCAGCACCCCAGCTGCTCTCAGGTGTGATAGGTATGAAGAGCCCATCACTTAGCTGCTTTTATAAATATTTTTAAGTGCAAGAAGGACTTGAACCTACAGCAGCCGTTCTCAAACTGTGGGTCAGAACCCCAAAGTTGGTCACAGCCTGCTTTGAATGGGGTCGACAGGGTTGGCTTAGACTTGCTGGGACCCAGGGCTGAAGCCCAAGGGCTTCAGCCCTGGATGGCAGAGTTCAGGTTGCAGGTTGCTTGAGCTTCAGCTTTGGCCCCCCTGCCCAGAGCCATGAGGCTCAGGCTTCGGTCCCCCCCTTCTAGGGTCGTGAAGTAATTTTTGTTGTCAGAAGGAGGTCACGTGCAATGAAGTGTGAGAACCCCTGACTTACAGTATTTACTGTGCTACTAACCAGTGCCCGTCCACTGTTTCCAGAAAGCTAGCTGGAAAAGCTTTGCCAGTTGTTGTCTTGCTGCTCATGGCCAGCTCAGGGAGTATGCATGGAATTCTGTGCTAGCAGAAGTCATAGAACTGTTGTAAGGGAATCTACTTCCTTAATATTTTTTCAAATTAATTTTTAGAACTTGTGAACGATGCCAGATGGACAGCACTAGAAACTGAAGTAATCAGTTAAAAACAACAAAAAATGTTTGAATTTTGTATCTGGGAACAGATCAAAGGAAAATTTGGCAAGGCACTGCGGTTGCAAGCTTCCCCGCCCTTTTAATGTGCATGCTAAGCCCTGTTCTGGAGGGACCACATCAAGGATTAGAATATAGTTAAATCTTCATGTATTAATTTAAAGCCTTTCTAGTATAACTGCCAGAAGGGCTCCAATTAATGCTAACTGTGATGGTTTTGTGGTGATGTGGACATCTGTCCCATGGGATCTGGCCTGAGACTACTAACTCTTTTCCAACAGATCACTAAACAGCAAGCAAGCAAATGCTAATAATTATCTGGCACTAGCAGTTTGGATCAGTAACCTGCCGTTGGATGAAGTTCAAAAGGAGACAACTGGTTATGGAGGAATGATAAATAATTTATAAAGAAGCACTTAGGGTATTCAATTTTTCCACCTTCGATTTTATATAATCTTAAATTTCTTTCCAGACATGCCAATGCAAATTAGTGTAACCTCTTTAGATGAGCATTAACTTGGTGGCTTTTTCACTTTTCTGGCTTCATAATTATTCTGTATCTTGCAAACGTCTTTCCTCACTCAAGTCATGCTTCTATGTGTTTTGAGGCCAATATCTAAAAGGATTTCTACATCATGTAAAAAGTTTACATTAATTTTGTGGTACGCAGTTCACCCAAATGTGTTGGTGGTTTTGTTTTCCCCCATAGAAGGTCTGGAAATATGGTAACTGGTACTAATATCAATTGCAGACCTTGCTAAATCTTATTTCCTCCTTTCTGTCAAATAATATAATTTCTAATATAAATAATGGTTTCTATTAAAAGATTCTGAGCCCCTTAGTTCTGACATCTACTGTTCCAGCACTGACTGCTGCACCAGCACATTCCAGTTGCCAGAATCCAGATTAGTTTAAAAATGCATAAATTTCACCGAAGAACATGCTTTTCCTGACTTGTGTAAAAATGTGTATATATATTATTAAATAAGTGCTGTGTTCCACTGATATATTTATATATTTCTGTCAAGTCAAAACTGCTAAATATATCAGTGGAACACAGCACTTATTAAAAAGTCTCATTTTAAATTATCTAGTCTCTTTGTAATGTGGCTATTGTAAAGATTGCCCTTCTTATGATATTACCTACACCTCAGCTCAATAAATATTTTTTATCACTGACCCTTTAACTAATTGCATTTAAATAAAACCTGAGAGCCCCAGAGGAGCTAGGTAAGGTGCCTAGATAAGGTATTGAAAAATTAACTTTAAAACACTACCAAAACAACCCCACAAAGTTTTGTCAAATATAAAATATTAGATAATTAAGGATTTACTGAGAAACTCTTAAACTCCATTTTGTGCTTCAGGTACAATACTATTTCATGCTATATTGTACTTAGGGCCCTTCATTTTCAGTTTTTATAGAAAAATTCTCAGGTTTTACAAAGGCTATTATACAGTTTTTACCCATTTTCATCCTAATTTTGGACCACTCACGTATATGAAAAAATGGATTGTTAAGAAAATCCAATACATTGGGTAAATGTTTATGCTAATAATAAATTGGTCTAAGTGTAAATGCAAGGCTATCTGTTAAAGACAGTATAGTGCAAGACACACATACATGCATGCACATGAATATGTACAGTGCATGTAATAAACCACAGCATTAAATTGCTTTTACTTTCAATACTCTTACTTTTCTCTATTTTTTGCTTTTTTTCTGTCCTCCCATTGCCCAGTATTAACCTGATATTTACTTAGACAACTGTGAAGTAAATTTTTTGTGCTGATTTTCATCTATGTTTTTAATTTTTATAATAAACACCAAAATTCCCAGGAAATTTTAAACAAAATCAAAACTGAAAGCAAAGGGCCTTGGTTTTGTCTATACTATTTATAGCTAAATCAGGTGAGAACAAACATATGTAAACTGAGGATATTAAATTATAATAAGTGTTCAGAAAAGGCAAATGAACCTTAAACTCATTGTTCATGTTTTACTGAAAACATATTTTTATAATACCAATATAATCAAGTATTCTCTGCAAGTCAGGCAATCAATTTTCTTCCTCTTGGGCCCTTTTAACCAGTCACAATATAATTCATAAAGTACTCCAAAAGGGTCAGTATTGCCTACATCCATCATCTTAGAAACACTTTCCTAAAAGTTATTCTTAAGCAATAAAGAACTCTTGAAAATGAGGATGCTGCTCAGGAAGCAGTTTTCACATTCCATTATTCCAAAGTTGTTTTACTTACTGCTGTGTTGCTGTATTGTGTCATATGACAATAATATGGATTCTGGTGCATGTTTGTCTCTACAGTGACCCAGCCATGAAGCAGTTCCTGCTGTATTTGGATGAGTCAAATGCACTGGGGAAGAAGTTCATCATACAAGATCTGGATGAAACGCATGTTTTTGTGTTAGCTGAGTTGGTTAACTTCCTCCAGGAGAGAGTGGGCGAATTAATGGACCAGAACTCTTTTCCTATTACACAAAAGTGAAAAGACCAGAAAGTGAATTGACTATTCCAAAATTGCAAGCAACATACATGGAATCAAAAGAGTTTTATTGTTCATTCTCTGCATGACTGATTAGGGAGTCTTAGAGAGAAGTGGTTACTATAACAAAATGGATTGTTTCCATACACTAAATACTTGTGAATTGGCTTTGATTTTTGCCATTTTGAGAGAGACTTGAAAAGCAGGATACCTTTCAGAGTTTGCTAGTCTAGAGGATTTTCTGATGCTTGGTATAAAAATACCATATTTGTGTTCCTTTACCCTCCTCCATTTCTTTTCTTGTCAAATTACATTATCTTACAAACAGAGGGTAATGGTGTCTTATTTATCAGCATTTCCTTAGAATATTGTGTGTTTCACATTCCTGCAGGTGAGATTAGAGCAGGTTATCGTATGATTGACTCTGATTAAACCATCTGTATTAACATATTACTTTGTGTAACTGATGAAACACCCTCAGTAAGTTGAGTGCATGATGACATGGAATACTTAGCTTTTATTTTTTAAATATTTGATGCACCAAAATAAATAAAATGTTTTCCCCTCAGTTTGTTAAACTTTGTTTACTAATTAATCATTTGCTAGCATAGCCTTGAGACAGTTACCTAATTCATAGTTCTCTATTTTTTCATTAAAATATTTGTATGAAAAAACAAAATACACCAATGATTGTTATTAGATTTAAATGGTTGCTGAACTGAATAGCAACAACAACAAATAGGAAGGAGAAATATGGCTGTAAATAGGGGTCAAATAGCACTTGAGCATGTAGTAAATTCGCCTAAAAGGAATTAACACCTCTTTACAATAAAGTGCATAAATAGGAGGTTAAAATAAATAATCACTCTGTCTACTTAAGAATACTGTGAAAGTTGATATTCCTTAACTTGAAAAGAGAAGAAACAGTTCTCGATTACTGCAAAACTTCTGTTTGAATTCATAAACCACCATTTCAGATCTTAGCCTATTCAGCAAGCTATGCTGTTATATTAACATATTTCCATCGAAGAAGTGTCATACGTGGAACCCAGCAACAAATAAAGTAATATAAAACATTGAAGAACACAGAGGGAGTTTTATCATCAGTTTTATCAGTTTTTCTCCCTGAGCTGGATAGCAAATGACAATTTAATGAGACTTATAAATGACCATTTGCAAATGCAAAACTGTGAAATACTACTGCCAAAAGATAGACTTCAGCAGGGCTTTGGAGTGGAGCCTAGAGCTGGAGCACGGACCAGTAGGTTTTTGCCCGGAGCTGGAACGGAGCAATTCAAAAATTTTGATAGCTCCAAATCCCTGGACTTTAGGACTCTGGGAACTAGGGTAAAGGGGTCAGGGCACAGGTAGTTGTCTCATCCATCTTCCTGGTTGAGGGTAAGGGCCCAGGAAGGGTCATGCACATCCTGAAGATGAATGCATGGTTCCACACATGGTACCTACCAGAGGACTTTGGCTTCCTCAACAATGGGATACTATTCTGGGAAGAAGGTGTGCTGGGAAGAGATGGGAGCCCATCTGATTAAAAAGGCAGAGAGCATCTTAACACACCAACTTTGTGAGGAGGGCTTTAAACTAGGAGGAGATGTCGCATTATGCATCAATACTATATACACTTGTTCTGAGATCCAGAAGGAGGTGGGAGGCAGACCAGTTGAAAGTCTCTATGTAAAGATAAAAGGGGTAAGAAAAAGAGGGTGGTGAGTTCATGGTAAGGGTCTACTATAGACGACCAAAGCAGGAAGAAGAGGTGGATGAGTGTTTTCTGGAACAAGTAACAGAAATATCTAACACACAAGTCCTGGTAGCAATGGGGAACTTTAACTATCCAGACTTCTATTGGAAAAGTAACACACCAAAATAAATTTCCAATAAGTTCTTGGAAACTTTTTGGTCCAGAAAGTGGAGGAAGTAACCAGAGGGCCAGCCATTTTAGACTTGATTCTGACCAACAGGATGAATTGGTAGCAAATCTGAATTTGGAAGGCAGTCTGTTTGAAAGTGATCATGACGTGACAGATTTCAGGATTCTAAAGAAAGGAAGGAGTGAGCAGAAGAATGAGCATAGTGGACTTCAAAAAAAAAATGGCAGACTTAAGAGAACTGGTAGGTAAGGTCCCATGGGAAGAAAATCTAAGGGATAAAGAGTTCAGGAGAGTTGGCAGTTTCTCAGAGAGACAATACTAAAGGCACAGTTTCCAATATCCTCATGCAAAGGAAAGATCAGAATAATAGAATATGGCTGCATCAGGAGCTCTTAAATGCTACCAGTGTGACACAGCTATAATTTTGAGAGCAGTATCTGTTAGTAGTTTATAGTTTGCACATTTAACCTGCATGTGAGACAGTCAAGAGTCTCTTGT
The DNA here is from genome assembly GCF_007399415.2 of Gopherus evgoodei. NCBI lineage: Eukaryota > Metazoa > Chordata > Testudines > Testudinidae > Gopherus > Gopherus evgoodei. The sequence continues at coordinate 130,647,671 of NC_044324.1, forward strand.
CTCCCAAGTTGCAAGTATATCTGTTTATTGTACACCTGATATTTAGCATGTGGAGCTAGGGTAGCTAATGGAAAACCTCAAGACAACTCAAAAATTCTGCACTTTCATTGGTCAATTGTGCTTCTTCAAATACAATATAAGCAAAACCCCATCTATTTAGAAAGTGTCCTGGCCCAAATTTTTAAAAATATTTAGGTGTTGCTCTGCAAAGCCTTACAAGGTCCATGTGATTTAATTGTTTGAATCTTATTTTCATAAGCGACCTGGGCCCTTAGGAGCCTAAGTCATTTTGAAAATGGGACTTAGTCATCTAAATCACTTAGGCTTTGCAGTGATAAGCAGAGTAACACCTAAATACCTTTAAAAATTCAGGCTTTTGTCCATTAGAGAAATATCAGTTACAGGTATAGTAAGAGGGGGAAGTGGCTAATCAATTGCAAGGAGAGATTTTAGGATTAAAAACCTAACCTCTGTACTAAAAAACTCATAGGGCAGGTGTACACTACAGAATTATGTGGGTATAACTATGTCACTCAGGGCGGGTGTGAAAAATCCACACTCTTAAGCAATGTAGTTATACATAGCTACCACCTCTCGAGATGGATTAACTACACCAACAGAGAGCTCTCATTAAAGTGGTACAGGTGCATCAGCCAACTGTCCCATTGCAGAGTTTGTGTGGACCTGCCCATAGAAATAGCAACCTTTAAGTCCCTGAATCATAGGAACGCTAGTGCCATACCGTACTATACCATAACTGTTCCCCATGATCCATACAGCTAGCTGTAATTGGATTTCTGCAGTGGAGAGAGTATACATTATATTATTATAGGAAAAGCAATGAACCACATTGGTACTTAGCATGATTAATGCAGAACTGAAATTCCCAGATGCTGTATTCAAAAGCATATACACTAAATGAGACTGGTGAAAACATTTCAAGGCTACTCAGCTGGAGGCTTTGTTTTTTTTTCCTGTGGTGTTATCATCCATTAGTCTACCATCAACACAGCAGTATGCATTTGCTGCCAAGCAAAAAAAGCTGAATACACACATAGGAAAGCCTGCTTTTGTTATAGAAAGCTAATTAGAAGAGGATTGTTTGATTTCAAATATAGGAGATTGACCCCTTTTGTGTATGGTTGTTAGTACCTTTTGCTCCTTTGTATCATGTGAAGAGGACATGAGGTACACACTTAAATCATATATCATCAACAGCTTTGCGATAGAGGTTGCCAGAAATTCCTCTTTATCCAAAATAATTTTGTACTTTTGAGTAAGCACCTCGGCATGGAATTTTAAAAGTCACTTAACACATCCAGAGTAGAGATGTGTTCGATCTCATATTGGTATTTGGCCTGTATGCAAATCTTTTCATTTGATATGCAGTGTATTCTGGCTGATTGTGATCCTAATATGAATAAGAAATAGACCCATCCATGATCATAGACTATTATCAGAGAGGTAACCTAAACTATCCTTCAACTAGCTTATGAAATTCTACTCAGTGCCTTGCTAAATGTGAGTAATTTGACAAGCAGAAAACATTGCTTATATCTCTTCCTCATGTTGGTAAGAGTGTCCAAGGAGATTTTGTTCCTGGGCTGTTAAATACATGTTTTGCAGAGCTTAATTACATACAAATATTAAACACACTGACAAATCCACCATAGCCACTTTGTGCAAAACTTTAAAAAAATGAACATGGAAAATGTACAAAAGTAGCAACATGAAAGCTTCTTACTCAAGGCACATTCCTGTTGAACTGTGTATGTGGAGTTATTCTCCTTAAACCCTTATCTGCCCTGGTACCATGCTGAATCTTTCCTTCATTTGTTGTATATTCCTTTATCATATAGCAGAGGTTCCCAATCTTCTTTATCTGGAGCTGGGATGGTGATGGGTGCCCTTACATATATCCTCCCATTATGTCCTGGCACAGATGTCATGGTCTCTCATTTTTACCGTCCAATTTTTCACTTCCCCTTTCCTGCCCTCAATTAAATTTGCCATCTTATTCTTTTTTGCTCATTTACTTTTTACGTGGACTTTTCTCCTCCCCTCTGTTCCCCTCCTTCCACTCCAGTAGTTCTGATCTTCTTCCCCATTTCTCCACTCACCCAGAATACAACATAAGGGTAGGGAGCATTCAGTGATGTGCCATCAACATTTCAACCAAGGGCTGCTCCAAAAGTGTTCTGCCTCGGCTGGCAATACTTGTGACATTTTCTGGCTATAGGGTTCTTCCCTCAAATAAACGATTAATTCTACACTCTTCAGAAATACTCATGAATTCCATATTCTTCCTCCACTGAAAATTCATCACTTCTATATTCTTCCTCACAGCTCCACTAATCCCCTCCCCACCCGCGCATACTTTGATCCTCTGTGTTTCCTCCTCCAGCACATCGTAGAGGTCCCTGTATCTATCAGCTGTTCCTTACAGAAACAGTAGTAGCAAATGTGAGTCCTTTGGCATCCACAGACAGAAGTGGTGACAGGCAGGTGTCTTGTGGCCCAGTGATATGCTGTCAGTAAGGGGCTCCCAGAAACATTTTTCCTTTGCTCATGAAAAATCCTTGCTTGTGTATCAAGGCTGTGTGCACTTTCAAGAGAAGAGAGGTGAGTAGTTCAGGGACCTGTTCATGGATTTTCCCATCTAAAGCAAAACATTCTCTTATAATCTAGGAAAGAGGCAGCATCAGTGGGCAAACAAATGTCTATAGTTTGTTCCTGAAAACTATATTGATACTAAAGAGCACTATACAGTCCATGTTGCTGAATGTGTGCATGTATGTATATTGAAAGGTGTTTGTCCTGTCCTAATCTCTCCCAGGAGTTTGTTTAAAACACATGATATCTGAGTGATGCAACCTAGTGAATTCCAATGTCAAGAAAAGGTACTCTTTGGATTAATTGTTATGCACCATCGGGATAAAAATGATCTTTGTTAAGGATGGTTTAGCAATATTCAGAGGAGGAGAATTACCCCAACTCTTTTTATATTTTGATGGCAGATTGCTACAAAGGGCCTCTGCAAGACTTTTTCAGCTATCACTATGCTGCCTCTTGCACTACCAACTACTGTTACAATTCTGAATAGTTGCTGCAGCCCAGATATACTTTTTGCTCCCTGAAAACATTTGTACAGATTTTTTTTTCTGAGTGCTGAATTCTAAGGGCCTTTGTGTTTGAAGAGTTAGGGAAGAAACTGACAATGTGCGCTGATATATCATATTAAAGAATTGTCATTATACTTTTGATGTCTCAAAATTAGGCAGGATCGTGTATTCATTAAAGTTTCCACTAATTACTTGCTAAAATGCAGTAGATCAAGAAGACATCAGTTAGATTTTTTCCTCACAGGATAAATTAGAGAAAGTGTTGGAAACGATGTCGTCCTGAAATAATTCCGCTTCACATTCCCTGTGAGCAAGGCAAATTTCTACATACAAAAGTGTTTGGTTTCTTCCTTTCTTTCATCATAGTGATAGAGGTCTGCTGATCTGTGTGTTTTGAATGTTAAGTTCTTGCATTGGTTTTCATGCAGTGATTCAATATGACAAAAAGGTTTACACATTGCAGTTTGATGGAAAAGAGTTTCTAAGGGGAAACTTGGTCTTGGATAATCCTGAAAATAAGACAGAGGTGAGCACATTTAAAATATTTGTAAAGGCCTCTTAGGTTTTGTAAAAGCTATGTTGATTGCTAGCCAGTTTGTCCCACCCTCTAAATGAAGATATACTGTATATTATTGTATATATTATTACATATAACACACTTTATTAAAGCATGCAGAAGGTGTTATTGACTCCCATGTGTTTAGATCCGCAACATATAGATCTGTCATATGAGCTAACAGCATAACTGATAGCACAAGTTGGTTGTCATCCTCTGTTTGGCCCAGCAGCTGACTGCAGAGGAATGGTGAATGAGAGGATGCATTTGATTTTTCTCTAGACTATTCAGCTGTCAATATATGTGTCAAGCTGTCCTGAAGTGGGTCAAGAGCATGAGTACCAACCTCTGTACAGACTAAGAACCAGGCACAAGCCCCAAATTGACTGTGAGTTCTATACTTAGATTGCACCAACCAATATCAAGTGTAAACTCCTCAAGCACTATAACAGCCTAACCCTGGAGTCAGAAATAGTCCCCTGGGTTGGGTACTCTCATCTATCTTGTTACTCAAGTAAGCTTGCCTTTGTGATAGATGGTCCCTTCCACCAAAAATCACAATAATATTCAATTGGAGGGCTAGCTCAGTGGTTTGAGCACTGGCCTGCTAAACCCAGGCTTGTGAGTTCAATCCTTGAGGAGGCTATTTGGGGATCAGTCCTGCTTTGAGCAGGGGGTTGGTTTAGATGATCTCTTGAGGTCCCTTCCAACCCTAATAATATTCAGGTTATTCCAAGGACAAATCATTTATCCCAGGTCAATTGCACCCTAGATATCACACCAAAGACAATGCTTGTAGCTAATCCTGTAATAAACTATCTAAAGATTTATTAAAAAGGAAACAAGTTATTTACAAAGTTAAAGCAGGTGAACATATACACACACAGATGAGTTACAATCTAAAGCTTCAAAAGATAATAGAGGCTTCTATAATAAGCAAGCTCTGTATGTTCTTTAGGACTAACCCAGGCTAAGCACTGGGGATTCCTTTCTTATGCCTAGAAAACCTTGCCCCTTGGAGACCAAGCAGCACAGAGATACGGTTCCTCCTTGTTAGAGGGGTTAATTCCCTTCACACTTCTGCACTGAGCTTCAATTGATGGGAGGAAATCACTTGCATGACTCATCTTCATGGGACAAGAAGAGTAAACAACTAAGGGCATGTCTAGACTACAAACTTGCTACTTAAATTATGTTGGCATACAGCCACCGCAGTTGGTTCATCACTTGTGCACATGCATACTTGTCTCCCTGTGTCTGAGGTGTGCATACTCACCAGGAGTGCTTGTACTCCTCCAGAGTGCAGTGCACCATGGCTATGTCGGCTATGTAGACATACTCTTTTGTGGATGACTTTCAGCTTTTCCATTTGTTGCTGTTCTTTTTGACTGACAATCTCCCGTTTCCTCACTTTTATGCTTAAACATAACCTGTTAGTGTGTAAGATGGGCCAAGTCCTGGGGCATGGCACAGACCAGCAAACAGCAGCAAACCCCCCCCCCAGTGGAAAAGATGCATGAGACTTAGAAGTTTCACACGGGGTGCCAGCTGCTTCGGAACTCAGCTGTGCACTGCCAAGCCCCACACCGTCCCCTCCCTCGTTGCTGGTTCCTGCCTCTGGCACTCCACAGCCACCTGCAACAGGGACTGCTGCAGAGACTCCCCCAAAGAGCCTGGGCACAGGAGAAGGAAGGTCCCTGGCTCTGGCGCTCCCCGATTGCAGCCAAATGAGCTCTCCCTCCCACAGCTGGCTGAATAAAAAATGAACTCAAGGGCTGGAAGCAGAGCACAGTGCCCTGGGCACAGAGCACAAAGCCACCCCTCTGTCCTGCAGCATGCACACCACACTCGCTCCCCAAGCTGCCTTGTCCCCCAAAGGCCTGCACATGTGGATCTGCATGCTGGAGAGCAGGTGGCCAGCAGGAGAACCAGCCCAAAAGCGAACCAGGTGAGAAGCAAGGGGCTTTCTGCACAATCACACTGCTGAATCCTGCTCGCATTGTGCTCCTTAGACCCCCCTGCCTGCTGCCTTTCAGCTCCCCTACTCTCTGAGGTCAACTCTGATTCCTTCTCCAAATAAGCTTAGGGGTGGTTGGTTTGCTTGCAGAGAGGGATGTTTGCTGCAATCCATTTTGCCTTAATGGATTTCACAACACTGGGCCCCTTCCAGCAACATCTCTGCTCCGGAGAGTCATTCCCTCTTAGCAAAGGCTGAATTATGGAGTGTGTGATTCTGCAATCAACTACATTTAATTTCATTGTTCCAATGGAAGGGACAGCCACATTGGGTGCTTTCTACTGTAAATTGCATGTCTGACACGACAGACTTAACCAGTAAGTAGCCAGCAGTTACCATGATGGCACTCAAAAGCTAACGTTCGGAATCAAGTGAACATCTTCCACCTGACAAGAAGTAAAAACTGAAAACTGAAGGGGAGCATTTTGTTTCAGGACAATGTAAAATATATTTAATTCAAGCAATAAATCTGATTTTTTTATTACTACAGTTAAACCTAGCCTATTTACCCATTTGTACTGAATGCTCTGGCCACTTTCTTACCAGTACACCGTACCAGCCCATACCAGCTTACTTTCACCTCTGAGAGGATGTCTTTTGAATATGAGCAGACAGATACAAGGGCTATTAGAAGAGCTCAGTGTGGAGATGTACAGCTCAGGGATGCTGTGAAAGACCATTTTAACAGTGAGTCAGAGTAGCGTGTGTTGTTGTAGTGTGTTCTACCTGGTCCTGCTCTTGTGTGGCCTGGTAGGAATCAGTGGTGATTGATGTACATGTAGGAATATAACATAGAATCATAGTCAGAAAGGACCATTATGATTGCCTAGTCTGTCTCCTGCACAATGCAGGCCACAGAATCTCACCCACCCACTCCTGTATCAAAACCCTAAACTATGTCTGAGCTATTGAAGTCCTCAGATCATAGTTTAAAGATTTCAAGGTCCAGAGAATCCTCCAGCAAGTGACTTGTGTCCCATGCTGCAGAGGAAGGTGAAAAAACCCCAAGGCTCTGACAATCTGCCCTGGAGGAAAATTCCTTCCAGACCCCAAATACGGTGATCAGCTAAATCCTGAGCATGTGGGCAAGACTCACCAGCCAGTACCCAGGAAAGAATTCTCTCTAATAACTCAGATCTCACCCCATCTAACATCCCATCACAGGCCATTGGGCATATTTACCACTAATAATCAAAGATCAATTAATTGCCAGAATTAGGCCATCCCATCATACCATCCCCTCCATAAACTTATCAAGCTTAGTCTTGAAGCCAGATACATCTTTTGCCCCCACTGCTCCCCTTGAAAGGCTGTTGCAGAACGTCACTCCTTTGATAGTTAGAAACCTTCGTCTAATTACATTGTCAATGCACCTATTAATTTTGTTTGTGAATGATCCTCTGAGCACAAAGCTGCAATTGTCTTTAATGGCCCCTGGGGTGGAGTGGTAGGGGTAGTGCAGTGGCCCCTGATGCCACATGGAATGTTGAGGGGTATAGGGAGGTCCTGATATTAAGTTCTTGTTGGGCTGCAGAGGGAGATGAGCCTGAGATTGTTGGACGTGCAAGTTCACCATCTGCAGCCTCTGTGTTTGCTGCCTGAGAAGCCCCATTATGCCCTGGTGCATCTTCCTCTCCTTTTCCTGCTGGGACTCCTGGGCCTCTCTCTTCTCCACTCTTTCCTTCTCCAGGCTGTCTGAAATATTTATCCACCAGGCCCCGTGTTTGCAGTCTGATGCAGCAGCGGCTTGCAGGATCTCACTGAACATGTCATCCTGAGTCCTCTTCTTTCTCCTCTGTATCTGGCTCAGGCATTCTGCAGGTGTGAAATGAAGTGTGAAGGCTGCAATGGCAACAGCTGAAGATAAAACACACAGAGGTACAATTGTCAGCGTATTCACTACAGAAAGGGAAACTTGCTCCCTTGCAATTGTAAGCACGACATTCTCATTTCTGCTTGGGTTTGTTTGTGCATGGTGCCAGTCAGAGCACCAGCCATGGTGAGTGCGGCCCACCAGGGGTTGGGGAAATGAGAAGCGAATTGCTTGCTTAATAGGGTAATGGCACTGAATACTGGCACTGTTTTCCACAGACAGTGGTGATTTTAGCTACTATCTCACTCCTGAGGGTTACAAAGGCAGAGAGAGCACAGCTGCTGCTGGCATCCCATATGCTGCTAGGCTAGGTACTGCAATGGTGCCTGCTGAAGTTATTGCTGAGTGTCATGGGAAAGTGCCCTACCATGAAGGAAGAAATAAGGCTGCCCTCCCTAGAAACCTTCAGGAGAGAATTGCCGAGTACCTCAATGAAAGTTTCATGGAGATCTCTCAGGAGGATTCAAGGGACACTCCTGTATACACAAACAAACTGCTCTGCATGGCCTCCCTGCCTAACTCTAGAGAGGAATGAAAAGCAGATAGCAACTCTACCTCTCTTGATTGTACCACTACCTCTTCTAGCATGAGTAAATTAATGAAAAGTCAAAAGTGTGCCCTACTACACTGGGGATGCTATCCTCTCTGTAATTGAAAATTGATCTAAACGCTTACCCAAGGTTCTTTCCCCTGCATCAGGCTCTCCCCTGATTGACTGGCTGGACTGTGATGGAGTCAAAAACAGGTCCTGGCTCGCTGCACAGCTGGATCCCCGGGTAGCCTGTTCCCCTTACTCCTCCTCCTCATCATCCATCATCTCTTCCTCCTCGCTGTTCACAGCAAAGACTTGTGGCTCAGTCTCCTTCAAAGTATTTGTGGTGCTGTGGGGAGTGTTGATGGGGTCTTTACCCAGTATGGCATGCAACTCTTTGGAAAAGTGGCAGGTTTGCGGCTCATCACCAGATCAATTGTTGGCATCCCTGGCCTTCTGGTATGCCTGCTGCAGCTCCTTGGCTTTTATGGGGCACTGCTGCTGGTCCCTTTCAGACTCTTTCTCCTGCATCTCCTGTGCAATCTGCTTTTAAATGTTGTCATTTCTATGGCTGGTTCAGAGCTGTTCCTGCACAGCCTTTTCTCCCCACGGACCCAGGAGATCCAATATCTCCTGTCTACTCCAGGCAGGAATGCCTCTGGAGCATGTCCATTGGGCAGTTGCACTCAACAATGAAGAGCTGCTAGGTGTTTGCCAAGCCAGGCAATTAGGAAAAGGAATTTTAAAATTTCACATGGTTTTAAAGGGAAGGGTAGTTTCTGGTCTCTGTGACCCCTGGACAGTGGAGTTCACAATGGTGACCAGACCAGTCAGTGTTGGGCATTGTGGGACAGCTTTTGGAGGACAGTTAGGGTCCACATAAGTAACACAGTGTCTATACTCACACTGTGTTGAATTATGTACATCAATCATGGCTCTACACTACTCGGGGAGGTGGTGTTACTATATTGGTATAATGGGGCACTTACAGTGGTGGGAGACCAATTTAAGTGTAGACATATGCACAACTAGGTCAACATAAGCTGCCTTGTGTCAACCTAACTTTGTAGAGTAGACCAGGTCTTTTGTCCTCTGTAATGTTCCACACTAGTCTGCCTGGTGTCAATGGACCTTCATTGTTGGGTAGGACATAACACCTATTGGAGACCAGTATTTCACACTTGTTCATGTCTCTCTCCATGATTTACACTGTGACAGAGGCTTACAATGCAAATGCTCAGATATTATCTTATAACATAAGATACACATATTATAAGTGAGATTAATGCATGCAGCAATTTACAAGTATTCAGTAAAGCCTAAATACTAAACACATTCTTATAATTGTAATACCAGTTTTAACAATATTAACACACATGCAAGCCAGACTGATTCCAGCATTGAATTTGTCAGTATTCAGTTGAGGCACGGGGACCTTGGCATGCCAGGATCACAGTAAGACCCTAGTGAGGTAGATATTGCAGAACCATGTGAGAATTCGCAGATCCATAAGATAAATAGTGTATTTGTGATGATGTGGTATACAGGTTTTATCTGCGTGAGTTTGGGTTAAGTCCATTACTCATCAATGGTGGAGCCAGGAATCAGTTATATAAGTCAGACTAAAGATGGACAGTAGGGATCTTGGTAACCAATGATTTGATCCAGCGCCCATTTATGTCAATTGAAAGATTCCCATTGAGTTCAGTGGGTGCTGGATCAGGCTCTTAGGCACCTGCTTTAACAGATGGTGCAATACAAGAAGTCGTCCTACAAATATTTTTTAAATCTCTCCTAAAACAAACCTAATATAAGTTCCTGTTACATACACAGCATGTAGAGAATACACACTGACGCACCCTATAAAGGCTTTTGTCAACACTCATGTGGGATGAGTTGCACAGCTCATTTGTGGCCTCATCTCAAATTAATGTTAATAAAACCTTTATACCACTAGTCAGCAGCATGTCTTCTCTCTCCCTTCCTTCCTTCCTCTCCCCCTCCCTGTCCCCCGAGTAATAAATCATTCTTTTGAGGATTTCTCTTCTCAGGCTGTGTGAAAATAACTCTGGGAAGGAAAGAGAGATAATTTAATTTAAAAAAGCATATGATTACATAAGTATCCGGTATTTTGATGTGGGATAGTAACTGGCAGTTGATGTAAGTCTCACAAGGAAATTTCTCAGTACTTTGCGTACAAAACGCCACAGCAGTGGAAATCTTGGACCCAGATTTTCAGTAATGTTACAGAGTTCATTCACTTGGATTAAAGAAGTTGTATTTTTTTCAACCATGAAATGTTGTCCTGTGAATAGAGTTTACACCAAGAGGGAGCAAATATGTTCATAAATGAATAATCAGATATTTTCTGAGTTATTTGGGCCAATGATATTCATTTTGATGGAAACGTACATCATTCTGAAAGCTTTACAGTAACGTATGTTATTCTGAAAAAGCCTGGATCAAATGAAGGGAAAATAGACATTAACTTTAAATATACAGCATTTGCAAAACACGTTGTGGTTATAATATAGTTGTGCTTGCACCTTTCATCTCCACTAACAGATTGTGTATATCCTTGCTGTGTTGCCTTAAGGGCAGAGATGAAGGCATATTTTATCAGCTGAGCTCAGTCAATGACTTTGACATCAGAGCCAGAGCTAGGCTGTGAGTTTGCATTATCACTCTTTAGATGGATTCTTTTTAGGAATGTGAAAGGGCATCCACATGAGTGAGAAGGAGAGGCGAGAGATAAATCCAAATGAATTAAGTCTCTTATGTAATACAAATACTGATTGTAGCCTCTCCTGCAAGCTACTAGTCAAAATATTTAAATGCAAGTATTAAGTACATATTGAGATTAGCTATTTAAGAAGCTTTTCCTTTAATTGAAGAGCCTCACCTTTTACTATTTGTGACACAGTTTATTGGGTTAATTTAACAGTCTTAACACGGGTTAAGGGACAACTTAACTCAGTGGTCCGCCAGGGCATTTATGTGCACCTGCCTAGTGCTCAGCAGGGGAAAGAAGCCATGGCCCTGTGGTTGCTGGGGACAGAGAACTCCAGGGCTGCAGGCGCTGGTGTTCTCTGTCCCTGGCAGGCGCAGGGCCCGCCTAGTGCTCAGCAGGGAAGAGATTCCAGGGCCCCTCACCTGCTGGGGACAGAGTACTCTGGGGTTGCAGGCTGCACAGCTTCTCTCAGGCTTCTTGCTGCACTGCCCAGAACTGCTGCCAATAAATAAATAAATAATCGCTCTGCTTCTGCAGAATGGACCGAATGCTGCCCCGTAGCATGTGCTGACACAGGCACCTGCTTGCTCCACTGGTGCCTGGAGCCAGCCCTGTATGTTAGTATTCTTCCTGCACTGATACTGCTATTTTCTTGTGCTTTGCAATTTATTATTTTTTTAACATTTTGCTCCAAAATGGGTGGTTCAAATAAGAGACAACGTATGTATTATTTCATCCCCGAGTGGGAAGAATATTAAAATATGATGTTTTTCATATTATTTAATGTACAAATACAAAATAAGCCTTGAAAAATTGTTGGAGCCCGCCACACTCTTCTGAAAAGATGAATGTGCTACTGGCCACAAAAAGGTTGGGGACCACTGACTTAATTGTATTGTCCATAGGGGTGAAATTCACCCCCAGGCAGAGGCCCACTCCAAGGCCCATGCACCACTGAAAATAGGACTAAAATAAAGTAATGCACAGGTTTTGTGCTGGCTCTTTGCATAGGTATGAATTTCATCCTGGGGGCCCAGTCCTGCAAGGTGCTGACCAGCTCCTGGGAGGTGATGAACATCCTGAGCTCTCACTGATTTCCAATCTGAATTGAAGGCACTCTGCACCTTGGAAGAAGCCCATTGCAGAATTGGGACCTAAAAAGGACATGCATTTGAGTTATGTTTCATTTATTGCTAGCTACATTTATCAATATCAAGAAGGTTTCTTTGTTTGTTCTGGTACATGTTGTTCAACAAAGGAGCGTGCTATTGTTTTTTAAAGTTTACTGTACTGTTGGGTAGGTTTACAAATATCACTTTCATGAACACAATTTTTAATCAAGTGTGACAGACCCAGACCAGTGGGGTACAGGACTCTGGTCCTATTGGCATCCAGGAGATGGGCGGACGAAGCCAGCCCACTTTTAAAGGACCGCCCCCTAGCCTAAGGGGAGGATCCACTAGTCTGTGACACCAAATGATTCTGTGGGACAACTAATGAAAAAACAGGATCGGGAGTGAGGTCATAGGGCTAAAAGAAGGGAACCTGATGGGGACACCAAGGAGAGAACCCTGGACAGCGCCCACTGCTCCTCGAAGGCGTCAAGGGAGCCAGTGGACGCCGCCCAGAGGAACTCTGCCCGGATGCATGAACAGATGGAGGAGCAGAAATAAGATTTCCTGCGACTGTGGGGCCTGTCGGCCAACCTCCTCTCCCTGGTGTTGTAGATGGCCAGTTTGGCCAGGGCCAAGAGGAGGTTGATAAGGAGATCCCACGACTTTGTGGGGCCACAGATGGGGAGTGCATAGATAAAAAGGTGAGGGGAAAAGTGTAACAAAAAATGCAATAAGATATTCAAGAGGAGCCGGAACAGGAGCTGCAATCTGGCGCACAGCAAATAAATGTGCGCCAGGGTCTCTTTCATGCCACAAAAAGGGCAGGTGTTGAGGACAGGGGTGAACTGCGCCAAGTACATGCCCGTGCTCACGGCCCCATGAAGGAGTCGCCAACTGACATCCCCGGCAGGCCTCGGGACCAGAGCAGAATATAAGCTGGCCCACCGGGGCTTCTCACCCTCGAGAGGTAGCAGGAGGTCCTATCATTTGGTATCGGGGCGGGATGCGAGGGTGAGGTAGTGAAGAATGTGGAGCACAAACGTGTATAGATGTTTCCTTGGCGCGGTCTGGAACAGAACCGGCTGCAGATTGTGCAGCCGGCTCGCAGTGAAAGGGTGGGGGGGCCGATCGGGTCCACAGGGCAGGGGCCCTAGAAAGATGTCCATGAGGCCAGGGGTGGAGGGTGGGCGGGGCATGCCATCTCGCAGGACCCAGTCGAGGTAGGCCCGAGCAGCGGGCTGTAAAGCGGCCTTCACCTCCTGAAGTACGCGACAGGGAGTATGAGAGCTGGAGAGCCCCATGCGCTGAGCGAGCGTCAGGGGATCCAGCCAGTCTTCCCGGTCATAGTCCAGGAGGTCTCTGACCCTGCTGACTCCTGCCAAGACCAGCCTCCAGCGCACCGCGGGGGACTCCGCCACCTGCACACGAAGCTGGAGGTTGTGTAGCAGGGGCTCCGTGAGGAGATCAACCCCCATGGTGGCCACCACAGACCTGGTATTTGAAAAAAGCTTCCAGGTCCGGAGGAGGTCTTGGTAGAAGACCGGCATCCCAGAGAGGTCTCGCGGAAGACCTTCCAGATAGAGGCAAAAGAGCTGCCGGTCATATCGGAGCCCTCAGAAGTGGCGGAGGAAGGCGTGTGCCAACTCCATGCCGGACTACCTGCATCATACAGGAGCCTCTGCAGAGCCTGGAGATGGAAGACATGGACCTGAGTGCGTAGGCACTTCAGGCCTTGCCCCCCCCCGGGGGCAGGTGGAGAACCCCTGCAGAGACTCAGTGCATTCCTGGCCAAAAGAACTCCAGAATCGCCATCCGGAGGTTGGCCAGGAAATCCGGGGCCGGGACCAGGGTGTTGAGCCAGTACCAGAGCATGGACAGGACCAGTTGATTAAGCACCAGTGCCCTCCCTTGAAGAGACAGGCACCGGAGTAGTCCTATCCATTTCCGGAGCCACTCAGTCACCCTGCCCTCCAAACCGTGCCAGTTCTCTGGCGGAGATGGATGCGTGGTAGAAAGGTAAACGCCAAGATAGAGCACCGGATGGCCTGAAGCGTGGGTGGGAGGGAGCTCGCCTGCCACCCGTCCTCGACCACCAGGCCAGAGCTCTTGACCCAGTTGACCCGGGCAGAGGAGGCCGCCGAGTACACTGCCTGGCAAGCCTCCACCCGCGCCAAGTCGCCCAGGTCCTGGACCACGAGGAGCACATCATCAGCGTACGCTGACAGAACCAGCCGCAGCTCCAGCTCCCGAAGCACCAACCCCGTCAACCTCTTGAGGAGGAGACAGAGGAAGGGCTCGATCGCCAGTGCATACAGCTGGCCCGAGAGGGGACACCCCTGCCGCACTCCCTGCCCAAAGCTGACCGGCTCGATCAGGGTCCAGTTGAGCCTGACCAGACACTCCGCAGAAGTGTACAGCACCCGGAGAAAACCCACAAACTGGGGTCCGAAGCCGAACGCTCGCAGAGTGCTCAGGAGATACTGGTGATCCACCCTGTCGAACGCCTTCTCCTGATCCAGGGACAAGAGGGCAAACGACAGATCATCCCTACACCCCAATTCCAGAAGGTCCCGGACCAGATACAAGTTATCAAAGATGGTGTGGCCCGGGACGGTGTAGGTCTGGTCTGGATGGACCACGTCCGCCAGCACGGACCCTAGCCGCATCGAGATGGCCTTCGCAACAATTTTGTAGTCCATGCTGAGGAGAGGGACGGGACGCCAATTCTGTAAGTCACGGAGGTCCCCCCTCTTCGGCAATAAGGCCAGCACGGCTCGCCTGCATGAGAGAGGGAGGACCCCGCTCTGCAAAGACTCGACCCAGACGGTGACCAGGTCTGGGCCGAGGATGTCCCAGAACACGCGGTGGAACTCCACGGTCAGCCCATCCATGCCCGGAGATTTATTGGTGGGCATGCGATGGAGGGCTTCCGAGAATTCGGCCAGAGTGAGAAGCAGCTCTAGCCGGTCCCAGTCACCCATGCTGATCATCAGGAGACCGTCCCAGAGCACTCTACAAGCGTGAGGATCAGTCAGATCCGGGGAGAAAAGAGTCGCGTAGAAGGCCCTGGCCCTCTCGCACATCTCCGCCAGATCCATGAGGGGGGTGCCATCCTCTGCCAGGAGGCAGGTGACGTGCTTCTTGGCCCCCCTCCTTTTCTCCAGGGCATAGAAGAAGCAGGAGCCGCAATCCATCTCCCGAAGGAGGTGGATGTGGGATCAAACAAAAGAACCCTGGGCCGATGGTCTTCGAGGGCCCAGAGCTCCTCCCGCTTCTCCCGGCACGCTCCGCAGAGGGATGGATCCCCGGGGCTGGTGGCCAGACGCCTCTCCAGCTCCAAGACCTCCCGCTCCAACTCCCCTATCGCCGCATCCCTCCGTCGGCTGGCGCCCTGGGTGTAGTCACGGCAGAAGAGCTGGGCGTGCCCCTTCCCCAGATCCCACCACCATCGCGCCGAGGAAAAGGCGTGCCTCTGCCTTCGCCAGGCTAGCCAGAACTCCCAGAAGGACGCCACGAAGCCTGCATCCTCCAGCAAACTATTATTAAAGTGCCAATAGGCCGGCCCTGGCCTCTCTGCGCAGAGAGAGGCCATCACAGTGGCAAGGTGGTGATCCAAAAAGGGGGCCGGCCAAATGCTGGAGGAGTGGGCCCGTGAAAGGTGGAAACGTGACAAGTAAATACGGTCCAGCCAGGAGTGGCGCAACTGATGGGCCTCTGCCTGGACGAAGGTGAACATCGAGACGTCGTCCGGGTGGTGGTCGCGCCAGACGTCCACCAGGGAGTGGCGTTCGATGATCTCCCGGAGGAGGTCCGCGGCGGCCGGGCACTGCTCAGTCCCTGAACGGTCCCGTTCCTCAAGGGTGGTGTTAAAGTCCCCTTCCAGGACCAGGCACTCACGAGGATCCAGGGAGCCGAGGAAGGCGGACGCCTGCTGATAAAAACGCAACCTCTCCGGGCCCGATGTGGGGGCGTAAACATTGACGAGATTAACCACAAGCCCCTCCATGCGGACTCGGAGGTGCAGCAGGCGACCTGGCACAGCCTTGGTGACCCCCAGCACCTCGGGCCGTAGGTCGGGGAGAACAGGGTCACCACTCCAGCCGCGCAGACCGAGAAGTGGCTAAATTAGGCCCCGTCCCCCCACTCCAGCCACCAGCTAGCTTCAGCGGCCGGATCCGTAAGGGTCTCCTGCAGGAAGACCACAGAGTACCCCCTCTCCCGAAGGAAGGAGAGCACCTGGCTCATGCGGAGACCCATCCTACAGCCCCGGATGTTTAAAGTAGCAAAGACGATCGGCGCCATGAGGAGGGCTGGGGGGGATCCTCGCTGGCAGACACGCCCACGGCCTCCGGCAGGCCACGCAGCAACCCGTGACCTACCCCATAGGTGAGTAAAGAGTCACGGAAGACACGGACCTGCTAGTAGGCTTCGGCGGCCTGCTTCCCGGTCCTCTTACCCTCCCCCATGAGGGCCCTCGCAGCCCGGAGGACCTGATGGAAATCCCCCCACCGCCAGAGCGCAAACTGGACTTTGTTACAGGAGCCACGGACGTCCTCAAGGAACTCCCGCAGCTCCTCCCTCAGCGCATGGGGGGGCGGGGTCACAGATCGATGACTGTCCCCCGGGGGGCCCCTGTCACAGCCTCGTGGCCCACCGAGGCGGGCAGGCAGTGGGCAGACCCCCGACGTGGCGTTCAATGGGTCGACGCCACGCGACCCGCCCCGCTCCCCGGTTCAACAAGGGGCATCGGAAGGAGAACAGCAGCCCCTGGTGGATCGGGACAAGGAAAAACCACTGAAGCCACTCCCTGGAGGGTATTCCCAGGGGCGGCACTGGCATCACAGGAGGTGGGGAGGACAAGGACAGGGCTAACAGGAGTTGGGCGGGGATCAGGGAGAGAATCTGGGAAGGGAGTAGAGGCAAGATCCTGAGCCTCTATAGTTGAGCCGCTGGACGGTGGCTCTTCCTGGCCAGGCTCAGGGATCTGGGAAGTAGGAAGGGGATCCCTAACAATGCTGGGCTCAGCCACTGTGGCATGTGCGGCAGCCTCGGCATCCAGAGATAGATGTTCGTCAGTGAGGTCCCTGCCTAGGAAGGAGGGCGGGTCCTCCACACCCAAGAGGGACACTCCCTGGGAACCGGGTCTCAGCAGTGGGGCACTGGCTGTCGCCCCAATGGGCTCGGTGGCCATCAACAGGGTGTCACTCGCAGCCGGGTTGATGGAAGATTCCAGGGGACCCTCAGAGGTGGGAGCAGAAGCAGCGGTTAGGGGAAGGGAACTCGGGGACACGGGGGCCGTGGCGAGGTCGCCCATATCGAGGCCCGCTGGCAGAGGGTCGTCTTCCCCCTGCGTGACTGGGGTCAGACCCAGGGCCTCGATCTCCTCGTAGATGGAAGTGAGATCACCGTCTATCACCCCAGGGCCCCCCTCACCAGCACCCGAGGTGATGTCCACCTCAGCGCTCACAGAGGCTTCGAGGGGAAGGGGGCGAGAGAGGCCCCCTCGGGGGCTTCCACGGGAAGGGACCCCGGAGGAGGGGCGGTGTTACCTTCCGGTGCTGCCACGGCGTTCCCAGCCGGCACCACAGAACGGGAGTCATCAGGGGGCAAGGCGGAAGGCTCGTCATCGGTGCCCCCCTTCCTGCTCTTCCAGGGGGCCTCCGAATCCGAAGGATGTAACGAGGCTCGAGCCTTCCGCTTGCCCCGCTTCTCCTGCACTAAAGACCAGCCCTCCATGGCATCATCCGGGGGCTGGCTAACAGAGGTCGGCTCGGGTGGCAAGGGCAATGGCTCAGGGACTCGGGGAGGCAGTGGTGGGACAGCAGAAACGGCGGAGGATTCCCCCTGGGACAAGCCCTCTCCCACGTCCGGCAGTATCTCCACCGCACCCTCCTCCACAGAGGTGGACCGAGGAGGAGGAGGGGCAGCTTCGGGTGCCGGGCAGCCAGGGGTACTGGCGATATGACAGGGCCGGCGCCTTGCCGGGGCTCAGGGGTCCCGGATGCTCCTCCGTGCTGGGCAAAGGGGCAGTCCCTCTGGACATGCCCCATCACCCGGCAGAGGTAGCACCGGGCCTCCCCCGTTGAATAATGCACCCGGTAGTGGGCACCCTGGTAGGGGACCAGAAAGAACCCCTCAAGTGCCTCTCCGCCACACGCCGCCGGCAGCAGCTGAAGCTGCACTTGCCGGCAGAATGAGAGAACATGACAGAGGGCGGGGTCCTTGCAGCCCAAGGGGAGAGGGCTGATGACGGATATGGGGCATCCCAGGGCAGAAAGGGGGGGGGCAGCAGGGCGGCATTGGGCAGGAAGGGAGGGATGGAGGTCAGGATTAAGCGGACCCCCAGGTCTTCCAACAGCTCCAGGGGGACGAACACCCCCCCCACTGCCAGGCCCGTCTCTACCGCCTCCTGGGCGGCAGCCTCCAATGCCAGGAAGAAAACCAGCTTCCCGTACATTTTGGAGGCCGCCACAATGGCTGTGGGCCCCACCACTCTCACCAATGCCCGCACGTAGGTCTCCAGGTGGGGCGAGGGGGGCACCAGGAGGCAACGAATGCCATGCTTCCTGGTCAAGGTGGGAAAGGGGCCCCGGCCGCTGTAGATGGTAGCAGAAGCGGTGGTCGGAGGAGCAGCGGCAGGCGAGGGGGCCTCCGCCACCTGGGCGTACGCCCTGGGGGCCGGGGGAGGGACACCTGCAGAGCTGGTGGAGGGAACAGTGGGGAGGGACGTCGCAGCCAGTAGCGGGGCCACGGCAGCGGGGGCAGTCTCCTCCATGGAGGGCCTGGCCTTTCTAGCGGGGCCCTTACCCTTCTTCCCACCCCGAGACTTCCCACCGGCTGGGGGGGCTCCTCCCAAATCGGAAGGGGCGAGGGACGTGGCAGCAGCGGAGGTCTCCCCGGTACTCGCCGCCGCCGGTGCCCCAGCAGGGGCGGTGGTAGGTGGATCAGCAGCGGCGGTCGAGGTAGACGCTTGAGCAGTGGACACGGGGGCAGGTGGAGGAGGGGCAGCGGGAGCATCGCGAGAGGTCTCCCCTGCCGCATCCCCCGCCATAACGAGAGCGGGGAGGGGGACAAACAGCGAGGGGAGGGGAAAGAAAGGAGGCAACCACCCCTACTCACTAGGCTGCAGGCAGGGGAGGAGGGTGCCAGAAAGGGAAGGCTAAAGGGGCGAGGGGAGAAACCAAGGAACTAGGGGTGGGAGAGTTTCAGGGCACTGACGCAGAAGGGAATTCCGGCTCCTCTAGTTACACTAGGGGATCAAGGGGGACAACGGCGGGGGGTGTGTGTGCAGTGAACAAGGGGAAACCAAATGGGGAAGGGCACAAGCGCATGGGAGGGGGCATGGGCGCATGAGGGGAGAGACCAATCAGGGCTGGGGAAGCACAGGGTGGGGGGGAAAAAGGGCGAGCTGGGAATGGGGTAGAGGGACCACAGGGACAGCTGCGGGGCTGGGGTAGAACTATCAGGGCTGCAAAGGGAAATAGGCGGGGCGGACAAATGTGGCAAAGGGGAGGGGATCAGTCCAGGAGGGAGGGGGGAGATGGTGCGCCCACAAGCACTTGCAAAAAAGTCAATGCTAGGCTGCTGCTGCTGGAGGCCCAAATGATGGAAACGGGCATGATGAGCCAGGCGAGCAGCTCAGTCCCAGAGGCAGGAGTCCAAAGCAGAAGGAAAACAGCCAGCGGGAGTGGTGGAGGTGGCAACAATGGTGGTGGGGGCAAAAGGAGACATGGATGGACCGGGGGCAGGCTCCACACCACACCCCCGGTACTCCAGCAGACACAGTCCAAACCCCCACCACAAGAGCACAGTTCGAAAAAGACTCAGTCCAGACAAGCCCCCTCCACAGTGGTCTTCACGTGGTCTCCCAGCAGCAGGCGGTCCTCTTCTCCTTCCTCTCCTCCTCCGGGCACCGACAGCTCCCCAGCAACAGCCACAGTAATCCCAGCAGCTCCAGGTGGTGGTGGTCTGGTGTCCAGGCAGGAGGGACCCCGCTCAGATGGTGTCCTCAGCAACAAGAGCCAGGTTTCCTCACTCCCCTCCTCTCTGGGAGGCAGGCCAGCCCCCCCCACCCTCAAGGGGCTGTAGGTGGAGGAACAGCAGTAACTGAGGTGGGGGGGGAACCATTAGCCCGCCAGCAAACAGACAGCAGAGAAAGGGGTGGGTGGTGGTATCTAGCCCAGCCAGGGGAGCAGCAGGAGCAGAAACAGCAGCAGCAGCGGGGGCCCAGTGCCCAGCAGGAACAGCAGCAGCAGCGAGGGCCCAGCGCCCAGCAGGAGCAGGAGCAGGAGCAGCAGCAGCCCTCTCCCTTCTTCCTCCACAGCAGAGCAGACGAAGGGAGAGCCACTACTGGCCCCAGGAGAAGCAGTCTTCTGTTCCCTGAGCAACCAGAGCAGGGGCTGCACTAGAGTAATCAGGAACCTGCTAGAACCAATTAAGGCAGACAGGCTGATTAGATCACCTGCAGCCAATCAAGGCAGACTAATCAGAGCACCTGGGTTTAAAAAGGAGCTCACTTCAGTCAGGGAAGTGGGGAGCCAGGGGAGAGGAAGTGTGTGAGGAGCTGGGAAGCAAGAGGTGCAAGGAGCTGAGAGTGAGAGGGTGTGCTGTAGGAGGACTAAGGAGTATAAGCATTATCAGACACCAGGAGGAAAGTCCTGTGGTGAGGATAAAGATGATGTTTGGAGGAGGCCATGGGGAAGTAGCCCAGGGAGGTGTAGCTGTCATGCCGCTGTTACAGGAGGCACTATAGACAGCTGCAATCCACAGGGCCCTGAGCTGGAACCCAGAGTAGAGGGTAGGCCTAGGTTCTCCCTGAACCTCCCAACTCCTGATCAGACACAGGAGGAGTTGATCCAGACTGTGGGGAAGATCACTGAGATGAGCAAATCTGCCAATAAGCACAGGACCCACCAAGGTAGAGGAGGAACTTTGTCACACAAGATAAAATGAGAGAATTATTCAGTCTGTTAACATGTAAGAGGAAATGCTGAACAGGAGAATGGGGAAGGTAAATAATGAAAGCAAACTCAACCAATCTAAATTTAAAGGGTTCAGGAGATGGTGGGGGTGGCGGAGTGGCATGGAAATAGGTAATATGGCTGTGCTTTTATACAAAAGCAGTTTTATCAGCTCTCACGATTTTGCTGCTCATCTGGTGACATTTGGTGTTTAGCTCTTGAAGTCAAGTGATTTTGTAGAATTTTTGCTTTTGTTAAAAAAAAAAAAAGATAAGCTGCTAGCCTTTGTAGTCGTGGAGACAAGCTTGAATGCACTCTGAAGGCTCAGAAACCGGAAGGTAAATAAAAAGAACCACCCTACATACATTTTAAAAAAAACACTCATGATTTTTGGACCCAGTTCATTATTTCAATATTGCCTACCCTGAAAAATAAAAAATAATGACCCCTATGTTCCCTTTCTGTATTGAAATTTGTGGAAGGAAGACCCACTGTCTCATTCCTAGGCAGTTCCCCAGCCCCAGAGTTCAACAGCCAGCTAGTAGAGGGCTCCAGAATTCCTCCAGCACAGGGAAGGGAAGTGATATCCAGAGGGCAGATTCTAGAATGAGCTGGAGGCTGAATGACAGCGGGAGGAACAGGCTGGACGGAGCAGGCTGGGAACTGGCTGTGGAGAGAAGGCTGGGCAGCTTGGGAGCTGGGCCAAAAGGCTGAGGGCTGGGCTGGGGAGCAGCCTGTTGCTATCAGGAGGCCCGTGGAAGCCACACCTCACAGATACTCGGGAATGGGCTGCAAACAGGACAGCCATGTGAACAGGCCTGAACAAGATCACAGCTAACAGACGAGAGGACTGAGCTCAGGCTGGGGGATCTGCAGACCAGTGTGTGATTGCCTCCGGGAGAGGAGTGGCCTGGAGACTGTATCCCTGCCTCCAGGTCTGAAGAGCCCAACCCAGCCTCGGTACCCTGGTACTAGATTCCATTAGAGGCTGATTTAGGAACTGTTGTTTTATTCATTAAATGAACTGCAGCTGAGGTACCTGCATTGTTTATTTCTGGAAGCTCTAGTATGGCAGCCTTTTTTAATTCATTGGGATCTGTGAATGACTAGAGGACCCACCAAGGGCTAGAGCCTATACAGCCCCATGCTTGGAGTACTTATAGGGCTTGATTGAGTGTGTGGTACACCCAGCATGCTAGCAGACCTCAGTAAGGACTAGGGTACTGTGACATGCCCAATGACACCCTGCAGTGGGGTTGCTTACATTAATCACTCAAAAAGCCCATGACTTCTCCTATCTTCACCATCCACAGCAACATCATGTGGAAAGATGAGGACTCAGCAGCAATACTAAAGGGACAGTGGCCTCAAAATTATGAGATAGCCAGAAATCCATGAGAAAATACACCAGGGAATGACCTCCAGATGTGGGGTCAAATGGGTAGTCCCACTTCTGCACAATTGTCTTGGTAGCTATGCTACCATTGGCTGCCTTGGAGAATGCATGAATGTGACCCCTCCAATGGATGTATGTATGTATGTGTGTGAGACAAAGAATTTAGCAAGAGTTAATGTTGTTCTGTATAGAGTCATATTACTTTTTCATGTAACAAGGCACTCTACACCCTACTGGAAATGAGTGGAACTGGATTAGGAGGCTGGGTTGGGAGGTGAGCCATAAGAAGCAATTTTTTTTAAAGTACCATCCAACTCTGGAAAGGAACTGTAAAAAATGGTGTCTCTTAATCAATAGATCTGTTCTGGGTATTCAGAGTCCAATTTTTTACTGCCTTTTTTGTTTCTGTTAACCCTGCAGAACCACTTCAACTAAGGAATGAGCAGGCTGAATTTTGTTCCTTATTGTGCATTAGAAGAATTGTGTGTTATGAATTGAAGACAGTGGGGTTTCCTGGTGTCACTGAGCGCTTGTTTGGCCTTTATTACTGCTGATGATGCAGAAGAAGGAATAAGCCCATCTTGACTCTCAGATTCCAGACTGAGTTTGAAAGGCTGTCAGTTAGAAAAAAGTAATTTAGATAGATATAAACTATTTGTGTTGTATTTTAACAACATCATCAATATGACATTGACAATACAACTATCACAGAGTTTTATGTCTAGTGCGGGTGTCATGGGTTTGGGGCATTTGCTCCCACCCAGAGGATAGTCAGGCCATTTTTAAAAAAGGACCATATGAAGGAAGTAAATCATTCTGCAGTTCGTAATTCAAGGCCAGATTCTAATATCGTTATTTACACTAACTAATACCCTACTCCATAACTAGTCACAATGAAGTCAGTGGGACTAGCCCTGGCGTGAGGTGCTCTGCAACTTGAATAAGAGTATCAGAATCTGGCCTTGAATGGCTATTTCATAATTCAGTGACACTGACAAGGCCTACAGGTATAGCACAGGCCCCAGAGGAGGAACACAAGAATAATAGAAGTCAGGGAAATTCATCATGATGTGGAAACAAATTCCTTTCCAAAAATAACAGCCATTGTCTTCAGTTTGAGGACTTAGCAGTACATGAGCTAACATCAGGCTTGGGTGGGATTTAACTTAGCATCAGGTTATTTGAGAAGTAAGGACTAAATGACAGAAGTAAAACATAATGTGATGCTCTTTCCCAATTATAAAGGGACACTAACTTTGGAACAAAATTCATATTTCACCTTTCTTTGTTTTAAATCAAGTCTGCTGCAGAACTGAATGGCC
Organism: Gopherus evgoodei; assembly: GCF_007399415.2. Taxonomy (NCBI): domain Eukaryota; kingdom Metazoa; phylum Chordata; order Testudines; family Testudinidae; genus Gopherus; species Gopherus evgoodei. Next base: position 130,671,295 of record NC_044324.1, read on the forward strand.
CACCAATTTGAAGGCAGGCCAGCAAGGGGAGCTCTTACCAAAATTTAAAACTAAACTTTTAAAAGCTACCACAGCATAGTTAATGTTTGGGTCACAGATCTATCATGCTTTGGAACATACATATCGTTTCCTCTTTGGATCTGCATTACCATGAAAACAAATATTCTTGCTTCACAGTATCTTTCTAAAAAGATATTTGCAGCAGCTCGTTTTGGGGCCAGATACCCAGAACCCTAGAATTCGTTAAGCAATTGAGTAGTGTTATTTCTTTTTATATGGAGTCCAGGTGCTAGGCAGCACTGGGGTTTTGATTTTTCATTCTACACTTTGAAACAGGTCTGGAGATTAGAGCAGCATTCCATTTTGGGGCATCCAGTAGTTCAGGATGTACCCACTATGGCCCCACAAATTCTCAACCCACTCCTAGTTTTATGGGTGTAATAAGCAATAGAAGAGTAACTGGAAAAGGATGCTGGGGAGAAATATAACATCTAACATTGCATTTGACTATGTGATAAGTAAGCTTAAGTGCCAGTCGGGTTATGTTAGCCTCATTAAACCAGTTTGTCCCTAAATCTGAGCCACATGCTATCCTGCTGCAGACTGGAGGCTAAAACATGCATCCCAACTCCATGAGTTAATATTTACAGGAACGGGGTATGGTTAATTAATCAAGTGGATCCACAGGATCCATGAGACATTCAAGTACCGAACTCTGCTCTCCTAATATAACTGTCAGAGCTCTGCACCTCTAACAGCCTGGTTCCTTTAGGAGATGTTCTGCCATTTGTTCTGCCTGTGGGTCTGCTCCTCTAACCTCCACAGCACCTGCTGGGGAATGGGGTAGATTTCAGGAGGGCAACTATAATTGCTTCAATGAGCAGTGACTGCCCTGCAAATTTCTCCTTTGAAATTCACAATCTTAAGGGGTGCATGCCACATAGGGGGGCTGCTCCCCAACACACACAGGCTTATGCAGTCACTGAGGAAGGGAGATGTATGCAGTAGGAGTGCATCTCCTTCTCTGTTGCACATAGCAGTGTTTTTCAGCTTCATTTTCTTTCCCTCTGCACTGTGCAGTAAAAGCAAATATCTGATTCCCCATATGCCTAGAATGTTGCTAGTACTACTCAGAAGTGGGCCGCGAAGAAAACCCACCACAAACAAACCAAAACCAAAAAGGAAATAGCTTTCCTCTCCCTCCTGAAGTAAAGATATAAAATCAACCATATTCTCCCAAACAAAGCTAAAATCAACGAACCACATAAGTTAAATGAACACTTGAAATTGAGTCTTTTTTCTTCTTTTTTAAAGTTCCAAATACTAAATCTGCCCCGGAGTCTCTCTGCCAATTTTAGTGATTCTATACTAACATTTTCCTATTTAAAAAAAAAAATACTTTTCTCCCGTGTTCCTGTGTGAAGGACTCACACAAACAAAAATGGAAACGCAGTAACTCTGCGGGGGAAACAGTGAAGCTACCAACAAAGTGCTGTCAAGTTACCAAAGTAAACAGAAGAGAAATATAGAATAATATTGTTTCTCTTGAAGCTTTTGTAATCCTGGACATTACCTGCAACGATTTGGGAAGAAATGTCATTTTCAAGTTAAGTGTCTCTTTAATAAAGAGATAAAGGTGCATACATACACATGCAGGAATGTGCTCATACACACAAGAAAAACCCAAAATGCTTCTCAGGTAACTGATTAGCCATAAGACAAGTGTGCCTTAGGAAAACCATCAAAGAGTCCTGTGGCACCTTATAGACTAACAGACGTTTTGGAGCATGAGCTTTCGTGGGTGAATATCCACTTCGTCAGGTGCATGTCAGGAAAACCATGACACACAAAATATCTAGAGGAATGTAGATCAAAGGAGTTGGCTCTCTCAGCTATACCATTGTTCACTTTACCAATACAGCTATAAATGGCCCCAGGGTTAAATTGCAAAATATGCTTCAGGGTCACAGGTTCTGACTTTCATTTTTCCATGTGGGTGCTCCACCTCTGCTCCACACTGAGGCCCTGCCCCCCCCTACTCCCTCCTCTGAGGCCTGGCCCTTGCTCCGCCTCTTCCTGCCCCTGCTCCACCCCATCCCCTGAGTGCCCTCTGCCGAACAGCTGATCAGTGGGTGGCTGGTGGGTGCTGAGCACCCACTATTTTTTTCCATGAATGCCCTAGCCCCGGAGCACCCACAGAGTCAGCGCTTATGTTCAGGGTTTTGCTTGCCTTAGCAGTTGTGATCAGGTCACTCACAGATATGGAGGTGTTACAAACGCGTGCGATGGTGGTTTAGCTGGCACCATGTCTGCAGTGTTTGGCTAATGAATTAAACATATAAACCACTACAGTTTATAAAGAAAGATGACTATGATTAGTTCTTCTATTATTTTTATTCTGAAAATGTAGTTAAGATGTGTATGTGGGGGAGAATCAGGCCCAAGGCCTTAGATGATAAGCAAAAAGGTACAGAGTCGTTCATGTCAATCGAGATCTGAACAAATCTGTATCTTTTTACTTATCTGAAGAACTGGGCCTGATTCTGATCTCACACTAGTTTAAGTCAAGAAGAACACTTTGGAAGTCAAGAGAGTTATAGCTATGACACCACTTTAAAATGAGATGAGAATCTGCCCTATTCAGTTCGACCTCCTCCTCATCTTCATGGCAAATCCCAAAGAGCCGTGGCCTCCTTGCAAAGAAACAGCCATCTCTAGCTAGGTCTGTAAGGTGATGTGGCTGGATATGCAGTTTAGGTCCATCACTTTTAGTTTAGGTCAATCACTGGTGTTCTTATCGCACAACTGAAGCTTTTGGCAGCTTTTGGAAGCCAGCTGCATAGCAACATTCTTTGGTAAATACATTTCGGAATCAGTTGGTCTTCTATCCTAATAATATGTCCATACCAAGCAAGCCTCTTCCAATTCCTCACAAGGTATTTGAAATAGGCCCTGATCAGTCAGAAGTCACTTTAATCAGTACACAAAGTTACTGTGGCTGAATCTTTGTGTTAGCTAAACATATAACAAAATCAGGGAAGGGAATAGACAGGACTCATGCTGCAAGAACTATTGAGTGTAACAATAAGAACCAGGATACAAGCAATTAATCTAAAACACCTAGATAGAATTTTGTCAAGTGGATTTTTTTCGTATACAGAGTACCATTGTTATATGAAATATATAACAAAAGCAAGCAATGGAAATAACTTGAGAGTCATGGTGTAGTGATTTGAGCCCAATACAAACAGTCAGAAATTTCAGAGATTTAAGCCTAACATTGATACGTGATCTTTGTGGCCTTAGACCAGTCACTTATCCCAACATTTTCAAAAGCGTTCACCAGTTTTGGAGCCCTCAAGTTGAGACACGTAGGACATGATTTTCAGAAGTGCTGAGCACCTTCTGTTTCCTTGGACTTCAGTTGGAATTGGGGGTACCTGGCATCTCTACAAATCAGACCCCTGGTGTTGCAATTTGGGCACCTAGAAATTGATGCCTCCAAAATTGGTGGATACTTTCCAAGCTTTTGTCCTTATCTTCTTTGTCTTAGTTTCCCCATCTGTAAAATTGGAATGATATTCACCTACATTGCAGGCATGTAGCAGTGATTCATTAGCTTATGTTTATCAAGTGCTATATCAACCCTCCTTATTTTAAGAAAATATATGACTTAATGCTTATCATATGTCGCTGAAGAGGTAAATGCAACTCCCTTATAAATATTGTTATCCATTATGTGCAGTGCTAAGTGATTATTGAAATAAAGCAATCGTATAATATGTTACATAACAAATGTTAAGAACACCTAAAAATGCCAAGTTATTAGTTCTGATTTCTTACAGATGGTGATGATGCAGCAAGAAAAATCATTAAACAGTCTAAAACACACAAAGCAGATATTAAGAAAGAAAAGTAATTAAGGATCTTGCTCCTGCAAATGCTGACCTTATTACCAAGGGCAGTGCTTACTACAGTGAGCTGTTCCATTATCTTCAAGAGGCGACAATTTAGTTAGGCCCCACATTTGCAGTTGTTTGTAAAATGTAGTTTGTTCCCTCTGGGGAGAAAATGTCAAAATCCCTGTCCCTTTTGTTGTTATGGGAAGTCACACATCTGTTGGTTTTTTACATGAAAATGATATTTCAGTGTTAGGATCTCATTACTTATTTCAAAAACAAAATAAAAAACAAGTATCTCTTTAGGTTAAAGTGAGGCAGTATAATCTAGTGGAGAGAGCACTAGACTAGAAGTCAAGAGTCCCAGGTTTTATTCCTGAATCAGCTACTGTCCTGCTGTTTAACTTCAGGCAAGTCATTTCACCTCTCTGTCCCTCAGTTTCCCCATCTGTAAAGGGGGATAAGACTATTTACCTTCCTTTGTCATGTGCTTTGAGAACTACAGATGAAAAGTGATATATAACAAGCTAAGTATTATTAGGATTATAATAACTGAAAAGCATACTAAGAATTCTAAAAATAGATCACTTGTTCCAAAGGGATTACAAATCAGTGTGAAATGTTTCTCAGAGTATTATTTCAAAGACAATATCTGCGGGGGGTTTCAGTGTTATTTGGATCTAAAGGAATTATCATGCATGCATTTTTTTAAACTTAACTCTGTTTGAGCTGGACCCTGCTCCCATTTAAGTCGCTGGGAAAACACTCCACACTTTGATAAGAGGAGGATTGAGCCCTTTCTTTGTATTCTCTCTGAATAAATGAAAAGCAATGTGAGTCTGTCCTCACTGAAATGAAAGCATCCTCTTGATAACAAGTAATTAAATGCCCTGGTTCTTCATAACAGACATATGAAAATACTGCACATAAATAGCAGAAGTCAATCCTAAAAGACCTGTTTGTAGAAGGCCTTGCTAATGCTGTGTCACATGCATTTATAACAAACTCACACCTGTCAATCAAACATGCTCTTGTGCATGCGTGACACCACATCCTGACCTAATCACAGTTCTGATTGATAGCACCGAAGTACAACAGGAACAGTTATTAAATATGCCTCAGTTAAATAGGCCTGTTTTAATTGAGGCCTATTTAATAACCGCTCCAGTCTTTCCAAGCTAGCAAGGGTAGAAGCACTGCAGAAGTAGCATCTCTTCCAATTAAGATGGAATCTGGAGGAACATTTCTCATCAACCACAGGGATTATAACCATAACATAGGCTTAAAGGTGGTGGGGTTTTTGAGGAGGGGCAAATGTGAGGAATCAAGGCACTAGGAGGGGCAATCAGGACTCATATCTGGGTATTCTTTTGTTTGTTTCTAATACAGGATACTAATAATCAGTGTATGTCCCAAACTGGGCAGATATGAAGACTAAATGCTCTGGCAAAGTGCAGATAGCCATATTATTATCCGCATTATATTTTGTTAATAGCACAATTCAAGAAATAGGTTTGTGTGGGAAGACTTGCACTTCCTACAACATACTTTTAAGTCTTCAAATTAAGATGCTGTATCAATGCAAAATATTATTATTCTTAGGTGGGTGAGAAAACTTCAGTATTTGACTTTGTGCCTCATAAGACCCCTCATAAGAGTATGCAGGGATCCTGATATAATTATATGATTGCTTAAGTGTACAGGTTTTTATGCAAATAATCAATAAAAACATTTCATATTATAACATGTAGACCTCCATATTAGAAAACATAAACATGCAGTATTGTAATGCAAAGAGCATTCATTTGGGGTTCTGATAGTGAACCACTTCCAAGGTTTTAGACAGCAGAACAGCTCTGTTGAATTGAAACCTTGATTTGCTTGATGGTTTATCTCTTATTCTTTCATAATCTTCAGTGTCTCCCTCTTCATTTTTGCATTTGAGTATTTTCTCCATTGCAGTTTTGGCAAAGGATTGATTTACGCTTTTTGCTTTGCAGCCTTCTTGCCTGAACTGCTCATGAGATCACACTTTGATATGATAAGAGATTTTGCAAAGTCTATACATATGGTATGGGTCTCTATAGACCTAAGCTAAAAAAGACACAAGTTTAGTACAACCATTACAGCACTTGTCCTAAAAGCCTAAGGACCTTGGTACTTTTCCAACCAATAGCCAGTACCACTATTTATTTTAACATTACAAAATGGGTTCTTTTGAGACAGATAGTTAGTTATCATTTTTATTATTGCTATTTTTATATTGCAGGAGATCCAAAGCCTCCAGTGGGATCAAGGCCCTGCTTCATACAAAAGCGGAGTAAGAAATGGACGTGAAGCACATACAATCAGACAAGACAAAAACAGAATGATGAGGGAGAGTGAAGGGTGGGGAGCAGCATGGGTACAAACAAATTGATCAAAGTGGGAGCACGATGGGGCTGGAGGGGTTGAGTGAGAAAGAGCAAGAGTGGCAAAAAGGAAGGGAGGGGAATGTGAAGCCCTGTAGGACTGGGAAATGGGACAAGGGAAGAAGTGGGAAGGGGATACGTACGGCAGGGAGAGTGGCACCAGAATGTCAGTGAGGGAAGCGGGTTGGAGCAAACAGCCAATCATCTGAAAGGGACAAAGGGAACCAGCTAGGCCTCTTTTTGCCCTGCTGCTCCCCTCAACTATAGCTGGTGAAGTCCACCTGCTCCTAGGGGCCAGCACCAGGAAGCCCTATTCTACATTTCTCGCCCTCCTCTCCGCCCATGTATTGGGCAGAGGGGTGGGAGGGGAGGAGTTGCTGGGCCTGCAGCACCTGGAGGGATGTGTCCAGTTTGTCTGTGTGTGTTAATACCAAATAACTCACTAGTTAGCTAAGCTCTCTCAGATGTACAGACCAAGATATCAGGGAGAAAGACATCAGAGAGGAAATAATGTAGCATTAGGGTGTCAAACTTGTAAAAATGTTATGCAAATAATCAGCCATTACAAAAAGTTTTGAAGGGCTGGTAACCTAGACAGAAGGGCGGGGGAGGCTCCTAGCCCACCAGATTTCACACTGTGGGACATCTCATGTCCAATATGTTCCTAGCACTGTCCTGAAAGATGAACGGCTTGTGCCTTTTGTTACTCAGTTATGATATCTAAAGATGGTCTAGCTCATTTTCTGCTTCTTTTTTTTTTAACTTGAGAAATACTAGGAATACCCAGCTTTTACTTCCCTGTTCCCTTTAGAGGTCTAGAGAACTTTTACAGGCATCAACCTCCAGATGCTGGTGAGCTGAGAGTTGTATGTGGTCTTTTTTCCAATGAAAATTTGATTTTATAGGTGAAGTGTCTTACCTAATACAGAGATTGCAGACTGACCTTTTTGTCCCATGTCATACAGTAATGGCAGGGTGTCCTCTGAGACTCTAACCTCAGGTTTATTTTCCTTCTCACAGTGAACACTACAATTAAGGCTCCATTCTACCTTCCACCCCTCCCTCCTGGATTTCATTCATATCTTTCTCCAAAATGTCCCATTTGGGGATAGAGCTTTCCATACTTTATCTTAGCCCAAAGGTGATTTCATTTAAGATGGAGCTAAACTGGTTGAGATGATTAAGATAAATCCATTCTTGAGTTACGAGGGCAAAAAAAACATCCTTCCCCACTGTCAAAATACCATGATTTCTTGTTGAAGGAAACAAGTTCAACATTGTCATGTAGCTATGGCTACGCTTAGGCCCCAGTTATGCAAAGACATGAGCACAGAAATAATTTGACTTGATTTCAGTGGGACTACTAAAATACATAAAGTTTGCAAGAATTGGGGCCTTAGCATCTGAAATCTCAGCAAATTTTATTTAAAAAAAAGTATAAGGGATTAAAATTATATATTTATTTATGTGTAATAGAAAAAAATGATTTGCTCTTGATTCAGGCTTAAGGTGCACGGCAAAAGAAAATCTTTGTACCCATTATTGCTTGTTTATGAGGTATTACAAACTGCCTCAATGCTTTTGTTTTTAAACAGACTATTTTTCTGCTGATTTTCTTTTCTTTTTTTAATATCAGAGTGAGCAGGTATTGATTCTTGTGCTTTTTGTCAGATGACCTCTTTGAGGACTGAATCAGGATGGTACTGTCACAATAACCAGAAACCTGAGTTGCTAGCTCCCAGCCTTCAGTAGAGGGGAAATGGAATGTTGAGTTACATTCTGCGTGAGATTTTGTGCTGAGCCTCTTAGAAGACCAGGATAAAACTCATGGGTCAGGGAAAGGGGTCTATTTGCAATTCTTGTTTCTGTTTGAGGGGACACAGAACCTCAGTGAGCTACCTAACTTACAGGAGCCCATCCAAGCTGCCTATGGGTGGCAGAGCTGCCCAGGATTACTCTGTGGCTCTACCCCCTCCTGTTCCGAGCACACACCCTACGCCACGACTTGAAGAGGGTTTCTTTGGGTACGTCTACACTACGGGATTATTCCGATTTTACATAAACCGGTTTTATAAAACAGATTGTATAATGTTGAGTGCACGCAGCCACACTAAGCACATTAATTCGGCGGTGTGCGTCCATGGTCCGAGGCTAGCGTCGATTTCCGGAGCGTTGCACTGTGGGTAGCTATTCTGTAGCTATCCCATAGTTCCCGCGGTCTCCCCCGCCCCTTAGAATTCTGGGTTGAGAGCCCAGTGGCTGATGGGGCAAAAATCATTGTCGCAGGTGGTTCTGGGTAAATGTTGTCAGTCATTCCTTCCTCCGGGAAACCAATGGGAGACAATCATTTCACGCCCTTTTTCCCTGGATTGCCCTGGCAAACACCATAGCACGGCAACCATGGAGCCCGTTCAGCTTTTTTTTTTTTACAGTCACCGTATGTGTACTGGATGCCACGGACAGAGGCGATACTCCAGCGCTACACAGCAGCATTAATTTGCTTTTGCATGATAGCAGAGATGGTTACCAGTTGTTCTGTACCGTCTGCTGCCAGTGTAATTTGGCAATGCGATGATGGTTATCTGTCCTTCTGTGCTGTCTGCTGCTATCATGGGTGCCCCTGGCTGAGATCGGCCGGAGGCGCAAAAGCAAAACTGGGAATGACTCCCTGAGTCAATCCCTCCTTTATGGTTTCTAAAAATAGAGTCAGTCCTGCCTACAATATGGGGCAAATGTACTAGAGAAGCAGTGTATCAGAGAGTACAGCTGCTCTGTGTCAGATCCCGCAGAAATGATGAGCTACATGTCATTCACGGGGTGCCCCTGCAACAACCCCACCCATTGCTTCCCTCCTCCCCCAATCTGCCTGAGCTACCGTGGCAGTGTCCCCCCCATTTGTGTCATGAAGTGATAAAGAATGCAAGAATAAGAAACACTGAGTTTTTAGTGACATAAAATGAGGGGGAGGCAGCCTCCTGGTGCTATGATAGTCCAGGCAGGACATTAAGCAGTGTGGGGGAGAAGAGCCCAGCATCCACTGCTATGATAGTCCAGGCAGAACAGAATCTTTTCTTTTCACATGAAAGGGAGGGGGCTGATTGAAGCTCAGCCCCCAGTTGCTATGATGAAGACGGTTACCAGCCGTTCTGTACCATCTACTGGGAATGAGCGGGAGTCATTCCTATTTTCACCCAGGCACCCCCGGCCGAACTCACGTAAAGCCAGCCAGGAGCACTCACGGGTTGATAAGAAGGACGGTTACCAGTCCTACTGCACCGTCTGCCACCGGGGAGGGGAGAGGAGCAGATACTGCTCTTCACTGCTGCAGCATCACATCTACCAGCAGCATTTAGTAGATACAGGGTGACACTGAAAAAAGTCAAGAAATGATTTCTTTCCCCTTTCTTTCACCGGGGGGGGAGGGAGTAAATTGACGAGCTATTCCCTGAACCACGCTGGACAATGTGTTTGAACCTACAGGCACTGGGAGCTCAGCCAAGAATGCAAATACTTTTCGGAGACTGCTGTGGACTGTGGGATAGCTGGAGTCCTCAGTATCCCCTCCCTCCCTCCATGAGCATCCGTTTGAGTCTCCGGCTTCCCGTTATGCTTGTCACGCAGCACTGTGTAGCCTGTAGTTTTTTTTTTCAAACGCTTTGGCATTTCGTCTTCTGTAATGGAGCTCTGATAGAACAGATTTGTTTCCCCATACAGCGATCAGATTCAGTATCTCCCGTATGGTCCATGCTGGAGCTCTTTTTGGATTTGGGACTGCATTGCCACCTGTGCTGATCAGAGCTCCACGCTGGGCAAACAGGAAATGAAAATCAAAATTTCGCGGGGCTTTTCCTGTTTACCTGGCCACTGCATCCGAGCTGAGATTGCTGTCCAGAGTGGTCACAGTGGTGCACTGTGGGATACTGCCCAGATGCCAATACCATCGATTTGCGGCCACACTAACCCTAATCCAATGTGGTAATACCGATTTTAGCGCTACTCCTCTCGTTGGGGAGGAGTACAGAAACCGATATAAAGAGCCCTTTATATTGATATAAAGGGCCTCGTAGTGTGGACGTGTACAGTGTTAAATCGGTTTAACGCTGCTAAAATTGGTTTAAACGCGTAGTGTAGACCAGGCCTTTGTTGCCTTTTGAAATACCAATTGCCAATCACCTGCATTCAGAAGGTGAACAGGACCTGTGTTCTGGTCTCCATCCTGAGAGGACTAATTTGATGCTGTCATAAACAGATAGCTAAGGGTTAATGTTCTTTTACCTGTAAAGGGCTAACACCGGTAAAGGGGTAACACCAGTAACCTGAAACACCTGACCAGAGGACCAATCAGGAAACAAGACTTTTTCAAATCTGGGTGGAGGGAAGATTGTGTGTGAGTTCTTTGTCTTGTGTCTGTGCCCTCTCGGCTATGAGAGCGATTTTTCTATCTCCAGCTTTCTAATCTTCTGTTTCCAAGTTGTAAGTACAAGAATAGTAAGACCATAAGGTTTATATTGTTTTCTTTTGTATTTACATGTGTGTAGTTGCTGGAATGTGTTAAATTGTATTCATTTTGGATAAGGCTGTTTATTCATTTTTTTCTTTTAAGCAAATGACCCTGTATCTGTCACCTTAATACAGAGAGACCATTTTTATGTCCTTTTCTTTCTTTTTTTTATAAAGCCTTCTTTTTAAGACTTGTTGGAGTTTTTTCTTTAGTGGGGACTCCAGGGAATTGAGTCTGCAGCTCACCAGGGAATTGGTGGGAGGAAGAAGTCAGGGGGGAAAATCTCTTTGTATTAGATTTACTAACCTGACTTTGCATACCCTCTGGGTGAGGGGGGAAGTACTTGTGTTTCCAGGACTGGAAACAGGGAGGGTGGCGTCCCTCTGTTTAGATTCACGGAGCTTGCTTCTGTATATCTCTGCAGGAACCCAGGGAGGGAACACCCGGAGGGGGGAAGGGAAATGGTTTATTCCCCTTTGTTGTGAGACTCAAGAAATCTGAGTCTGGGGGCCCCCAGGGAAGGTTTTGGGGAGACCACAGTGCACCAGGCACTGTATAGATTCCTGGCTGGTGGCAGCTTTACCTGGTCCAAGCTGGTAACTAAGCTTGGAGGTTTTCATGCTAACGCCCATATTTTGGACGCTAAGGTCCAGATCTGGAAAAAATGTTATGACAGGTGCTCTAGAAATGAGCAATGGGGAGAGCAAAAGAGAGAGTGAACGGGGAAGCAAACACTAAAGGTAAAATAAGAAATGAGGAAAAAGGCCAAGCCTGAAATTAAAAATGCCTTGATGAGAGAGAGGGGCTCAGAGAGGAAAGAAAAATGTCCCAGCTATGGAGAGGGTGAGTGAGAATTATAATGAGGATACTGATTCTTATTTTAGTGTTTTTTTTGGAAAATAAAAGACTTGCACATGCAAAAATGCACCCACAACTGCAGGAGTGCTGGAACAATGTTTATAATGGGGGTGCTGCTGATGGAAACTATATATTTGGTGTTTGTTATTACTATGTCAAGCCAGGGGGTGCAGCAGCACACCCAGCACCCATAGTTCCAGCACTACTGCACAACTGCACTTGTGCAAATGGGTTTTATCTGCTGTCATGCCCTGTTATAATAACTGCACTACCACAGGGTGGTCTGGCCCCTGTGACTAGATTTTCTCAAAGTGCAAGGGCTATGCGATGAGGGAACATGTGAGTGAGAACCGCGCCTGCTGAGAAATATGAGAGTAGCCTATGTACAGTCAGGAGGGGAGGTTCAAAGGTGTGTGATGGCTGTTTGAGCAAGCTATTACATAGAAGTGGAGTAGGGAGGCCAAAGCTGGGAGTGAGCACTTCAGCATCCAAGCTTGGGAACAGCAAAGAAGCCTGGACAGGCAAGTTGGAAAGGGGGTTCCTAACTTGGGGAAACCACAAGATGGCTGCCATAGAAAAAGACAGGACGAGAACTTGGGTGGCTAAGGATGTGTCTACGCAGCAAGCTGGAGGTGTAAATTCCAGTTTGAGGAGACATACTGACTCTAGCTCTGATCCACCTACCATGCCAAAAGTAGTGCAGCTATGTCAGGAGAGGCTTGCTACCCCAAGTACACACCTGTCCAAGATGCTAAGTACATACTCGGGGGTGATAGCACCAACCCAGCTACACTACTTTTAGCATGTTAGTGGATCAGAGTTAGCAAAGGTATGTCACCTCAAAATGGAATTTATACTTCCAACTCAAAGACAGGCACACAATAGATTGGGTAGCCCAATAATACAGGATCCTAGGGCTAGTGGCCAGTAGTGGAAGGAGGACGTGGGAACCCCCTTGTGCTGCCACCCTCTCTCCAGGGACTACAAGCCCTGTTAAAAAGAAGAAGGAATTATTTGGAGCCCATGAGGGCTGGGAAACTGTAGCCTGGGGAAAGGCGAGGGCTTGTAGTCCTGGAGAGAGGGGAAGACAAACAGGCCCTTGATGGAGGACTGGGATGCCTGTTGACGAGGGGCAGGATAAATTGTGTTAACTTCATTTTGGTCTTTGTTTGGGACTTCTATTTATGCTCTGAAAAGGGTGAACTTTATTACTTCACTGGGACATTAAATTACCTCAGTGCCAGCAAAGCATTGAAGATTCTGAAATAAAAGCATCAGAGTGGCCTATTAGTCTGGGATGGTGAGGCCAAGTGATGGGTAAATTGAGGCTGTGGCAGAATGAGATTCCACACCAGGTAAACCACTGCTACATGCCCAAACAAATGAAGACACGCAACTGCATGCACAAGTGCTCTAAACACTAAAAAGGTACATACCCCTGTTCTTTATGAGTCGTATTTTGAGCAGATTTTATGAGGTGTGGTGGCTGGGTGATTAAGATGCTGAGCTACAATGCTGAAGGTCAGCATTTGCATCTTGCATTAAAAGGCCATTTCCAGTTCACCCAGCTGCAAAATGGGTACCTGATTCTTTGGGTTAGGGCAGTCAAAGGAGGTTGGATGTGATGCTGGCCATATCACTTCCTTGTTTACTGTGGCTATGAAACTGACATGCCTGAACGATGTCAGCTTGATGAGCCATTGGCTCAGGGGAACTTTGACTTGTGTTGTGTGCAAGGAGAACTCTGCCTATTGTGTGTGACCCACACAAAGGCCAGACATAGCTGTAGTCCCTGCCTTTAGGAGGATATTGCCCACACTCCAAACCAGCCCACAAAGTGGACAAGTGCAACTATGCTGCACCCCCTTAAATGCATGTAGCAGTGGGTGCATTCCTACTGCATGCTGAGGAGCTTTAGGAGGCATTCTGTTTCCCTAGGGCTGAGCTTCTACAGTTTCCTCTGAGGCAGTATGGCTTCACGCTGTCTCTGTGCCAGCTATGCCTTAAAGACACAATTAAGCCCTAAATGATTTTTGTAGAAGCCAGCATTTACTTTGCTGCCTCCAGCATGTAATCATAGTTCATGCAATAACTGTGGTCATGTCACCTTGTGTTTATGCTCCTGTCAGCTCTCCCCAGCTAAGCAAGGTTGGAGTGGGCCAGTATTTGGATGAGAGACTGCCAAGAAACAGCTAAATAAGGCAGGAATTTGTGATGTTGACTCAATACATGGCTTTCTTCCTTCTGAGTCACCACAAAACCAATGTGTTAGGCTGGTGAAAAGGGCACTAGTACTGGAGGTGCTCTCCTAAGGGTAAAAAAGAAAACGAAAGTCCTGATCAAAAGTGTTCATTAAAGATCCCAGTATCCTTTTTGGAAGGGTAGGGTGTTAGCTCACATGTCCTTGCCCTTAAAATCACAAGATTATGACTGCTGAAAATTAGCTTATAAAACTTTTCCATAAATCTATAACGTTTTATTAATAACTTTTTCTCTCCAGAGTTTGATTCAGGTAACTGATAAAAATAATGATGAGCTTAAAAGAAACTTGCTGAAACATATATAAAATAGCTTTAATGAGGCATAAACCAAATAATGATAGTGTGGTATGAAGATTATATTGACACTCATTTGAGGTAATTTACTCAACTAACTTGTGGCTTTGTCAACTCTGAGAAATTTTTCAATGCCAAACCCATGCCAATAAAACTTTTAGACCACACTGCTCTATCATGTAGTAGATCATTCTTTGGGGTCAAAATTATTGCTCTGGAGAAAGAAATTACAGAGTCTAGAGAGGAAAAGGGCAGTCAGTATTCTCTTGGGTTTTCTTTAAGACTTATAATTTATTTTAATTTTAAAATATTTTTGGGTGTGAATTATGTGTTCATTAAATGTACTGTGTGATAACCCTCAAGACACACAAGTCTCCAGTTTAGCCACAAAACAGGTACAACAAAGGCAGTAGTAGTACAAGGCTTGTTTACCAACTTCACAATGTTTTCCCAGCGGCAGGGGCAGCTCTAGGAATTTTGCCGCCCCAAGCATGGCAGGCAGGCTGCCTTCCGCATGCTTGCCTGCGGATGGTCCACTGGTCCCGCAGTGCAGGCAGGCTGCCTTCCGCAGTTTGCCTGCGGACGGTCTGCTGGTCCCGCGGCTTCGGAGGACCTCCCACGCCTGCGGGAGGTCCGCTGAAGTTGTGGGACCAGCAGATCCTCTGCAGGCAAGCTGCCGAGGGCAGCCTGCCTGCCGCCCTCGCGGCGCCAGCAAAGCGCCCCCCACGGCTTGCTGCCCCAAGTACATGCTTGGTGTGCTGGGGCCTGGAGCCGCCCCTGCCCAGCGGTGAGCTGGCTTTGTGCTTACAGAATGAGGGAGCAGTGTTGCTTTCTAGTAACTGGCCTACAGACTGGTTTAGAGACCATACTAGTACCAGCTGACACAGGCTGCTACTTCAGGTTTTTGCTCAAGTGGTAGAGCCTTGTAATGTGGAAACAGAGGGACCTGGTTTCTAGTTCCAGCTACATGCTATGGAATGATTTTTATCTGTTTGCAACATGGATTTATTACACTGTTAGGACCAGCTTATTCTCCATTCACCTTCAGTCCCTGGCCACTTCTATTAAACTACCTGTTATAGATTATAAAGTCAGAAGGAACCATTGTGATCATCTAGTCCAGTGGTGCTCAAACTTTTCCTGTAGCGCCTCCCTTACCAGTAATGGAATCTGCCCAAGCCCCCACCCCCATTACTGCACAGTTGGCTCAGCAGAGAACACTGGGCTGATGGCAGAGCTGGGAGCAGAACGGGGGATGGAGGAGGAGCTGGGGCTAGAGGTAGAGCTGGCCTGGAGGCAGAACAGGGGGGGAATGGAGCTGTGGCTGGGGATGGAACTGGGCTGCGGGCAGAGTAGGACTAGGTGGCACTCCCTCCCTGCCCCCCTTGGGGGCTGGCCTGTCCCTTGTCACACAGATTCCTGAATCTTCTTCCACACACCCCTATGGGGGGCTTGCCCCAGTTTGGGGACCACTGATCTAGTCTGACCTCCTGTATAACACAGGTCATAAGATTTCTCCAAAATAATTCTTGTTGAACTAGAGCATATCTTTTTTAGGAAAAAAATGTTTCGATTTAAACATTTCTAGTGATGGAGAATCCACTCCAGCCCTTGAAAAATTGTTCCACTTGTTAATTACCTTAACTGTTAAAAATTTTAGACTTACTTCTGGTCTGAATTGTCTAGCTTCAACTTCCAATCATTGGATCTTGTTATATGTTTGTCTTCTAGATTGAAAAGCCCTCTATTATCAAATTTCTGTTTCTCAGGTAGGTACTTAGAGAATGATCAAGTCACCCTTCATCTTTTCTTTATTAAACAATAGATTGAGCTCCTTGAATCTATCACTATAAGGCATGTTTTCCCATCCTTTAATCATTCTCCTGGATCGTCTCTAAATCCTTTCCAATTTATCAACATCCCTTGAACTGTGGACACCAAAATTGGACACAACATTCCAGAAGCAGCCAGACCAGTGCCAAATACAGAGGTAATACAATCTCCTATTTCAGGGGTTCTCAACCTTTTTCTTTCTGAGGCCCCCTGCAACATGCTATAAAAATTCTATGGCCCACCTGTGCCACAACAACTGTTTTTCTGCATATGCAGTAGATTAAAAGCCTGGGCTGGCGTTAGGGAGTCCAGGGCCCCATGCCACAGGGTGTCCTGCAAATCTAAGTTGCTCAGGCTTTGGCTTTCAGCCCCAGGTGTCAGGGCTTGGGCCTTGGCTTTCTGCCCTGGGCGCCAGAGAGTCTATCACCAGCCCTGCTCTCTGATTTATGTTGGCAGACCCCTTGAAACCTGCTGGTGGCCCCCCAAGGAGCCCCGGACACCTGGTTGAGAACCACTGTCCTACTTGACACTCCCATTTTACATCCAAGGATACCAGTTGCTCTGTTAGCTACAGTTTTTCACTGGGAGCTCATGTTCAGCTGATTATTCACCATGACACCCAAGTCCCTTTCAGAGTCATTGCATCCCAGGGCAGAGTCCCCCATCCTGTAAGCATGGCCTGCATTCTTTGTTCCTAGATGTATTTATCTAGATCAGTGGTTCTGATTGTGTCCCCCTTCTTTTGTCTAGAGTCACTTTTGTGTCCCCCTCCAAAGTACATATACCACTGCCCAGCTGTGAAGGTAGAGTGGAAAGCAGCAGCTGCTGGCCAGGCACCCAGCTCTGAAAGCAGTGCCGTGCTAGCAGCAGCACAGATGTAAGGGTGGCAATATTAAAACTGATATTTGCCCCCAATTGCTACCCTTCTGTTCTGCTGCTGCAGCCCTGGGGCTGACGGCTGGAGCCCCACTGCTGCCTCCTGGTGAGGGATCGAAGGAAGGGGGAGAGGAGAGTCCAAGCCTTGGTCTGCCTCCCGGTGAGGGATTTGGTCCTATTGGCATCCAGCGGGGGTGGGTGGGCGAAGCCCGCCCACTTCTAAAGGGCCTCCCCCCAGCCTAAGGGGAGGACCCACAGGTCTGGGACACCAATTAATTAAGGGGGCAACTAATGAAAAAACAGGATCGGGAGTGAGGTCATAGGGCTAAACGAAGGGAACCTGATAGGGACACCGAGCAGAGAACCCCGGACAATGCCCACTGCTCCTCAAAGGCGTCAAGGGAGCCAGTGGACGCCGCCCAGAGGAACTCTGCCTGGATGCGTGAACAGATGGAGGAACGGAAATAGGCCCTACAGTTGCAGGAAATCCCATCGGCCAACCTCCTCTCCCTGTGAGGGATTTGGTGGGAGGAGAGCCCAAGCCTGGGCAGCAGTGCTCTGGCTGTCAGACCCTGGGTGGCAGGGCTCCGGCTGTCCCATTTATCCCATGTCCCCACCTCCCCAGGTGCGCACAGCCCTTCGGCATAAGCCACAGCCCCCTGGGTCTGACAGCTAGAGCTCTTAAAAAAAAAAGCACAAAGCTTGCACCTCCCTTGACACATTCCCATGCCTCCCTTGGGAGATCTGCCCCATAGTTTGAGAACCACTGATCTAGATGTATTTGACCATATTAAAACATATGTTGTTTGCTTGTGGCCAGTTTACCAAATAATCCATCTCATTCTGTATCAGTGATCTGTCCTCTTAATTATTTACCACTCCCATAGTCTGTGTCATCTGCACACTTGACAATGGTGGCTTTCATGAAGTGTGTACCTTGGAGGCCAACAATTCATTTCACGGAAGCCAATGAACAGCTACCAGATAATAATTTTTGGTAATGATTAAGCACTCAGCTACAACAGCTTCAAAAGAACAACTGAGGAAAGACACCTGTTTACAGCACAGTTGTCCCGGGACCTGGTTACAACACTGTTAAAATGTGTAGCATACAGAGGACTTGCAAACCAGGTTAGAGAACCTTATTCTTTTTGGTAAGCATTTCTATGTTTGTCACTCAAGTATTGGACAATCCAACACGCCTTAATGAATGAAACTTTATGGTATCTCTAGGACAGTATTATTCCTGATGCCTATTGCACAAAAAGACTAAGTGATTTTCCCCAGGGAATACAAGTACAACTATTTTGTAGCCCACTGAGGAATATAATCTCCTGCTAACAAGCACAGTTCTTCAATCACATTACTATTCTTCCTCCTTTAGCAAGAGCTAAGGCTTTAGCCTATGTGGTGGTAAATCTCAAGCACAGGAAGTATGTCCTAATGAAAACTAGATATTCATCATAGGAACAGAACAAAACCAAAACAATCTATGACTAGCTCAAACACTTACCACAGCTGGCATTAGTTCTGGAACTCTCTGGCTATTTGGATAAATCTCAGAAAGGTGGGAATTCAGGTCCTGTGCGCTAATATTTCCTTGCTTTCTGATTGCCTAACTATTCTAGAACTCTGCAGTTGAGGTGTACATTCTCCAAGGATTCTCTACCAGCATTGTTTTCCTGGTTAGCTGACTCTTTAAATCATGAAAAGATAAACAACTGCAGCATTTAGGTCAGTGATACACAGACTGAGGCTCACAAGTGTCTCTTTAATGTGTCTCCTGTGGTGCTTTGCAGCACATATTAAAACAGTATTATTTAATTATTATCGAATCAGGATACTTTAACTATGTTATTAACCAATTGTAGTTGATAAAACAATAATACTTGTTTGGTCATTTTGCTGTAAGAATTTCATATATATATATGAAATAGTATATATAAATATATATATATAGTATATATAAATGAAACAATGAATTCACACTACTGTGGCTCTTTTGGGTAATGTTGATTGCTAATTTGGGTCCTGAACAATGGAGGCCTGAACATCACTTATATAGGGAGTCTCTTTGACTCTATAGTTACAATTTGTTTTTCCCCTCTCTTCAGCAAGAAAGTATTTAGCTCCTTTTTATGTTCTGGCTTTTTCTTGCTCACCTCTGAGGAAGGGGCATATGTTCACAGCTTGGTTTCAGCAAATAGTTCAGATTCTGTCTACTAAACTACAGATTTTAAACCTGTTGTTACTGAGCTCCCTGCTTTTGTGGCAAAGAAGGGCCCTAACCTGGACACCAACTGCTGCTCTTGAGATGAAAGGCCCTGTGTCCCATTGCCAACTTTATTCTTTAAGTGCAAAGGGCTATCTTCAGCAGTCATAATCAGCAGCATTTCTGCCTCAAGAGATAAGAGAAATGCCCCATATTTCACAATCAAAATATTGATGAACCTGGACCTGCATACATGCTGAGGGAGGGAGATTGCCTATGAAGGGTGTGTCCAACAGAAGAGTTGTTTACCTTTGACTCTACACTGTAATCTTTTTGTCTTTTGGGGGGGAGGTTTGGAGAGAAACTGCTCACAGGCTTTTTCTCAAATGTTCCCAAAAAAGTAGTTCCCAGCTCTCTGGGTAACTGTAGCAGGCTACCAGACTGAGGCCTCAACATGACCAGTCAGGGCCTTCCACTCAGGGCTTGTCTTCACTACTGTGCTACATCGGCACAGCTGCATATCCAGTGAAGATGCACTATGCTGATGGGACAGCGGTCTCCCATGGACCTAATTACTCCACCTCGAGGAGGGGTGGAATCTATGTCAGCGGTAGATGCTCTTCTGCCAACATAGCATGGTTTACACAGTGCTTTAAGTTGATGATGTAACTTACATTGCTCAGAGGGTGGCTTTTTCACACCAGAGTGATGTTAGTTACATTGACTGAAGTGGTAGCGTAGACAAGCCTCACTCTGGCGTTTAATGAAACCCTAGTCTCTCATTTGCAAACAGGGCCTTGTGAGTTCAGGCACACATAGCTGAATGGGAGGTGACAGGAAGGAAAACACAAAACCAGGGTTGCAGTATTGTCAGTGCTCATCATTGTATTGCAACTCTTGTAATAGTTGTTTTTTTCTTCTTAAAGCCCCACATGGGCTCAGGTTATCACCGGGGAATCTGAGCCCTCACTTTTTTTTTCACGAGTAAGTTTCTACCTCTGAAGGCAGTACAACTTGAAGATGGGAACCCTCAATGCACCAGCACCAACACCACACACAAAATACTCCCACATTATTTTTAAATCTCAGGAGTTTTAGGCCAATATATATATATTTTGGGGGATGGGGGAATAGACAGACCGGTGATTTTGCAATACTTGGGCTTAGCAATACCCAGCTGCCTTCACGTCTAAGTTTGTCCCTTGTCCTTGATGACGGGCTCCTGTCCCAGCCAAACGCCAGGCTGCTGGTGCCAGGCAACGTGGAGCCATTTCCCGGGATGAGCCCTGCAACACCCGCCGCCCTGACGCGCGGGCAGCCCCACCTGCGCCCGAGCAGCTCCGGCCGCGGCCACTGCAGGAGGCCGAGCAGAGGGGAGGGCGCCGGGGCTCGGGGAAGTGTGTTGGATCATGTGGCTGCATCACGTGGAGGCGGAGCCAGGCCCAGCAGCAGCCGCTTCAGTAGCAGCGAGAGACGGAGACTGGAGACAGTCCCAGACGCTGGGCTGCGGGCGGAGGCGGGCTGGGGGGGGGAGGGAAGCCGCCAGAGGGTTGCCGCTGCCTGCGCTGCGCCCGGGAGCGGTAAGCCGGGGGGGGGGGGGTGCATGGGGGACGATCCTGTGCGGGGCACAGCGAGAGCAGCGGCGGTGGCCAGCGCCTGGGCTGGAGGTGGGAGGCTCCCCACCGGGGGAGGGCAGCGCCTGGACTGTCTGTGCGCGCCGGGGCTGGAGCGGGGCTGCAGCTGGCGGGCCCCCAGCGCCTGCCCCCGCACGCGGCTGGGAGGCTGGGGGGGGCTCTGTGTTGGTCGCTCCGCCGAGTTTGCCTCCTGTGCTGGGAAGGAGGGGGTGGCTTAGGGAGCAGCCGGCAAATCCCGGCTCCCCGGGCGGGGATGGGGGGGTCAGGGGAGGCTGTCACACGCGCCGCGGCAGGCGGCTCCGGATCTGTTTTTCTTTTGTTCTGGCGGTGGGTGTGAAATGCATGGGCTAGCCGCGGAGATGAGGGGCGCTCGGGACCAGGCTGCTCGGTGCTGGATGGTCACAGAAAACCTGCTTCAGCAGCAGCAACAGCCACCACATTTTGTTAGCAGTGTGATTGGTGCTCCAAATGAGTGCCCTGGAAAGGAGAGACATCCCCCTCGAACCCACTACTACCCAAACTAAGGGAAGGAGATACCAGCTAGGGGTGGTAGGAGATTAATCTGAGAAACAGATTCGATCTACCTGCAATTCTAGATGCAGTGGACGTCTGGGTAGCTCTGTTTGGGTATTTCTCTTCCTCTAATAAATTGTATTGCTCCCTATGCCCTCAGTTTTCTTGTTTTAAATGGTGCTAATGCTGCACTTTGCATCTTTTTGTAAAGATATTTCTGGTGGTAGCTTGCACCTAGAAACCGTGGAGGAGGATGGGATACAGTAAACAAGCGGGTGCTTTTGTGCTGGTGTGTGTGGGAAGCTGTAGTAATGTGATCCTGTGTCAGCTCAGAGTCTTCCATGCAGTATCTGTAACACTAGGTTTTTGTCCCTGACCTTCTTTCACGCTGGGGTTTGGATCTTTACAGAGGATGGGGGGGAATTGCTCGCAACTGTAATTCCTTCTCTTTCTCTTTTCTGGTATGGGTTAAATGCCCATTTCCAGGGCACAAACTTGAGCATGATGTCCTGAAAAGTGCAGGAATTATTTGCCTGTTCAGCACTTCATATTTGAAAACAAGGCCTCTAGAAGAGAGAACTGGTTTCTTAAATTTGTACTTTATATGACTACAGTTACATTTTTAATCTTGTAGGCAAGTCCATTCTGCCAGGGTGAAGTATGCTTGCCCAAGAAATACCCATTCATGAGCCACCCCACACAATGTTTTCAAATTAGAGGTTTTAATAAGTGTTGTGTACAACTGGGGGTTGTGTTTATCAGAGCTGTAAACTAGAGAGCGTGATTTTAAATGCCAGCCTTCAGAGACAGGTTGTGAAATTTAAGATTAAAACTGAAAGTATCTGCTGAATGATATTCAGTATATAGCATCAAAATAGCAAGTGCTTTACCATAACCCATTTTTAAAATATTTACAACTTTGGAGATGATTATATGAATAAAGCTTGAACATTGAATATCTAAGTGATCAGTTTTTCAATTTAAATAGAAATAGTTTGTTTAAAAGGGGAGTTTATGAATGGAATAAAATGGACTTTTCGTTAAATTAAGAATTTTGGTAGAATTGTTGTGATAAAATCGTTAAAAGCTACTTTTTTTTTCCCATAACAGTAAAATTTTGGTGAACCTTAGAGAGATTAGCTCTGGGTTTGATCCTGGAACCCTTAATCGTGCCAATAGTCCTTATTAATTACAGTAAGATGGATTACTTTGATGAGTAAAGGTTGCAGGAATGGACCTATTTTTTTAGCTTGTAATACAAACGGCAAACAAAGTGCAACTACATAAAGTTGCTTATTTTTTATTTAAGATGAGACCTTAATTAGAAATGTATCCATGAGTTTTCTGTGAAATAGCAGCTTTTTTTAAATAGGTTTGAAATGTTTTATGTTCTGGTTTGTAAACTGGAAGGTAGCTAATTGCTGTGACTGGCTTGTTCATGGAGAAAGACTTTCATGCTACACTTTTTAGTCCCTTTTGTACAGTGTGAAAGTTGTTCTCACCTACTTCATTGTTGTTTATTCTAAAATCCTTACACATAAGATTACTATATTTTAAACTGCTGTGTAGTTCTTGAAGTGAACTTCAATATACAGTGAGCTGAGAGAAGGAAAAAATCCAAAATTAAAATGTATGTGTTAATGATTCAGTGTTAATGTACACCCACAAAAATATTAGTGTGATTTCAATTAACATTTTACAGATGATAAAATTGAGGGACAGAGAGAGATTAAGTGACTTGCCCAAAACCAATACTGGAAGTTTGGGACAGGGCCAATAGTAGAACACAGATCTTTTGACTGCCATCCTTGTGTTGCAGGCACAAGACCATCCTTCTGCTCAATATAATCAATCTTCATATTCAGTTGTAAATCGATTTTAATTTGAAAGTGATTTTTTTGATGTTTGAAATTACATATTACCCCTTCCACATCCATACTGGAAGGAAAGCCTGGCCTAATGAGTTTTGCTAGGTAGGACAGAGTTCTCTGCCTGATGATGGAAGGGGGCACCATGGGAGAAGTGGGCAGAAGTGATCTGATCTTGGTGCTGAGGCGTGGGGAGCGGGTTAAGGATGGGCCCCTCAGAGCCCCAAAAGTAAACAATAGCGCAAGCTAGCCAGCCAGGCTGCCAATTCAGTTGCAGAGGAGCATGACTATCAAGTGAGTTTTGAGAATGCTTCTGAGTTCATTTGTCAGATAAAGGAGTGAACCTGGGATGGGTGTTTACTAGAGCGGAGAGGCACTTTCAGCATCCAGCTAATTGCTTGTGTTCCCTCACTTCCCATCTTCCCTGAATCAAAATTGTAGAGAGCTAGGGATATGGAATCTTGCACCTATGCCTTTATTTCTCCTTCAATGTAAATCTGCTCCATGAATGCCTTTTGATGCTAGAGGTGTTACATATGTGCTCTTGGATTGTTGCTTTGTTTCCAGCCATCACTTTCCATAGGGATATTTCTTACACCTGTTTCACTAAGTACAGTTTAAGTGCATTTTAAGAGTTGCTTCATTTAGGACTCCTTGGTGATAAGATAATATCCCCCCATCCACTTGACCAGTAACCCTCCAAATAAGGAAATTGGGTTGATCTGTCACGATATATATATTTTTTTAATGTGCAGTTCCTTCAGTGGAGCTAGTCAAGAAGGCAGCCTTACAGCTGTCTTCATCAGTGCCTGCATATCAAAGGAATCCTTCTCTGGATAGATGTGAGGCCTTCAGATCCTTTTAATGCTGCTCCAGCCCTCTTTCTTAGCATAAAGGGGTTTATGTGGTCGTGAGGTTCTTGCCCAACAACATCTGACAAAATGAACTAGATAAAGCAGTTAAAACTGGTTGTGTACTAGGAAAACCTGTTTATTGAATACATTTATTGGATGAATATTGTCATTATTAGCTGAGCAATTATGTGATGGAAAAACTGCAAAATTAGCTGAGTAATCATGGAATAGTATTAAACCAGCACTAGTTACAGGTATTCTCACTTGGAAATATATGCAGCAACTTTTCTAAGGAGTGAGACAAGTATATAAGAGGCTAAGCCCAAAGATTCAAAATTCCTGTTTTGAATCCTAATCAGCCACAGTGAATAAGAATTATTTTGCATCTCTAACAACTAAAATTTCTGTATGGTACTATTAAAAGCAAATAAGAAATTTAAAATGGGGTGATTCAGTCCTCTGTTTCTCAGAGCTGCAGGCCTTCGACAGGTCTTTATCTTCATTAGTGTGTCCATCACGTACTGCCAGTGTACTGAAGAGAGGTTTGTCTCTTTTTACCAAGTAAATATCTGTGCAGAACATATTTAGTCCATAAAACTCTAAGACCAAACCACATCATTCACCAGAGGAGCATGGAAGCTTTGGTTCAGAGAGCCTGCCCCCAGGGATCTCAATTGGGAAAGGGGTCAGTACCCCTTGTAGAAATTATAGTCTGGGTTCACTATTAGTGCTAGTTTATCTGTTGCACTAGAAGGCTCCACTATATTTACCTCCAGAGGTCTGCGACTTAAAGAACATCTTTTTATTAATACAGGGTTTTTTGTGTGGAAATACTTGTTACTCTGAATAAACGAAATGTGAGAGCACTGAGTGAGGATACTGTTGTTGTGAGGCGGAAGAGGGATTATCTGAAAAGTCTTATAAGAACAATTTTGTTTTCACTACCAACTGCGTTGGTGGTTTTTGTGATGGTTATTTATAAAGAGAGCAGATGGCTGGAATGACACTGGTGGGAGTCCTGGGCTGAAGACGACTGATGGTGACCTAAAATTTGCTTAAGATGAAATTTGCTAGAGTTGTGCAAGTGGAGGCAAATAAATTTATTCCATGAGTTGTATAGCCTGCTTAGTCCAGGCTCTTCTTCCAGAGACTGATTTAAGTGCCTCCTGTTGGGAGGAAAGTTTGACCTGTTTTATACTGAAAGTCGTTGTGATTCAGACTGAGATGTCCACTGCTTTTGGAACGGGGCAGGATATTCTCTGTTTCAGTTTATGCTGGTGTTGCTCACTGAAGTTCTGGAGGTACTGGGGGAACATTTTGTTCCACAGTCTGTGCTCTGTGTCCTTCAAAAGATAGTAGGAAAGAAAAAAGACCTCTACTCGTTGAAATGGTTGCCAGGCCCTTTTAAGGAGAGCAGAATGCATACTCTTGTAAGGAAACATACATACAAACTTTGCATGTGAAACCATTGCTTTATAGTCTGAGCAGCTGTAGACTTGTTTCTTGTCTTCCATTTTTGGATGAGATTATGGAGAAGGGTACAGTGAGTACCTGGACAGTTCAGATCAGCTTGTCCCTTGTTATGCTGACTTTAGTTCTTGTTATAACACTAAGCCTGTGTCTACACTACAGGGTTAAATTGACGCAAGTTATGCCGACGATCATAAACCACTATAATTACAGCACTTATGCATGTTCACACAACGCTCCTTGTGTCGGTGGAGCGCATCCACACTTGGTGCTCTAGCATTGAGAGTGAGCGAGTAGTGCACCGTGGGTAGCTGTCCCACTGTGCAACTTGTCATCTTCTGCAGCTAGGAGTGGTGATAATGAGGAGTGGATCGCAGTGCATCATGGACGTGGGCTCTCCATCCCATGATACATTTTTTCTGTCCTATCATTCCGTGGGCTTCCAACTGCATTTTGTGCTGTTTTTCAACAGAGCCTGTAAACTGTGTGCCTGCCATCTCTGCCTGAAAGCGTGGATCCTACTGCTCACCAGTCTTGTAATAAGTGTTATGAACACAGTGCAGCTGATCATGCAGTATTTCATGAGCTGCGAATCCGAATTGGAATTCATGATGCCTGCCCTGCTATGTGCCATGGAAACAACACCAGGTTACTTTTGGCATTCAGAGAACAGCTGCACACTGTGGACCATTGCTATTGGGCTTGGGAAACAAGCAGTGTTATGCACGTCTGGGATGACAAGCAGTGGCTGCAGAACTTTTGAATGCGCAAAACCACCTTCTGGAGCTGTGTGTGGAGCTTGCCCCTGCCCTGTGGTGCAAGGACATCAAAATGAGAGCTGTTCTCTTGGTGGGGAAGCATGTGGCAATTGTTGTGTGGAAGCTGGTAATTCCAGACTGTTACTGGTCAGTTGCTAATCAGTTTTGAGTTGGGAAGTCCACTGTGGGGGTTGCGTTCACTCAAGTGTACAGGGCCATTAATTGCATCCTGCTAAGAAGAACTATGATTCTAGGAAAAGTGCATGAAATAGTGGATGGCTTTGCAGCAATGGGATTCCCTAACTGCAGTGGGGTGATAGATGGCATGCATATCCCAGTTTTGGCTCCAGACCATCTTGTGACTGAGTACATCAGTAGAAAGGGCTACTTCTTTATGGTATTGCAGGCACGTGGATCACCAGGTTGTTTCACTGATATCAATGGTCAGGGAAGGTGCATGACACACGCATCTTCAGGAATACTGGCCTGTATAGAAAGCTGCAAGCAGGAACTTTCTTTCCAGATGAGATGATTCCAGTGGGGAATGTTGAAATGCCCATAGTGATCCTGGCAGACCCTTACTCGGATGGCTCATGAAGCCTTACACCAGATACTCCTGCACCAAAAAATAAGAGATTCAGTGCACAATATTTTAAAATTCTGCATATTTTGTCAGAATAACACTATGTAATCACAGACCAAAAAAAAATTTCCCCAGGAGTAGAGAGTTAAA
This sequence comes from Gopherus evgoodei, assembly GCF_007399415.2. Lineage (NCBI taxonomy): Eukaryota > Metazoa > Chordata > Testudines > Testudinidae > Gopherus > Gopherus evgoodei. The sequence goes on from NC_044324.1 coordinate 130,698,270, forward strand.
GAAAACCCTGTGACAACTCAGTTCCTATTTCTCTGCCCCCTCCGTCCCTGAGCCCAGCTGTGGCATGCCCCCCCAGCCCAGACATCCATACTCCCTTATCCTCAGAGCCCAGCTGTGGGATGCCCCCCCCCAACACTTGCATGCACCCCTCCCTTCCAGAGCTCAGGGATCCAGAGGGAGAAGAGCCTGAAGCTGGGTCCTGGGTTTGTGTGGAGTTTCCTGTGCGCCACCTCCTTCCTTTAGGGTGTGCTGGGAAATGCAGCTTCCTGGACCCTCCAGCTTCGACCCCTCCTGGCAATGTCTTCTATTTGCATTGCCGGGTCCAGCGGCCCCTAGTGGCGGCCAGCAGCACTGTAGCCCATTTCTGTGGTGGGAGGGGAGAAGGAAATTCTGCACAGAACATTTTCTGCACAAAATCTGCATTGCACAGTCGGGTAGAATTCCCCCAGGAGTAACCAGAAGCCTTGATAACAGCAAGGAGCACTTCAACAACAGGCTGGGTAGGTGCAGAATGACCACTGCTTGTGTGTTTGGCAGATTAAAAACTTGCTGGTGCTGCCTTTATGGCAGGTTAGACCTCTGCGAGGAAACTGGTTCCATGGTCATAGCAGCCTGGTGTACTCTGCATAATATTTGTGAGGCTAAGGGGGAAAAGTTTCCCCAGGGGTAGAGCACTGAGGCTGATGGCTGATTTTGAGCAGCCAGATACTAGGATTATTAGAGGGGCTATTTGAATCAGGGAGGCTTTGAAGTAGCATTTTGACAATGAGCCCCCTTAATGTGTCTGTTTAATACATTCAGCCAGGCTCTGTTTGCTTGCTGCCCTGAATGACCCTGGTGTTGATTGCTTCCTGAGTGTGATTTGTAATCTGCAAATGTGCCAATTGCCTCTGTGTATGAATTCCAGCAACAAATACTATGTGTAGAAAGAAAATGAATCTTTATTTTTCTGAGTACGTTTTTATTAAACAGCAATAACCAATATGCAGCATTTGATTTCTTGCAAGGGACGTGACACTTAAGAGCACCCCCTTAATGTACACATTGCTGTGTACAAGTCCAGCTGTTCTTGGGGAACCTGTCCAAAGGGGTGGAGTGAAAGGGGTACTGCGATGGACCAGAAAAATGAAAGGAATGTGTGTAAGGAGTTTGGGGAGGGTATGGCATGCAGTTCTGTATAGGCTGTAAGAGGAGGCAAGCACACACGTGTTCTGACTGAAGCACAATCAGGGACTTCAGCATCTCTGTTTTGCGCTCCATCAGTTTTATCTTTTGCTCCTGGCCCACTGTAATATGCACATGGCCCTGCTTCTTCTCTAGGCTACCTACTTTCAATTTTTCATTAATTGTCTCTCTCCATGCCCTATGATCATGATCTGGGGCATCAGACAATTGAAGCACCTCTGTAAACATGTCCTCCTTACTCCTCCTGGGTTGTCTCCTTATCTGATGGAGATGCTCTGCCAGTGTGTAAGGGATTCCTCTCGAGGGCACATCTGCAGAAACACAAGAAACAACAAACGAAGGCAGTGTTGTGAGTGCATTCACAGCATTGGATCATAATAGTTAAATACACCTCTTTCTCATTCTTCCTTGGCAAGCACGCAGCTCAGCAAGTGCCCTAAACATAGTGAGTTTGGTCCAGGGGAGTGGTGAAAGTGCAAGATGGGGCAAAGAGTCTAAGTGTTTTTTTTTAAGGGGATCACTGCAAGCAACTACTACTAATAATAATAATTGGAGATATACGAATCTCCTAGAACTGGAAGGGACCTCGAAAGGTCATCAAGTCCAGCCTTGTGCCTTCACTAGCAGGACCAAGTACTGATTTTTGCCCCAGATCCCTAAGTGGCCCTCTCAAGGATTGAATTCACAACCCTGGGTTTAGTAGGCCAATGCTCAAACCACTGAGCTATCCCTCCCCCCACACAAGTCCCTACACAAGTTATTGCTGATAGGTGCAGCAAAGTTTCCTACAGTGGGAGAAGAAACAAAGCAGCTTTATCAAGGAACCTTCAGCAGAGGATTGGCAAGTACCTCCAGGAAAGTTTCCTAGAGATCCTTCTGGAGGATTCCTGTGAAATTTTGGTGTGGGTTAACAAACTTTTCTTCAGGGCCCCCACTACATAGGGGAATGGGAAGCACATGCAAATGCTGCTAGTCTTGTACATTTCTATCCCTTAACCCTCTTCAAGCATATAACAAAACAAAGGACAGCTCTACCTCATGTAACCAAGCAGTATCAAATAAAAATGAGTACTTACCAGAGCTCCCCTTTCCTATATCATGTGTGCCAGAGCTGGAGTCCTGGGACTGGCTTGAACCCTCCAGAATCAAGAAGAGGTCCTGGATTGCCATGCTACTGGACCACCCTGTTGCCTGTCCCACCTCATCTTCCAACTCCATTTCCTCCTCCACCACTTTTCTTAAATCGGCAGCAGGAGCATTGTAGTGCATATACCTCCACTGTTTTGTCAACAAAACTGTGTAGTGTAGACAAGGCCTGAGCCTGCAGTGATGATTGGATGTCCGTGCTGATATTAGTGGACTGACCATTGATTGTGAGATGGTGTTGACTCTTGCTTGGGTTTGTGGGCAAGTAGACAGAGCTTTGTTCCTCTGAGTGATCCCAGAGGGTAATTTTGGGTAATTACTTTTATCTTCCTGAGGACTCTTGTGTAGGGTGGGTTACACCTTGTCATTTCTCCTACTGGGTGGATCAATGTGGAGAGATGGCTTGATAGAGCTTCATTATGCTGATATATTCAGATGTCTCTGCATTTTGATTACCCCAGGTGGTGTGGTTGAATGGTAGTGATTGTGGCTTGAAATAGGAGTGGACTGGTTGAGGGTCAATCCAGAGAAGACTGTGGTGTGATGTTGGTAGGATGGGGGCACAGGGAAGCACTAGAGAATGTGATAAAGATTGTATTGGCTCCTCTGAGTGGGGTGTGTGTGTCTGCAGTGACCACAATACTTTCTTTCCATCTGTCTGGTCATGAGGCTGTGACCTATTTCTTGGATTCAAACATCACTGTCATTTTGTTTTAGGGTGACCTGATTTTATAGGGACAGTTGTGATTTTTTGGCCTTTTTCTTATATAGGCTCCTATTACACCCCCACCCTTTGTCCTCATTTTTCACACTTGCTGTCTGGTCACCCTATCTTGCTTGCCTTTGTTGTTTAAGTTTAGACTTTTGGAATTTTGCTGTATGTTTTATTATACCACTACTCTATGTATCCACCACCATACTAACTTTTGTTTTCTGAGTATATTGGCTTTCTTTTAGCAAAATCGCTTCTAAAACCACTCATCACACACATGGTCTTAAAATTTAGCTTGATCCTTGTGCAGTTTTTTAAAAATACTTTGTTGTGCAGCCAAAAAGTGCATGACTTTTTTTTAAAGTGGCTCTTCCCAATTTTCATCTTATTTGATTACCTTCAGGGTTTACCTCCACTTGATTCATTTGAGAAATCCTAATGAATTTTGGGATCTCATCCAATCTTTGCTAATACGTAAATGCTTGAGTCCAGGCTGTATCAGATTTCACCGTCATTTTGTATAGGGGGAAACCCTGCTATTTTGCATGACAATAACAAGTATTCAATAATTACATTAGTGTGTGCTCTAAGCACTGCTTCTCTTTGTTCCATGGTCAGCACAGTGGAGCTCATATCATCATTGGTGGCTTCTGGGTGCTACTGTGACATAAATATTAAAAATAACAGCTAACCTATCTGGATTAGTGCCCTGATAAGATTCCATTGTTTGTTTTTTCCCTAGTGAAATCACATTTCTGTCTTGAAATTACATTATGATCACAAATGCGTCTTATACCTAATGGTTAGAGAATCAGATTGGGAGTCAGGATTCCTGGATTCTGTTCCCACTGATTTACTGTGTGAGCTTGCATAAATCCCAGCTTCTCTGTGCCTTACTTTACTCAGCTGTATAATGGGGATAATGCTTTTTGCCTACCTCCTATAGGACTTGTGGGACTTAATGTTTATAGAATACTTTGAGATCCTTAGGTGAGAGGTGCTTTTTGAAGTGCAGTGTCTTGCTGAAGAAAATCGTGTAGCTAGGCATTGGTTCAAACACACACACAACTGAAAATAAAAGATAAGTCAGCAAAGATTTTAAAAACGTACAAAAAAGGGAAAATAGGAAAGGGTAAGAAATATCTTGTTGCATGACTCCCTAGCTATTTTGTCTCTATGTCGTATGCAGTGGTGGTGTAGGCGTGTTGAACCCAGGATACTGGAGAGACAAGGTAGGTGAGGTAATAAAGAAGCAGCTCTGTGTAGCTCAAAAGCTTGTCTCTCTCACTGACAAAAGTTGGTCCAATAAAAGTTATTACCTTGCCTACCTTATCTCTCTTGTCTCTGTCTATTTAGATTGTGAGTTCTTAGGGCCTATCTTACATGTCTGTAGAGCATCGGGCACAGCTATGCTGCTATAACAATACTAGTTTCAAATAAATTAACATTGGTAATGATACATGTTTGGATAAGATACGTTTGGGGAGCATGTCATTCTGGACATCACTCTAGCATTGATGCTGTTGGAAAACTACTCTTCTGAAACTCCATCTGTCTGTGAGTAGATAGTGAATGAAGAAGAGGTCTCTGCATATTGCTGTTAGTGTGCTAGTTGCTGATGTGATTGGGAGTTAGCACAGACAAGATTGTATTGATCAGTCATTGGTAAGGATGTGTTTGTGAAGGAGAAGCTGATGGGACAATCTTGGTGCATTTCTGTCACTCCTAGCTAGTAGAAAATACTTATATTAGCCATTCATATTGATTCAAAGAAATATTCTCTCCATGTTCACCCTGAGTGAAGCTTTTCGAGTTTGGATGTAGGGGCTGCCTTTACACTTTAAAAAAGTCTTTGGTTATTGAAACTGAAAAGAATCAGGAAGTAATAACCTTCCCAATGAACAGTTTTAGGGTGAGATTTTTCAGTAGTACTTAATGGCTAGAGCAGATCTCTTAAAACAAGATTTAAAAACTGCAAGTGATGAGGAATTCATCGCATCCCTTAAATTGTTCCAATATTATGTTTATTTTTGTTCTTCAAAAATCTAATAGCACTAAAATTCCAGGTCTCTGCTATCTCTAAAAGAAAACTGGGAAGTTTTTGTAATCAAGCAAACTTTGTGACATCCAGTCTGAACTTTCCTGCTTCATCTTGGACTTTGTCTTGCAAGAGAGTATGTAAAACATACTTCTCTGCAGTATATGCTGAGTTGCTTCAAGGGCAATAGCAGTTGTAGTGGGCTGTGTGACACTGCTACGCATTTTGTCATCAATTTCCATTGTTGCCAGGGGTGCTAGAAAAATTTTTATACTGGGGGTGCTGAGAGCCATTTAAGAAAACTGTAAAACTGTATACAGTATAATGGCAAACACTTCAAGCCAGGGGGTGCGGCAGCACCTCTAGTTCCAGCACCTATGACTATTACTGCTGCTATTTCAGCTCCATAAGTAGAGGTAGTTTAGAGAAGGCTCTTGTAGACACTGGCATTGTATTAAAAATGCCTGCTAGCTGTGTTCTGAACAAGTGTAGGTGCTGCAGCAACTTTAAAAAATGGTGGCTGTAGGACTTCGTTTAATGGGTTCTGTAGAAAATAACTTGTAGTGTGTCCCTTAATGTGCTACAGATGGGCGTACCCTCACTAGCTTTAATCTAGCTAGCTTGCAAAACGTAGCGAGGACATGGCAGTGTGGGTTTCAGCTCAGGCTGCACAAGCTCACCGCCCCCTCTCCAACCAGCCACCCCTTCCTGGGTCCATACTTGCACTGGCAGTCCATGCCACACATTCTTTTGTACCACCTCTTAGAGATTAGGAATATTGCAGGCTTAGAATTGTGATGCTGATTTAGTTAAAACTCAGTTCAGATTGAACAAAAAGCCTTATACTCACTGATGTGTTGTTAATAGTACGCACATCTCCCTCCTTAAAAGCAAAATACTTTTCTCCCCCCATATGCTAAGCTTTAAGCTATAATGTATAATGGCTCAGACTAGTGTTTGCTTGTAAAATTCCATAATGTGGTAAGGAACAATATCTTCACTGTCTAAGGCCCTGAGCTCTCACATACTGAAATACATGAGTTATTTTACACACCACACAGTGTCTTGGCACTGTCTTCAGTTGAACAGCTTGTGCATAAAGCTACTCATGTTTACTTATTTGCACTATGTGTTGTTTTTTCTTGGGCATATCTGTACTCTGTGCTTGTGGCACTGTCCTCTAAAAAATACTGAAATTCTCAGGGGCAAGTCTGCTTTCTAACAAGACATTCCCTTATGCTGATCATAGCAACTTTGCAGCCAGGATGTCATTTGCAGCTTGTGTAGATGTAGACATACCTGTGCTAGCTTTAATTTAGCTTGCTCTCTGAAAAGAGCAGTGAGGATGTGTGGCATGGGCTGCCAGTGCAAGTATGGACCCAGGAAGGGGTGGGCAGTTGGAGGAGGAGGTAGTGAGCTTGTGCAGCCTGAGCTGAAGCCCCCAGTGCCATGTCCTTGCTACGTTTTTTGCGAGCTAGCTAGATTAAAGCTAGTGAGAGAACACCCCTGGCTGTAGTATAGACATAGTTGAATCTGCACATGAACAGTTGCCCTTTCTCTAAAACAATGTCAGTGAAAAGGCTGGAACCACTGGAACCCAGCAGCTTTCTTTCTAAGTAAGAAACACGGCTTAATGTGGTGGTGTGTTGAATCTTCTTGTTTTTGTATCGTAGAAATTATTTCACAATACTGAAGTACATTTGCAGCCAAAGGCTTCTGTAGTCAAATATCTCATGTTTACCTTAGCTTTTAGGTCCATGTTCAGCAGAGCACCTCAGCACATCGTAAGTCCCACTGAACCATTGGGACTAGAGCACGTTATTAAATGCTTTGCAGAATTAGGGCATTTATCAGTTGTAAATGCCACTTAACTGCATTCTGCTTCCATTTTATTCTCTCTTGTATTATGGTAGTTGCTAAGAGCCTAGTCCTGAACCAGGGTCCTGTTGCGTTAGGTGCTGTCCACACAGAACAAAAAGATGGTCACTGCACCTTATCCCTCAACCATAAGTTGATAAATGCAGTTTCTGGGTTGAGACCACCTTGCTGATTGTGGTTTTGATCTGTTTTCTTCAGTCATGGTGTATTACGGCAGTAGTGGCCAGAAATGTGTTTGGAAAGCACCTAGAACATAAGGTGGCACGATCTCTCCTCTGAAGAGTTTACAATCTACGTACACTGATGGCAAATGACTAATTGTATACCTTTATCAGCTAGCTTTTCACATGAAGTATAAAATGAATCATTGTCGTTTGAACATTTCTCCATCAGTATTTAATATGTATCGTGCTGAACTGTTCAGTGTGTGTGGTTTTTTTTGTAAAACACACTCCTCTTCAGCTTGCACTGAAAAGGTCTAGTTTTATTGAGACGATTATTTTGTGTTCTTTGTATGGGTGTGTGAAATATTTTCTTCATGTCAAAAATGATTTAATGTCTCTTTGGAATTGTAATGAAAAATTGCCATCAGCTACTTTGCTTTTGTTTTTTAGCTTGCCTTTTTGTGTAATATCCTCCTGAAAATGCCATTGCTAGAATGGAGGATATGGACTTCTTTTTTTTCCCCCTACATGGCTAATACATTACTCTAAGGTTCTCCTAATCAGAGTGTAGGTATGTGTGGGCTGTTGTCTCCACAGCCCAGGAGGGCTTGACACCATGCCCTAAGTCTGGTTCAGGGCCTTTTTGCCAGGGCTTCAGCTTTTTATTTCCACAATAAAATAGTTCAACATAAGTTTCATGTATAAACCTATTCTCCTTCCCCAGATCTGGGGTCTTCTGCAGGGATCTATCTGTTCCCTGCAGGTTCCCACTCTGCCAGCCACTGTCCTGAGAATCACCCTGCTCCATGGCCTGCTTCCTGTGGCTGTCCCCCTCCTTGATCCAGAGACTTCTTGGTTGCTCTCTCTGCAGCTGGGCTACTTTTACAATCACCTGATCAGTCTGATCAGCTACCTCCCAGCTGAGTCAGGTGGGTGAGCCTGGGTCTAACTCCCTTTAAAAGGCCAGCGCCTCATGTAACTGTGACCCTACAGGGGACGTACTAAATACTCATTACAATAGAAGTTTTTTCTTCAGACCATCTGTCGCTTTAAGTCACAGCTATAGATATAAGTTCTGATAATAAAATAGAAGGAACCAAAACAAATGACACTGGGAGATAAACTGGAGTAACGTTTGTTATGGTGAGATGCTCATGTTGATGTAGTTAAGGTTGAAAGTAGCTTCTGATTATAAGTCTGATGTTAGCTTCACCTATAAATGATCAAAACCAAATAGACACACATGAAGCTTCAGGTGGATGAATCATCAGGCTTGAAAAACTTATCTGGCATCCCCTACAGTTTGAGGAATAAAATAGTACTGTATCTATCTAAGGTTCTGTAATAGTGACCAGGCACCTCCCACACCCCTGTGAGGTAGGAAAGTGCTGTTGTCCCCCTTTTCCCGATAGGAAATTGAGGCACAGAGAGACTGATTGCCGAGGGTCACACAGGGAGTCTGAAGGAGCAGGGAGTTCATAACATTTCCACTCAACTTATATTTTTTAAGACAGTTTAAAAAAATGCTATGTCTTTTGTTTCCTGGCTTCACTCTAACACTTTTGAAAATCAGATGCCTTTATCTCTCCCAGCATTTAATTATTGTCTTGATTCTGCACCATTGAAGTCAGTGGGACTTTTGCTCTTGCTTTCAATGGGAACAGGATAGCACTTCTCTTCCCCCCCCCCATTATTTTTCTTTCTCCCTGAAACATTCTCAAACCCACATGCTGTGCTTGAAAACTTAAGTGGACACCGTATAGCCAAAGGACTAAACCTTCTACCCCGAAGGCTAATGAAAGGCAGGAGACCACAACTGTTGGGGACAGTGGCAACAGGAGAACTGTTGGCCCCTGGACCATTCTTGGGGCTCCATTTTTAAGTAACCTCTGGCTGGTAAGTGGTAACATTTTTAAAACTCCTCCAAGGAAAGAATGGCGGAAGGGAAGCAAAATTAGAGAGATGGCAGTTTTTCTATGAGTAAATTTGCAACTGAGTTTTCATTGTAAGACTGATTTTGTATGCCCCCCCCCCAGTAGACAATCCCAGCTCTATCTAAATTGGTTAAACTTGCAAACTTGAAATGAATAGGCCAAAGGGTTGCTGAGTTGTGACACTAAAATACTTTATCAACTCATGTGAATTTTTTTGGCCACTTTGTAGCACACCACTAAAAAGCAGTAGAAAAAGGAAATCTAGTTTACTGGACTCCTTTAGTTGAGATTAAATTCACATCACTAAAATTTAGCTGATTAAATTGTAATTTTAAGAGCTCATAGGTCTAGGTTGGTATAGCATGTCAAGTGAGTGCTGGAAACCTAAGCTTTCATATTTGTATGGGTGTCTATATCTCTAATATAAAAATATGTATTAAAGTAAGATCCTGTTTGCAGCGAGAGGTGAAAAATACTACCTTAACATGGACAGTAAGGGGAATGTAAGAATGGCCATACTGGATCAGCCCAATGATCCACCTAGTTCAGCATCCTGTCACTGATAATGGCCAGTGCCAGATGCTTCAGAGAAAATGAACAGACCAAGACAATTATCAAGTGATCCATCTCCTGTCATCTACTCCCAGCTTCTGGAAATCTGAGATTTAGGACACCCAGAACATGGGACTCTCCCTGACCATCTTGGCAGAGTCCCATGCTCTGGGTGTCCTAAATCTCAAATTTCCAGAAGCTGGGAGCGATTGACCTATCCTCCATGAACTTATCTAATTCTTTTTTGAACCCAGTTATACTTTTGGCCTTCACAACATCCTCTGGCAGTAAGTTCTACAGGTTAACTCTCTCCTCAGGCCCTGTGCTACCAGCACTCTCCAGCTATCTTTGAGACACCACTGACTTCCTGAGGAAACTACAGTCCATCGGTGATCTTTCAGAAAACACCATCCTGGCCACTACAAATGTAGAAGCCCTCTACACCAACATTCCACACAAAGATGGACTACAAGTTAACAGGAATAGTATCCCCGATAATGTCATGGTAAACTTATGGCTGGACTTGTGACCACCCACAACTATTCACATTGGGGACAATATATACCTTCAAGTCAGTGGCACTGCTATGGGTACCCACATGACCACACAGTATGCCAACATTTTTATTGCTGACTTAAGGGACGAGAACTAAGGAAGCATTGTTCTAACGCCCCTACTCTACTTGCGCTACATTGATGACATCATCATCTGGACCCATGGAAAAGAAGCCCTTGAGGAATTCCATCATCATTTCAACAATTTCCATCCCACCATTAACCTCAGCCTAGACCAGTCCACACAAGCGGTCCATTTCCTGGACACTACTGTGCTAATAAGCGATGGTCACATGAATACCACCCTATACCGGAAACCTCATGACCGCTATACTTATCTACATGCCTCCAGCTTCCATCCAGGACACACCACACAATCCATTGTCTACAGCCAAGCTCTATAATACAACCGCATTTGCTCCAGTTCCTCAGACAGAGACAGGCACCTGCAAGATCTCTATCAAGCATTCTTAAAACTACAGTGCTCACCTGCTGAAGTGAAAAAACAGATTGACAGAGCCAGATGAGTACCCAGAAGTCACCTACTACAGGACAAGCCCAACAAAGAAAATAACAGAACGCCACTAGCCGTCAGCTTCAGCCCCCAGCTAAAACCTCTCCAGTGCATCAAAGATCTACAACCTATCCTGAAAGATGATCGCTCACTCTCGCAGATCTTGGGAGACAGACCTGTCCTCGCTTACAGACAGCCCCCCAACCTGAAGCACATACCAGCAACCACACAACAAAAACACTAACCCAGGAACCTGTCCTTTCATCAAAGCCCGATGCCAACTCTGTCCACATATCTATTCAAGTGACATCATCATGGGACCTAATCACACCAGCCACGCCATCAGGGGCTCGTTCACCTGCACATCTACCAATGTGATATATGCCATCATGTGCCAGCAATGCCCCTCTGCCATGTAGATTGGCCAAGCTGGACAGTCTCTACGCAAAAGAATAAATGGACACACATCTGACATCAGGAATCATCACATTCAAAAACCAGTAGGAGAACACTTCAACCTCTCTGGTCACTCAGTAACCGACTTAAAGATGGCAATTTTGCAACAGAAAAGCTCCAAAAACAGACTCCAGTGAGTAACTGCTGAACTTGAATTAATATGCAAACTAGATACCATCAAGTTAGGCTTGAATAGAGACTGGGAATGGCTGAGCCATTACACACATTGAATTTGTTTCCCCATGTTAAGTATCCTCACACCTTCTTGTCAAACTGTCTGAAATGGGTCATCTTGATGATCACTACAGAAGTTTTTTCCTCCTGCTGATAATTGCTCATCTTAATTAATTAGCCTCTTAGAGTTGATAGGGCAACTCCCATCTTTTCATGTTCTCTGTATATATATCTCCTTACTATATGTTCCCATTCTATGCATCCGATGAAGTGGGCTGAAGCCCACAAAAGCTTATGCTCAAATAAATGTTAGTCTCTAAGGTGCCACAAATACTCCTGTTCTTTTTGCAGATACAGACTAACATGGCTGCTACTCTGATTCAGGTTGGCTGTGCGTGGTGTGAAGAGGTACTACTTTTTGCTTGTTTCTTTTTAAGCTCACTGCCTATTAATTTCATTGGGTGACCCTGGTTTCACTGGGGACCTGCCAATGGATGGGGTGGGAGGTGGTGGTGGTGGTAGATTTTTCCATGAAGAGACTTGTGGGGGGGATTAGGCTTTGTGAGAAAAGAATTTCCTAAAGCTTGTGCAGGAGTGTGGCGTTCTCACCTCTCATAGCCTTCAGAATGCTGAAAGGAGAAGGGGAATACTCTTCCATCTCCTTTTCTCCTCAAGCCCTCTCCTCTCACCCAGTTCCCCACTTCCTGAGGTTAATAAGCAGGAAGCACTGCTGCAGAAGTTGAGATCTATAGGGGGTTCAAGAGAGCAGTAGAGTTGGGGGGAAGAGTCAGTGGAACTGGTCTGTCAGAGAGGAAAATCCCTAATGAGCCATAGGAAGATCACTGGGATCTGGAAAACCTTTGAGTCCCAGAACTCTGCATAAATGCACACCACATTATGTACTATAAATATAAGAAATTCTAATAGTTATCCTCCACATACTATTGTATTACTATGCCTGGCTCACCTTGTCTGTCAAATGTGATGGGTAGGACCCTACCAAATTCAGGGCCATGAAAATGTGCCACAGACTGTGAAATCTGGTCTTTTATATGCTTTTATTCTATACTATACAAATTTCACAGAAGAGACCAGCGTTTCTCAAATTGGGGGTCCTGACCCAGAAGAGAGTTGTGCAGTGGGTGGGTTGCGGTATTGCCACCCTTACTTCTGCCCTGCCTTCAGAGCCAGGTGGCTAGAGAGCAGCTGCTGCTGGCTGGAAGCCCAGCTCTAAAGGCAGAGCCACCACCCGCAGCAGCGCAGAAGTAAGAATAGCAGTGCTGCAACTCTCCCCTACGATAACCTTGCGACCCCCTCCCCTCCCCCCCCGACAACTCCTTTTTGGGTTAGGATCCCTACAGTTACAACACTGAAACTTCATATTTAAATAGCTGAACTCATGACATTTACAATTTTTAAAATCCTATGATTGTGAAATTGACCAAAATGGACCTTGAATTTGGTAGGGAAATAAATAAATAGATGCTGTACGAGTTAATGCTCCTATTCTGTGTCATTTATGAATTTTATTCATGTTTTTTTCACCATATATTGGAGGAGTCCCATGTAAATTAATATCCATGAACTTTTGCCAGGGGAACTGTGACATCATCATCTTGGAACTTGATGCCCCATTCCTCAGGTGTCTCTGTTCCTGCTCCAGGCAATTCAGTCTCCCACTCCTGAATAGGCAGATTCCTGTATTTCTGAATGATTAATTAATCTGGCCAAATCATAGTGCAGCATTGCGAGACTCACCCCTGTGGGGCCTCCTGCTGTTGTCCTGGGAACTAGCTCTTTTTCTAGCTCCAGAGCACCCTCTGCAGGAAGGTGTCTCACCTCTCTGGTCCCCCATGGACCCTGGTGCCCCTTTACTTTGGGGCTGCTGTGCCTGGCAGTACTTCCCCCAATTATCTGGGTCTCCCTTTCCTAGGGAACCCACTAGCCCATCTCGCCTCAGTCTATGGCCACTGCCAGTCATCAACTAGCCCCAGTTCCCTTGGGCAGACTGCAGTGTAAATGCCACTCATCATAGGCAAGCAGGGTTTGGACCTGCTGCCTTTGCCTGCCCTACACTGCACCTCTGCAATCCCAGTACCTTAGTAGGCCTTGCACAAGCCTGCAGCCTGAGGGGTTTCCAGGCTGGAGCTCCCAGCTCCTCTGGCCTTTCCCCAGCCTTGCTCTACTCCAGGTATCCTTCTGAGCTCCCAAGTAGCTAGGCCTGTCTCTCTCCACTAGAGAGAGACTGACTCTGCTTCTGGGCCACTGCCCTCTTATAAGGGCCAGCTGAGCCCTGATTGGGGCGTGGCCATAGCTGAGCCTGCTTCCTCAATCAGCCTGGGAACTGCTTGCTCCCAGCCACAGCCTTTTCCTGGGCTGTTTTAAACTCTGTATGGCCAGAGCAGGAGACCACCCCACTACACATAGTTTGCTTCTACTTTGGGAGGTGAACAAGAAGTCCAACAAAATGAACAGTGGGCCTGTCATAACTTTAGTCCCAGATTTGGACCTTAGCGTCCAAAATATGGGGGTTAGCATGAAAACCTCCAAGCTTAGCTACCAGCTTGGACCTGGTACTTGCTGCCACCACCCAAAAATTAGAGTGTTTTGGGGCACTCTGGTCCCCCTGAAAAACCTTCCCTGGGGACCCCCAAGACCCAAATCCCTTGAGTCTCACAACAAAGGGAAATAATCCTTTTTCCCTTCCCCCCCTCCAGGGCTCCTGGAGAGATACACAGACACAAGCTCTGTGAATCCAAACAGAGTGACTCCCCTTCTCCGTTTCCAGTCCTGGAAACAAAAGCACTTTCCTCTTCACCCAGAGGGAATGCAAAATCAGGCTAGCAAATCCAACACACACAGATCTCCCCCTGATTTCTTCCTCCCACCAATTCCCTGGTGAGTACAGACTCAATTTCCCTGAAGGAAAGAAAAACTCCAACAGGTCTTAAAAGAAAGCTTTATATAAAAAAGAGAGAAAAATATATACAAATGGTCTCTCTGTATTAAGGTGACAAAATACAGGGTTAATTGCTTAAAAGAAATATGAATAAACAGCCTTATTCAAAAAGAATACAAATCAAAGCACTCCAGCACTTATATTCATGCAATACCAAAGAAAAGAAACCATATAACTTACTATCTGATCTCTTTGTCCTTACACTTAGAAACAGAAGATTAGAAAGCAGAAACTACTTCTCCAAAGCTCAGAGAAAGCAGGCAGACAGAAAACAAAGACCTCAGACACAAAATTCCCTCCACCCAAAGTTGAAAAAATCTGGTTTCCTGATTGGTCCTCTGGTCAGGTGCTTCAGGTGAAAGAGACATTAACCCTTAGCTATCTGTTTATGACAGGGCCAACAAACTCTTGCTGGGTATTCTGTCTGACTCCAGGTTTAATAGGTCCTCTGTCTTTCCCACACTTTTCCTGTGCTCTCTGGCTATGCCTGCATTATAGGTGCTGCAACTGTCCTGCTGTAGCGTAGACTATGTCTCACGCTAATCCATCTCTGTGAGAGGTGGTAGCTAGGTTGATGGAAGAATTCTTCTGTCAACCTAGTTGTCTCTACAGCAGGGGAAGGTTGACCTAATTTTTTCACAGTCCTGAATGATATAGCTAAATCTAAGTATATATGTGTGTCTCTAGGTGTTTTCTCTGGGCTCATTATAGATAAGCACTGAGCACTTTCTGCCACTCATCTATATCTGCTGTTGGAGAGCCTTCTTACTCCTCACAGGTTTCTCCCTGCAGGTCTTGCCTTCTTATAGAAAGCCTCTATACCCGTCACCTGGGGAGTCAGTTAACTAGGCACAAAGTGGGGCTGAGACCATCTCCCTGAAAGAGCCAGCTCTCCCTGCGACAGGATCAGAATAGAGTTTGTATATTTCATCAGTGTTATGGCTGTTGAACCTGTTCTGTTTCCATTTAATGAGTAACCTTCTTTTGAGTAAAATGGCCACCATTGTTTTTGTTACGTATTATTTGGTGTCCCTTCCCTGCAATCATAACAAGAGAAAATATTTTCATACAAGAGACACTTAAAGAAACTTGGCTCTTAAATAACAAGGTGTTAGGTGCCTTTTACATGTGAGAGGAAGAAATAGAATGTTGGTTATTTTGATGTAGCATTCATGGGCTTTGACATAAAAGGGGGTACGTTTTGAGCAAGATTAAAAAATACATGAAGATATCTGTCGGACCATGTATATGGAGAGAGACGATCTAAGCACAGGGCAGGGAGACAGGAACTCCGAGCCCTGATCCCCACTCTGACACTGTCTTCCTCTGTGATGTTGAGCAAATCACTCAAACTCTGTTTTCCCCACTTTTTGAAATTGGGATCATACCGTCCTTCCTTACAAGGGTGTTGTGTGGATTAGCCAAGTATGGTTTGCAAAGTACTTTCAAGATGTGTAAGTGCTAAGATAAGTGGTGGGATTTTTAGGGCTTATAGAGGCATTGCCTACCTCTATGTCATATGCTGCCTGACATTGAAACATTGTATCTTAAGAGATAAACATGTTGAAGGCATTGGGTTCTGATGATGATAATACTGCCATTCATGTGACGGCTCTGCAATAACTTAGATTGAGGGGTTTCACCATCAACGAACTGGCATTGCTGTCTGCTATCTCCATGACAGCAGGTGCTGTCATATACGCTTCCAGAGTCTATCGAATAAGAGAGAGCTATGTTTACTTCTTTCCCTATTGATAGGATATCTTAACAGTTTTATTGTTAGAAATCTAAATAGCCAGCAATATTTTTAGAAATGTTAATTTTGGGTGTCTCATAACAAGAGAATGCTGTTTATTTTTAAAAATTAAAATGGACAAGCCAAACACTGCGTGCAATTAAAGGGGTAGCTTTAAAGTTATAAAGTAGTTATAAAGAGGATAATTATGGTGGAGTTTGATGTAATGAACCAAGCTACAGTCACCTTGCTTCAAAGAGAGTTGCAGCAGACATTACAAAAGAGGGTAGCGCTTCCACTGTTCGTGATAGGTCCTGATGGTGCCAGGGCTGAATGGTGACATAGTGAAGTGGTTTATGAGGTGCCTGTTCCATTGCAGGATAAAAGTGAAACAGTCCTCGATTAACAATGCTATGGGAAACATAGGGCTAGTTATTGTGATTCACTGAGAACTTGCTGTGAGACTCAATACAAGAGCATTTCCACAGAGCACACCAGGGTAACTACAAAAGCTATTTTGAAAGTAGACGAGCTTTAAGTTATTTGTAATTCTCATTTCTGAGCATATGAAACAATAACAAATAGAGTAAAGAAAGTGGATCTGTATCCAGACATCCCTCATAGAGAAAAGAACAAACCAATGTAGACCCACCAGCTGTATCAGTCTCTATTGCTTTTAACATGATTTTCCTCTTCCTGAGGGGGGATGAGATTCTTAACACCCCTGTTGAATTCTTGAGGAACTCTCCCTACATTCTTCCAGCATGCTTTACACCTCCACATTAGAGCCGTTTTTGTCTCTAGCAGGAGTCTGGGTGGGATTTCTTTCAGAGTTTGTCAGTGCTGCACGTTAATTGGCCAGGACTCTGAGAAATGAGTGACAAGTGGCACTGGTGCTCAGCCCATTGTCTCTGGACTGCACTCAGCCCTTGCTTGTTGAAGAGAAGAGAGCAAAGGATCAGGAATCTCAGAGTTGATAGTGTAGAGGAGCGTTACTACTAGGTTCTGTGCCCTACCAGGCTCTGTTTAAAATCCCTAATGAGTTAAAAGATGGAAGTACTTGTCATAACTTTCCTACTCAGATCTGAACCTTAGAGTTCAGAACATGAGAAGCTAGCATGAAACCTCCAAACTTAATTACCTTTGGATCTGATATCGCTGCCACCAGCCAGAAAATTCCAGTGTTTGGCTCACTCTGGTCTCCCCAAAACCTTCCCTGGGGAACCCCAAGACTCAGATGCCCTGAGTCTCACCACAAAGGGAAATAACCCACTTCCCTTCCCCCTCTTTACCTCCTCCCAGATTTCCCCGCCCTGGGTACTCTAGGAGATTCCCTGCTTCAAGTCCTTGAAACAACACACCGAGAAATCAAATATTTCTCTCCCCTCACCCAGAGGTTATGCAAATTCAGGCTTAGTAAATCTAACATAGAGATTTTTTCTTCCCCCCCTGTTTTTTTCCTCCCACCAATTCCCTGGTGAGCTGCAGACTCAATCCCCTTGAGCCCCCACTAAAAAAAAATCCACAGGTCTTAAAAAGAAAGCTTTATATAAAAAGAAAGAAAAAGACATAAAATGGTCTCTGTATCAAGGTGACAATATACAGGATCAATCGCTTAAAAGAAAAAATGAATAAACAGCCTTATCCAAAAAGAATACAATTTAAAACATTTCAGCAACTACACACATGTAAATACAAAAAAACAATATAAATCTGTTGTCTTACTATCCTTGTACTTACAACTTGGAAACAGAAGATTAGAAAACTTGGAGATAGAGAGATCACTTTGAGCTGAGAGGGTCACCGAACCGAGACAAAACACCCACCCAACAACTTTCCTCCCTTGACATTTGAAAAATCTTGTTTTCTGATTGGTCCTCTGGTCAGGTGTTTGGTTCCCTTTGTTAACCCTTTACAGGTAAAAGAACATTAACCCTTAGCTATTTGTTTATGACAGTACTAAAGAGGGAATAAGCATAAAATGTCCAATAATAATCACCGGTAGCCCTCATGTTGAATACTTACTCCAGTGGACCCTGTTATCATAGGAAAAAAATCCATCTAACTTAAGACATTATGCTCTGCAATGGTACATCGGGCCACTTAGAGTCCAGCTTTGTCTTGCTCTAATTTTACTGTTACTATCACTGTCTTAAAAGATGGATTTCTCCATCTAAAATGAGATTTTTATGAGCATTCAAATGCAAGGTGAACCAAGAGAAAATTGCTCTTTGTTTTATGAATTACAGTAATAAAAAGCTGCTCCACTAGTAGGTGTGATAAAAGGCCACTGAAATACCAAATTAACATATATAGTAATATTTTCCAGGCGTCATCTTTCATCCATCAAACTTTAAAACTAATCAACATCAAACGTAAAATGAGACACATAATGGTGGCTGGCTATCCTATTAGCAAGGTTTGAGATCCATCTGTGTTAACATCAGCTCCCAGTCCTTTGTTGTTTATATCAGTTAGAAATTTCAGAAAGTATTTGTCTTTAGATGCTAATTGTGATTTAACAATTAAAAAGAATCCTGATGACATAACTTTATTGGTATGGTTAAAGAAAAAAATCCATTAAGGGCATGTTAGCGCCTATTTGATAACTGATATAAATTGCAAACATATTTAATACTGCAAAATAATATCAAATAAACTAGACAACTGTGAATAGTTTATAATGCTTGCCTTAGAATTCAGCATGCATGCTTTCCCACCCAAGAATGAGAAATCTCTGCTTTGTGTAGATGGACAGGAGAGAGATCATAGAGGATCCTAGTTCAGTGCTTTGGGTAATTTTTGTTGTCTGGCCCCTACAATGACAAATCATGTCTTTTATCTGAACATAAAAGGGGCTTGCTTATTTGAAAGCAACTGTGGTACTTTATGAGGTGAAGAGAAAAGAGTATGCAGTGTCTGTTTTTAAAGTTTCATGGTTATATAGCCCTCCTCCTTCCTCTCTCCCCCTTCCCTTTGCTGTCTTAGCTGCTCGTAATTCACTGCAAGGCAGCATCGTAGTTTTTAGCAGGATGGCTGTAGTACTGAAATTATGACATTGGACAATGTGTTAGGGATAATCAGAAGAAGCACCTGAGCCTTGTACTTTATGAATCCTTGATTTAAATCAGGTGAATGAATTTGTAAGGTTGTTCCTCTATAATAATTACCATTTGGTTTTCTTTACTTTTCAGGAGTGTGGTGGAATATTTAACCTGTTTATTTGCTAGCCACATTATATCTACTAAATAGTAAACAAACATGTATATAACCATTTTTGGAACAGAGAATGCCACTTGCCTAGGAGGATAGTCTTTCTGGTTATGCACAATTATTTGTCCCGTAGAGTACTCGTATTGGAGAGTGAGGAATCGGCACTTATTTTTCCTTCTTCCAGGCTTGTGATTGACTTACTTGTAAGAAACCACTCAAACTCCTAACACTGTAATTATTGCTACCCCTTTCTCTCATAGCTCTTTCTCTTAGAGAAATATATATGAGAATGAAAAAATAGTTACTTGTTAATTGATGCTTTTTATAATCCTGAACTCTTTATGGTACTGAGCAAGTTTGTCTTCAGCCATGCTGATGGCTATTAGATTGGCAGTCCACTGTAGTCAAGATATAGCTTTGTTTTTGTCTTAAAGTAATTTATTGACTTGCGCCCAGATTTTAAAGGTATTGAGGCATCTAACTCTTGCTGAAATCAATGGGAGCTAGGCACCTAAATACCTTTAAAAATCTGGCCCTTCGAATTTGTCTTCACAGCCCTGCAGCACTAGCTACAGAGTGTGAATTGCAACATGCGCTCACATATTGCTCTGTAAATGCCCTATGTAGTCCCTGCTAGCGCAAACTAAAAGGTTCCTAGTTTGCATTATTAATGTGCACTAGGTACCTTTTAGTTCACATTAGCAGAGTCTGTACAGGACTGTTGCAGCTCAGTGCTTTGGCGTGCTGAAGTTTACACCCCCGTAGTCAGCACTGGAGCGCCATGTAAACTTAGATACCATTTGTGTGTTCTGAAGTAACTCAGTAACTACTTTCCATGGTTCTGTTAGTTCTTTTCTTTTTTAATTTGTTGATAATCTCTAATAGTAGAAGTATAATGTTTGTATTTTCTGCCTGATCATGGTGATCTGTGTTTTTTACACTCTCTCTCTCGCTCGCTTAAATTTGGAGTGGTTAGGAAGTGATTGAACAACTTTCAGCTGTCTGCTCTTTGCACTGTAGTGACATTCCCTAGAACAGTAGGTGGAGAGAGAATTTTCTGAAAATCCCACTCTTGAGTCAGTACGTAATATTAGAAATTTCAGATCACTTGTGCTGAGAAGTTAATGACATTGTGTATTTATTACCGATTTCTCTTTTTCACTTATCTGGAAATGGACGCTATTTCCCTCTTACATGAATCTGTCGTCCCAAATCTGAGGTTGAGACCTGTTATCCCTAATATGAGCTGATTCAACCAGATGCTGAAATGTCCATTTTAATAACCTGTTTTATGTAGGCAAAAAAGAAACAGAAGAGTGCGTTTTTTCCTTGGCCTACAGCAGTACGAAGTTTTGTTAATGAACAGAACTCTGTTGTGAAAGCTTTAGGCACTGAAGTATTATAGTGCCCGATGGTGCTTCGATGGTGCTTGGTTCCAGAAAGAAACTGGAATATACTGATCCTCTTAACTATGAAGTCAGAAGCTTGAGGAGGATGTTCATATAATTTGTTTTAATACACTTTATGAGCTCCAAAGGGGCCACTAACACTAAGATTAAGATGCCACTTTGCCAAGCTGCTTACCATTAAAAAAAACAAACAGCATTTCCTTGAGCAGTTTACGGGTAGATCTTGAGTGCTGAAAAGGAATGGTATGGTATGAGAGGGAGGAGGCCTTGAATAGAAAGAAGAGTCAGAATGGGTTATTTGTGTCAGTAGCTCCTGCACCTCTAATTGTTTTTCTTTCACTGTTTCATATAGACTATAGCAATTAATCTGAACAGAATACCGGTTGAAATTTTATTTATAAGGTCAACACTTTAAATCAATACGTCAGTTATTGAAGGTGGAAAAATCAAGCACATTCCAGGAATGGTAAAGCAATAATGTTAATACAATAAACTTTCTTGTTACCCACTTCCCCAGACACCTTGTGAAATAAGTATTGACTGAATGGAAAAGTTGGTTAGACTTAAGTTTTATATATACACGTAAGAATTCCACACACACACACAGAACTACGCCCAAACTGCATTTTTTAATTAGTCAAACTCCATTTAGGTTAGAGTTGGCTACTTAGTGCAAAATAACTGCCAAATTAATGAGCCACATTAAAAAGATAAGTAAAAACCAACATTACTCTCCAATTCATGGGTTTAATGAGAAAAAGGAATAAAGTCAAAACTTGCTTTTTGCAGTTTAAATCTGCAAACACTAATGTAAAATCAGTGGGACTAACTCATATACATAAAACTACTCATGCATAAATGTTTTTAGGATTAGAGCCTGTATTTGTTGAAGTATTTATCAGAAAAGCCTACAGAATTGAGCATCTCCCGTTATGTAAACATAATCGTATATTACCTTCCAAGTTTTAATACAAAAGATAAGTAGAAAATTTATGAACTTGCTGTTCTTAGATATCATTTGACTTTTCATCAAGAGATTCATCTTTCTCCATTTATTTGACTATTCTAAAAATTCCACCATTTCACCTGAAGACATGTTCTTTAGAATCTTTAGTATGGTGAAACTTAGCGTTGAGAAGAATTAGGGGAAAAAAAAAACCTAATTAAGGACACTTCTCTTTTTCAGTCTTGGATTTATTTAGCTATATCTGGGGAAAATATAAACTTGTTAAATAATATAATGAATCTTCCCTTTTGATTTCCAAACCTAACAGACATCTGAGACTGGGCTTTTGCCTGTTATGTTTATAAGAATCTTAATAAAGAAAAGACACCCAAGGATACTGTATGAGGTTTGCTTTAAGGAAGATAAATAGTTGGGCCTAAGCCTGTATTAAATGGTTTTCTGGAAAAAGCAAAATGCTTAAAATAAAAGCACTCTAGGGTAACAGTATATAAATAATGACAAGATAAATGCTGTTTTATTTTTTTGCTACAGAAAAATCAAGTCTAGTTGTATTGAAAGACCCATTTGCTTGGGTGGAAAAAGAAACTTAGTGTCTATTGATGGGCCCCTATCAGATGATGTACCTTTTCCTGTGGACATTCTCCTTGACTTTATTGAGACTACTCATGATAACAAGCACTCTGTCTGATAGTGTTTGCAGGATTGCCCATTAGGGCCCGGTCTATGCTGGAAAAATTGTCCTTTGCTCAGCACAGGGTCTCATCCCAGTTTCAGAAATATAATTAATTGAGAAGGCATCTCACAGTTTAATATAGTAGAACTGGAAAAATTGGCTTCCTTATTTGAAAGCAATAGAAATCAGAGGTCTGAGTCTGCTGTAACATAAGTTATATATTTAAAAATAAATGATAATTCTTGCTTTAGCAACAGTGAAACCAGCTGTTTGACACCCTGCACCCCCACCCATCTGGGTTAATTTAAACAATTTACCTTACAACAACTTTGACAGTTTCTTTCCCAGTATTTTCAAGTGATGGAATTGATTCTTTTAGCCATACTTGGCATGCTTTAATTTCCTTTTGCGTCTTGTGGGGCTTCTCCCCCACAGATAAATAGCCCCATTCATTGAATTGATTGTGAATGATTTTTCCAAAAACTGTTTCAATATTTCATTTATTTATCTCTTTGTCCTTCTATACTGGTCCAGATGCTTGGGTATAACGCTCCTGCTAATACATCCCAGAATTATTATTATTATTTTTTTTTCAACATTGTAACACTGTTCACTCATTTTTAGGTTGTGATTCACTATGTACCCCAGATCCTTTTTTGCAGTACTCCTTCCCAGGCAGTCACTTCGCATTTTGTATATGTGAAACTGATTGTCCTTTCCTAAATGTAGTACTTTGCATTTGTCATTATTGAATTTCATCCTGTTTACTTCACACCATTTCTCCAGTTTGTCCAGATCATTTTGAATAATAATCCTGGCCTCCAAAGCACTTGTAAACCCTCCCATCTTGGTATCATCCGCAAGCTTTATAAACGTACGCCCGATGCTGGGGTCGGCAACCTGCGGCACGTGTGCCAATTTTTACTGGCATGCTGCTGCCAGCCGGGGTCCCGGCCGCCAGCCCCGCTCAGCCTACTGCCAGCCTGGGTGAACGGAACCCTCTGCTGGCAGCAGCCTGAGGGGAGCGGTCAGGACCCCAGCTGGCAGGATCCAGCAGAGGGAACCCCAGACCAGCAGTGGGCTGAGCTGCTCAGCCTGCCGCCGGTCTGCAGTTCTGTCTGCCGGCCCTGCTCAGCCCACTGACGGTCTGGAGTTCTGTCCGCTGGCCCCTTGCCAGCCGGGGTCTCGGCTGCCAGCCCTGATCAGCCCGCTGACAATCTGAGTGAATGGAACCCCCATCGGCAGCGGTTGAGCAGGGCCAGTGGCTGGGACCCCGGCTGGCAGGAGCTGGCGGACAGAACCCCAGACCAGCAGCGGGTTGAGCGGCTCAGCCTGCTGCCGGTCTGGGGTTCCAACCTCCAGCCCTTGCCAGCCGGGGTCCTGGCCATCGGCCCTGCTCAGCCTGCTGCCGGTCTGGGATACCAGCTGCCAGCCCCGCTCACCTTGTTGCTGGTCTGGGCTTCCAGCCACCCGGCCCTCTGCCACCTGGGGTCCGGGCCTCCAGCCCTGCTCAGCCCTTCTGTTGGCCTGGGGTACTGGCAGCCAGCCCCGGGCTCTGCCCCAGCCTGATCCCAGTGCTCTGCAGCATTTATCAAAAATTATACTACAGTTAGCTTAAAAATGTGAAAACTTAAAACCTTTGTTGTATATTACAGTAATCATTAAAACATGTATAATGTTAATAAATACATAGGTTTGATGAAACAAAGTAGTTGTACTTATGTGCCTGTGCTTAAATTTATGTTTTCGATGATTTACCTTCTAAAAAAATCTCACGTCTCACACCCCCAGACAGGGCATCTCGCACCCCTAGGGGTTGTGTGCACCCCAGGTTAAGAACTGCACTGAACTGATAAGATCTGCATTTTAATTTAATTTTTAATTTAATTTTAAATGAAGCTTCTTAAACATTTTAAAAGCCTTGTTTACTTTACATACAACAACGATTTAGTTATATAATATAGACTTGTAGAGAGAGACCATCTAAAAACGTTAAAATGTATTATCGGCATGCGAAACCTTAAATTAGAGTGAATAAATGAAGACTTGCACACCGCTTCTGAAAGGTTGCCGACCCCTGCTCTATGCCATTATCTAAATCACTGATGAAGGTTTTGAACAGAACTGGACCCAGAACTTATCCCTGCGGGACTCCACTTGATATGCCCTACCAACATGACTGTGGACCACTGATAACTACTCTCTGGGAACGGTTTTCCAACCAGTTATGCACCCACCTTTATAGTAGCTCCATCTAGGTTGTATTTTTCTAGTTTGATTGAGAAAGTCATGTGAGACAGTATCAAAAGCCTTACTAAAGTCAAGATATACCACATCTACCTCTTACCTCCTATCCAGAATGCTTGTTACCCTGTCAAAGGAAGCTATTAGGTTAGTTGTTGTTGACAAATTCATGCTGACTGTTACTTATCTTACAGGTATTTGCAAATTGATTGTTTACTTATTTGTTCCATTATCTTTCCGGGTACTGAAGTTAAGCTGACTGGTTTGTACTTCCCCGGGTTGTCTTATTTCCCTTTTTATAGATTGGCACTATATTTGCCTTTTTCCAGTCCTCTGGAATCTCTCTCATCTTCCATGACTTCTAGGATGTCTGTATGTCTTTCTGTCTGGGACGCCTCATGGCTGAGTTTTGCAAGACTACCAGAACATCCAAAGCTACCGCATGTCATTGCTGTTGGGCCCCAGTGCAAGCTTTGTTGATGCCATCTCTATCAGCTGGAATAAAGACTCATATACAGAACAGAGGCATCGGGCCAGAATGAGGGCACAATCATAGCTTTGGACATTTTACAAAGTAGGAAGACTAGACCAGCATGGGACAGGTGAGAATCTGGTCCAGTCAGGTGAGAATCTGGTCCACCGGCTCAGGGCATGCACCAAAACATTACAGTCCCAGATGGAACTTTGATTGCTGGCCTCCCCCTGCCTGTAGAAGATGTCCCACTAGCTCTGGGATCTCACTGGGCACTAACACAAAAGAAACAACTTTTAGAGACCGTTCAAATTGCCGGGCACGCAGGGGCTCTCATGGTCCCACTCCCTGATTCTAAGCTTGCTCCTGAAGTGAACGAGTCCCTTCTTTGGGTGAATCTCTGCTCTGCTGCAGGCACTCATACAATGCTCCCAAGTTCTACCAAGGCCTCTCTGGTGGTTGTACTCCTCCAGGAGAAAAGCCTTCCCACAAGCACTCCTGCCTCTGTTATATTCCTGGAATCCTGGGGTATCTTGACCTGCTAAATATAACTTTCTAGAGCAGGCCTGCACAACTCGTAAAGGGGTGAGGGCCACATTACTCCAAAGAAAACAGCTGAGGGTCGAAACCCCCAGGCCCTGCGGAAACACCCCGCCCCAGCACCGCCCAGCCCTGCAGAAACAAACCCTCCTTCCCCAGCGCCGCCCCACCAAAACAGCTGTGGGCCAAAAAGGAAGGTTGGGGGTGGGGAGGTGATACTTGATTTGAAATCAACCAGGGGCTCCCAGCTGAAGAGGTGGCTGGGAGCCCTCAGGGACAAATTAAAGGGCCTGGGGCTCCAGCGGCTGGGGGAACCTGAAGCTTTGTGGGGTTGGGGCAGGGATTTAAAGGGCCCAGAGCTCCTGCCGCTGAGGGGAGCCCGAGCCCTTTAAATCCCAGCCCTGGCCTATCTGCTGGAGCCGCAGCCGGGATTCAAAGGGCTCTGGGCTGCCTGCAGCCGTGGGGAGCCCAGAGCCCTTTATATCTCAGCTGTGGCCAGGAATCTCTGCGGGCAGCCCAGAGCCCTTTGAATCCTGGCCGCGGCTGGGATTTAAAGTGCTCTGGGCTCCCCGCCACTGCGGGCAGCTCAGAGCCTTTTGAATCCCGGCCGTGGCTGGGATTTAAAGGGCTCTGGACTCCCCACGGCTGCGGGGCAGCCCAGAGCCCTTTGATTCCCGGACGCGGACCGCACAGTGAGCCTCCGCGGGCTGCATGTTGTGCAGGCCTGTTCTAGAGCCTTGAAGAAAATCCTGAAAGCTAGACTGGGAAGAGACTGGCATGGAGAGATGCTCTCCCACCAGCTTTTTGCTGAGAAGGTGGAAAGCACTTCTCCTCCAGATCTAGAACCACCTGATGGTGGTGGTGATGGGGGGGAAAACCCCGGATGACTGGACTCCTCCAGAGTAGAGTGAAATCCCCAGTAATGACACCCTGAGGAAGGGGAATCTATTCCTGATCCCCAGCTCTAAGTGTGGGAAGTGACAGCTGTTTTAAAATCACGCATTTGCCTATTTTAATTATCACAATCCCTCCAACCCACTGACGGGTTTCTTTATGGTAAGTGACTTATTTAGCAGTCCTAACAGAGCAGCCTGAAGTGAACAAAGGGCTGCACAGTGGGACGCTAATGCCCACACACAATATTTCACATCTACGATTAGGCTTGCAGACACTACCAGTATTGCCTTGCAGATAGTTCTCTTTTCCTGCTGTAACACAGTGCACTGAATCTACTTTGCATCAACAGTCCAGACTAAGCAGATGTGCCATGTATCAGGGTCCTGACTGAAATGGATTTGTGCTGTCCATTAAGGATTATACTTGGTTTATGGTTCCTACGTATTTAGGAAGTTGGTAGCTTCTGTTTTATTTTCCTTCCCCCCTCTTTTGCTTATTCGACTTTCCAGTGTTGGGTACGACACGCCTGGCTTAGAGAGGCATATTGGGATTTGGGGAAGGATAGCAAGACTTTAATGCATGTTCATAAGGGAAGTATTAAAAGAGCCTGTGGGCAGATACTGGAGATAATTAGGAACCACACAGAAGTGCTGCAGGCTTGGGGGTATTCGCAGGCTGCAGAACATTCCTAAGGGAAAGGAGTTGCTCTGTAATTACAGGCAAGGTCATTGCAGTTACTTACATGGAAAAGAGAGAGTGGGAGTTGGGACCCATTGATTGAATGTAGTTAACAGGATACAGTTTTTCCATACTTTAAATAAATAATGGCTTCAGAGATCTTTGTCTTAATACATGGCATGTGATAATGACAGTGAAACTTTCAAGAGAGATAATTTACAACTGTAAATGAAGAGAATTTCTCAGTCCTATTTCACTTTTTTTTTTTTTTTTTTTTTTTTGGTCCTCAAAAAAATTTGAATAGTACTTTGCTGGCATATAGGAAAATCTGCAGTGAGCTGCTTCTGGTCATGGGTTTTATTTTTAAATTTATTTTCTTCTCTGAAGTTATCTGTGAATTTGACTTTCTCCCTCTGGTTTCACAAGTGGTTTTAGTCCATCTGTAATTGGTTGAAAGAGCAATCTCCCTATTATTCCATTTGTCAGTTACTGAGTGAGCTGTACTTTAGACGCCTTTGCAGTCCCTCTTGAGTGAATCCCTCAGGTGACAGGCTTCACTTCTCTCCAGGGTGGAATCCTGCGTTTTAACCATGTTAGGTTGGATCTCTGGGTTGGGTTGCAGTTCCTCTGTTTTCCAACCATGTTACCAGACCCAGCTGTATTTTGGCATCTGCAAGAAACTTCCATCCAGGAGCCTGTGAACAGTGGCTGATTAAAGTGACTCAGAACAGCCCTTTCAAAACAAGTGACTTGTGTAGTCACACAAAGGTACATAGCCATTAGAGAGAAGGGTTATAAAAACAAAAACCTATACACATCTGGTCTTAGTTAGACTTTATCCTTTCGTAGCAAGTTTAGGACAATTCTGCGTAACCCAGATGTTTCTACTTCTGGGCTGGGAGAGACAGACTGGCTTCCTGCATTTTTTATGTCACTCCTGCAGTGCCTCACTCAATCAGTTTCTGCCTGCTCATAAATCCCCTTCCTCTCTAGAAGTGGGTTTTTAATGGTTAAGAACATAATACTTAGATAATACTTATTCCTGCCATTAATGCAGGGGACTGGACTAGATGACCTCTCGAGGACCCTTCCCTGTTCTCTGATTCTATAACAGTGACTCTACTCGGTCAGACCAATGGTCCATCCAACCCAATATCCTATCTTCCGACATGGATGGTGCCAGATGCTTCAGGGAATGAACAGACCAGGGCAGTTATTGCGTGATCCATCCCATACAGTCTGAGCTTCTGGCAGTCAGATTTAGGGACACCCAGAGCATGGGCTTGCCTCCCTGACCGTACTGGCTAATAAGCAATGATGGACCTATCCTGCATGAACTTATCTAACTTGTTTGAAATCCGTTATACTTTTGGCCTTCACCGCATCCCGTGACAATAAGTTCCACAGGCTGACTGCGTGTTTGTTTTTAACCCTGCTTCCTATTAATTTCATTGGGTGACCCCTAGATCTTGTGGTACATGAAGGGGTAAATAACGCTTCCCTATTCACTTTCTCCACAATGTTCATGGTTTTATAGACCTCTATACTATCCCCTCTCAGTTGTCCAGGCTGAACAGTGCCAGCCTTTTAAATTTCTGCTCTTATGGAAGCTGTTCCATACCCCTAATAATTTTTTTTGCTCCTCTCTGTACTTTTTCCAATTCTAATACATCTTTTATGAGAAGAGGCAACCAGAACTGCATGTAGTATTTGTGGAGTGGGTGTACCAGGGATCTGTGTAGTGACATTATATTTTCTTTTGTGTGTCCCTTTCGTGATGGTATCAAACATCCTGTTAGCTATTTTGACTCGTGCTCTGCACATTGAGCAGATGTTTTCAGAGAACTAGCCATGATGGCTCCAAAATCTCTTACTTGAGGTTTAGTGCAGTGGTTTCCAAACTTTTTATTAAAGCGACCCATCAACTGCTGTTTCTTTTTGAAGACCCACCGTTATCCTTGCTCTCCCTCACCAGCCCAGCCTGACCCCCTAACCCCTGGCTTGGTTCCTCCCAGCCTGCTTGCTTTTGTTCTCCCAGGTCTGTCCCCTCCTGCAGTCCCAGTTGATCCCTCTTTCCTCATGGCTCAGCTCTGATCAGTACCAGGCTGCTGAATGTCCACTTGTTGGCTCTGACTGCTTTCTTCAGGTTGCTCCTGCTGCCTGGATCCTGCTGTCACTTCCCCTGGGCAGTGGTGTGGGAGCTGGGCGGCAGCCGCAGGAAGGAGGCAGCTGGAACCAGTGAGCAGTCTATCCCTGCCCTGCATGTGCCTTGGGGATGCTTATTCCAGGCTGCCGCTACTTGGATTCCACTTCCTATGCCCCTGCCTGCTACCCAGGGGAAGGGAGAGCATGGGGGTGGGGGAGGGAATTGCCTTCAGGGAACACATGACCCACATAGACCCTTCCTGCAAACCATTGATGGGTCATGACCTACTGTTTGGGAGAACACTTGCTCATTGTTGTTTTGATCTTGGGGCCCATCCCTGGAAAAATAAGCCTGTTAACCTGTCTGGAGCTAGGCAGGCAGACATTTCCCAGTTAATAACCCACCATTGCTCTCTTGTTGTTTTCCTTGGAGATAACATATTTCTAGTTATTGTTTCATTTCCTGCTTATTTTTCCTAGCGGCCCCTTTCTATTTAAATCCATGTAGTCAGACAGAATAACATCAAGCAGGTAAACTGAGGTGCACGTAATATTCATAAAAATAATAGCTATTCTCTCATTTTCCACACCATACTTGGACTGTGCACTGAAAAACTGAATTATTCTTTGGTTTATAAAAATTATAAATAATACTACATCAAAGTTTTTGTAAGTGTGTGTGTGTGTGTGTGTGTGTGTGTATGGAGTCTTCTTCCCTCCCATCCCCCCCTCAAATAACCAGAGGCAATAATAAGGCAATTGAAAACATAAGGAATACTGATAATTAAATTTCTCATTTTAGGTCCTCCAAAATGATCATTTGGTTTGATTTTAATGTGTGTCAATATATTAGTGTGAGGTAGAATTTTTTCACTGCCCATGATGTATGGCTGCCGGTCATCTACTGGTATCAACTATTCACTTTTCCCATTTATGCCAGTCACTGCACTTTGTGTGTTTTATTTGCATAATCATTGTACATTTACCTCCTTCTGCCAATACATACTGGCACCTACCAGCCAATTGAAGAGCACAGATTTGCATATGCCCTGTCTGGTCATTTCCGAGAAACCACCATATACATCTTTCTAACTCTGATTAGTTCCTGTACTTGACTGGCTGTCTCGTATACCCAGAATTTTCAGGCCATTTGCAAACAGTGAAGGTGCTGCCTCAGGCTATGTCTACGCTAGCTCTTTTGTTGGTCGGGTGTAGAAAAACATAAGTTTCACTGAAACAAGCTCTGGTGTGGATAGTGCTATATTGGCATGAGCACTCTCTTGCTAGCATAGAGTGGCTACACGGAAGACCTTACAGCACCGCAGCTGTAAGGTCTGTAGTATAGACACAGCCTTAACAGAAAGAGGAAGAAACCTCTCTGTCTACTGAGGGAAAGTGTAACACACAAACCAGAAATCAAGCATCTTTAACCTCCGTCCTCCAGCTGTGTTCCTTTCCCTTCCCACAGGCTAATGAAGTTCTCATCCCCAGAGAAAATAACCCCAACTATACATGCAATATGATGGGGGCTAATTTAGCTACAACAAATCAGGAAAAAGATCTTGGAGTAATCGTGGATAGTTCTCTGAAGATGTCCATGCAGTATGCAGAGGTGGTCAAAAAAGCAAACAGGGTGTTAGGAATCATTAAAAAGGGGATAGAAAATAAGACTGAGAATATATTATTGCCCTTATATAAATCAATGGTATGCCCATATCTCAAATACTGCGTACCGATGTGATCTCCTCATCTCAAAAAAGATATACTTGCACTAGAAAAGGTTCAGAAAAGGGCAACTAAAATGATTAGGGGTTTGGAGAGGGTCCCATATGAGGAAAGATTAAAGAGGCTAGGACTCTTCAGCTTGGAAAAGAGGAGACTAAGAGGGGATATGATAGAGGTATATAAAATCATGAGTGATGTGGAGAAAGTGGATAAGGAAAAGTTATTTACTTATTCCCATGTTACAAGAACTAGGGGTCACCAAATGAAATTAATAGGCAGCAGGTTTAAAACAAATAAAAGGAAGTTCTTCACACAGGGCACAGTCAACTCGTGGAACTCCTTACCTGAGGAGGTTATGAAGGCTAGGACTATAACAGTGTTTAAAAGAGAACTGGATAAATTCATGGTGGTTAAGTCTATAAATGGCTATTAGCCAGAATAGGTAAGGAGTGGTGTCCCTAGCCTGTTTGTCAGAGGATGGAGATGGATGGCAGGAGAGAGCTTACTTGATCATTGCATGTTAGGTTCACTTCTTCTGGGGCACCTGGCATTGGCCACTGTCGGTAGATAGGATACTGGGCTAAATGGACCTTTGGTCTGACCCGGTACTGCGGTTCTTATGTTCAGATATTTGTGTTTTCGTTGTTTGTTTAGAATCCCCACTCACTCTCAATTAAACTACAAAACAGTGTTTATGTATAATTTATTTATTTATTTTGCAGTTATGTTGGGACTTGTGCTGCAACATAATGGGAGGCAGGTGGAGGTGAAGTCATGAAATAAAAGTGAGGCAAGTGAGCAAAGGGAAATAATTAAAGGGAATGGTGAAAAAGAAATGTGTTAGGGCTGGTTGAAAAAGGGATGACTAATTGCAAGAAAATATACCTTTTTCATTAAAAAAAAATTCAGTGAGTTTTCAACTAATTTTTATTGTCTTGTTGGTGTTAAATTTTAATTTTATTAAAATTTTCTTTTTTAATATGAATGTCATATGTCATTGTAATAATTTGATTGTTACTGTTAGCTCTTTTAATAACTGTGACTTGGACTAAATAAACCTAGAAACTGAAATCAATACCCTGGCCTCCATTTTCTAAATGTAGAGTAATTAGCCCAAGACATGGTTGTCACATCAAAAACAAGAAGCACCATCAAGTTACCATTTCTGTTAATAAACTTAGCCTCTTGCATGCTGTTGGATAGGTTTGTACTTGCTTGTCTCCATTAAGGACACCTCCATGGCTCAGTGGGATACTCTATGATACAGTAGAACCTCAAAGATACGAACACCAGAATTACGGACTGACTGGTCAACTGGACACCATGTGAAACCGGAAGTAACCAATCAGGCAGCAGTGGAGACATCCTTCCCCCTGCCCCCCCACCCCCGCAAAAAAAAAAAAAGGCAAAGACTTACTGTACTGTGCCTGTATTGCAGCTTAAAGGTAGGTACATCTGGGCTGCGTGTCCCCACCGCGACTCCCATTCCCATGCATGGGGCACCCATTTATAGCTAGGAGTTGAAGATGCTGAGATTTGCAGGCAAAGCTGTGAGCCCGCACTGGCAGCCTAAGGCAGCTGGAGCAGGAGCAGCACTGCAGTCTGCACTGCTTTCCTGTAAGCCATGGGTGCTGTTTTCACCCCCCAGTGGGGGTGGATGCTGTTTGTCTCTCCGGGCAGGGGTGTGAGTGAGTGTAACACGCTGTTTTCTTCACACATATTTCTCCCTCCCGCCCACACACCCCTGGGTTGGGAAGGGGGGAACAAGCTTGTCCCAGCTGAGAAGGAAGCTGGCTAGCTGCCTCTGGAACTTTGAAAAGGGAGGGTGCTGTGTTTTGAGAACTCTTTGTTCCAAATGGTCTAAAATTTTCCTCCTGAAGTCTGCCCCGCCAGATTTCAAGCCTATTTATCTACATATGCAGAGGTTAGAGGCTGTATAAAACTAGATTTTTAAGAGAAATGTAGCTGCAATGTTAATTATGGAGAGGCTATCTTTGCTCCAGAATGTACAATGTAAGCAAATTAGTCCTGCCCTGAGAACTGTAAGATGTCATTTCTTGCCCTCTGTGTGTTAGATTTCTAACTTTTAACCTTAGTCTCTTGCATCTAATTTATAATGTGAATGTCGCTGTTATAGTGACTATACACATCATTATAGGCAAGGAGGTAGTAATGTTGCCCATTAATTAAGGTTGTTCAACACTTCCTGTTATACAACCCTGTTTTCAGTTGCTTATAGTTTTGCCAAGCTTTATCAGTTAAGGCCAAAATTTTTCATGCCAGGTGTTTGCCTCAGGCTGAATATTTCTGGAAAATTTCTACTAAAACAGTTCAACCTTTCCTAGGAAATGCATTGTTTTGCTCTTGTGTATGTGTATGTATATATGTTTTGGTGACTTTTTCTTTAAGGAGTTCTGGTGTCACCAACCTTTGGAACAAGGACTTGAAATTTGGCAGAAATTTGCCTTTGTTAGGGTTGTGTGTTTTGCCATCCTCATGAAAACTCACTTGATTTACATTTCCCAAACTGAGAGAAATTAAATATAAAGATGATGCATAAATTGATTTTTAAAAACATTGTTTTAATAATCTAATATTAATAACAAGACGTTTTGATTCTTTTAAAGAAGTATACTTAGCCTGATATTCTTTTAAGTGAACACACTGAGGCCTGAATCCTGCATTCCTTGTGATTGAGCCTTGCCCCCTGTCATAAACAGATAGTTAAGGGTTAATGTCTCTTTTACCTGTGAAGGGTTAAGAAGCTCAGTAAACCTGGCTGACACCTGACCAGAGGACCAATAGGGGGACAAGATACTTTCAAATCTTGGTGGAGGGAAGTCTTTGTGCCTTTTGTTTTGGGGGTTGTTCGCTCTTGGGATTAAGAGGGACCAGACGTACATCCAGGCTCTCCAAATCTTTCTGAATCAGTCTTTCAGGTTTCAAAATTGTAAGTAATAGCCAGGCAAGGCGGATTAGTCTTATGTTTGTTTTCTCAACTTGTGAATGTTTCTTTTTGCTGGAAGGATTTTTACCTCTGTTGGCTGTAACTTTGAATCTCAGGCTAAGGGGGGGTCCCTCTGGTCTATATGAATCTGAGTACCCTGTAAAGCATTTTCCATCCTGATTTTACAGAGATAATTTTTACCTTTTCTTTCTTTAATTAAAAGCTTTCTTTTTAAGAATCTGATTTTCCTTGTTTTAAGATCCAAGGGGATTGGGTCTGAACTCACCAGGGACTGGTGGGGGGAAAGAAGGGGGGATGGTTAATTCCTCCTTGTTTTAAGATCCAAGGAGTTTAAATCTGTGTTCACCAGGGAATTGGTGAAGCCTCTCAAGGCAACCCAGGGATAGGAAAGTCTTGGGGGGAGACAGGGAGTGCGCCAGACACTGAATTTCTGGCTGGTGACAGCGTACCAGATCTAAGCTAGTAATTAAGCTTAGAAGTGTTCATGCAGGTCCCCACATTTGCACTCTAAAGTTCAAAGTGGGGAAAGAAACCTTGACACCCCCATTGTGTAAAGGTCTGGATTGTAGCCTATTTTTGTAATGAAGGGTTGTAAGAAATTCTGTGGATCTGTGATATGTTTCTTCACACTGAGATTGTGAATGGAATTCTTACAAGCCGCTGTTTCACTGGATTCTTGAGAAAATTAGCTTGGCAGGAAGAGAATTTGATGAGGTCTGAGGATCCTGGAATCTGATGGCCTGACTTTCAAAGATGTTGAGAATCCACAGCTCTTATTGTGTTCAGGACATCAGAAATTCAGGCCACAAATCTTTTTGTTTAGCAGCTATAGTTTTAAGAATACCATGAATTCTCTTTCTGTGTACTTTTCCATATCCTTTTTGCCTTATCTTAAGAGACTTAGGCCTGGTCAACACTAGAAAATTAGGTTGGTTGAATGACATTGATTGGAGTGTGAAAAACCCACACCTCTGTGTGGCGTAGTTAAGCTGACCTAAGTCCTTGTGTAGACAGCACTGAGTCGATAGAAGAATTCTTCCATCGTCCTAGCTAATGCTTCTCAAGGAGGTGGATTACCGATGCCGACAGAAGAGTGTCTCCCTTTGGAATAGGTAGTCTCTACACTGAGGAGGTACAGCATTTTAAATGTAAAGAAGCTCTTACTTTGAAGCCCTACAGACTGGGAGCTGTGAAATGTGAAGTGGTTTAGAGCTCGCTGCAGTATCCATGCACTTGGCTGTGCATGGTGACTTTGTGTTGACAAAAGAGAGACAGCTTGGTGAAAGATGCATGAGAGGAAGTTAATATTTTTCTGGTTGTCTAACTTTGCTTAATACTTGATAGTTTGTACAAGTTAATGGAAGCAGTTGGGAGATAGAAATGCTCAGTAGTTTGGCCCTAAAAAAGGAAAGAAAAGCCAGATCTTGATGTTAAAATCTTTATTTACTCTTGAGAAGGAGACAAGAAATTCATGAAGTGCTAGAATGGCCCAAATATTGAACTTCACTTCTCCCTCCCCAGTCTGATGACTGTAGATGTTTCGCTGGGTGACTGTAGATGTTACATCATCACCATGAGACTCACAGTATCCGAGTCTTTGTTAGGGAAGAGCCAGAGGGAAGGTACAAATATTCAATTGAACTTCTACCACACCTGACAGTGCTAGAAAGTATACATATTTTCAGGACCAGTAAACTTTTCTAGGCACTGACATTTGGCCAGTGATGAGAGAAAATACCTTGAGACCAAAGATTAAAATCTCTAGCTGGTGTACATGGTGTGGCTTTTTATTATAGATGGCACAGGTAGTGATACTTATGGTTAAGGATACCCGACGCTTTCCAATGTGAGACCCTGTTTTCAGTTGCCTATATACTTAAACCTTTGTAGTGGAAATTTTTCCATGCTGGTGTCTGCCTACGGCTGAATATTTGGAAAGGTTCAGCTAAAACAGTTGAGCAATTTTGGAGAGTGAGGTTAGGGAAAAAAGCTTTTCTCTCCATATCTTTAAAAAGTAATGAAATAAAAAACCCACCCCCAACCCAGATTCTTACAACTGTTCCTTTGAACCATTGTAGCACTCAGTACTTTGGAGCAGAGACTTGAAATTCAGCATCAGGGTGACTTTACTGTCAGGGATTTCTGTGCTCCTGAAAAATTTCCAAAATTTTGACCACCTATGAACATCTGAAAAGTCACTGATCTTACATGCTGAGTAGAGACTTGGAGTTTGACAGTTAAATTTTCTATCTGTATTGATAGCTTCTGTGTACGACCAGGCTGCTTATGTATCATCCTCACAGAGAAGCTGAGCAAGCTCTATGCCCAGGGCTGCAGAGGCTGAGCAGAACTTACCTTGGAATTGCTCTTCTGGGCTACTGAAGCTCCAGCACTGGAACTGAAAAGAGGGACACTCCTGTGCTGTCAGTGTCCTCTCAGCTGGTGCCAAAGAAGAAGCTACCTGACTCAATGCTGAGGACTGAGGAATAGGGATGAAATGTGTGTGTGAGAGAATAGGAGACATGGAGGAAGGGAAAGGGGCCAGGAGCAGGTGCCAGGAAGAAAGGATGTGGTGGCAGCCGAAGGGTGCAGAGGGCAGGGACAATAGGGTTGCCAGCTTTCTAATCACACACAACCAAACACCCCTGGCCCACCTTCCCTGAGGCACTGCCTATGCCCTACCCCTTCTCTGAGGCCTCCACCCCAACTAGCTCCATCTCTCCTCCCTCCATTGCGTACTCTTCCACACCCTCACTCACTTTCACTGGGCTAGGGCAGGAAGTTGGGGCATGGTAGAGGGTGAAGGCTCCAGCAGGGGGTGCAGGAGGACTGGGAATGAGGGGTTTGGAGTGTGGGAGGGGACTCTGGAGTGGGGTTGGGATGTGTGTGTGGGGGTGAGGGCTCCAGATGGGGGTGGGGCTGGGGATGAGGGATTTGGAGTGAAGGAGTGGGCTCTGGGCTGGACCAGGGGGTTGAGGAGCGGGGGGAGGGAGGGCTGGAGATGGGGAGGGGGGGTTGAGGGAGTTGGGGAACAGGAGGGGGCTCTGAGCTGGGCTAGGGGTTGAGGGAGCAGGGTCTCGGTGGCACTAACTGTGGCTCCGAGGAAGCGGTCACCAGGTCGCGGCAGCATCTAGACGCATGGGTAGCCAGACGGCTGTGTGTGCTGCCTTCGTGCTTGGGTGACCAGATGTCCCGATTTTATAGGGACAGTCCCGATATTTGGGACTTTATCTTATATAGTGCCTATTACCTCCCCACCCCCGTCCTGATTTTTCACACTTGCTGTCTGGTCACTCTACTTCGCGCCTAGAGGTGCTGCCCCCCGCAGGTCCCATTGGTCATGGTTTCCAGTCATTGGGAGCTGCGGAGCTGGCCTTGGGGGTGGGGGCAGTGTGCAGAGCCTCCCTGGCCGACCCTGCGCCTAGACTTTTAATGGTCTGGTTGGCGGTGCTAACTGGAACCGCCAGGCTCCCTTTTTGATTGAGCGTTCCGGTTGAAAACTTAACTCCTAGCAAGCTTAAGAGGGAACGATAGGGATAAGCAGTGAGGAGAGAGGCAGGAGCAAGGGAGTGGGCAATGGAGCTGAGTGAGTGTGTGTGCGTGTGCACTAAATGAGGCAGAAGTCCTTTGGGTACAAATAGTATGTGGTCATGTAATTAAAAACTGCATCACAATGCATACCTACAAGGGGGTTGAATGAAGGTCATGCAGGCAACTTAAGTTCTGGTGTGTCCTAACTTTTGAATTATTTTAACTTATTTAATGGTGTGTGTGTGTGAAATTCTGCTACACATAGATTTTATAGATAGACTTTCCTGCTGGAGAAGTAACCATTGTTGTTAAGAAAAATGTACAGTTATTTCAGGTATTTTTAATTCTGCCTTGCAGTTCAACTGTTCCTTCTGCTTGATTCTCTAATGAAGTCGGAATCTTCTGCTTGATTCTCTAATGAAGTTGGAATCTTTTATATAACATTAGGTATGGGTTTGTAGCCATGGAAGAGGTGATACAATGTCAACCTTGTTACTTAGCTGTGGAGCAAATGGGAAAAACTATGGGGGAGTGAGTCATTTCAAAAAACCAAAACTATTAATTTTCGTAAGTAGCAGACAAGAAATTATATGAAAACCCTGTGCAAAGCTATGTATGCTTGTCTGTGGTTTTGAAAATACCCTTTTAAAAACATGCTATTCATGCAGTTCAAACAATTGCTATCGTAAGTGTTGTTCGTGTCTCTGTTATTGATGTTTCAATGACACCCTCTGCAGCATATTAAAAGCAGTTCTGTTGTCTGCCAGTATAATCTGTTAAGACCTGCCTCATAGTACAGGCCCCTGCTGTCAACTGAAGACAAAGCAAAGGGAATACTGTTTAATGTAAATCTATTATCTGTTAGGAAGAGCCTGGCAGGGGATATAACTAACAGCTCTGATTCACGATTTAAAGGATCAGGATTGTTTACAGTTCAAGCAGAGAGTTTCTCTCTGAAGCCATTGCTTTCTAAATTCTGATTTGAGTTATTCTTCCATGCCAAGTTCATTCACCATCTGGTTCAGGAGCACTGTAAATTGAGAAAACCATAAAGTGTTTTTTTAAAAATCCTTACCATGCTATTATGAAAAAACTGTTAGCAACCACCACTTTTAGACCAGTTGTTGCTAGGCAGGTTCTGGTACTGTCTTCCTGAGTGGCATGGCAGACTATTTCCGTAGAAGCATGCTAGCTAAATTGTGTTGTAAACTACTCCACCTCCTCACCAGGTTGTCCAAGGCATGGATTTATAAACTCTTTGCCAGACATTGTTGACTCTCATGTGTCTGTGCTAAATGGCAGTTGTTCTAAATTGTTAGCACAGTTTAGTGCAGTGGTTCTCAACCTATTTACCATTGTGGTCCGCATATGCATATGGTTGCCAGGCATCCGGTTTTTGACTGGAATGCCAGGTTGAAAAGGGAGCCCTCACCTCCTCCTGCACCTGAACCCACTGTCTCAGTCCAGTGAAAGTGAGTGAGGGTGAGGGTGGGGAGGGATGGGGGATGGAGTGAGCAGAGGGAGGGTCCTTGGAGACGGGACAGGGCGGGGCCTCAGAGGGGGCGGGGAGGGGTGTTCGGTTTTGTGCAATTAGTTAGCAGCCCTACATATGTGGCCCACAACATGTTACATGGGCGGCATCCAATGCTACTTGTATGGCCCTGAGGATGTTAGGTGGGCCGCAGTTCTGTGCTGATTGGGCCACAAGTTGAAAAGCACTGGTTTAGTGTGTGGTATAGGCAAGACTATCTTTGCAGCTGTAATACGTTCCTTAATGGAATACTGAACCAAAAAGAGGACAAAATTAGGGTAGACACAATAACTTTAAAATGCATGTTAAACACACATGCCTCTTATCTTATAGTTATGCTCATCTTTTATAAAACTGAATTTAATTGCTTTGTCCCCCCCCCTCAATTCAAATGTATATTTTTTTGGTAGCATCTGACCCTTTTCAGTTCAAGAAATCAGTTGTCTTTAAAACCCATAAATATTTACCTGAAGTTCTAGGCATCCTGTTTGGGAATACTCAAGACTTCCTGACAGGTTTCCGTCCCAGTGGGATCAAATCACTCCTTCATTTTTTGGAGGCAGATAAATGGAGTATTGCACTAAGTAGTTTATTGTGTGTCTCTTACAGGTGATATCTTTTTAAAAACCCTACTTCTGTCTCCTCTGCACTTACAAAGGAGGCATAGGATCGTTATTGTAAGAGTAGGAGTTCTTGTTCTCTTCCTTCCCCCATCCCCCCCAAATTTCCCTTTTCCCCAGCTGTGGTACAGTGTGCTGTGCAGTTGTTAATTGCTCCCTCTCCATTCCAGACCTGGTTGCATTTTATTAGATTTTGGATGTGTGTAGACTGTGGAAAATCTTTGTGATCCTTTGGAATGAAAAAAGCTATATACATATAAAATATTGAATCATCATACTGAATCACTGCCACAATAGCTCTCATATATATCTCAAACTGCATTGTTTTGCAGTCTTGTTTTTACACTGTCTTTTTGTGCTTTGTTTTACAGAATTGGAAGAATCCAGGATGTCAAGGCTTTGAAAAATAGACATCTTATTAGACTACCATAGTGAAGCTGAAAAGGTAGATGCAGTTTCAAGTACCAGGCTGAGTGACCTAGTTAAGTGTACAGGTTGTGTACACTATGTGTATGTATATACCCACATATTTCCGTAGCCACACTGACTTGTTCTTGCATACTCCTGGGAGTTTCGCAACTGCTGAAAATTAACTTAAGAACCAGATGGAGCAACTTGACAGCACAGGGATCAAGAGCCCATGGAAAGACACCTGCCACTAATGGTCCGCTTTCCACACGGTCTTCACGGGTGAAAAAGGTTTGCAAGAAGAGGAAGAAAGAACACCGTCTGCCACAGAACAAGTCTCACAAATACTTCCACAATCTAAAGGAATAATTGACAGAGAGGCAGCGTGGGGAGGAAACTGACTTAGATATTGCAAAAGGAACAATGAACTGTCTTTGGCACATTTTTTGCATTGACCTCAGTATACTGTAATTGAGTTTAATGTACTGGACTAATAAATAGTGACCATTTATTGTGTGGTAATGACTGGAAGAAAATAAGTTTAGAAACAATGGGACAAGTTTGGGCATTGAACTGACAAATCTCATCCTCTGTATTGAGTTAACTGGGTCATAGAACATACTTTGTCCCTTCCTTTTTTTCCCCTCTTTTTACTTAGGATGGTATAAACTCAAATGTTATTCATCTAGAACAATCAGAACTTGACGTATATTTCCTTCATGTACAGCTGCAAATGTGGTCTTTTGGAACTATGAATCTGAGCTCTAGACAAGCCTCAAGAAGGAAGGAGTCCATCAAACAAGGAAAGAAAATATCTAGGGAAATAGTGAAACTGGGAAGTAAGATTTCGAGTACTGTTCCTCTTTTTTTATTTGTTGATTATTTTTCTTCTTTCCTCGAATCCTAGAAGGTTTGCTAATGAGTGCTTTCTTGACATGCTTTAATTTTGGCACTTGTTTTTGCAGCAGGATGAAAAAAGTCTGATTCTTTTGTAGCAAGAAAAAGGGAAAAGTAAAAGAAAAACAGCCTGATGTGCAGTGCTATTCTGTAGGAGAGAGAATTTCATGGTTCACCTGAGGCAAACTTATCTGCTCTAAAAGCTTTAGAGGATTTCTGATTCTGCTAAATGAAAAGGGGTTTTCTTTTTCATGCCCGTGTGGCAGCGAGAAGTGGGAAAGCAGGCGAGATAGCATGATAAACAATTCAGGTTGTGTTGGGTCTCTGGTGGAAAAAAGAGCTGCAATGAAAATAGGACTGTCTTTGGATTGCAAAAACCATTGAATCCACCGAGTAGATTAGTACCAAGAGGGATTTCCCATCTGGCCTGGCGCTGTGGTGCCTGCACAAGCTCGGATCTGTTGTTTCGCACGGTTTGTGTGCCTTTTTTTCCCTTTATGCAATCTCTTTCAGCTTTAGCAGCAGAAATTCGCTTGGCGGAGAAGTTATGCCAGAGGGCAGCTTGGGAAAGATGAATGTCTTATATATCTACATGTATATGTGTGTGCGTGTTTAAATTTCTGCGACTGAACTTTTGAAGAAAATCTGACTGGAGGAAATCTTAAAGCCTTAAGTTACTTGAAATCTTTACACATTTGCAACTCTTTGTCTCTGGAATTGTATTACGCTAAACTGGAATCTCAGGCTGTATAAAGATAATATCAAATTGAGCAAAAAGACGACTTACCACTTCTTGAGCGCCTCTTATGAAGTAGCTGTTTCTCCAAAGGATAAGTGCACCCTCACTCTAATGACTCAAAGACAAAAGGAATCTGATTTTTTTTTAAGTGTTACTTTTTCTTAGCCAGCTGCCATTGTCTTTTATAGAAGAATTTTTCACTATGCATTTGGTGGATATTTATAAACACTGATCCGTGTTCTCCCTTCCAATGATCTATCCCAGGTCAGTCTTATCAATAAACAAAATAAAAATAAAATTTTGTGCACTAGACATATTACTTTCTTATGTCAACAATTAAAGATAAAAAAAAGCATGTATGCAGCGGTGGAACATGGGCCTGTTCTTTGCAGTGATTCCAACATCCTCTGCCTCTCCTGGAAAGGTAGAGTCCCCAAAAGCGAGAAGGAGAAACCAGTGTGCAGGAGGCGGTACTATGAAGAAGGCTGGCTGGCAACAGGCAATGGCAGAGGAGTTGTCGGAGTGACTTTCACTTCCAGTCATTGTCGGAGAGACCGGAACACCCCTCAGAGAATCAACTTCAATCTGAGGGGCCACAATAGCGAGGTAAGGGAACAACATGTCACTCGTAAGGCTTGAATTTAAAGCTAGCCTTGGCAGCAGAAGTTAAATAGAGGATGCAGCATTTCTGCTTAAAATTTGGCATGACAGTGAAAAGGGTTGGAGACTTGGGGCCTGAACCAAATCCCATTGGAGTCCGTGGAAGACTTTCCAGTGACTTCAGTGGATTTTTGGATTAGGCCCATGGAAAGAAAAGGTCTTGGGATGCTGCAGGGAATGAATTTATTTTTGTGTGCTCCTTTCTCCTCTTCCCCCAATATATTTTAATCCCTAGGCTAGTTCAATAAAGAGATTGTGGTGGGTTTAAAGGCTGTGGTAGTGATGGTTTACATAATGTTAAACTCTTGCTTAGCAGCCTAGTAAAAAGGAAAGCTATTGAGGATGGAGCTTGGCTCTCTCCTAGAAACTACAAACTGAAGTGCTCTGCAGCAGGCTTGAGTGAGAGATGACTGGGGACTTCACAAAACACCCAACTGGTGGTGGAAGATGGATGGGGTTGTCCAGAATCATGTGGAGATGTTTTGCGGTAATTTGATGTAATTCAAGGATAGAGAGTATCACCCTTACGCTAATGGCCCTGGGATTTTTGCATTTATTTTTTGTTAAAGGGATATTTTTGGTTGGTAAAGTTGGGAATGCACAACTGAAACATCACTCTCTGGCACTTATTTGTGTCACTGCATCCTGCCTCATGCAGTCCCTACTGGGCAAATGGCATGGCATGGGCCACTGATACCCAAGGGTGGGTGCTAAGAGTGGAGTGTAAAATGTCGAGAGCTTTTGATTATAGATTAATCCTTGCTGGTAATCCAGCTTTTTGATTAGGTAACAGCAGGAAGTGTCCACTGGATAATATCTGCTGGAATTGGAAACTCCACTCTTACAGTACAGTTCCACCTAACAAATTATTTTCTATATCTAAAATCCAAAATAGTCTACTATTTTAACTGTTCTTAGTGATACTTAACTTTAGCTCTAATATGCGCTGCTCTTTCGACAGAAGTGTCTTCAAAATTTGAACTCGCATAATCTTTTGTGCCTGTTGGGAGTCAAAGTGTGTAAAGGTGAATTACTGTTTTTTTGTTTTTTTTAAAACAAGTTAAAAGATTGTAAATCATTAATACGTGCAGAGATGGGGGCTGAACCTCCTCCTCCTCCATTATGAATTACTTCCTTTGGCCATTTTTCCTTTGTTTACCCAAGTGGCTGTGGTGGAGTATTTTCTTTCTGGGTCTCTGTGCTGTTTCAGTTTGATTGTAGCTGTAGTAACAGTAGCACGTTCTCCCAGTTACCTGTAATTGGGCACTACAGAGTCTCACAAATAAAATTAACATATTTGCTTTGTAATTTTTCTGATTTGGGATCTTAAACATGTTGGGCCTGGTTTGCCATTTGGTTTGTACTTGTGCAAATAACGGCAGAGATCCCTGGTGCTGGAAATTGAGCAAA
Source organism: Gopherus evgoodei (assembly GCF_007399415.2). Classification (NCBI taxonomy): domain Eukaryota; kingdom Metazoa; phylum Chordata; order Testudines; family Testudinidae; genus Gopherus; species Gopherus evgoodei. Next base: position 130,741,998 of record NC_044324.1, read on the forward strand.
TGACCAGGTTCTGAGAGTGCATAGAGTCCATAACTTCATTTCTATGTTTAGGGTTATAAAAGGGGGCAGAGCAGCATTAGATGTGCCTGATCCTGACAGGAAACTGGGAAGAAAGTGGCTTTGGGCAGCTAGGATTCTGTTGATTTAGGGCTGCCATTAGAAGCTCCTGCTGGCCTGGTACCTCGATTGCTAGTGTAATGAAAGCTGCCTCTCTGAGCTTGGCTGGCATGGGAACTTCTGTGCCAGATATGCTGCATTTGGCCTTCTTTAATTTTACTTTATGGGAAAAATGCTATCGAATTTCCTAGGGATAAAACCAATAGAGCTCTACAGAAATTATTCTAAAAAGTTATAGAATAGAATGGAGAATGAGAACTTTTCTATAGTAGGTTGTGGCTTTTTTTTAGGGTTTTTTACCTAGCCTAGGAATATACTACTCTTTTAAATTCTATGGGATGATTCAAAAATATCTATAGAAAATAACTTGTCTATCAAGTTAGACTTCTTTAGTTCCACTTTTTAAATAAATGAAATTAGTTAAACCATGGAAATACCCAAAATATTCACATCTTTAATATACACTTTTGAAACATTTAGAATAAATTTTAATTGCATGATTTTACTCCAGTGGCAATAAGTAGTATGAAACCTTCTGCAAAAGAGGTTTCCCAAGTGTACAAGTAGGATTGAGAGTACAATTTGTGACGTTAACCCTGTCTTGTGAAGTGTTTGGAAATCTCTCAGCTCCAAGATATTTTCGTGTTTTATGTTGGTATCCTTTCTCTTCCCTTCCCCTTACACAATGAGCTGACTGCTGATTTTGGAGGCATATCCTACTGTGTATGTGTATCTCTAATTAAACCTACAACTGATGCACAAAGTGTGTGTGATAGGAATGGATTGACTTCAAGTTTAAGCCTCTAGTACATAGACATAGTTATCTGATGACTGGGAATTCCCCTGTCCAGCCCTTTGGGTATCACCTTGTCCCTTGGTGGTGGTGGTAGATATTTTTCTAGATACTCCCATTGGGATAAATCTAGTGCTGTATGTCAAGTTTATTGTCTTCCTGACATGCACTACTGCTTTAATATTATCATGCACTGAACTATAAATGTATGGATTCCTGTAATGAATAGAGTGTAGGAGGTGAAAACCTACGTAGACAAATGCTATTGATTTGGGTATAATTAATTTCAACAATATATTATTGGCACAGCAAATGACCCTAACGTTTCAATTCTGCTGCTTTTTATTTAAGGAGGGGAGTGTAGAGAAGGTAAATATAAGAGTTTGCTTTGGGGGAGCTCATGAGACCATTGTTAAATGAATAGAGGAACTGGATGCCATTGCTCTGGTTTTTTTTAGATATTTTTGATGATCATTGAAAATGTTCATTTGAAAACCTGCTTTTTTTTATATCCAGTGTTCTCTTTCTGATTGTCCATGCATTCCTGTTAGTGACGAGAGTGACTGCCAGGGGAGAGTCTCCAGTAACAGGTTAATGTCGTGCATAGAGTGGTGGCTGATTTACTCACTGCTTAAATGACTCATGGAATCATACAACAATTGGGTATGGAAAGGCTCTTTGGTGTGAGACGTAGCTGTGTTTTATACATTTTCTACTGCAAGGTAACTGAGATTTAAAGGATAATTGTTAGAATTTGAAACTGCAGAGTGGCTGCCATCTTACTCTGACTAGCAATTAATGTTTTTGCAGATCCATAAGAAAAAACTGTATAATGAAATAGCCTGGTCCCATTTATTTTGTTGCAGAAGTCGACATGTGCAAGTAGTCTGTTTTGTGACAGCTTTTGTTACCTTGGGATAAAGGTTATGGGCCTGATTCTCACTTACTCTAGGGCTCCTTGACACCACTCTGGCACTACAAAGGGAACTTAAAGTGGACATACATGTAATGTATTATAGAAACAGAAAGGAATTAATGGTGAGATTTTTCTGAAGTGCTCAGTGTTAACCTAACTCAGCTCCCGTTGGCTTGTGGGAGCTTTACCATTGACTTTGGTAGGAGCATTGTTAGGCCAACTCTGAGCATTTCAGAAAATCCTACCCTTTTGTTTCTATTGTAAATTAAGGACCAAGGGTGAAATGCTGGCATCCTTTAAGTCATTGGCAAAACTTCCATTGATTTCAGTGAGATATCACCCTAAGAGTCTGAAACACACCATACTGAATATCCTTCAGTTCCATTCTGACCACAGAGGCGCTGCGGTGGCTACTTGCTTTAAGGCAGGGGTCCTCAACACAGTGCCCGCTGGCGCTATGGTGCCTGTGAGGGCATCTAAATGCGCCCGCATCCTGGTCGGCTGTCGAGCATCCTCCGAAATGCTGCCGAATTTCTGCAGCATTTCGGCGGCAATGCCTCTCTATGACGTCGTTTGCCTACAAATGACGTCATTGAGAGGCGTCGCTGCCAAAATGCTGCAGAAATTCGGCGGCATTTCGGCGGATGCTCCACTGCTGCCACCAGACGAAAAGGTTGGGGACCACTGCTTTAAGATGTGTCTACACAGCAGCCAGGTGCATGCCCCAGCACAGGAAGACAGATGCATGCTAGCTCTACTTGATCTAGCACACTAAAAATAGCAATGTAGTGGTGGCAGCTTGGGCTAGCCACCCAAGTATGTACTCCTGGCGTCGGGCAGGCTTGTACTCTGCTGCTAGCCTGTGCTGCCGTGGCCACATTACTATTTTTAGTGCGCTAGCTCGAGCAGAGCTAGCATGTGTCTGTCTGCTTGTGCTGGGAAGCATGCTTACAGCTGATGTACAGACATGCCCTTAATGCATGCCATTGTGCCTAATATAGGAGATGCTAGTGAATTGCCTTGCGTTCAGTAGTTCTTATAGTCTTTTAAAATAGTTTTGTATTGTGTGTACATTTTTCTCCTTCAAATATGCAAACTGCAGAGTGAATTTCAATGCATGTAGCAAAATGTTGTATGTTAACTAGCATTCCAGTGTGATAGAACTTTAAAACATAGTGAGGATAAGAATATGCCCATGCAGTGAATCCAGACCACATGTTTACATACCTTACACTTTTGTTAGTCAAAAATTGTTGTTTGTGTTCAGTAAAGTAGAGCAACTCATTTGTTTTCATTCCTTTTCAAAAGATCAGAAGTAATTAACTTCACATGAGAGGCTTTAACTCGGTGTTAAAATTCTAGTTTAAAAAGACAACTGCACCTGTTTTCTCACCCCAGCGGTTTGAGAATTAGTAGAGAATCCCTGCTCAGTGGGACTGTAGAGTGAAATGTATTTTCATATTCAGATTTTAAAGAGATATGGTCAATTTTCAAAAAGAGTTGATCTAAATCTTGCTTAATATATCATGCCTCTCCTTGAGTCCCTAGCTGTTTTTTGTGGCTTTAGAATCACGTTTTCCCAATTAAAAATAAAAAACTCTGTCCCCTTTTGCTGTTTTGAAGGACCAAACAAAAAGGAAACTGACTCTTCTTCTTTGAGTGCTTGCCCATATCCATTCCAGTTAGGTGTGTGCGCGCCGTGTGCATGTTTGTTGGAGATTTTTTTACCCTAGCAACACTCGGTGGGCCGGCAGGGCGCCCCTGAAGTGGCGCCGCCATGGGGGCCAATATATACCCCTGCCGGCCCCACCGCTCCTCAGTTCCTTCTTACCACCCGTGTCGGTCGTTGGAACAGTGGAGTGCGGCTTAGCTGATCTCCACCTCCCTAGCTTTTCGCTCGTTTATATAGTTACTGTGTACATAGTTAGTTCTAGTTAACCTTTGTTTTATTAGTAGTTGTATAGTAGTTACGTATATAGTTAGAGGGTCAGGGGCTAGCCCCTTCTCCTCCCCCGGTATCGGGTCCCATGCCCGGTTCACCAGGCTTCAAACCTTGCGCAGCCTGTCATCGGCCAATGCCCACAGGAGATCCGCACGACTCCTGTTTAAAGTGTCTGGGAGAATGCCACCTTGCGGACAAGTGCCGAATCTGCAAGGCGTTCAAGCCCCGGACGAAGAAAGAGCGGGACATTTGCCTCAAGCAACTCTTGATGGAGGCAGCTCTAACTCCTCCACCTTCGGCACCGACTCCGGCACCGGGGATGAGTGCTTCCTCCGCACCGGAGCGCACGGTGCCAGTGAAGACCCCTCGGCACCAGCCTTCACCGGCTCAACCCACTGGCAGGCACCGATCCCTCTCCCCGAGGAGCAAGAGGCACAAGGCTCCTGCGGCACCTGTGTCTACGCTGCAGTCGAAGTGTACATCTAAGGCGGACCACCGGCACCGTCAACTGCTGCGGCACCGCTTGCCTCTGCACCATCGATTCCGGTCTCTCAGGAGCCGTCGAGTCCGGTGCCTACCAGCTCCCCAGCGCATGCTGTGGTCGAGCTCGTCATGCCCTCGACGCCGGAGACTTTTTCCACGGCTCGGGAGCTAATTGCTCTGACGGAGCCTGAGCTGCCCCAACCCCCAGCACTGCTGGTGCGGGTTCTTCAGTCACTGGGCAAGCCTGCTATGATGAGACCATCTTCGCCGGACACAGTGCAATGCTGCCGGTCCCAATCCAGGTCTCGCGGACACTCTCGATCCCGACGTCGCTCCCGCTCTCGGCGCCGCTCTCAGTTCCGGTACCACTCTCCATCCCAGTACCAATCAGACTCGCGGCACCGCTCGAGATCCCGCTCTCCATCACGGTACTCTCGGCACCGGTCCAGATCCCAGCATCGCCATACCTCTCACAGCAGATCTCGGCCCAGCGATATGAGGCACCGGTCGACCTCCCGGCACTGCTCTGGTTGCAGGTCCTGGTCCCGCTCCCGGCACCGCTATGACTCTCTGTACCATTCGCCGGTACCGCGTAGACAGGAGTCCAGTGGACGCAGAGACCTGGTCCAAGCGACTTCAGCCCCTCCGTGGCCCTCGCATCATCCATCCGTCTCCTCCCATGCGGACAGTGCCTCCTACGGAGACTCGGATACGCATGCCCATGGCCCGGACCACGGACCTCCTCAGTGGTCCTTTTGGACACCTTGGGCGTATCATCAAGCCCAAGGTGAACTGACTGGCCCATCACGCTCCAGTCACTCAGAGCACCGTGCACCCGAGGCCACCGTCAGCCGACCTCTCCCTGCTGACTCAGGGGAAAACGGTGCACACGCACCGGAACAGCATGACCTTCCGGAGACAGAGGTCCCCTCGGACCCAGGCAGCAGTGCAGGACCCACTCGTCCCGGGGCTGTCATCCTCCTCTTCCCCGGATGAGGCAGTAGCGGGGACGTCATCGGGACCACCTCCGATTGACCTCCGGTCTCACCAGGACCTTCTGCGGCGTGTCGCCCAGAATATCAACCTGCCGGTTGAAGAGGTCCCGGAGGTGGAGGACCCGGTGATTAGTATCCTATCTGCAGAGACGCCCACCAGAGTGGCTCTCCCATTCATCCGTTCGATCCAGGCTAGAGCTGACACCATCTGGCAGTCCCCGGCTTCCATCCCACCCACAGCCAAGGGGGTCGAACGGAAGTACATGGTGCCTTCCAAGGGGTATGAGTACCTCTATGTGCACCCCGCTCCCTGTTCGTTGGTGGTACAGTTCGTCAGTGAACGGGAGTGCCATGGTCAACAAGCCCCCGCGCCTAAGTCTAGAGAAGCCCAGCGCATGGACTTGTTGGGCTGTAAAATCTATTCTGCCGGAGGTCTCCAACTCCGCATAGCGAACCAACAAGCCGTCCTCGGCAGATACAGCTACAACACCTGGGAGGCTGTCGGGAAGTTTGCTGAGTTGGTTCCGCAGGATTCCCGCCAGGAATTTACAGCACTCCTTGAGGAGGGAAAGAGGGTCGCGAGGACCTCATTACAAGCTTCATTAGATGCCGCTGATTCGGCCGCCAGAACGGTCGCTTCTGGCATAGCCATGTGCCACATATCATGGTTGCAAGTGTCCGGCCTGCCACCTGAGTTGCAACACACAGTACAAGACTTGCCGTTTTGATGGCCAAGGCTTGTTTTTGCAGAAGACGGACCCCAGACTGCAGAGCCTGAGGGACAACAGAGTAATTATGCGTTCATTGGGAATGCATACTCCTCAGACTCAAAGACGGTCCTTCCGTTCTCAACCACAGTGCCCTTACCCCCTACCTCGGCCCCGGCAAGACTTTGACGTCTGCGATTAGTACGACCCCTTTGTCTGGCAGTCTGGACCTCAAGGGGGCAACAGTTCCGGTCCCACCAAACCAGTGCAGGGACCCAAACCAAACTTTTGAGGGTGCGCCCGAGAGCAGTGTACCAATTGCCTCCCCGGATCCCTTTCAGTTCTACAACCGCCTTTCCCTGTTCCTCCTGGCGTGGTCCCAGTTGACGTCAGATCATTGGGTCCTACGCACGGTGGTGCTTGGATACCGTCTTCAGTTTGTTTCACCACGTCCCTTCTACCCCCCCGTCCTCGTCCCTCTTCAGGGACCCCTCTCACGAGCAACTCCTCATCTAGGAGGTACACAAGCTCCTCTCAGTCGGAGCTATAGAGGAGGTACCAGAGGAGTTAAGGGGCAAGGGGTTTTATTCCCGATACTTCCTCATTCCCAAGGCGAAAGGGGGCCTTCGGCCTATCCTAGACCTGCGAGGACTGAACAAATTCATCAAAAAGTTCAAGTTCCGCATGGTATCCCTGGGAACCATCATTCCGTCCCTGGATCCCGGAGATTGGTACGCCGCTCTCAACATGCAGGATGCATATTTCCACATAGCAGTTTATCCCCCTCACAGGAGGTATCTGCGCTTCGTGGTAAACCACCGTCACTACCAGTTTACTATCCTCCCCTTTGGCCTCTCCTCGGCCCCTCGGGTGTTCACGAAGTGTATGGCGGTTGTCGCTGCTTCCCTACGCCGTCGTCGGATACACGTCTTCCCCTACCTCGATGACTGGCTCATCTGAGGGGCCTCCGAGGCACAAGTCATCAGCCATGTGGCCATTATCAAGGACCTCTTTCTGAGTCTAGGACTGATCATCAACTTAGACAAGTCCACTCTAATGCCTACGCAGAGGATAGAGTTTATCGGGGCAATGCTGGATTCCAACCTTGCAACAGCCAGTCTACGCCCCCACCAGTTTCAGGCCATAGTCTCACTTGTCCAAGGTCTTCAGCGTTTTCCAACAACCTCTGCCCACACCTGCCTTGGTCTCCTTGGTCACATGGCTGCATGCACATTCGTCACACAGCACACCAGGCTGCGAATGCGTCCTCTCCAAATCTGGCTCGCTTCTGTCTATCGGACGAGCAGAGACGCCATAGACATCATTCTGACAATTCCGATGAGCGTTTCGGCTCCCTCGACTGGTGGCGAACGCCCTCCTGGGTGTGTGCAGGACGACTGTTCCATCCTCCCTAGCCCTCCATGTCCCTAACAACGGACGCGTCTTCTCTGGGCTGGGTTGCTCACCTGCGCACCCAAGGCCTTTGGTCGTCCCGGGAGTTGACTCTACACATCAATGTCTGGGAGCTGAGAGCAGTCCGCCTGGCGTGCCAAGCGTTTCGGCGCCATCTGCAGGGCCGTTTTGTTGCAGTCTTCACGGACAACACAACGGCCATGTATTATATAAACAAACGGAGGGACGCGGTCCTCCCCCTTGTGTCAGGAAGCGATCCTACTGTGGGACTTCTGCATAGCCCACTTCATAGACTCAGTAGTCTCCTTCTGTGAGCGTGTTCTGCACACCTGGAAGGATCACCTGAGCAGGTCCTTCCTGACGCACTAGTGGTCCATCCGTCCGGACATTCTCCATTCAGTTTTCCGGAGGTGGGGCTTTCCCCAAATAGACCTCTTTGCCTCCAGGGACAACAGGAAATGCCAGGTGTTCTGCTCCATGCAAGATCGCTCTCCGGGCTCTCTGTCGGATGCGTTCCTCATTCTGTGGCTGGGCCGCTTCTGTTATGCCTTTCTCTGTTTCCTCTGGTCCACAGAGTTCTGGTCAAGATGCGCAGAGACAAAGCCCGCCTTATCTTGATCGCTCCGGCTTGGCTGAGGCAGCATTGGTACGCCATGCTGCTCGACCTGTCCCTGTCAGACCCAATTCCCCTGCCACTCTGCCCGGACCTGATCACGCAGGACTTCGGCAGGCTACACCACCCAGACCTGCAGTCCCTTCATCTGACTGCATGGTTGCTGGCTGGTTGAGCCGATCGGAGTTGCGTTGTTCTGCCGCAGTGCAACAGGTGCTTCTGGGTAGCAGAAAGCCCTCCACGCGATCAACATACCTCGCTAAATGGAAGCGCTTCTGTCACTGGTGCGCTCAGCAGGACCTTTCTCCGCAGACTGTATCGGTCCCCACCATCTTGGACTACTTATGGTCTCTCAAAGAGCAAGGTCTAGCAATCTCTTCGCTAAGGGTGCACCTTGCAGTTATTTCCACCTTCCATCCTGGGGAGGCTGGCAGTTCCGTTTTCTCCCATTCTATAGTTTCCAGATTCCTTAAGGTCGGCAGGGGTATATATTGGGCGCCATGGCGGCACCACTCCAGGGGGCGCCCTGCCGGCCCACCGAGTGTTGCTAGGGTAATCTGACGAATGTGTACGCGGCACACGCACATCTAACTGGAATGGATATGAGCAACACATCTCGAAGAACAACAGTTACAAAGGTGAGTAATCGTCTTTTCCCAAAGGGCTGTTTCATGCACAAAGTAAATAAACTGAAAATGAGAGGAAAATAGTTTTTTCTGCAGTCATTCAGTGTTAGTAATTGCAGTGTTACTTTTAATCTATTGTTACCAATGTTGGACCAGAATGTAATTTTTAACTTGTCCTTTTAAAATTAGAATTGGTGTTTTTGAGCCCAAGCATTAGTCCTGTTACTAAAAAGAAAAGGTGACAGTTTTTAACTCTTGACAGGGTTGATGGTCAGTACCAATCCTAACCTGCAAATAGTGATAGAACAGTTCTAGGATGTGAACAGTGAGGAATCGGGAGGAAGTGGGGAGCAGCCATAGGGCTGCCTTACGGCTCTAGAAGTCTCAGATGTGTGTCGGGGAGTAGGGAAGATCTCTCCTTCACTAGCAGCTCATTCCTGTAGCTATTTTGGCTCAGCAGGAGAGAGGCAGAGGCAGAGTACTTCTGGGGACAGAGGGGATGGAGAGGGAACTTGTAGGGGAGCAGCTCAAGTATCTGACCAGACACTGCAGGTGGGCACGGTGGCCTTTCTGGTGTGACCAATAGTGCTGTTTGCACTCAGGAGGGATGAGTTCTGCGATTGTAGTCGAGGGAGGGAAGAGGATCCCTGAGCCTTCTCCATGCCGTGCCCCTTGCTGGGGAGCCACAGTCTGACTGGAATGTTTTTTTAATTTTTTAAACTCAGCATTAAAGCACATTAGAAACTGTTTTCATTCTCTTCAGCTGAGTTTCCATGCTGCCGGTGTCACCTGGGCCGATGCTCTTCCTTCTCAGCAAGCTGGCCTCCCTAGTAATGAGCTTGGACTTGCTCACTGCAATTGTAACAAATACTTTTCAAAGCTCTTTTATTAGGAGAGTTAACTTGTGCTCTGTTCATTTTCTCCCAAGCCAATTGTTAAATAGCTCAGCACCAATCCTGTTATTCCCCGTCCCCACCCCCAGAGAGCAGCATGTGAATGCCAGGGATGTGGCCCAATCCCTTCCTCTTCATCTCTTGTCCAGTGTGACACACTCCAAGTGTTGTTTCCCCTCCTGTTTACTTTGACCTCTTCTTGAGTCATGGTCAGTTTTTGCCTTTCAGTCCCCTTCAGAAAATTCTACCCCCATCATTGTTGCCCTGCATGTTAACATCTCTACAGCTTCCCTTTGGCTATTTCCCTTAGCCCCTCCATAAACTCTGTACCTCTCACTGTTAGGGGGCTTATTCCTTCACCCTCTCACTTCCCTGGCCCTTCTCGCATGAACAGAGAGCAACAATACCCGAAGTCCAAAGGCGCAAACAATTCGATGTTTATTGGGGTGAACTTCAGGAAGCATGATTCCAGTTTCCTTCCTCAGTGTCCCCCTTCCCAGCTCTGACACCACAGAGCCTGGCCTGTGTCCCTGTTCCCATTCCCTGTTTCCATTCCCCCCTCCCCTTAGTGAAACATGATTCCAATTCCCCCACCCTCACTCCCTGTTCCCATTCCCCACTTACTTCCTGATTGACTGCAGACTATATAGTAAAACTTGAGTTCTGCTTAGCTATACCTTAACCAATCATTTTACTGAAATTTAACTAACCAGTCCTGACACATTGTAACATGGTTATTTAACCAATTATATCCCACCACCTTAATTGGTTTACAGCCAACAAAATTAATTATACAGCAGACAGAAACTCACAGAACCAGGCAGAGATTATATAGACAAACAATTGGGAAGTGAAGACTACAGTGATAGAACAATACAGAAATGATGATTTCACATCCCAGCTATTGATAAGTGAGTTCTTGCCAGACAGGATGCTATCAACTAAGTTTCCTTTTACATCTTCTAGGCTCTTCCCTTTCTCTGGAGGTGATAGGAATATCAGGACAGGATTGTATTCCTAACAGCCCAATAGCACCTTATTTAGGTGTGACTAGTTTGGAACGTAAGGATGTGACCATACTTTTCCCAGTTATGGCTTGCTTCTGCTGCTTAGCTGAAGGCCTTAGCCTAAGAACCAGGCCTCAGACGGTCACAGTGAGAGAAGGCCCTTACACATACAGAGAGTGATTTTGATTCTTTCTTTTCTATCTCTATAACTAGCTAAGTGATAAGAATACACCTACATTCTTAAAGTATAGGCTTTTGCAGACAGGCCTGAATATCTATATCCTAACACTCACTTCTTCCCTCTGCAAGTTCAGATGTTTTCTGGCTGCTGCTGACACCACCAGGGATCTATTTTGAGGAACATAGAGCCAATTCTCCCTGTATATTGATAGTATCCTCTTTAGCGTGGAGCTTAAGACTGTAGTCACACCAGTAAGGGACACTGGTGGAAAAAGAGAGAGCTTATATAATTTAGGAATAGGATTATCAGGTATTGGAAATAACTGTGTTTTTAAGAAGGTTGACATTGTCCCTTTAGATTTCACTGTGCAGTAGTGTTATTAAAATGTTCTTATTGGCAGATTATGGATTCTGCTTAAATAAGAACTTTAAGAACTGGAGTCAGACTCAACAGCTTTTCCATAAATGAACTTGACACGTTTGTCCACATCTGATTGTTGAAATATACGTATTGTACCTTTTTTAAGATTTCAGTGCCTGAAAGTTTTTTCTATCACGTATAGGGCAATGAAGATTTGTTACAGGGGAAATATACGTTATTTGTCATGGATAGTCTAATGTATTAAAAGAAAATGAACTTGTTTGTTTGAAAGAGGCTTATTAGGGAGCCAGCTATAAAACTAGCAAAATTGCTACCAGATTACTGCAATGTTGGCTCTCAGAATTTTGATGATAAAGGTCACTTCTAACCTCCTCACGTAACTGTCTTGAATATAAATATATACAAAATATGTTGAGCTTTCAAATGGCAGAGGAATGAGGTTTATGAGCTATGGTAATTTATTAAGATAATGGGTAAGATACCCATTAAAAACTATAAACACTTCGCAATGTAATTGCAAAGTAATTGCCTGTCAAGTATAGCGGGATTGTTCTAGGACAGAGAAAAAAATTTATAGTCACTTGTCTCTGGGCAACCAACAACTGACTTCTGACAGCATCTTTATACACGTTTAAACTTCTAGGAGAGAGATTAATATTGTGTTTGGTTTAAGTGCTGCTTTAAACAGAAATAGCCTTCCTTTTTAGCCTCCCAAAAATGGGCAAAAAGAGAGGATTGAATCAAAGAAAATAGTGTTTCATTTGTTTGTGGACATTCACAATCAAGTTACAGTTTTAACTGTAAAAATTGAATCAAGATACTCCAGTTGGAATTACCTACCAAAGGACTATCTTGTAGGAAATAACGCCCTTTATTATATTTCACCATTCTTTCCATGTTAAGGAGATGAAATGTGCTGTAGAAATAAAATAAGCATGGAGTTGATTACACTGGTCTACAATTTTTGAGAAGTCGTCTGCTTCAGAAATAAAATGTGATATTTATTATGTATTTTGATGTGCTGAATTCAAATATGACAATTAAAACAACTGATTGGCTACTGTTTCTAAGATATTTTAAGTTTTTACATTTTATGTCTATGTATATTGTATAGATAGTAGAGTTTTAATCATAAATTGTAAACCTAGGTCTTTTCATGTGTTTATGGTTGCTTTACATGATAATATTTCACCTGTCCTGTTTATGAAACACTTTAAAAATCAGCAAAAGGGTTCTATACATAAAATGTATTATGAAACAAAAGGCAAAAAACTATTATGTACATAGTTTAGTCCTATTCAGTGTCTACTCGGCGCTTCTTGGCTTGTCTCTTGTGTTCATTAAATGGAGCATCTCTTGTCACTGTCCAGCAATAGTCTGCAAGCATTGATGGGCTCCATTTGCCCTAATGGCCTGCCAGGAGATTCCACTGCTGTAGTCTGGAGCCCAACAGCTCTGCCTTACTCTTGGGTAGTTCCAAATCCCTGACAAGGTCATTCAGTTTACCTTGTGTTATGAGGTGTGGTTCAGAGGAGGAGGATGGGAGAAAATATGGGTCCTGTGACGTTGATGGTTCAGGACCAGAAGTTTCATCCTCTTCCTCTTCCTTGTCTGACTCAAGTGAGAATGATTCTGGTGCATCAGGAACCGGCAGTCCTTCTCTGTGGAGTACTGGGCGTATAGCTGATGGAATATTTGGATAATGCACAGTCCACTTTTTCTTCTTTGACACACCTTTCCCAACTGGAGGCACCATGCAGAAGTAACAATTGCTGGTATGATCTGTTGGCTCTCTCCAAATCATTGGCACTGCAAAAGGCATAGATTTCCTTTTCCTGTTCAACCACTGTCGAAGATTTGTTGCACAAGTGTTGCAGCATATGTGTGGGGCCCACCTCTTGTCCTGATCTCCAATTTTGCAGCCAAAATAAAGGTGATAGGCTTTCTTAACCATAGTGATTATACTGCGCTTTTGTGATGCAAAAGTCACTTCACCACAAACATAGCAGAAGTTATCTGCCCTGTTCACACAAGTACGAGGCATCTCTGCTCACTTTGGCTAAACAGAAATGTGTCCCTTTGCAAAATCAAACACTGACAAATAAGAGAGCACGACACTGTGTGATTTCTAGAGCTGATACAGGGCAATTTGTTCAGCAGAGTGATGTAAGCTTCGTTATGATTGCATCATCCATGACTTCTAGGAATAACATGACGCAATTCATATCATGTATGATGCAATACCAGCTTCAGATTGCATCATTCATTGTTTTGTCTAAAAAGCAAGTACTGTCCAAACCCAATCATAGATTTATTCATAGACCCAGTCAAAGATGTATTTTAGTCCTTTCTGGTTTAAATTGAGATCCCTTCCCTTTATAACTCACTTATCCTCCGCCATTCCCAAGTCAAGGGTCGTATATACTGACCCAATAGCATATCTTGAAAACTAGAGCCAATCAAAAATTTTAAGCATCATTTTCATTCTCAGTGACCCACAGTTAGTAAAGTTGGACTACATTTATTTCAGAAGCATTTTGGCTGTAGAGCAGTGTTATTGTATACTGGGACAAATTTTGCTCTGTTACCCAGCATAAATCCCAGTACTTTCCAAAGAGTTATTTCAGATTTACTCCAGTTTTATTGAGAGTAAAATTTGGCCTGCTTATTATAAATTTTTTTTTATTATAAAACAAATTAGTATGTAGAGTGACAGACTAGATTAGAGTAGTGTATAGTCAGATTACTAAAGTCTCCATGATATAAATAGCACACCCAGTTAAGCTGTGGCATAATGTAACACAGCTCCCTTAGACAACTAGGCTATTAAACTATGGGTATGTCTACACTACAAAATTAGGTTGATTTTATAGAAGTTGATTTTTATAAACCGATTTTATACAGTTGATTGTGTATGTCCACACTAAGTGCATTAAGTTGGCGGAGTGCATCCTCACTACCGTGGCTAGCATCGACTTACAGAGTGGTGCACTGTGGGTAACTATCCTACAGTTCCTGTAGTCTCCACTGCCCATTGGAATTCTAGGTTAAGTGTCCAATGCCTGATGGGGCAAAAACATTGTCGCGGGTGGTTTTGGGTACATGTCAGCCCCCCCTCCCCGCCTCCATGAAAGCAAAGGCATACAATCATTTCACACCTTTTTTCCTGGGTTACCCGTGCAGATGCCATACCACGGCAAGCCTAGAGCCTGCTCAGGTCACCGAATGTCTCCTGGGTGCTGCTGGCAGACGCGGTACAGCATTGCTACACAGCAGCAGCTCCTTGCCTTCGCGGCAGATGGTGCAGTAGGACTGATAGCCATTGTATGTCTCGTGAGGTCGATCAGGGGAGCCTGGACAGACGTGGCTATCCTCCTCCTAGAGCACCAAATGGCAGCCAGAGACGCCAGGTCATTCTCTTCTTAAAGTTTCATCTCATGGAGATTCAGTCCTGCCTGGAATATAATGCAAACTGGAGGCTTCTGCCTCAGGCTGCTCTCCCAGCTGACAGCACCGTGCGGTTGCACCTACCCCTTGCTCCCATGGCTTATGAAGCCTGGACAGTAGTAAGGAGCCATTCAACTATAGGTTGAGCAAGTGCAGAATGGTGGTAGAATGTGCCTTTGAACGTTTAAAAGCTCTCTGGCCATGTTTGCTGTCTAGGTCAGACCTCAGCGCAACCAACATTCCCATTGTTATTGCTTCTTGCTGTGTGCTTCATAATATCTGTGAGAGTAAGGGGGAGACGTTTACGGCAGGGTGGGAGGTTGAGGCAAATTGCTTGGTGTCCGATTTTGAGCAGCCAGACACCAGGGCGATTAAAAGAGCACAGCAAGGCGTGCTGCGCATCAGAGAGGCTTTGAAAACCAGTTTCATGACTGGCCAGGCTACAGTGTGACAGTTGTGTGTGTTTCTCTTTGATGCAAACCCACCTCCTTTGTTGATTTTTAATTCCCTGTAAGCCAGCCACCCTCCCCCCCTTCAAAATAAAGTAACTATTGTTTTGAAACCATGCATTGTTTATTTATTAAAAAAAAATGAGATAACAGACAAGGTAGTCCAGGTGGGGTGGGGGAGGAGGGAAGGACCAGGCCACATTGCTTATTGTAGCCACACTAAAAATCAAACTGTTTGAATAACAGCCTTCTGTTGCTTTGGCCATCCTCTGGTGTGGAGTGGCTGGGTGCCTGGAGCCTCCCTTGCCCCCTGCATTCTTGGGTGTCTGGGTGAGGAAGCTATGAAACGTGGGGAGGAGGGTAGGCGGTTATACAGTGGATGCAGCGACGGTCTGTGCTCTTGTTGGATTTCCTGCAGCTCAACAGACACTTCATCGTGTCCATTTGCTCCCCCAGCAGACGTTTCATCATGTCCGTTTGCTCTCCCATTGGCCTCAGCATCATGTCCTGCCTCCGCTCTTTGCACTTACTTAATTCTTTCCTGGCCTCTTCCACTGAATGCTTCCATGCATTAAACTGTGCCCTATCAGTGTGGGTGGACTGCATGAGCTTGGAAAACATGTCATCGCGAGTGTGTGTTTCTCACCTTCTAATCTTTGATAACCTCAGGGATGAGATGATAGGGGGGAGCGTAGAAACATTATATGCTCTATGATTCTGGGGGGACTGCATGGTCACCTGTGCTGCTGAGTTCGTCACGCTGACCAAACAGGAAATGAAATTCAAAAGTTCCCGGGGCTTTTCTTGTGTACCTGGTTAGTGCATCGGAGCTTAAAGTGCTGTCCAGAGCAGTAAAAATGAAGCACTCTGGGATAGCTCCTGGAGGCCAATACTGTTGATTTGTGTCCACACTACCCCAAATTCGACCCAACAAGGTTGATTTTAGCGCTACTCCCCTCACTGGGGATGAGTACGGAAGTCGATTTTAAGAGCCCTTTAAGTCGACGGAATAGGGTTGGTTGTGTGGACGCATTCATATTAAGATAGACCTAACGCGGCTAAATTTGACCTAACTCCGTAGTGTAGACCAGGGCTATATGTACTAAAGAATCAAAATTCTGCTGATTAAATACTTCCAAATTTGGCTTTGTCACAATAATATTTATTCTTATCTGTATTACAGTAGTTGCTTGGGGCGCCATTGTATCAAGCACTATAACAGTTCTTGTTTAAAGAGAGAAACAAGGTGGCTGAGGTAATATCTCTTATTGGACCAACTTTTGTTGGTGAGAGAGACAATCTTTTGAGCATACACAGAGCTCTTCTCCAGGTTTGGGAAAGGCACTCAGACCAAGTCTCTACACTAAAAAGTAGGGTTGACCCAGTCATGTCAGTCAGGGTTGTGAAAAATCCACACCCTGGAGTGATGTTGTCGTTAAGCCAACATAACCCCTGGTGTAGACAACTGCCTCTTGGAGAGGTGGATTAGCTACAGTCATGGGAGAACCCTTCCTGTCATCATGAGTGTCTACACTGAAGTGCTACAGCAGTACAGTTGCGCTCTGCTGCTGTAGCCATCTAAGTGTAGACATAACCTCAGTGTCACAGCTAAACACAAGGTGTAACAGATTGTTTAGCATGAGTAGTTAATGCATATTGTTAAGTGACCATTTAAGATGAAGTGGTCTTTTAGCACTTCTGCAGTTATGTGACAAAAAAGGAAGGTTAGGGTTTGGCTACACTTGCAGCTGTACAGCACTGGGAGTTACAGCTGTCTTCGTACAGGTGTGTAGGGAAAGCACTGCAGTGTGGCCACACTGACAGCTACCAGAGCTGCAGTGTGGCCGCATTTGCAGCTGTGTTGGAAGTAGTGCATTATAGGCAGCTATCCCAGCGTTCAAGTGGCTGCAACGTGCTTTTCAAAAGAGGGGGGTGGGGTGGAGTGTGACAGGGAGCGTGGGGGAGACAGAGTGGATTTTTGGAGCTGACACTATGTCAGCTCCTTGCCTTGCAAGTTCTAAGGACTTGAAGATGCACAGCACCAACCTTCAATCATTTTAAAAGTTTCGATCCCTTCCCCCGCCTCTCTCTTATTCACTAAATGCAAATAGCCTTTAGACCAGATAAGCAGCTGCTCCAAAATGGACTCCCCCCACCCCCCTCCAGGCTGCTTCTCTCCTCAAGCAAACACTAGCTGTGGACATTCATCCCCCTGCCTGCCTCGTTCATAGCAAACAGTAGCTGTGTTTATTTTGTTAGATAAGCAACTCCGGGACCCCCGAGTTCACAACAAAACAAAGAGAATCATCACAACAAAACAAAGAGTATTATCTTTACTTAAAAAGGATTATGGGAAGGATCTGGAGGTCAGTTACAGCATAGTAAGATTAATCACTGTTTACACTGGCACCCCAGCGCTGCAAGAGCAGCGCTGTTCTCTTTATTCCTCTTGTCAAGGTGGACTACAGCCAACCAGGGAGATACAACGCTGTATGTGCCTTGCAAGTGTAGACGGGGAGTAAGTTACAGCGCTCTAAAGCCACCAGCTCTGTAACTCTCAAGTGTAGCCAAGCCCTTAGTGGGTTGCTGCTTGTTGTAATAAGCCAAAAATCTAATTTATATAGTCAGTGGGTTATGTATTAGAGTCTCTGTACTGCCAATCTGAGATGTGATTTATCTATTTTTATTTTGTCAATGCATGTATTCCCATTGCTTCCCTTTAGCTCTTTTAGACTAGAAGTTTCCATCATTGTTAATCTTCCTATAACTTTGATTCTTAATATTTAATGCAACAATAGATAAAATCTTCACATATTACTAGAGGAAAAAAAATGAAAAATCTGATCAAAGACAGTTAATGTGGTACTTCCTTGTATTAGAAAAATTAACTGTGTAAATAAGCAATATACAAATAGATTGAAAATGGACAGCTGTTGAAAGGGTTAAGTTAAATAAGTCTGTACTACAGAGAAATAAACTAATGATGAATTAAATGAATATGTCTATCTGGGGACCTCAAGTAGCTCTGATACGGAGTTTCAAAGAATGATGGATTTATTATACAGTTAATGCTCTCCTCCCCTTATGGACGTTAAGGAGTACACTATACAAAACATTGGAGTACCACTCCCATTCATTTCTCCAGAGTGAGACTAGCCACCAGGAACAGGTCAGTTAAATGACACTAATGTAACGAGAACTCACCAGCTATTTTGGCTTGAGGACAGAAGGTGTGATCGGGAAACACAGAGGGTGTGTGTGCACGGTATTCAGCTCTCCAATAAAACAACAAGAGAGAAGCAGCTGGAGACAAAAAGTGGTAACAGCAATTGATAATAGGGATTGTGTAAAACCAGCCACCCCATCCATCCCTTTTCTCTAAACTTTTCTCTGCAAAACAAATGTTTATGTTGTGTTGTGGTAGTGTCTAGGGGCCAGAGCCTTATTGTGCTAGGTACTATACAAACATGTAACAAAAAGATGATCCCTGCTCCTTAGGGCTCCCAATCTTTGTTGAATATTTCAACACCTTCCATTGTTCTTCTGGCTGATAATTTTGCCTCTTATTCCTTTATTTCTTCCCACCCCATTCCCACTCTAATTTGTTCTCACAGTCTTAGCGTGTGCTTCCTCCTAGCTCCCCCATGTTCTGCCTTTTTGTTGTTCCTCTTTTTCATCATCTTGTTCTCTCCTGCTCTTTACCCAGGTGCTTTTTGCTAAGCACAAAGTGAGGGAGTGTTGAGAAGAACACAACACTTGTGCTTATTGCATGTGCTTTAATGCTATTGGCAACATGTTGTGTTGTGGCAAAAGCACAGAAGGGTCACATTAAAATCAGTAGTGAGGTGTGGCTTTGGACATGGGCATCAGCCTGCAATACTGAAAGAATAAGATTTTTCTTTCCTTTTTTTGGTAATCCCTGTATTTTAGCTTGTTCAGCAGGTATATTAAGAAGGAAGAATTTATCTTTTGTAATATTGATGGCTGTACGTGCATTTTCCAGTATTATTTTTTCTAACATCAGGAAAGAATAGTACTACTTTTCCCATCTTTACTGCTTTAAAGATGCATAATAATAGTTCAGGCAAAACTAGAGACTTTAAGTGCACCCAAGGTGAAGATTACCACCATACAGTAGTAGCCTTTTGCCATCTCAGTGGAGACATTTTATATCAAGATAGTTCTTTCTAGTGAGGGTTTTATATTGAAGCATCTTGAAAAGTGCAAATAAATTAAGAAACAAATATCTCCTTTCTGAAAATTGTAAGATATAGATTTTAATAGCTGCTTAAAAAAAATTCAAACTCCAGGACATTCAAAAATTGAAAAGTCTTGGTCAAAGTATTTGTATCAAAGTTCTGCCTCCTCTATATGGGTGATGTTTTAAGGCTACTTATAGCTTGCCATTAAAAAAAAAAAATCAACATTTCCTAACAGATACCATAGAATCACAGAATAGCAGGGTTGGAAGGGACCTCAGGAGGTCATCTAGTCCAACCCCCTGCTCAAAGCCGGACCAATCCCCAACTAAATCATCCCAGCCAGGGTTGTGTCAAGCCTGACCTTAAAAACCTCTAAGGAAGGAGATTCCACCACCTCCCTAGGTAACCCATTTCAGTGCTTCACCACCTTTCTAGTGAAAAAGTTTTTCCTAATATCCAATCTAAACCTCCTCCACTGCAACTTGAGACCATTACTCCTTGTTCTGTCATCTGATACCACTGAGAACAATCTAGATCCATCCTCTTTGGAGCCCCCTTTAGGCAGTCGAAAGCAGCTATCAAATCCCCCCTCATTCTTCTTTTCTGTAGACTAAACAATCCCAGTTCCCTAAGCCTCTCCTCATAAGTCATGTTCTCCAGCCCCCTAATCATTTTTGTTACCCTCCGCTAGACTCTTTCCAATTTTTCCACATTGTTCTTGTAGTGTGGGGCCCAAAAATGGACACAGTACTCCAGATGAGGCCTCACCAATGTTGAATAGAGGGGAATGATCACATTCCTCGATCTGCTGGCAATGCCCCTACTTATACAGCCCAGAATGCGGTTAACCTTCTTGGCAACAAGGGCACACTGTTGACTCATATCCAGCTTTTCATCTACTGTAACTGTTAAGTCCTTTTCTGCAGAATTGCTGTCTAGCCATTCGGTCCCCATGCAGTGGTATGGGAAACAACAGTTGTTTCCTATTCTGTATGCCAGGGAAAAGGGAGGCACTCTGATATTTCAGGTACTACTGTATAAGAACAGTGGGCAAACATATTTTTAATGGTGAACTGCATTTACTGTTGCTGGGACTTATTCAATTAAATGTCTTGCTAAATCAGTCTGCAGGAATCTAATACTTGTTTATTAGGCTTTAATGTTAATTCCCTCCCACCTCCCGCGAAGATACAATGCTTTATTATTACCTGATTTTGAACTGCATTTACACACTGAAAAGAAAAAACCCTACTTCTTAAAATGGGATTGATTCCCATTTATAGGATAATTGGGTTATGAACATCACTGTATTTATAAATCAGATCCAAAAAGTTGACCAAGTAAAAAGCTCAGGGGGAGAAAAGGATTTTGGTCCAGCAGCTTTGGAAAAATAGCAACTACTCTTCCATGTAAAACCCAGAGATTGCTCATTTTTCTTCGAGTGCTATCGGAGTTGTAATAGAGATGAGATTTCATCTTGAAGAATGACCAAGGTATGGTTGTTTATCTCCGTGTTGATTGTGTACTTCATTCTTAAAATGGCACTAGGGAGTCTTGTGGCCTAGTCTAGATCCTGGATGTTGTGATTAAATAATAAATCCATTTAATGGATAAGAGGATTTTTTCCATACCTTGAACTTTGGAGTCTATGCAGTTATAAAAACATCTGCTTCTAAACTTTGCTGAACCTAAGGTGAATTGTTAAATATTTTACTTTAAAAACAAAACAACTCCCACCCCACCAAAACAAACCACACCCAAGTGACTGGCAAAGGAAAGAAGGGAGGAGATTTTGTCTATGTGAGAGAGAGATGGGGGGTTTGGTTTTGTTCATTTTATAATGTGCAAAGCAGGCCTCAAATGTGAATGTTGAAAGTTTTGGGTTTTTTTGCTACTTTGTTTTTTTAACATATTAGAAATTTAGGTTCTGTCTATGTAAAGGACACTTCTGTACTCATGGCCTAATCGCCGCACTATACAATAAGCATCATGAAGCCACTCTGAATGGAGTATAGAAAAAGTTTCATTCGAAACATCAGTTTTTGAACATTATGACTATGTATAGAGCACTCCCAGTCTTTTTTGATACACTCAGATATTGCTAGATCTGGAACCTAAAAGCTCCATATTGGAAAATGAAATAGAGTTGATTAATTTTTTCTTCCCACCTGTCTAGTTTAGTGTGGTTGACTTGTCATGCCACTGCTTGCTTCCCCGGGATCTGATGTGGTGGTGTCCAGCTCTTTGCTGCTTCTTTTCTGTGGTTTGGATTCTTCTAGGACCGAGTTCTCATCTGGTTGTCCTTCCATGACACTAGGTCATGGTCATCTGAACCCAGCCAGGTTAAGGCAAACTTCTTTCATTGTCTGTCCAATTGGAGGACAATGACTCCTGTAGCCTTGTTCATGATAAGATGGTTAATCTTGGCAATAACGAGAGTCTGCAAATCCATGGATATCCCTTTATATCTGTAGACCATTTTTGTGAATCGGATGCGGATACACATTTTTTATCTGCGCAGGGCTCCAACAATAACCTCTCCAAATCAGTTGCCCAAGTCACACTAAACATGTTACTGAACTCCATTTTTGTTCACTTATGGCCTGATCCATAGCCCATTGAAGTCAATGGAAAGACTCCCCTTTACCTCAGTGAGGTTTGGATCATATCCCAAGTAGAAGGGAAGAATAATACCCTCCTCTACAGGAATTGCAGTGTGAAATTCTATGGCCTGTTTTGTGCAGGATGTCAGATAAATTATCATAACTGTTGTCCATTCTGGCCGTAAAAGCCTATGAAGCAAGAGTAGCCTTACAAAGCCTTTTACCGGAGAGTATAACTACTACAAAGAAAGGCAAAACTACTGCAGCACCTTGTGTATGCAAATAAGAAAAGTTTTAATTCCTTTTCTCCAATAGGAGGCATTACAAAAAAGTGTTAATAATGGGTCTTATTCCCCTCATATCTGTCTTTCCCCCAAAAGACACTATGGGCTACTGGAGGATTGCTAGGATTATGACAACAGCGATGCCATGAAATGCCGGAGCAATCGAGAGAGATTCTGCAGCCGAATTCTCCAAATACTCCACTGGTACTGAGCATGCTCTAGCCTCTCAGTTCTGCCGTGTGGCCAGAGTACATGCACTATTTCCATGGAGCAACAGAGTAGGCTGCAGGGGCTGAGTAGGACTTTACCCACAATCGCCCCTCGCTTGACCTAGAAGCCACTGTGGTGCCAGGCACTGGAACTGAGAACAGGGAGACTATCTTCTGTAGTCTCAGTGCTTCTGATGCTAGTGCTACAGCAACCTGGGGGAAGCTAAGTGATTTTAATACAGAGGGATGGGGAGGGGGGAAGCGATGCAGGATAAGAGGGAGGGAGGAGGAATAGGAGCCAGGAAGAGGGGGAGGTACAGGTGCAAGGGCAGGAGCCAAGGGAAGGATAGAACTCAGGGAGGGCAGGAGCAGGATTCAGGCAGAAGTAGAAGATGGACAGGAATGTGGGTTACAGAAGCATGGGAGCGGATAAGGACTGGAACTGCCTGGGATCAGAGGAAGGCACAGGGAGAGGAGCTGTGGTGGGGATGTGTACAGGGAGAGGCAGGACAGCGTATAACCACTAGAGAACACTCCTCTACAGGACTCGGAATTGAACCCATTGTTTCTGAGTCTCGATGTTCCTTTGATGTCTGTCAGATAGCTGTGAAATCCATTGGCAGTGTGTCATCCCCCCCCCCTTGTGAATGGTCTATATAGAAAATGACAGTACTGCCCCCAGTTTCCCTGTTAGGTCAAGTGGTAGAGGGACTGTATGGTTGAGCTAGAGCCATGGTTCTCAGCCTTTCTAGATGACTGTATCCCTTTCAGGAGTCTGATTTGTCTTGCGTACCCCCAGGTTTTACCTCACTTAAACTACACTTCAGCTTCCTTAGCATGCTTGCATGCTCAGTAATTACATAAAATGCATGTCTAATACAGTGCGTGTATGCACGTTATGTTATCATATAGTCTATAGAGCAGTATAAACAAGTCGTATGAAATTTTAGTTTGTACTGGCTTCACTAGTGCATTTTATGTAGCCTGTTGTAAAACTAGGCAAATATCTAGATGAGTTGACATACCTCCTGGAAGACCTTTCTGTACCCCCAGGGGTACGCATACCCTTGGTTGAGAACCATTGATCTCAGCCCTGCTAATGATTTATGTGGTGGTCAGCATGTTCCACATGATAGGAATTTGTTTGTTGTTGCAGTTTTAGGTTTTTTTAGAAACATAAGAAATTTCCTTAAAACAGCCCCATTGAAAGAATATTAAGGCTGCAAGTCGAGCACTCAAAACATTCGGAAATGCCAGAATTAAGGTTGCTCGTGCAATCTTCATTTGGTGCTTCTGTGCATGTTTGTGATTAATTAGATGATCACAGATTTTCCACAGGACCCAAGCCTCATGTTGTGCACACAAAGCTGGTGCTGAGGGAATGAATCAGGGTTGTGTAGTGAAAGAGGCTGTTGTCCGTTGGATCCCTGACTCATTTGTTACAGAAGTTTGTAGATGTGTAGTGAATTGCACAGGGGATTGTAGGAAGAGAAAGCATGGTCTCATGGTTAAAGAAATTGAGTGCTGGCCTGTGTTGGATTCTATCCTGGCCTCTGCCATAGTTCCTATGTGATGCTAGGCAAGTCACTTAAGCCACATTTTTCACAGGTAGTGTGTGTAATAATTAAGCCACCGCGCCTCACAAAGGTGTTAGGAAGATAAATTCATTAATGTTTGTGAAACACTCAGATACTGTAGTTATGCGCTGGCAACCTTAATTCTGGTGTTTCCTAACTTTCGAGTGTTTCAAAAGTCTTAATTTTCTTTTAATATAGGTTTTTGGTTGTTACACAGTATAAAGAGGGAGGAAGCACTAACCTTTTTCTCTTTTACAAGTATCAAAGGGGTAGCCATGTTAGTCTGGATCTGTAAAAGCAGCAATGAGTCCTGTGGCACCTTATAGACTAACAGATGTACTGGAGCATGAGCTTTCGTGGGTGAATACCCACTTCGTCGGATGGGTATTCACCCACGAAAGCTCATGCTCCAATATGTCTGTTAGTCTATAAGGTGCCACAGGGCACTCTTTTACAAGTCACCTTTAAAACAAAATGTTTAAATTTTGTTTTTAAGAAATATTGCTCATCTCTTTCAGGGTTTGATTATATGAAATGTACAGTTCCTTATGCCCAACAAAGCAACATTTCTATGGTCTGCATCTAAAACTAATGTGTGTTGGGACAGTACTTGGATTGGACAATATCATCTCCATTAAAAGACATGGCCTCAGATATTTGGTTCTTATGGGGATAAAAGAGCTCCATGGACTGCTGAGTTGTGTTTTATATGTGAGCTTATTGTGGCTGTGTCACTGTTTCACAGTTAGTGTCTGACTTGTTTTAAAAACTCTAGCCAAAAAAGCAGCATAAAGTCAGCTGTCTAGAAAACTTCTAATAATGCAAATCACACTCTAGTGGTATAAAATAAACTCTCAGCAGAGGTATTATATAAATTGACTATACTATTGTTTGTAGTCAGGGAGATATCTGTCCTTACTTCACCCCATTGCACCTAAGTTCTGAAGGACTCACAAAATTATATAATTTTCTTATATGCTGCACTGATTGAGAGAGTTAAGGCTGGCAATGACAGCTTTTAAAAGAATCTCAAACTTTAAATTGTAGTTTTCTGAAAATTGACTGTAAAAATAGCATGGTGGAGTTCCGTGTTCATGTTATGACAATGATTTTTCATAAAAAATGTGGTCAGTTTACAAAGCAACTTTTTTTTTCTAATTGTAAGCACTGCAAAGCCGTACCGTGGCTCAGACTCCAACTGAGTTTTTAATAATCATCAGCAGTAAAGGTTCTGTAGGCTAAATTAGTCCTGCAGGGCAACCCCATTGCCTTCAGTGGGCTTGCATGTGTATAATTGAGTGGCTCTTAGGCCTGGTCCACCCCTGAAACTTAGGTCAGCCTACTTGTGTTGCTTAGAAGTGTGAAAAATTCCCGAGAGAGATGTAGTTAAGCTGAGCAAAGCCCTGGTACAGGTGCCACCTAGCTACCGCTTCTTGAAGGGATGGATTTACTTCAGTGATGGAAAAACCCCTTCTGTCATTGTAGCAATGTCTACACGACAGTGCTACAACTCTGTAGCTGCAGCTGTGCTGCTGTAGCGCTTGTAGTGTAAATGTAGCCTTATAAGTAATTATTTTGATCGTGCCGAAGAAGGAATAGAATCCAGCTTTTCCTCTCTCGGCTGTGTTGGGTGTGCAGCTAACAGATGTAAAAAAGCAATAAAAGCTTACATCTGTCACTAATGTTGGTAGTGGTGACTCTGAGTACACACAGTGAGCAGATCTATTGAGCAAGAAGTTCCTTTTATATGGCGGACTTTCAGGGTAGAACTGCACTTTAAGGGCTCGTCTATATGTAAAATGCTTCAATGGTGCCGCTGGGCCACAGTAGCACTTCCATGAAGATGCTACTTATGCCAACAGGATGTGTTCTCCCATTGGCATAGATAATCCTCCACCTCGAGACACCATAGCTAGGTTGATTAGAGAATTCTCCAGTCGACCTAGCATTGTCTACGCCAGGAGTGAAAAATCCACATCCCTGAGTGACGCACTGAAAGCGACTTAATTTCCATGGCTTTAAGGCTATGTCTGTGCTACAAAATGATGTCAATTTCACTTATGTCAGCATACAGCCACCACAGTTATTAAATCGCTTGTGTGTGCGCACACTTGGCTCCCTGTGTTGGTGGTGCGTGTCCTCATTGGGAACATCGTGGGATGGCCTCTGGGAGCCAGTAACAATCAATTCAAGTAACGCGATGTGTACATTGATGCTGTGTTGACCGTATCACATTGACTGTGAGTCTACGCTGCTTGTGGGGGTGATGTTATTACATTGGTGTAGAGAAGCACTTATGTCGGCAGGAGCTAAATTTAGGTGAAGACACTTCCTCAGCTAGGTTGACAGAAAACAGCTTACGTTGGCCTAACCCTGTAGTGTAGACCAGGCCTAAGTCTCGTATTAAATTCTTTTATACTGAATTGTGTTATTCCTTTGCACCACTCTGGCAGTGTGAAAGTGGGTGTAAGTGTAATTTAAATCCACTTAAAGGCTGTGTACACTGCCAGATAAGTTTAAAGGGGCCTTTGTCTTTGTTACTGCTGTCCTGGACAATGCTGACTTCTGTGTTCCTGAGATTTTTTTTTTTTAAAAAAAGGCTGTTTAGCATGCATGTCAGCTCTATTTCACAGTGCTGTGGCTCTTGTTCTCTAAGTAACATCTTTCTTTCAAGAGCGCACTAGCTAAAGCTTGTCAGGAGACCAGCAGAATTTGACAAGAGAAAAAATCTTCAAAATTTTCCCATGGAAGAAATCTTATTTTTCTGTGCAGCATTTAGAAACGAAAAATTTAATTTAAATGTCCACTTCAGACAAAACAACAAATTTCCATTTTGATTTGAGGATTTGGAGGCACCCCCTCTTTCCTTCTCCTGACCCCTCCTTTCCTCCCAGGAGGGAAAAGTTTTCTAAAATCAAAAGAAAGTGGATGAGGAAATTAACTTTTTTTTTTTTAAGTGAAAAAGTTTGAAGATTTTCTTTTAAATATATAGGGCATGTCTACACTACAAACTTAAGATGACCTATATTAGTAATTACTGCAGTGTTTCATGTCTACAGTACCCTCCTTTTGTCAGTGGTGTGCATCCAGGAGCGCTTCCACTGACCTAAAAGGGGCAGTGTGGAAGGCTAGGAACCCAGGTGCCCCTGGGCTCTCTGCTCTCCACTCTCTGTCAGGAGCACAGCTGCCTGCTCCTGGCTTCCTGCTTCTCACTGGGAGTCTGGCAGCTGCCCAGTCTACCAGTGGAGAGCTTTGTGCCCAGACCCCGGGTGGCTGCTGGGTTCCCAGTGGGGAGCCCCCCCCACCTGCCCCAGGGTGACAGCCTGATCTGTGAGCCTGGCTTCCTTGTCAATTTCACTGCTCCAGCGCAGTGAAATTGGCAAGAATGACAGCCAACAGCTGATGTAAGTAACCCGCAGTGTGTGCACAGACACTGCGTTGCCCTAACTACACCGACATAAACCCCATGCCTGTCGTGGAGGTGGAGTTATTATGTTGATATAGTAGGGCACTTAGATCTGCGGGAGCATGGCTGTAGTGTGGACGCTGACACTGTAAGGTCAGCATAAACTGCTTTATGTCAGCCTAACTCTGTAGGATAGACTAAGCCTTAGAAAGTCAGAGTAAGCAGTTTCACTCATTTCTTTTAAACAACTTTCTTCATACTTTCAGTTACAAAAATAAAAAAGTGGGCTCTCTTCCCCTTTCTCACTTATTTGACTCCCTCACCCCCATTTTCCTGGTTGGGAAAGGAAGAAAGAACCCTCAAAAACACCCAAACCAAAATGGGAAACTGAATTTTTTTGGTTTCAAAAAACTTAAATAACAATAGTCATTGAAAAGATCAATAAAAATTTTAGGTCAAAATTAGAAGTTTTTTGTTTGAAATGTCAGTTTGATACAGTTTTCCATTTTGATTTTTCCATTCAGAAAACCCAAAAATGGTGATGAAAGTGACCTTTTCTATGGATAATATTTCCACAACCCACGTTTTCTTCTAGGAAATCTTTTCATCCTTCTCTAGCCACATCTATAAATCTACAGCCGTTTGTTTGGCGGAGGGCAGTGCACTGATCAATCTTCTGTTTGAGGGGTTAGTGGAAATATAGTAACTCTGAATTTTAGCAACTGTTTTCAAAATCCTCTTGCCAACTCCTGCCTACCAGTGAAAGTTGTAATGATCTGTATGGCCTTTGTGAAGCAGATCAGGCATTTGTACCACCTTTCCAATAAGACGCTGATGATGGCAGTATGCATCCGTCTAGACCAGTGGTTCTCAACCTATTTAACATTGTGGGCTGCATATTCAGCTCTCTAGTGTTATGTGTGCTGCAGTCACACAATATATATACTACCTGTACATCTACAAAAAAATCAAGTTTAGTATTTGTTATGACAGCAATACAACTCAAATGATGTACTACTTTTCATTTCAACACTGGCAAAAGTCTAAAGCATTTTAAATTAGCAAAATAAGTCAAAACATTAACTATTAAAATTAATTAATTTTACTGTGAGGGTGTCAGGGCATGGTGTATTGCCACCCTCACTTCTATGCTGCTTCTGGTGGCATGGCTGGGCTGAGGGCTTGCAGAGCATGGCTGTGGAGCCTGCCTGCACAGATGGGGAGCCCTGCCTGGTATGGGGTGCCCCCCCAGCCAGGGACTGCCCCCAAACACTCAGCACCCCAGCCAGGGACTGTAGCCCATGCACCCAAACCCCACACGCAGGGAATGACTTCCCCGCCCCCAACATGGAGAGACAGAATGCCCTGTCCAGGGCACAACAGCTGTCCCAGGGACTACCTCTTCCAGCATCCAGTTCCGCACTCAGGGGCAGCCCCTCAGTAACTGCCCTCGAGCCACCCCAAGGACTGCTTGTGAGCACTCAAATCCCCCATCCAAGGACTGCCCCCAGCCACCTGTTTCCCCACCTAGAGTCTGTCCCCCATACACCGGCTGCACCCCCCTCCCTGCGGTCCCAGGCCACTGCATTCTCCCCCCACCCATTGATCTCGTGCCTCAGCTGCATGTAGTTCAGTGCTGCAACCCACCCGGCGTGCTTGCTGCTGTTGTCCTACTGCTGGGGAGCCTGCTCCAGTCAGGGTCACTGGACCCTCAATCCTGTGGGGCCAGGGGTGCCGGACACCCTGGCCTCCTGCCGATGCTGCTGGGCCGGATCTTGCTGGGGGTCTGAGACTGCTGGGCCTAATCCTGTGCTTCCCCATTTTTTTGCACCGCCCTCTTCCCCCTCCCCGACAGCTCTGCACCTGGGTCAGGTGCCCCTCCAACCCCATCCTAGTTGTGGCCCTGAGGATGTCACAGGGGCTGCAGTTGTGTGCTGAGTGGGCTGTGGGTTGAAAACCACTGATTTTAGACCTACATAGTAGGCTCATTGCCATGTTTTGATAAGTGTGGTATGAATGTCTAGCTAGTGTGCTTTTAAAGGCTATGTGGATGGCGGAGACCTGAGTACACTTATGGCTCTTCATCACCTTTTGGTGATGATGCAATTGCAAGAGCCAAAGTAGTGATATAATGGCGGTGCTCAAGGTAACATTTATAACAGTGCAGTCTAGCAGTGAAGCAGCTGCTCTTGAAACACAACTGCAGGAGATCTTTCATTTGTCACCCCGATCCAGATGTACGTTGTCATCAACCCAGTGGGATCAAGCTGAATGCAAGCTGCAGGACACAGAGGTATTGAGAAGAGATCTACCAATCACAGGGATATCACGCAGCTGTTAAATATTGCATGTATGTGACAGACTTGTACAAATAGCAGGCTACACTTCTTCGGATATTAATTTGTGTGATTGCTTTCTTTTATTATATAGCTTATTTGTAGAGCACTCCAGGGTCCATTGAGATGAAAGGCACTATATAATGGTACCTTTGGATGTTTACTTCTTGTCTGGGTCTGTTCGTTCATTTATCACTGAAATGGTATATTGTAACAGCTCCATCCTGCCTATGCATCATGTGATACCATTAGAATGTCTCTCTTAATATTTATTTTAGCTCATTTATAAGGTCACTATTGTGATGCATCTATGAGCTGAATAAAAAACAAATGCAAAACATTAAAACCAAATCCCTACCTTAAACAGCCAAATAAAATACACAGCCAGACAAGAGTTAAATAAAAAAAAAAATTGGCACAAGGACAAGCTCAATAGGCCTTGTACAAACCACCCACAAAGAGACCAGTTCCCAACCAGCAGAGAAATGAAAAAAACAAGCATTGCAGATATAAAACTGCAGGATGGGGACTCAAAAATAGTTTAAAATAGGTCACTGGAAATAAACAAGACTTGTAGTAAAGATCGAGAAGAAGAAATAGAGAAGTACATTGTGAAACGTTACACAAAAATAAGTTACTGCCCATGAGAAGAAGGCAGTTTACAAAGTTAGTCCCTGATCCCACAATTGATTAAGCGTGGGCAGAGTGCTGTGCCTGCACAGAACTCTGTTGACATCCGTGTAACTGAACAGGCCTCATAGTCAGCCTGGGAAAGAACAATGGCAGAATTGGAGACTTCCAAAACTCAGACTGTGAGATCAAGGCCTTAGGACCCAATTCTGGATGGCACTTAAGAATGTGCTTAATTCCTATTTACTTAAATACTTTGCTGAATTGAGGCCTAAGATTGTGGTGGTGGTTTGTTGTTGTTTTTTTTTTTGTTTGGTTGGATTTTTTTTAAAAAGGCCTATCCTATAGAGATTTCATTATTTTCCCAACCTCGCTTCTTGTCTTTCCTTTTCAAAAAAGCCTTTTATGTTTGCCAGGTTCGTATTGGAAAGGTCAAGGTGAGTGCAAATGCTCACTCAGAACACTGTCTTTTAATAGGAAACTTCTCCCCAAATGGGCTCAGGCTATTACGCTGATTTCAGTTGAATGATGATATGTTCTGGTTTATAATCTGAGCCCAATTCTTTCACCTGTGTCTAGTTAGGTCCAGAAACAGGTTAAATTATTTAGCAGAAGGGAGGGAAGTGAGAAGCCTGCACAATGCACACTTTGGCATTTCTGATGGGATCCACCCACACTCCTAGCTCTGAACTTCCAAAACAAACGTATATTAGTTTCAGTGAACATTATGCTGCTGTTTGATTGTACCATCTGGCAACCAACTTTTGGTTTCTGCTTGCATAGTTGCCATTTAAGGGGTTTCTTACTATTGTTTTTCCACTTGGCCTATTTAGGTCTTTGTTTAATTGTGGTTTTATTTAAAAAAAAATCTCCTTAGTACTGTAAGTTTTTCCCTGGGCCTAAAGTAACATTCCCTTTCTCTCTCCCCTCCCCCCCAACCTCTTTCACGATGTGAATTGTTCTAATTTGCATCCGCTTTACTTTTTCCTTCCCTTATCTGTTCCTGAATGGTGCCAGATTGATTGTCCTGGAGAGAGTGTTCTGTGGCTAAGCAGAGGCACTAGTAGCAATAAAAACTCCCCCACGTTGCTCCACTACTGTGCCTTCAGCTGGATCTATGTAGATGGTATGTGCCAGTGTTTGTGTAAACATGCCTGGAGACTGCCAACACAAGTACCATGGCTTTGTCATTTGGGGTGTGTCTACACAGCAGAGAAAAACCCGCAGCTGGCCCATGCCAGCCAACTTGGGCTGCAAGGCTGTTTCATTTATGTGTAGACTTCTGGGCTCCTGCTGAAGCCTGAGCTCTGGAACCCTCCCACCCCACATGTTTAGAATTTCTGTGTTGTTGACCTTCCTAGTATCTTCTGTAAGGAAATTTTTTTAACAGCGTTGAACAGAAATTTTACCCTTTTTCATTGTTAATTTCCAGAATGAGAGAGAAGAGTGTTATGTATACTCAGGTCTGGTTTCTCATCACCTGCCAATATTGCTCAGAACCCTCACAGTCTTAAACTTCAAATGGTTCTCTGCCTATCTCTGTTTTTATGTCTGTGATCTGGCGAGCCTTAACTATACAAGCTGCAAATCCCATATAGTTCTCACCAGTAGTTCAGTTTTACTTTTTGGCTTTCCAGATTCATTCCCATTGCTTGCCAATGGTTTCATGTAAACAAGATTTCCATCTTGTTTCCCAGTGATGACATGCTGCAGAAAATCTCAGAAGGCCTCAATTGATCCATGGTCTGAGGCATTAGGTATGGAGTGGCTCTGTTCCAGGAGATCTGTATTCTAGAAGTGGATCTGTGGGTTTGGCCTGCTCATTTTGTGTCTTTGCTCTTCAACATTTTTTCTGCTCACAACTGCAGCTTTATATTCCTAAAATGCTCTTGCTTCAGCGTGATGACTTAAGTGGGCATTTTTAAAAAGCCTAACACCATGCGATATATATTTCCCCAAAAGTCTGAAACAGTCCTTAGGGAGCCTTTGTCCACTGGGTAAATTAAATATTTATTCAACACAGAATTTCTCAGAGGAAAACACTGCAATTTCTCAGATTAAAAAAAAAACAACAACTTTGAGGTAGGGCCTAAATGTATATTTATCCAAAATGGCATTGTCTTAGATTAAAAGATAACTGTGTTTTTAATATAACCTATCAGGAAAGACTTTTAAAAGTAAAAAATGTAGAGCTACTAATTGTGTTTAAAACAAAAAACCTGCAATAAGCCACTAATATTAAGTCAAACAAAAACAAGGAAATTCTAAGTTAAGATTCTCTTTTGTTCAGGGTTGCAGGACTGTCCCACTGGTACTTGTTGGCTCTATGGGGCATCAAGTAAAACAGTTGAAAGTGGCAGCGTGTTGACATGGCTTCTGTCAGGGCTCAGAAAGACAGAGACTCACGGTGGTAGAAGGAATTGTGGTCGAGGTCACCTCTGCTCAAGGCAAGAGAGAAGGCAGGTTAAAAACCGAGGCAGGAAAGAAACCCAGCGAGCACTGTGAAGGGAAAGAAGAGACTTGAAAGGCAAGGCTAACGATCACAGCTTTTGGGGACAGAGAGACAGAAATGGGACAGAATCTAACAGACATAGAGAGAAGGGTGAAAATTAAAGCTGAGGCAGGCAGTGTTCTAATTAATTGGCAATGGCGTGTGACTCATCTGAGGCCATGTGTACAGTGCTACTTATGTTGGCAGGAAAACATTCCCTTGAGTGACATAAGTTTCCCCGCATAAGTGGTAATGTGCAGAGTGCTATGTCAGATTCTCCCACTGACATAGCTACCACCACTCGTTGACATGGTTTACTTGCATCAATGGGAGATCTCTGTCCCGTCAGCATAGAGCGGCTACAGAAGCGATCTTACAACGGCGCAGCTGCGTTAGTACAGCTGTGCTGCTGTAAGCTCACTAGTGTAGACATGGCCTAAGACAAAGGTAATGTCCATAAGGTTATGCATCTCAAAAGCTCTGTCTAAATATCAGTTTTTCTCTAAAAATGTCCACTATTGCTACCGCCAGTGCATCTCCACGACTGACAGCTGTGGTGAATGTGCTAGTGTCAACAGTGCAGCAGCCACACAGTGGTTAAAATGCTGGTGGCTGCCAACACAGTGCGCACACTTACATCTTCCACTATGAAGGTGTAGGGGGAAAATATGAGAGTAGACAAGGCTAAAAGAATATATGTAACAGTTGCTCCCTGCCTCCTCACACCCCTCTCATCTCTGGTTGGCTCTGCTTGCACTAACAGAATTAAACCTAGAATTCTCCCCCCTTGAGGCCATCCATGCAAGCACTTCCAGTGTCAGAATTCTAGTTGATGTCTAGCTGGTAGTGGTCGCAAAGCAGGGGTAGGAAAAGCATAATGCAACCAGAAGGATAACACGTGATCTGGGAAAAGATGACAGGCAGAAGGATAAATGTGTTGGGAAGTAAAATAAAGTATCACAGGGAGAATCATTTAACTCTTCACGCAGGCAAAAGCCCACACATTTCCTTGATGTTTTAAGTTTCCTTACATGTTTGTTTTACACTGGAAGTTAGTATATGTTGAAACTTCTGACCTGAGGTATCTTGCATGTTGGTTTGTGGTGAACTAGAATCTGCAATTTTCACAGATTTTAGGCAGTGTTGATATTCTTTCTTTAAAAGAAAGCCAAGGGCAGGGAGGATATTCTTGCTCAGGGAATCAGTAGTGGAGTATGGAACATGGCCCCCAATATGAATCCTCCTTCCCTATCCCACTTCCTATTTTTAAATCTCTGATACAGTGACATCATTCACAGTATCCTCAGAATGGGAAATTAAGTATTTAAGGGCTGAAAAGGTGTTACACACACACAAGCACATGCACACACACATGCACACTCGCACACGCACAGAGTTCCTGGCCTGAATAGCTCACAAACTAAGTCTGATAAAAATCTGACAAAACCACATTGGGAAATGCAGAAAATGGTGATTACAATAAAATATGTGCAAGTTAAGTTTGGGATGTTGATGGTACATATAGAACCTAGTAATTTGATTTATTTGTGTGTGGAAGAAGTGGAGTTTTTGGCCAGAATTAAAAAAAAACAACAACAACCACCTATTGCAACTCTCCCTCCCTTACCGCGGCTGTATTGCCATGAGTAGAGCATTCTGAGCATCCTAGCGTGCTCTTTGGGATTATGTATCAGTGAGAACAGGTTATGTTCATCCCTACCATGCCGTCCGTGTGAATATTTCCAGTGTTTCTTCATTTTTGGGATGCACAGAAGTCTCTTTATTCATTGGCAGTGAATCTCAGAAAATGCTGACTTTTGCACCGTTATCTAGCATTTGGATTATTGTTATTTGCAAAAGAGGAACAACCAGTTTCTCCTCTCTTGGTTTTCACACCTCAACTGCTAGACCAGGGCCTCATCCTCCCTGATTGAACTACCTCATTATCTCTAGCTTGCCTGCATATATATACCTGCCCCTGGAAATTTCCACTACATGCATCTGACGAAGTGGGTATTCACCCATGAAAGCTCATGCTCCAAAACGTCTGTTAGTCTATAAGGTGCCACAGAGTTCTTTGCTGCTCTTAAAGGTACATTCAATAATTTTGCAATGAAATGTAATTTTTTCCCATCTACTTGTAGTTGGGTGCATTACTGTTTTGTCAAGTTGTTTTTGGTATATTTGTTCTTACAAAAGTTTTGATTTCCTTATGACATTTGCTTGTTTTACCTGATGTGAATTTTTATAGGCAGGCCAAGGTGTAGAAGTGGCTTGTAGGAAAATATTTTTGTCTCCTTTCCTAGAGGATTGCCTTTTTCAGGTCACATCACTTACAGATCCTGATGCAGGAAAGCTGTTGTCAACTTGCTCAGATTATGGTCAGTGAACTAACCTCTTTTTCCTTCTGGTATCTTCAGGTGTTAGCATTCATAACAATTAAAAACAAATTCTCACTTAAGGAATGTTGGTCTGGATAGTACAAAATATTGTTTCTTCCCTAGGTTTGCTTTGGAGGGGATGTCTGCTCTTGTCATTAGTGATGGTATGAAAAATAAACTGTAAGAAGTGGCCCATTTGTTGGTAAATTTGAATAGATTCCACAGAATGTTCTGTTTCTGAGGCCACGTCCAGACTACCCACCGTATCGGCGGGTTAAAATCGATTGCTCGGGGATCATTATATCACGTCTAATCTAGACGCGATATATCGATCCCCGAGCGTGCTTATATCGATTCCGGAACTCCATCAACCCCAACGGAGTTCCGGAATCGACACGGAGAGCCACGAACATCGATCCCGTGTGGTGTGGACGGGTGAGTAATCCGATCTTAGATATTCGACTTCAGCTACGTTATTCGCGTAGCTGAAGTTGTGTATCTAAGATCGATTTCCCCCCCCCAGTCTGGACCAGCCCTGAGAGATCCATAGTGACTGGTAGAGTCTCAGTCAACAGGATGAGTGACAACTGACAAAAGTTGAGACTGGCTTCACCTGGAACCCTCCCATTGCAATAAGCATCTGCCGGTCCAGTGCCCCACTCATATCCCTGGTTGTGCATGAGGAGGAGACCCTCTGCATATATATCTCCTCTTGGCCCCGTTGAAAGGGCAGTCAGCTGCCTTGTGGCACCATTCCTGTCCCTGCACTCTACAGAAAGCTCTTTGCAGTGCGAGAGCTCCATGCAAGAGAAGAAGATGGGCAAAGATGTGGGAGGCTGTGGGCTGAGAGCTCTGTGCACACTGCCTGCTCCAACCCCATGGGGAGTCCACAGAGAAGCTAATGAAGTTTGGGACTAAATTTAACTTCTTCAGTGGAACCCACAGGTGGGGATACAGGAGGAGAAACAGCAGGCAGATGAGTCTACCAAGCCTTGCTCATGCTTTTGGAAATGTAACAGGGTCCCCCTTGCTGATAGCCATTGTTAGCAGTGATTCATTTTCCTCATGTGCGCAGGGCCTAAGTGAAATAAGGGGTTTCTTATATTTTTAAATGATTCTAAAGAATGTTTTGAGCACAGTGTAGGGACAAAATCCCATGCCTCCTAAGAGTGCAGGTGTGATAAATGCTGGGTAGTATGGGTCTTTATGAAAGAGAAGTAACAATGAAATTAGGAAGTGTAGTTGGAGTTCTGCTTTTCCAGATCCAGTATTACTGCATCTTTTGTGTAGGAGGAGGTACATGCCAGTGCTCCGGATCAACGCAGATCAACTAAATAACCAGTCCCAGGGAAAATACATTCTAGTAGCCTGTACCCTGGAATTATAAGAGGAACTTTTAAAATGGCGTTAAAGCTCTGTGGTGAAGCAGAACTTGCTTTTCAATATGCTAGAAGGTCTGATTCTCCTCCATGGGTTTTGGAATTTTTGAGGGAGTTAATTGGAATAATGTATTGTCCAGAACAGCAGGAGAATTTTGCTTATAGTGTGTCTATAGCATTTATGCAAATCATTTTAATTTTATTGGTTATTCTCGTTTAATCCTTTCATAGAGTACAAATCTGAGTAACTTGTTTGTTTAAAATTGTGCTCATTGTTTAATTTTTTCTAAAGTGTTCAGGCACGTGGGATTCTTGAATTTTTTTTTTCTTCCCAGACAAATAATACGTTTGCCAAGATTGTTTCATGATAATTTCAATACACTTCCATCTATCCTCTGGCAACAGCTGTTATTACTGCCTCCATGACAGAAAGCTAGTGTGTAAGAGGTGAACCCATGGGTGTTATACAGAGTCCTTCACTTTCCCAGCTTTGATTGTTCTGCATTTGACAACTCAAGAACAAAACACTATTACCTCATAGTAAGGCTACTGGAGTCAGCCTTTCAATTGGAGTCTATTATACATCACTTAATTCACTTAAATCCTCCTTGAGAACACTGAACATTCCTTAACAGCCTTATAAGAAAGGGGTTAAATGGCAGGTATCTGTACAAAGGTTCTTGACTTCAGTAAAGCAAATGTAAGGAAATGAAGGGAATTAGTGAGGAAGATCCTGTGGGAAGAGAGATTAAGATGTAAAAGGTAGCTGAGGATGGCTATAAAGAGTTAGTTTAACGTACTAAAGCTTGCAAGCAAAAATTTTGCGAGGAAATGGAAATGGAGGAAATTCGCAAGAAATAAAAAAAATTAATATAAATGAAGTTTTTACAGCTTTATTTGTGACCTAAATTTATTTAAATATGTCAGAGAGGACAAGTGTCTTTGACAACTAAGTCCTTGGGATGTTGGTAGTTTAAAAATGAACCTTTTTCTGAGTAAATTGCTGAAAAAGCCTTTTAATTTTTAGAAAGGAATATTTTTGTTCTCATTTGCCTAACTTAAAATTTAGTTGACACTTTCAAAAGAAATTTTCACCTTTGGACTTTGGAATGAGGAATTTCAGCCAAAAATATGTGTTTGAGACAGATATGAAGGAGTTGACAAGAGGTTGAGAGTGGAAAGGACCTTTCAGCCTATAGAATACTTATGGTCATTGTAATGTCTTTTTTGGGTATGTCTACACTGCAGTTAGACATCCGCAGCTGGCCCGTGCCAGCTGATTTTGGCTTGAGCTAAAGAGCTGTTCAATTGCAGGGTAGATGTTTAGGCTTGGGACCCTCCTGCCTTGCAGGTTTCTAGATCTTGGGCTCCAAGCTAAGTCTGAACATCTACATAGCAATTAAACAGCCCTTTAGCCCAAGCCCTGCAAGCATGAGTCAGCTGGCACGGGCCAGCTGTGGTTTTTATTGCAGTGTGCAGTGTAGACATATCTGTAATATCTTGTCACTCTGACAGAGAAATTGTAGTTTAGATTTCTCAGGGTCTGAGGGAATAAATGATTGTCGCAAATGTTAACACATAACACTAATTATATTAGTTAATTAGAGTTAAAAAAAGGAACATAGCTGTTTAATTGTATTAAACAGCTATGTTTTTTTTTTAACTCTAATTTTAGGAGCTTGCAACTAAACTAATCATTTTCAGCAAAATCTTTGTATGCCGCCTTTTAACGCAACAGTACGGTTGAGAATTTACATGTCTACAAGGAGGAAATGAAAAGT
Source organism: Gopherus evgoodei (assembly GCF_007399415.2). Taxonomy (NCBI): domain Eukaryota; kingdom Metazoa; phylum Chordata; order Testudines; family Testudinidae; genus Gopherus; species Gopherus evgoodei. Next base: position 130,780,240 of record NC_044324.1, read on the forward strand.
TATGGTTTCTGCACTGATTTATATGTACCTGAAAAGAAAACCTAAACAAACTAAGATTCTAATCTTGCAACCTGAGCAGACCAGGCAGAGCCTCGTTTAAATTAATCGAGTTCTTCATGAACACAGAGGTCTCTCTGCAAAGATGAGAGGAAGGTTTGCCCAATGGCTAGGGCACTAATTTAGGAGCTGAGAGACCTGGATTGAGTTTCCTGCTCTGCTAAGGAGTTCTTGTGTGAACTTGGGCAAGTCATCTAGCCTTTCTGTGCCTTAGTTCCCCATCTCTAATATGGGGATAACATTTCCCTACCTTTACCCCTGGGGGAATTCTGTGCCACTGCGCGCACACATAATCAGTGAGCTGTGCATATTTTTAATTTTTTGTGCAGAAAAATGTTGCAGGAAAGTTGCTGCAGTTCCACCTTTTGCCCACCAGAGGGTGCTGTGGCAGTAGAACAGAGCAGCAGCTCCTGGCCAGCTAGGGAAGAGAGAGAGCTTGCCTTCTTCACAGCACCTGTCAGGTCAGGTCAGGAGACAGGGGCTAGGGGAGACAAAGATTATGGGGCTGCTGAGAGGTCAGATGGGCTCATAAGGGCTAGTGTGGGAGGACAGACTGGGGCAGGAGCTGAATGGGAGTGGAGGTGCAGGGTCATTGTGGGGAGAGAGGTGCAGGGCCACATAGTGATGGGGAAAGGGCTGCAGGGCCACATAGGGACAGGGAGTGGTTGAGTGGGGGCATAGAGACACATGGAGCCAGGGGAGGAATGCAGGGCCACATGAGGATGTGGGGAGAGGGTAAGGAACACATGTGGATGGGGGTGCAAGGACACATGGGAGTGCAGGGATACCTGAGGACAGGGGCAGATGTGCCTGCCTAAATGGGAGAGGCTAGGGGTCAGCCAAGATCTACATGGGGGATGCTCCCTAACAATCCCCCCCCCCACCCTCCCCTCCAAAAAAACCCCTGTTCCATATTTTTCCCACCTATACCCAACAACTCTCCAAGTTCACACCTAGGCTCCTTCCCAGCAATACTTCCCTCTCCTTTAGCTCTTCCATTACCTCTCACTCCCCCAAGCCTTTGCAGTGCTTTGGAGGATGTTCTATATTGTAGTTTAAATTATTATTCAGAGTTCTGTATTAATATGCCTAGTAAGGAATCTGTTTGTCAAAAAACATTTCCTGAATCTCTTTTTGTTATCTGTATTGTTACAGACATACGTGCTGACAGGTATTTTGAAATAAATGACCAAAAATAATTGAAACGGGTTATGTTGTGGTATTTTGACAAATAAAATATACAGAATGTTGCAGAATTTGAAAATATTGTCAGCAGAATGGTTAAATTTTTTTGGCGCAGAATTTCCCCAGGAGTACTGTCTTGCAGGGGTGTTGTGATGTCAAATACGTTCAAGATTATGAGGCACTCAGTATGGTATTGGAGCCATGTAAGTACCTAAAGTAGTTCATCTTTTGGGATTGTACCCAAATGAGGATTACACTGCAACTTTACATTAAAATGATCCCTATAAGGGAGAATACTTAGGGTTGGGGGGTGAGTGGGCCAGAACCCATAAAACTGTGTCAGTATTTTTTTGTACTCTCCCATATGTCTCTTGTCTTATATTTAGATGGTGAGATCTTTGGGAGCAGGGACTGTTTTTTTTGTTCTGTGTCTGTACAGCACCTAGCACAATGGGGTCCTTAGCGGTGACTGGGGCTCCTGGGGCGCTACAATAATAGAAATAAATTGAAGAAAGTTAGGGGGATCCAGAAGTTCATAATTTGTAAGCATCTTTCATTCTATATAGGGTGACCAGATAGCAAGTGTGAAAAATCAAGACAGTGTGTGGGAGGTAATAGGTGCCTATATATGAAAAAGCTCCGAATATCGGGACTGTCCCTATAAAATCGGAACATCTAGTCACCCTAATTCTATAGCTCATTATGACATATCAGATGTGAAGTCCAATTGTTCTGTATCATCCAAAAATTAAATTAAATTTTTCCTAGTCTTCTCCAGTTTGAGTCTTCATAAGCCATTCTATCTAGAGCTGCTGGAGGAGGAGGAAATAAGGCTCTTTGGTGTATATGCTGTAGGAACATTTGATCATGATGGATTCTGGAAGGATGTACAAATATTTTGATATTTTCAGTAAAATATTTACAGGAGATGAAAACAAGGGTTGAATTTAGGTATTGGAATACATTTGACAGAATATTTATTTTAAGAATACATGACCTCGGAGAGAGAGAGCAAAGACTTTTCACTTTTTCATGTCAGAAGGAACTCTGTGTAAAAGAGATTTAATGTCTTTGACATCTGGTTTGTTAGTAGGATACCCCAGGTATTTTAGATTTATGGGGACCCAGTGGAAATTCCAGTGATCAAATGTTTTCTCATGCAACCTTGAGATAACAACACAGAGAGTAATCTGACTTTTGTAGTTCAATCTTAAAACTCACCAGGGATCCAAAAGCATTGAACCAGAATGTATGGAGTGGACGCTTCAGACTTGCTATTTCCAGCCTTACGCCGTTGATGCTGTCAGGTGCTAGCTGCCAGGGGTTCTAAAGCTATGACAAATGGGCAAGGACAAAGACCATCTTTGTCATATACCACAACCTAGATTAAAAAGGATGAACATCAGGCTGCTATGGCCTATTGGCCTCAGTGTTGGTAAAGAAAACGCTCATCCAGCATCAAAATGTTAATTTGTTTGCAAAAATCAGATTTCAGTCCATTCTGCCCAAAACTCTTTTATTCTCTAAGTAGAAAACCACAAAGAACTTGTCTGGGGTTTGCGAAATAGGCATCACATTTATCAGTGGTCATAAATTGGTTACCCATTAACTCTGCTTGATACATCTTATCATTATGGGGAATAAAAGGAGCAAAAGGAACAAATTTTGAGTCTTCTGGCAATTCCTTTTTACTGGGATTTTTCTGGCAGTTTTGAGCAGAGCTATTGGGTGGTAGTTACCACATGGATCTTAGGGCTGGTGATGCTTCATACAGTTCTTAAGTTTTTTTAGAAAGGTCATCTCTTGGATAAAAGTGGAACAGGAAAACTGCTGAAAGATCTGTACAAAGCACTACTAGATTGGATTTTTTGTTGGTATAGCTGTCAATTGTAGATCCATTGGTATGGGTGAATAGACTGAAATGACTATTATATTGCTATATGCAGTGTTGTTGTAACCGTGTTGGTCCCAGGATATTAGAGACCCAAAGTGGGGGAGGTAATATCTTTTATTGGACCATTTTCTGTTGATGAGAGAGACAAGCTTTTTTCGGGTCTGAAGAAGAGCTCAGTGTAAGTTGAAAGCTTCTCTCTCTCACCAAAACAGAAGTTGGTCCAATAAAAGGCATTACCTCACCCAGCTTGTCTCTCTTTTTATATTGCTGGCATTTAGAGGATTCATATTTAGAATTATCCATATTAGGAAATAACAGAAAAAATCCATCCTTCAGTACGAGTTGTGAACTGGAGAGATCAGAATAGTATCTTGCTGAGGGATGCAGGTGATATAGATGGAATGTTCTATTGAGGGATGGTGATTGCTAGAAGCATTCAAGAATAGATGAATTAAAACACTTTAGGGAGTAGAGTGGAGGAAAATCCTACTTCCATGCAATTTGGATAGATTGGACAACCCAAGAGGTGAATAAACTGAACGACTGACCTTGGTTTGGGTTGAAAGGAAGAAGAGAGACTTAACAGTTGAAGGAAATTACATGTCTAGCTCTTTTGAACTTTATTCTGTTACTTGCATTTGCAATTACCAGCCTAGCTAGAGCTGAATTATGATGCCCTAACGGCAGAGTATCTTGTGGTTCCAATTAGTTAATGTATGTACAGTGTTTTTAATATGAAAAGTCCTATGTATGTGCTAAGAATTGTTATGTTTTAGACTACTGGTCTTAATCCACTCTGATTTATTTTTGTGGCCCAGTCCAAATCTCACTGTGATTTCCTTTTATCTTGTTCCATTTGTATTTGTTGGGAAACAGATGTTTTAAAAATCTTTATCTTTTGCTCTATGAGTGATGCTAGAATTGTTTCCTATCACTTTCATGGTGTCACTATAATTGCTGCTGCTGGTGGTGATTTCCTTAACAGATGGGACAAAATCAGAGGGCCCAGATAATCTTCATCCAAGAATATTAAAGGAACTGGCACATGAAATTGCAAGCCCATTAGCAAGAATTTTTAATAAATCAGTAAACTCAGGGGTTGTACCGTACCACTGGAGAATTGCTAACATAGTTCCTATTTTTAAGAAAGGGGAAAAAAAAAAAAGATCCGAGTAATTATAGGCCTGTTAGTTTGACATCTGAAGTATGTAAGGTCTTGGAAAAATTTTTGAAGGAGAAAGTAGTTAAGGACATTGAGGTCAATGGTAATTGGGACAAAATACAACATGGTTTTACAAAAGGTAGATCGTGCCAAACCAACCTGATCTCCTTCTTTGAGAAGGTAACAGATTTTTTAGACAAAGGAAACGCAGTGGATCTAATTTATCTTGATTTCAGTAAGACATTTGACACAGTTCCACATGGGGAATTATTAGTTAAATTGGAAAAGATGGGGATCAATATGAAAATTGAAAGTTGGATAAGGAACTGGTTAAAGGGGAGACTATAATGGGTCGTACTGAAAGGTGAACTGTCAGGCTGGAAGGAGGTTACTAGTGGAGTTCCTCAGGGATCAGTTTTGGGACCAATCTTATTAACCTTTTTATTACTGACCTTGGCACAAAAAGCGGGAATGTGCTAATAAAGTTTGCGGATGACACAAAGCTGGGAGATATTGCTAACACAGAGAAGGACCGGGATATCATAAAGGAAGATCTGGATGACCTTGTAAACTGGAGTAATAGTAATAGGATGAAAATTAATAGTGAAAAGTGCAAGGTCATGCATTTAGGGGTTAATAACAAGAATTTTAGTTATAAACTGGGGACACATCAGTTGGAAGTAACAGGAGGAGAAGGACCTCGGTGTATCGGTTGATCACAGGATGACTATGAGCCGCCAATGTGATGTGGCCGTTAAAAAAGCTAATGCAGTTTTAGGATGCATCAGGCGAGGTATTTCCAACAAAGATAAGGAGGTGTTAGTACTGTTATACAAGGCACTGGTGAGACCTCATCTGGAATACCGTGTGCATTTCTGGTCTCCCATGTTTGAGAAGGATTAATTCAAACTGGAATAGGTACAGAGACGGGCTACTAGGATGATCTGAGGAATGGAGAACCTGTCTTATGAAAGGAGACTCAAAGAGCTTGGCTTATTTAGCCTAACCAAAAGAAGGATGAGGGTGGATACGATTGCTCTTTATAAATATATCAGAGGGATAAATATTAGAGAGGGAGAGGACTTATTTAAGCTTAATACCAATGTGGACACAAGAACAAATGGATATAAACTGGACAGTAGGAAGTTTAGACTTGAAATTAGACGAAGGTTTCTAACCATTAGAAGAGGGAAGTTCTGGAACAGCCTTCCAAGGGGAGTAGTGGGGGCAAAAGACATATCTGGCTTCAAGACTAAGCTTGATAAGTTTATGGAGGGGATGGTATGATGGGATAGCCTTATTTTGGCAATTAATTTGGCAATTGATCTTTGATTATCAGCAGGTAAGTATGCCCAGTGGTCTGTGATGGGATGTCAGATGAGATGGGATCTGAGTTACTACAGAGAATTCTTTCCTGGGTGCTGGCTGGTGAGTCTTGCCCACATGCTCAGAGTTTAACTGATCTCCGTATTTGGGGTCGGGAAGGAATTTTCCTCCAGGGCAGATTGGCAGAGGCCCTGGAGGTTTTTCGCTTTCCTCTGCAGCTTGAGGCACGAGTCACTTGCTGGAGAATTCTCTGCAGCTTGAGGTCTTCAAACCACAATTTGAGGACTTTAATAACTCAGACATAGGTTAGGGGTTTGTTTTAGAAGTGGATGGGTGAGATTCTGTGGCCTGCGTTGTGCAGGAGGTCAGACTAGATCATCATAATGGTCCCTTCTGACCTTAAAGTCTATGAGTCTGAGATGCATTTTTTTTCTTTTCATGTTATAATCTTTGAATTGTGCTCCAGTGGTTTATTTTAACTTCTGACACTCACTTTCTATTTCTGTATGTGCAGGAGTGACGGTTCTAAGTTAAAATGTGTTTAGAAGACATTTAAAATGGTACCTTTTTAAAATCTTATTATGGCCAACATGATCGTCATCAAACATATTGTACCTGAGTCTCTGTATGGCATGGGTTTACATAACATTTCAGATTTCTGTGGTAGTGCAGATTAATAACATTTAAACTGCATCTTTGCTTTGATACAGATGTTATTACTTTTCAGAATATGAAATCTTGTTTTTCATATTGAAATTTTTTCATATAGCTAAAACTGACATCTTCAAATTCGTCTGCAGTCCAGATAAAATTCTTCTTCCATCTTACCATATGATGGTAAAATAAATTTAATTTCTATAGAACAAACTTGAAACAAGTTTTTTTTTAAATTGAGCTATTTTGAACTTAAAAGGGAGGAGGGAGTTGTGAAGGACAGTAAAACTGCCTTTTCTCCTTTCTTTATATATCTATATCTATATATAAAATATGGCTGTTGTGAAGGAGCGAAATTTATGGACTGTAGCATGAAAGTGGAAGAGAGCTCTAAACTGCTATGCAAATGAACAGGGCCCGCTCCAGACACCAGCCGACCAAGCACGTGCTTGGGGTCGGGTGGCGCTTGGGTTTTGTTTGTTTTTGGTTCGGCCGGATGGCACGGGGGGGGGATGGGGGGTTGGGTGGTATTGTGCTTGGGGGGGGCGGGGACTTGAGCGGTGCAGTGTGGTGCTCAGTGGGCGGGGGGCTTGGGCGATGTGTTGCTCGGGAGGGGTGGGGGGCTTGGGTGGCGCGGCGCTCGGGGGCGGGGGGTTGGGGGCGGGGTTCAGCGATGTGGTGCTCGAAGGGGCGGAGGCTTGGGCGGTGTGATGCGCGGAGGGGCGGGGACTTGAGCAGTGTGATGTGGCACGGGGGGGTGTGTTATGGCTGGGCAGTGCTCTTTTTTTTTTTTTTGGCTTGAGGCGGCAAAAATGTTAGAGCCAGACCTGCAAATGAAGGAAAGCAACTGTAGCTTTCAAATACCAAGAACTTGCTTACCATTTATTTTTATTTGTTGATTGCACTAATAATAAGAATGAATGCTGTAATGTTCACATACAAGAAATCTATATCTTGTGGGTATTTCTAAATTAAAGCAGATTTAAAAATATTCACAGCATTGAAACTGGTCTTTATAAAGCTACATGAATATTACCCCCTGTGTCTCAATAACAATTCCCAGTCTTATTGTAGTTATATTTGTTTAAAGGAACTCCATATAGGAGGTGGCTTCAGAATTTTACAAAGAGCCAATCACAAAGGAGATGTTTACACGGAACCTAAACGAACGTGCTTCTTTAAAAAAATTCAACAGTTTCTTATTGTCCGGTGACGCATGTTATTAGCAGAAGAAACTTTGCTTAGGAAATCAGCGGGACTGAGGCTATGTCTACACTATGGATATTATAGCGGCACAGCTATACCGCTGCAGCTTTCCCCTGTAAGATCTCCCGTGTAGCTGCTCTATGCCAGTGCGAGAGAGCCCTCCCATCGGCATAATTAAACAACCCCCAATGAGTAGTAGCTATGTCGGCGAGAGACGCTCTCTTGCCGACATAGTGCTGTCCACATCCCTGACTGACAGAAGTTTTGCCAATGAAAGTACTAGCATAGACAAAGCCTAAAGCTTTAAGTATTTTTCTAGGTGAGGGCCAGAGTCCTGACAGTCCCTGTGTGGAGCCACACCAGTGGCAGTGCAATGGTAGAAGGATCCCCCAAAAGTGTAGTCTTAGTTCAGTATGGTGCTGTTGAAGAAAAGGAAACAAAATGAGGATGACAAAGTAGAAGGTAGAGATGACAGGAAAAGTTGGTGACAAAAGAGAAATGGGGCAAAGAGTGGGAATATCAAGTGAGAACTTTCTCCATGGAGGTACTTAAATCAATGTTGAAGAAAGTGCCTGGGGCAGGCGGGGAGTGGAGTCTTTTTTTTTTTAATTTTATTTATTTATTTTTTTTAAACTATGCCTTTCAGGAATTCCCAGTAGTGAGTGAATGGGTCTGGAGTGCTGCTTTCTCAGGGCTTGGCTACACTCGAAACTCCAAAGCGCTGCCATGGGAGCGCTGCGGCGGCAGCGCTTTGAAGTGTGAGTGTGGTCACAGCGCCAGCGCTGGGAGAGAGCTCTCCCAGCGCTGCACGTACTCCACCTCCTCATGGGGATTAGCTTGCAGCGCTGGGAGCCGTGCTCTTAGCGCTGGGGCACGGTTTACACTGGCGCTTTACAGCGCTGTATCTTGCAGCTCTCGGGGGTGTATTTTTCATACCCCAGAGCGAGAACATTGCAGCGCTGTAAAGCACCAGTGTAGCCAAGGCCTCTTAGCCAGAATCTAGTTTCATTGTGGTCTGTTTTAAAAGCTTTATTTTCTTTAATTTGCTTGTGAAAGCAGTTCTTCCTTTCCCCCCAAGACACCTTTAACAGTCACATTTTCCTTGGACACTGAAGGCTCCGTTCTATTGTTTCAACATTTAGTTTTAGTTTTTTGGTTGGTGGCTGAAAGTTATGGTAGCATCTTGTCAAGAGGCCAAGCTGCTTTCTGGCTAATGTTCATGTTAGGCTATTTCAGTTTTCTCAGAAACCCTTTGCTAGCCCAGTGCTATGTAATTCTGCCAGCATTCTTAGGAGTGTAATTTGAAGACTACTCCAGGAATAGAAAGAGAAACTTTAGAGATATATATGTATTTAAACAGTGTTCAAGATTTCCATCTTGCCCTTCATGATGAAGACCTAACACCTGACTCCAGCTTCAAGGTGATTTATATAGAATTTAGAAAGAACAACTAGAAGTTGCAAGACTAGTCAGCAGGCCATGTGACATGGTTATTATGATAGCTCATGTTTGAAACCCACAGTGCTTACATTGCTACAAATGTGATCCTGTTTCCTTATATAGTTGATGATCTATGTACACGGTGTCAGCATGAACAAAGTGAGAGAAGTAATGTTCAATCCCAGAGTCCATGTCCACATTTCAGTTTAGGAAATTACATTCTCATAGATTCTTAGAACTTAAAGTCAGAAGGGACCTTTAAATCCTCTAGTCTGACCTCTGGTATATTATACACCATTAAATTCCACCTATTTACCCTTGTATTGAACCCAATAACTTGTGTTAGGCTAATATGATTAGCAAAAGCATTCTGCCCTTCTGCAATTTGGACTGGAAGAGCTATACTCTGCTTGTTGTGTAATGGTGTAAGCTGCTAAATAGCAGCTTCCTTTTACCGATGGATGTAGTGAACCTGCTCTGCAGTTTGAAAACCCAGCTTCTGTGAAAATTGTGAAGTCTGTTAGGGTATGTCAGGATGAGTTACTAAATAAATGTTCAGTTTTTACACTGTTTACATCTAAAACTATTAGCCTAGGGAAGGTTACTAGAGATAGAAACTTAGCCAACGCCATAGAAGGAGTCATTAGAACTCTGGAGCTGCTGATTTCTAGTCCTGTGCTTAGATAATTTGTACCCCACCTCTCTCATTCTAATGTTGATATCCTGCAATCAACATTTAGTGTTAATGTCAATCTGCTGCTTTTTCATTTTATGAAAGACCACAGCAATTGCAATAAACCAGTTATGTCTACGTTTCCTTTTTGGGGAAAGGGAGGTTAAAATATAGTTTGATATGATCACTGAGTTGCCTACCAAATGCACCTGAATTGAATCTTTAATATACAAAAGCACCTCTATGCAAGCTGTCATATTTCTGCTTGAGTATGTATTGTGGAGAGCCAGAAATTTTAAATGCAAGCCACTGAATGTGTTCTGAGCCTTGTATCTTTTTAAAATGAATGAAATTCAAGAGTTGATTTGGATGTCCAATGGTTCCCAGAATATTAACTTATCCAGGTAGCATTTTTAAAAAGAAAAAGGCTGGGTATATAATGGATGGTCATGGAATTATAGAATTTTAGAAGATTAGGATTGGAAGAGACCTCAGGAGGTCATCTAGTCCAACCCCCTGTTCAAAGCAGGGCCAACCCCAACTAAATCATCCCAGCCAGGACTTTGTCAAGCTGGGCCTTAAAAACCTCTAAGGATGGAGATTCCACCACCTCCCTAGGTAACTGTGACATTATTGACATGAACTGTGACCGTATAGATCATTGTTGCAACCAAGGTCCTATAGTGATACCAAATCTCCTATAAAGGAGGTCACGTAGGGTGTCTATGAAAAGGTTATGATTTGCTGGTTATGATTGTACTGTCTGTATGCATGTATCGTTTTTGTATTTAAAGTTATAAGTATTGACTCTATACTGTCTGTATTTCAAACTTGTGCTGTGCTTCTGGATGACACCCCAGACAATTTGGCATCAGCACTCCTAGCCTGCTTGATGGCCCATTAAGGACCATCAGCTATACAATTGACCCATGGAGAGAGAGCAGATATGCCTTTGACTCAGCAAGGCATGCTGGGACATGCCTATGAACAGAACTCTAAGGTTTTTCCATACCATGTGCTGGGTAGCTTGTGTTCGGGACAAAGGAAGCACAAGTCACATGGCAAAAGGACTGTAAAAGGCAGCTGCATCATCTCCATTTTGTTTTCAGTCCTGCTTCTTACCACTGGAGGAACTTAGCTACACTGAAGCTCTGAACAAGAGACTTAGGCCATGTCTACATCTAAAATTTTGCAGCGCTGGTTGTTACAGCTGTATTAGTACAGCTGTATAGGGCCAGCGCTGCAGAGTGGCCACACTTACAGCAACCAGCGCTGCAAGTGGTGTTAGATGTGGCCACACTGCAGCGCTGTTGGGCGGCTTCAAGGGGGGTTCCGGGACCGAGAGAGCAAACCGGGAAAGGAAACCAGCTTCGCCGCGGTTTGCTCTCTCGGTCCCGGAGCCAGCCAGCAAACCGCAGGGAAGGAGACCTGCTTGCTCGGGGTTCCGGGACCGAGAGAGCAAACCGGGAACGCCGCGGTTTGCTCTCTCGGTCCCGGAGCCAGCCAGCAAACCGCGGGGAAGGAGACCTGCTTGCTCGGGGTTCCGGGACCGAGAGAGCAAACCGGGAACGCCGCGGTTTGCTCTCTCGGTCCCGGAGCCAGCCAGCAAACCGCGGGGAAGGAGACCTGCTTGCTCGGGGTTCCGGGACCGAGAGAGCAAACCGCGGCGAAGCTGGTTTCCTTTCCCGGTTTGCTCTCTCGGTCCCGGAACCCCGAGCAAGCAGGTCTCCTTCCCCGCGGTTTGCTGGCTGGCTCTGGGAACGCGAGAGCAAACCGGGAAAGGAAACCAGCTTCGCCGCGGTTTGCTCTCTCGGTCCCGGAGCCAGCCAGCAAACCGCAGGGAAGGAGACCTGCTTGCTCGGGGTTCCGGGACCGAGAGAGCAAACCGGGAACGCCGCGGTTTGCTCTCTCGGTCCCGGAGCCAGCCAGCAAACCGCGGGGAAGGAGACCTGCTTGCTCGGGGTTCCGGGACCGAGAGAGCAAACCGCGGCGAAGCTGGTTTCCTATCCCGGTTTGCTCTCTCGGTCCCGGAACCCCGAGCAAGCAGGTCTCCTTCCCCGCGGTTTGCTGGCTGGCTCCGGGACCGAGAGAGCAAACCGCGGCGTTCCCGGTTTGCTCTCTCGGTCCCGGAACCCCGAGCAAGCAGGTCTCCTTCCCCGCGGTTTGCTGGCTGGCTCCGGGACCGAGAGAGCAAACTGCGGCGTTCCCGGTTTGCTCTCTCGGTCCCGGAACCCCGAGCAAGCAGGTCTCCTTCCCTGCGGTTTGCTGGCTGGCTCCGGGACCGAGAGGGCAAACCGGGAAAGGAAACCAGCTTGATTACCAGAGGCTTCCTCCTTCCACGGAGGTCAAGAAAAGCGCTGGTGAGTGTCTACATTGCATTACCAGCGCTGGATCACCAGCGCTGGATCCTCTACACCCGAGACAAAACGGGAGTACGGCCAGCGCTGCAAAGAGGGAGTTGCAGCGCTGGTGATGCCCTGCAGATGTGGACACTCTCAAAGTTGCAGCGCTGTAACTCCCTCACCAGCGCTGCAACTTTCTGATGTAGACAAGCCCTGAATGACCCATCCAAGCTGTGGATGTACTCCAGAGATTTGATTTGAACCTGCAGTTTATTCCATCACTGCTACAAGCCTTAATCAAGAATTTTGCCATTACTGTATGTAATTGATTCCATTTAACCAATTTCAACTCTCATCTATATTTCTTTTTATGAATAAACCTTTAGATTTTAGATTCTAAAGGATTGGCAACAGCATGATTTGTGGGTAAAATCTAACTGGTATGTTTTCGTGGGTGGGGTTTGGTCCTTTGGGATCAGCAGAATCTATTTTCTTTTACTGGGGTATTGGTTTTCGTAACCATTCATCCCCATAAGGAGTGGCACTGGTGGTGATACTTGGAAACTGGAGTATCTGAGGGAATTGCTTGTATGACTTTTGGCTAGCCAATGGGGTGAAACCAAAATACTCTCTGTTTGGCTGGTTTGGTGTGCCTTAGTAATAAAGGACACCCAACCGTGGGCTGTGACTGCCTTGCTCTAAGCAATTTGTCCTGAAGTGATATTCTCAGTTGTGTCCTGCCAGAGGCCGCCTCGTTACAGTAACCCATTCCAGTGCTTCACCACTCTCCTAGTGAAATAGTTTTTCCCAATATCCTACCTAAACCTCCCCCACTGCAACTTGAGGTCATTGCTCCTTGTTCTGACATCTGCCACCACTGAGAACAGCCTAGCTCCATCCTCTTTGGAAACCCTCTTCAGGTAGTTGAAGGCTGCTATCAAATCTCCCCTCACTCTTCTCTTCTGCAGATTAAACAAGCCTGGTTCCCTCAGCCTCTCCTCATAAGTCATGTGACCCAGGCTCCTAATCATTTTTGTTGCCCTCCGCTGGACTCTCTCCAATTTGTTCACATCCTTTCTGCTGTGTGTGTGGGGGGGTGCAAAACTGGACACAGTACTCCAGATGTGGCCTCACAGGTGCTGAATAGAGGGGAATAATCACTTCCTTTGATCTGTTGGCAATGCTCATACTAATGCAGCCCAATATGCCATTAGACTTCTTGGCAACAAGGGCACACTATTGACTCATATCCAGCTTCTCATCCACTGTAATCCGCAGGTACTTTTCTGCAGAACTGGTGCTTAGCCAGTCAGTCCCCAACCTGTAGCAGTGCATGGAATTCTTCAGTTCTAAGTGGAGGACTCTGCACTTGTCCGTGTTGAACCTCATCAGATTTCTTTTGGCCTAATCCTCTAATTTGTCTAGGTCCCTCTGTATCCTATCCGTACCCTCCAGTGTATCTACCACTCCTCCCAGCTTAGTTTCATCGGCAAACTTGCTGTGCAATCCATCCTATCATCCAGACCGTTAATGAAGATGTTGAACAAAACTGGCCCCAGGACCGACCCCGGGGCACTCTGCTGGATACCAGCTGCCAACTAGACATCGAGCTGTTTGATCACTATGCGTTGAGCCTGACGATCTAGCCAGCTTTCTATCCACATTATAGTGCATTCATCCAATCCATACTCCTTTAACTTGCTGTCAAAAATACTGTGGGAGACTGTATCAAAAGCTTTGCTAAAGTCTAGGTATAGCCCGTCCACTGCTTTTCCCCATATCTACAGAGCCAGTTATCTCATCATAGAAGGTAGTCAGGTTGGTTAGGCATGACTTGCCCTTGGTGAATCCATGTTGACTATTCCTGATCACCTATATTGCAAATGTGCACAGAGGCATGGGGTTCTTTTTAGTCATAACTAGTGTTTTAGAGCTTGGAGTACATATTGTCCAAAACTGGTATGTCGAAAGGAGGGAGGGGGTAACTTTGAACTCCTCAATAATGATCTTGGCACTTTTGCTTTTAAAACTGTTTGTTTGTTTGCTTCTATGGCAGCCAGTCAGTCTCGTTTTCTGGCTGTTCAAAGAACATATTAACTTGGTCTAGGAATAGAATGTCGACACGGATGCTGTAGACTCTGATGTTTCTAGTTTTAAGATAAGTTTTCCAAAACACAATACGTAATGAAAATTAAATCCAAGCAATGGTTGGATTTCATTTATTTGGATTCCAAATGAAAATCTATTTCATTCGTGCTCACTCTACTTAAACTTGAGTTACAGGCTGCTTGTGGGGTGGCACCATTATTATTCATTTTAATAGCATAAAACCAAGCAATTAAATTTTGAGTTCACTTTACAATATCTCTCTCCAGTTAGTCCCCCTTACCGATTGCTTGTATTTTTGCTTTGCTTTTTCTTTTATTCTAGCCTTGGTTGAATGGATGGCATGCACTTCAGAGCCTATCAACACTGATTCTTAATCAGCCAGATGGGTGGCTGTTGAACTGGGGAATGGGGAGTGGGGAGTACTGCCTCCATGGCACTGCCAACTCCCGCAAGCCTGGTGAGTGAGGTGCTGAGAGGGCTGGCCAAATTTTGCACGTGGATGGTGAAAATCTCGAGTAACTCCACTGAAGGCAGTCAGAGCTGGGGCTGCTCAGCAGCACCTCTGAAAATCAGGTCACTTATTTAGGTGCTTAATGGCAAAGCTTTGTGTAACTGCCAGTGTGATATTTGTCATGGAAGAGAGGAGAGTCGCTGATTTCCTCCCCCAACCCCTTCCCAAGCAGCAGTGAGGATAGGATGTAGGACTGAAGAAAACTTGGCAGCTGTGGTTGCTGGAGAGTGTCTGAGGATGATGAAATTTTGGGGTGGTGCCTGGTGATGGAGGGCTCTTGGGGCTGTTATGGTACTGGAGGGTGTACTGCAGTGCATTACAGGAGGCTGTGGGAGCTTGGGGCCAGTACTGGTCCCCTCCCCTTCTGCCTCTGCTGGCCACAGATACCATGACTTGCTGCTGCCACCTCCTCTTTAGATGTTCCTTCCTCATTTGACTCTAGCAAAGGGAAGACTAAGGGGCAGCAGAGAGATTGCCGGGCTCCCCACAGAGCTGAGAACACACTAGCCTCTGAGGACCAAGAGCAGCAATTGTAGGGCCATCCCTGATGTGTGAACTTTGAGCTGGGCTGTGGAAATGCATGCAGCCCTGCCTAAGTTTGAAAATGGTGGCCATTAAAACCCAAACAATGCCATCTTAAAGTTAAGTGTGTGGGGCTGAGCTCTTTCAATCAGAATAGAGTATAAATGTGATTGCCTCACCCAGATCACCTGTGATTGGTTGGTTGGCTGATTTGTTTGTTACAGTTTAAGTAATCCTGGATCTCTATAGACATGCTCTAGGTGGCAAATATATGAATTAAGGATATTGGATCAAATCTTGGTCCCACTGAAGTCAACGACAAAATGCCTACTGATTTCAGTGGGACCAGAATTTGGCCCAGTCCTGTTTTAAACTTTATAATAAATACCAGAATGTAATAAGATGCATGCCCATAAAAATGATTCTCTTCAGGTATTGGCAATTTTTTCTTTCATTTGTTTATTTCTTTATTTTCAGATAATCAGGAGTCGTCTTACTGCAATCTTTTATCATGTTTTCCCATGGACAGTTCATTAGTGAAAAATATTAATGAGTGTAAAGGTTGCATGACTAAGGGTAATGTTGGACTGAACTGCTATTTTTCTAGGATTTTTTTTGGCTTATTGTTTAGAAAAAGAAAAGCTTCGGTCATATTTCAGAGTAAGATGATTATTATTAAACATATGTCACAGATACTTTTGATCCTATACTCATACTGCATTTTTGCCTTGGGGGGCTGTGTAATAAATACTTTGTCAGCAATGAGGCGTTAGTGCCCAGTTCAGCTTTTCACTGAAGTCAGTGGAAACACTGAAGTTGACTTTAAATGGAGTTGTATCAGGCACTTAACTATTACATTGCACATGTTTTAAAATGGTTGCACACACAGTATCTATGTTAAAAGAATAGTAAGGTTGCAAAGTGAAGCACTTAAAAGTTAGGAGATGCTAGAGCTAACCTCACCTGTGCAACTTTAATTCATTCCTGTTGTGCGAGTGCATTATGATGCGATCTTTAATTACATGGCTACATACTATTTTTTCTATAGGATCTTGCCTTGTGTAGTGCAAATGTCCTGATCTGCCTGTGTTGTTTTTTTGTGAGAGCCCCCCAAAACTGGCCTGAAATCATGACATTTGACACAGTAGCAAGAGTGTTAGCAACACTCCCTGCTGCAAAAAGTGAAGGTGTGAGAGTTTCTCAAAAAACCCAAAACCTTGTAGGACTCTTTTATAATGGAAAGTGTTAGGTCATCTAAAGATAAGGATCACTATCTTTAAAGTCTCTAGCAAAATATCAATAAATGGCAAGCTGGCATATAGCAAGGAGTTTATTATAGAGGTTCAAATAGTATCTACATAATATTGCTACTTTTACACTGTAGATAGTTTTCTTTTTTTGAAAAGATATTCTAAGTGAAGTTTTTGCATAATTGGAACCATTAAATCAAATCTGACCGTGTCCATTTCACATATGAAACTTAATTACTGGAACGATAGGAACCAGCAGCCTGTTGATTTCCCCTTCCCCCCCCTATTTTTTATGTTAAATTTCAAATAACTGAGAATACAGAAGATATAGGATGGCAATGAAGTGTAGAGTTAGGGCCATATGATGGTGTTAGAGCTGCATTCATGAGGAGACTGTTATGCCCAGATCCCACATTTGACTTCATGCAGGAGGAGACAAGGGACTGCCTGCATGGAGCCAGTTCCTGGATCCTGTCTGTAGTTTTTAAGTACTGTAATGAGAAGAGAGTTGCTAAGGATATGTCTACACTACCCACATTACATCGTGGCAGTGCTGTGACATGGGCAGGATAGACACACTTTATTGCCAGGGGAGAGCTTTTCCAGCGATTAAAAAAAAACAACAAAGAACAACCCACCCTGAATGAGCAGTGGTTGCTTTATCAAAGCACTGTCTATACTTGTGTTTTTCAGTGCTAAATCTTTTGTCGCGCAGAGGTGTGTTTTTTCACACCCCTGAATGACACAAGTTTTAGCACTGAAAGTGGCAGTGTAGACACTGCCCAAGGCCTTGGCTACACTTACGAGTTACAGTGCAATAAAGCAGCCCCGGGTGCCCCAGCTCACTCCCTGTCCACACTGGCAAGGCATGTAGAGCGCTCTGACTCTGTAGCTACAGTGTTGCTGGTACTCCACCTTGGTGAGTGGAATAACGTTTGCTGCACCCCTGCTGGAGCGCTTCGGTGCCAGTGTGAACGAGGTGTTGCGTTACTGCGCTTTGATCAGCTTCTGGAAACATCCTATAATCCCTTTAAGTCAAGTGGCCACTCTTGTCATTGTGACATTGGTTGCAGGAAATGCCCTTTCAAAGCTCTGTTTTGGAGAAGCTGCGAGAAAAAGCAAATATTTACTGTTTGCTTTGTGTGTGTGTGTGGGGGGGGGGGAGTCTGCTGCTGTCTGAACTTACAAGACACCGGGCTGACATTCTCAGCACCCCAAAAACCCACTCTCTCTCCACCCACATACACACAGCACACTCCCTGTCACTCTCCACCCCATCCCCACTCTTTGAAAAGCATGTTGCAGTCATTTGCATGCTGGGATAGCTGCCCATAATGCACCGCTCCTAATGCCACTGCAAGTGCGCTTGAAACTGTCAGTATGGACAGACTGCAGCGCTTTCCCTACTGCGCCCTACGAAGGTAGGTTTAACTCACAGCGCTTTACATTTGCAAGAGTATCCATGCCCTAAGTCAAGAACGCAGAAGTGTAAGAGAATTATGTCAAGCCTATAACTGTGTAAAATTCAATTGAAGACCACTGATTTGCATTCAACCCTGATGCATAATAGATATTTTGGATGCATGGTGAGGAGTCTATGAGTGAGGTTCAGACTGACATATCGTCACCACCCAAACAAGTCTCCAAAAGGTGGTAGCACATGGGGGAGAAGGTACAGAATGGTACCTATCATGACTGCCCTTACTTAGATTACTATCTAGTGCATTAGTACGATTATTGCATGTATGAACTCTTTGGAGCAGGAGTGATATTATTTTCTGTGTGGACAGCACCTAGCACATTGTGGGCACTTCTGTAATACAATAATAAATACCAATTTAAAAACTAGTAAGATAATTGTTTTGCTCTACCTGACACCACTCAGCCCTCATTTATAGAGTACAAGGTTCAGTTCTTAATGAAAACTGGAGAGAAAAGGAAAACCATAAAACCATTGTGACACTGGACCATTGAGGAAAGGTGGAGTGTGTTGGATATCGACAGCCTAAAGAAAAGAAAACTGAAGGAAGACAGTCATGAACTACATGTGTGTAAAAGGGTTTTATAAAGATTAGGGTTTACATTATTCTAGTTGTTCAACAGGGCTGAACGAGAAGGAGCGGGCTTAAATGCAGTCTTGGAAAATAAGCTTAAATACTAGGAGAAAATAACTTAGAACTGCAACAACAGTTAGTAGAAGAAATTGCCAAGGAGGAAGTGAAATTACCATAATTTAAGGTAATAGAATAAAATGAGACACACCTCTACTGACAATAAAATTATTCCTGCTACAATGCAGGAGGACAGATTAGATGACCAGCTAGAGTTCTCGTCTCTTATTAAACAATGAACACTTTGGACACCAGCTACCTGAGAGCTACACCAGCCGGGCTTCTCGTGGGGTTCAGAGTAAGCCTGAGGGGCTGTCAGCTGAGATGTATCTTCAACAGCCTCGTTTAGTAGATTTAGATGTCTTTGGTAGAATGGAGACACTTCATCTTATTTTATCTTTCCCCCTCACGCTAATTTTTCTCACTCCTGTGAGAGGGAAAGCACCGCACTTTCTCTCACACCTTTTCAGTAAGTCAGTAGCTTTCTCTTTCCCTTCCCACAAAGAGTTATGTTCCTGGTGTCTTTTCAGGAACTTCATTCCCAGCTCTTTCAGGCCCCAGAGTACCATGTAACTTCTCCCACAAGCCGTCAGGAACCCCCAGTGGAATATATTATTTAGTGCCTATCATAGAATCTCATAGAAAAGAAGAATGATCTTGTAGGTAAAACACTGGACCAAGACTCGGAGCTGGTTTCAGTTCTTGGCTCTTCCATAGACTTCCTGTATGACTTTGGGCAAGTCATTTAATCTCTTTGTGCCTCAGTTACCCCTCTTTAAAATGGGGGTAATTGTACCTCCTTACTACCGTGCTTTGTCAGGCTTGTAAATTAGGATCATAAACCCTCATGGTATGTCTGCACTGCGCAGTTAACCTGTGCACCTGGGCTGGCCTAGCTCTGGTATGAGCATCCCCACAGCAAAGCCCTTCCTGTGTTGCTGTGTTCTCACTGTTCCTGCACTCACCTCTGTTTGTCTGAGGACATATTCCATGCTTATTTGTACTGAGATACTCCAGGTTTCTTTCCCCGTCAGTTGTGTTAATTGTGGCAGAATTTGTCTGACTTTCGGGGGGAGTTGTGGGAAGGGCACTGGAGGGTGTCAGCACTTGAGTGATTGTTTTCCTAATGTCTTTGCTCCAAGGATGGTGGGTTCCAGCCTGAGTTAAAACAGAGGCCTGGTTCTTCTGTGCCCCTTATCACCACCAGAGAGTTTGCTAGCCCAGTCCTAGAACGTGTCCAAACTTGGTCAGAGACTCTTCTGTGTGGATTTTGGGTGGTGGGGTGGGTGTGTGCAGGTGTTGTTTGCGGGCATTGGACTAAAACCCAGGTAAGAGCCCAGGTTAACTGTGCAGTGAATACATGCTCTTTAGGACTGTATATCTTTGTACAGAGCTGAACACAATGGGGCCTCAGTCTCAGGGTAGCCTCCGGCAATTACCATAATACACGTAATAATAGAAATAGTGAGCAATCTCCATTCCTTACTCTTCTAAACTTCAGGAAGAGCAAGAATGCTCCTGAGACTGTTGCTTTGCATAAGACCTAGCAAAGTGCCGAAGGCAGTGTTGGGGAAAATGCTGTCATGCTGTGAGTCAGGAGTGGAATGCACTCACATGGACAAAAAATTAATTTAGTATTCATTTGTCAACTTCAGTTTAATATTCCTAGATAAAATCCTCAGTATGATGGATTTAATGTTGAGAGAGACATATCAGTACTTCAGGTTAAAGTTACCTAGAATGTATAAATATCTCAAAAAACAGCATAACCCAGGAAGTTCAGAATTAAGGTTATATTTAAAAAATGCAAACATGTTAAAAGGTATGGAAATTCACAGTTGAGGCACTTGGACTAACCTGAACTTTGTAGTGTTCCCATGTAATAACAAGACAATTATAATTCCTGGATAATAGTGTTTGTGGTCCCAGATTAGATTAAATTTGGGTAGCCCACACTGAAAATGCTAAGGTCAGGGCAGGCTGCAAAAGGAGAACCAAAACTGGTGGTTTACATTGTAATTAGATTCACCAGAAAGTCACAAACTATGCCTCTGATCCCCACACTGGTTGTCAAGAAGCTTAAAAAAAGAAATCACACAGCCCCTTTTACTGCATTTTCCAGTCTCTGGCTCCCTGTCAGCAAATAGGTCCAGTAAAGTGAGAAGTTACGTAAAACTCTATTCACTATACAAAATGTTCTTCTGATCACCAAAGGGCCAGCCACCTTACCAAATCAGTACTAGTTTGGATCTTACCCAAAGTACCATGCTGCCAGCTAATTCTTTAGTATCCAGAACCAAAGGTTTATTGTAAAAGAAAAGAATGAGAAGAGAATTGTTAAATCAAGGATTTTCAAACAGGGGTCACCACTTGTGTAGGGAAAACACCTGGCAGGCTAGGCCGGTGTGTTTACCTGCCCCGTCCGCAGGTCAGGCCGATCGCGGCTCCCATTGGCCGTGGATTGCTGCTCTGGGCCAATGGGAGCGGCTGGAAGTGGCGGCCAGTAAGTCCCTCAGCCCGTACTGCTACCAGCAGCTCCCATTGGCCTGGAGCAGCAATCCGCGGCCATAGGAGCCGCTATCAGCCGGACCTGTGGAGGGGGCAGGTAAACACACTGACCTGGCATGTCAGGGTCTTTCCCTACACAAGCGGTGACCCCTGTTTGAGAAAGCCTGCATTAAATGGTCAAAGCAATCAGATAGATACATACATATGACTTCAGAGTCCAGAGTTTTTAGCAGCATTGGTGAGTTTGATGGCTTGTAAAGTTCCTCTGGACTACATCTACAGCTTGGATGGGTCTATCAGTCTTTTGTCCAAAGCTTCAGTTTGTAGATAAATTACTCCAGATGTGAGAAGCAGGATTGAAGACAAAATGGAAATGATGCAGCTGTCTTTTTTATATCCTTTGCCGTGTGGCTTGTAAATTCTTTGGGCTTGTCTACATCAGAAAGTTGCAGCGCTGGTGAGGGAGTTACAGCGCTGCAACTTAGGAGGTGTACACATCTGCAGGGCACCACCAGCGCTGCAACTCCCTGTTTGCAGCGCTGGCCGTACTCCCGTTTTGTCTCGGGTGTAGAGGATCCAGCGCTGGTGATCCAGCGCTGGTAATCAAGTATAGACACTTACCAGCGCTTTTCTTGACCTCTGTGGAATAAGCAGGTATCCCAGCATACCTGAGGAAGCCTCTGGTAATCAAGCTGGTCTCCTTTCCCGGTTTGCTCTCGCGTTCCCCGAACCCCGAGCAAGCAGGTCTCCTTCCCTGCGGTTTGCAGGGTGGTTCGGGGAACGCGAGAGCAAACCGCGGCGAAGCTGGTCTCCTTTCCCGGTTTGCTCTCTCGTTCCCCGAACCCCCGAGCAAGCAGGTCTCCTTCCCTGAGGTTTGCAGGGTGGTTCGGGGAACGCGAGAGCAAACCGCGGCGAAGCTGGTCTCCTTTCCCGGTTTGCTCTCTCGTTCCCCGAACCCCCGAGCAAGCAGGTCTCCTTCCCTGCGGTTTGCAGGGTGGTTCGGGGAACGCGAGAGCAAACCGCGGCGAAGCTGGTCTCCTTTCCCGGTTTGCTCTCGCGTTCCCCGAACCCCCCTTGAAGCCGCCCAACAGCGCTGCAGTGTGGCCACATCTAACACCACTTGCAGCGCTGGTTGCTGTAAGTGTGGCCACTCTGCAGCGCTGGCCCTATACGGCTGTACTAATACAGCTGTAACAACCAGCGCTGCAAAATTTTAGATGTAGACATGGCCTTTGTCTCAAACACAAACTCACAGCATGGAAAGATACTTGGAGTCTCCTGCCCATAGGCATGCTCCTACATGTCTTGCTGACTCATAGGTGTAGTCCTGGCTTCTCTCAAGGGGTTCATTGTACAGCTGATTTCCCTTGATGGGCCATCAAGCAG
This sequence comes from Gopherus evgoodei, assembly GCF_007399415.2. Lineage (NCBI taxonomy): Eukaryota > Metazoa > Chordata > Testudines > Testudinidae > Gopherus > Gopherus evgoodei. The sequence goes on from NC_044324.1 coordinate 130,802,576, forward strand.
GCTTGATAATGCTTATGCCAATCGGCCTGGGGGTGTCACTCTGATGCACAGCACAAGTTTGAGATGTCAATATACTACACATTCATAACTCATAATACAAAGGTGATACATATAAACAAGCTTATCATATTTAGTAAATCATAACTTTTCCACTGATACCTTACATACCAATCTTTTATAAGATTCATTGCAATTTTGTAATATTGGCATTGATAATATTATAAATGGTCACCCATATTCCATTCAGCATCACAAAACTGATTTTAAAAAACCTAATAGATTATATTTTCCTGTTTCTTTTCCCTCGTGGTGTCACTACAGAACAAAATTAAGGTTGTCTGGGTGTACTAGCTGTATATTTTTAAACTGTGCATTTTTTTCAGGGAAGTTAGCCCATAAGGGAAGAGAAGATACTGGCCATTGTAAAAGAGGGTGCCCCATCTTCCCTAAGAGTAGACTCTGGATACAGTTTCCATAACACAAGAACTAGGGGTCACCCAATGAAATGAATAGGTAGCAGGTTTAAAATAAAGAAAAGGAAGTATTTCTTCACACAGTGCACAGTCAACCTGTGGAACTCTTTGCCAGAGGATGTTGTGAAGGCCAAGACTATAGCAGGGTTTTAAAAAGAACTAGATGAATTCATGGAGGATAGGTCCATCAGTGGCTATTAGCCAGGATGGGCAGGGATGGTGCCCCTAGCTTCTGTTTGCCAGAAGCTGGGAATGGATGACAGGAAATGGATCACTTGATGATTATCTGTTCTGTTCATTCCCTCTGGAGCATTGATCACTGTTGGAAGACAGGATACTGGGCTAGATGGACTTTTGGTCAGACCCAGTACAGCTGTTCTTATGTTCATTAAGAGTAGGAGATGGCAGACTTCTTGAAATAGGGGAATTCTTCATAGAAATCTCTGTAGCAAAACATTATTTATCAGTTTCTGCTGAAGAAGAAACTTTCCGTTACGAAGAATAATGAGGAAGGGAAGAAATGAATGTTAATCCTAAAAAATAAAATAAAATATAATTTATTTTTAAATGTAGCTAATGCATGAGATTTCAGTGAGTTTTAACTTTATGGGATGTTTGAAGAGGCTTCATTAAGATCATTTGGAACAAATAAATGGGGTGACACAGGGTGCTATAACCTTAAAGTTACATTTAACTTTAACTCATAAACTAATTAACAGATTTACCTGTGAGTTCTTTCTAAAAAAAAAATAAAAAAAAAATCATACTTTGCTCAAAAACTGAGTGCTGTAATTTTGGTAGGATATGCAGTGTTCTTCACATATAGCAAAGCGGTTGAATTCACATGCAGAACGTAACCCGCCCTTAACTAACTGCTGTTGGCTTCCATAATGAATATTATGCATGTGGGAGTATCAGTAACTGACTGTATGAATGCAGGTGTATACAGGGTTCCTTTTTGCAATAAGTTGTGTGCGTTTCTAGATACACATTTTATAATAGCAGCAAAGAGTCCTGTGGCACCTTATAGGCTAACAGACGTATTGGAGCATGAGCTTTCATGGGTGAATACCCACTTCGTTGGATGGGTGTTCACCCACGAAAGCTTATGCTCCAATACGTCTGTTAGTGCATAAGGTGCCACAGAACTCTTTGCCGCTTTTACAGATCCAGACTAACATGGCTACCCCTCTGATACTTGACATTTTATAATATCCACTACTGCAGGGGTGGCCAACCTGTGCCTCTGGAGTCACATGCGGCTCTTCAGAAGTTAACATGCAGCTCCTTGTATATGCACTGACTCTGGGGCTGGAGCTACAGGCACCAACTTTTCAAGGGTCCGGGGTGTGTGTGTGTGCTCACTGCTTAACCCCTGGCTCTGTCCCTATGCTGATGAGGGGCTGCTGACGTATTTCTGTGGCTCTTTGGCAATGTACATTGGTAAATTCTGGCGCCTTCTCAGGCTCAGGTTGGCCACCCCTGCACTACTGGATTGAGCGCTCACTGTGACTAAACATATTAGAAAGCACTTTGTTTCCTGATGACTAATGCTTTTCTAACAATCAAACTACAGTATCTGAGCCGACAGGTTTACAATTCAAATTTGATTTGTCTGGTTTCACCACCAGTCCATGTCTTACCTTTATAAATATACTTGAATAATCTCCAGTTTAGCTAAAATATCAGGTGCCCAGTGGATAGATTCATTTAAGCAAGCACCTGGGAAGACCTTCAGATGGTTTTGCTTATTTGACAGAACAGAGGTAATCAACAGAAATAGAAAGAGTCTGAAAGATCAAAAAAATGTTCAGAATGAAGCTGCAGGATTATAGTACTTCTTATTTCTTTGGAAATTTACCACCTATCTTCCTGATTTTGATCTCAAAAAGCTGTAAATATGGAAGAGTAAAGGACAGAAAATCATTCTTGGAATTGGTCCAGACAGATATGGGTCAGAGCTATGTAGCCAAATCATGATTTACATAGTTGGGGATTATCTGAAATATCTGCTCATTTGAAAAAACAGGTGCTTTGGAGACTAATGAGGTGCAGCATCTGCTATTGTCTAGACTAATGGCCCTGTATAGCTTTAAATTATGTAGGGACTTTCAAATACTGGCAAAGGGGTATCTATTGGATTAAATGTAAGTACCCACATTTCAGGTATTAAAACTTATCATTTAGCTGTGCAGAAACATTAGCTGAAGTAATGAAAATGTTATTAATCAAAAGAAATATTTTTATTCAAATTAAATCATACTTTTCCCGAGGGTGGTGTGTGTGTGTGTGAGAGAGAGAGAGAGAGAGAGAGAGAATTGGTAACAGAAAAATGTTGAGTCCCATGAAAATTCACCCAGAATTGGCTGAATTTGTGGCCTTTGAAAACACCCATTTGCACATGGATCCGTAGTTTGTAGTGACTTGTGGCTAAAATCTCTGAATGTTCACTTTTCGCTGATCGGGCTCCACTGCCATGCTGCTCCCTACATGCTAACTGTTCTGAGCATGGATGTGTTTTGGGGGCTGGAGTATGCTCCAGGTGGAGGAGGAGGAGAAGCAGCAGTTGCCAGCCCCTGGAGATGTACTCGTTTGTGAGCAGGGATGAGACTGAGTTCTGTTCTCAGACTTAACTGATATTAAATCTGTGCACTTTACAGCACTTACTACTGAGCAAGGTCTAATACCCCTATGTTAATAAGCAGGCAAATGTAATTAACCAAATCTACAAATAAGGTAAATAAGAAAACTTGATTGATGCTTTGAGTGGAAATGTTAAAGAGGAAAGATGGTTTACGGTATTTTTTGTACTTGGTGCTTTGCAGGTTGTTCTGTAATACTGCATACTAGAAAAATAGTAATTATGCAAATAGCAATATGACCACTTACAGAGACTTGACATTTCTTATTTTTTAAAGTATTAGATATTAGCTTAATGCTGTTTGTTGTCAGCGATTTTTAAGTATAAATACCCTTAAAAACAAAACGGCTTCTTTGTTTTTCTGCCAGTAGAACTTTTAGAACTCTTCATAGTGCGGTTGCAATAATCAACTTCCAGAACTTGTGCTTTAGTTACAGCTCTGTAGATGGGGGGAAATTTCCTTTTTCAATTGGGAATTGTTCTATGGTACTTGGTGTAAGATAGGGAAGAGCCATATGAAAAAAGGCCTGCCTATCTGAGAAGAAGGAGGAGTGCCAATCTATGTATTTCGTTGTACTTTTTAGTCATTCTATGATATATTGCTGTCTCCATTATCTATTTGTTCATGTTACAGATGTTCCAATTAGTTCTATTTGTGCTCTTGCTTCCTGGCAAATAGGAAGCCTCTACATAATGAGGCTGCAGCCAGGAAGTGGGGGAAGGAGGAGAAGTAAAATTAAAATATTTTATATTTCTCTGTCCCTAAAGTTAAGACCCAAAATTTAGTAAACTTAAAAAATTCAATTGTGGGTTAAAAACTAGGCTAAACACACTTCAAGTTATTACATTTATTTCTTTACATGTTTTGTGTGTGATGCATACAGTATTTGTATGTGTTTGTGTGTTTATAAAATATTTTCATAGTGATATAGAATCTTTTATAAAAGATCTTCATTTGCTTATGTGTATGCCAAAAATAGGTCATGACAAACACACATAATTGTTGCCTTTGTACCCTCTGATTTTCGCCCGGATCCTGCAAACACTTAAGCACGTGCTTACCTTTAAGCCTTTAATAGTCTCATGATGTCAAGCATGTATGTTAAGTGTTTGTGGGATCAGGGTCCTTGGTATATGAAGGCAGTGCAGTGATGTAGAGTATTGGGAGTCAATCCAGGCAGAGAATATAATTTCTAATGCACTTATCAATTTACAAATCGGGAGTGACTCCTCAGTAGGTTCCATTCCTCCACATTGCAGAGTTTGTAGGTGTTTTGGCACAGTCTCAACTCCCTTCTAAAAACTAAGTGGAGTAGTTTTATAGTGTTTGTTTTGTTTTAAAATAGAAAGTGAGTGAAAAGCAACTGGACAGCTGCAAACTGCTGCTGAAAGGGTGGCTAATTTCATTGTGAGGGCAGGTTAAAAATGCTGACACACCATAGGTAATGCCATATATCATCTTGCATTTCAGATCTCCAGCACAATTGCCATAAAATCTAAACAGCTGTTATATAAAGACACAAGGGGAATGGGGAACCCTAAACTAACTAGAGAGGCAACAAGGATGTGGTTCAAATTAGAAAAAATGAGGTCAACTTACGTGTAGTAAAAGGTAAATTGAATAAAAATATTGATTCATTAGGTAGGTGGACAGCTGCCCAAGGAAAGTAGGAATTGAGCAGCTCATTGGTCTAACAAATCTTCAACAGCTGGAACTGCCCTCACATAAACTGTTTTTACCCCCCCGAGCAACAGAAAATGCGAAACTATATTTATTCTGACATTGGAAACACAAGCTTTGTGCTTCCTTACATCTCTGCACCTGAGCCATGGGTAGCAGTGTAGAGAGAGAAAGCAGACTCTGTAGAGCAGGTGGGAGGGAGAAGGCCAAACAGGGTGAAGAGTGGTGTGAAGCCCTGGCTGTGCCTCCCAGCCTGTTGGCTGGTTTAGTTGTGTGATGGGCTGGGGAACATAGGCTGTGCTGGGTCCATACCTGGTACAATTTACTCCCTTCATGCTCTTGGGCTGCTCCTGAGGCAGAGATTATAGACTTTAAGGCCAGAAGGGACCAATAAATCATCTAGTCTGAGCTCCTGTATAACATGGCCACGGACTATCTGTTTATTTCTGTATTGAGCCCACTAACATTCTGCTCCTTACATTTGCCTTGTTGAACAGCCATTATTGAACCCATTGTTGTCCCATGTGAATGAATGCATTTCCTTCTTTCCCACTGATTTTTGTCTGCAGAATTTAATCTATATTACATCCATCATCATGGTATGTAGGCACTAAAGGAAGCAAGAAAAATATTAAAAAACAAAAACAGAATTGGACAAGGGATATGTCATTGGCATAAACAGGCTAAAAATTTGGAGGAAAGGTCACTTCAAAAGGTGGACTGACTCACTTGATGATTTTAGAGGGTGATGTTCTTCAGTGCAGTATAATGCTAAGTCCTCGGAGGCGAGGTGTGGGCAAGCATCAGTGGAATCATGAGTGTAGAAGATTGACAACTGAAGGTGTAAGTGTAGCAGGGGGAGTTTTATCTCATATTAGGATGCTGAAAAATCCATACATATTCTCTGCATGAGATTGAGTGGGATTTTAGATGAGTTTTGGATTCTTTTATGATTAAGTTTAAAACTTGCTCTTAAAGGTGCTGTGGAAAAAGCATACACTCTCTTCTTTTTTGTTTGTCTGTTTAGATATGTGTATAAATTTGCCCCTTTGAAAGGGCACCTCCTGCCCCTGAGAAGTCATTTTGTTTAATAATACATCTCTACCCCGATATAACGCGGTCATGGGGAGCCAAAAATCCCTAAAGCATTATAGGTGAAACGCCATTATACCGGGGTAGCAGTGGCAGGGCTGCAGCGGTGATTTAAAGGGCCCTGGGCTCCCTGCAGCAGCTGGAGCACTGGACCCTTTAAAGCGCCACCAGAGCCCTACTGCTGCTGCGCTATATGCGAACCTGTGTTAAATCGGGTCACGTTATAGCGGGGTAAAGGTGTATAAGTAATATGAAGTCTTTTCTTCCCTGGCTTTGCTGGATGACCAGAGAACTGTGATGGGAGCTTTTGCAGCCTTCCATGGAAGGGCTGACGGTGTCTGAAACTTTAACAAAGGAAGACTTTTCTCTCGGCTGTTATCGGGTGTTTGAGCTAAATAGATGTTAACAAAAACAAAAAAATGAAATGTTTTTAAACAGTGTGAGTAAAAAGCTCTTCCCTTCTCAAATCTTCAGGTTTCAGTCTCTCAGGATGGCTCTAGTTCTCCAGTATTTTGACAGCCCTTCAGCTAGCATAAGGTAGATCAGACCTGGTATTTCTGATGTAAAAATAAGTGGGAAAAGAAAACGTTTATAAAAACAAAACGGACCCCAACCACTCAAAAATCAGGTCACCTTGTATAGTATAAAGGGATGGAGGATGGGGGAGGAGATACCATAAACACGACAGATTTGTTTTCTTTTGCAGATCTCCTTTACATATCTGAAAAACCAAATTGGAATGAATACAGGGCTTTATTCTGCCACTCTTATTCAGATCACTAAGTACATGAATACAGGTAACAGAACTGGTCCCATAAGATACTGTAGGTTAAATAGGAGGAGAAATGAAGAACAAGGTTTTATGGCCCCAATTCGGGAAGGCATTTGAGCACATGCTTAACCCACATTCAAGTCAGTGGGATTAAGCACATGCTTAAGTGTATTGCTGAACTGGGGCCTGTGAAAACACTTGCCTTCACAGGGTATGTGAACATCACAGCAGGGAGTGAACCTCTCAGCCTAAGTAGATGGATTTGAGCTAGCAAGGCTCAAACTAGCGCACTAAAAATAGCAGTGTGGATGTTGAGGCTCAGGTTGCAGCTGGAGCTCTCAAGCCTAGCGGGCTGTGTGATCTGCCACAGCTGTATAACCCCATTGGAGTCAATCAGTTGCATGGGTGTAACTAAGGGCAGAATATGACCCCTTGTGTTACAAAATACGGCATAGACATGTAGAGACACAAGGTGGGTGAGGTAATATATTTTGTTGACTCTTTTATTGGACCAACTTCTGTTGGTGAGAGAGACAAGCTTTCGAGCTTACATAGAGCTTTTCTTCAGGTCAGCTCTGTTGTAAGCGCGAAATCTAGTCTCACAGCAGAAGTTGGTCCAATGAAAGATATCACCTCGCCCACCTTGTCTCTCTAATATCCTGGGACCAACATGGCTACAATAACACTGCATAGAATTGTAGGCAGTTAAAATGATTGCATATGAAAGGATGTCATTGTTATAGTAGGTTTATATAAAGTGTGTGTGCGATAGAGTGTGCGTGCGCAGTAATGTTGCAATTTTATATGCAGAAAGTATTTACATAAACTCTTGAAAGAGCATTGAGGCTGCAGAAAGAGTGTGTAGTATACTGTCTTGTCATACTTAAATCTGTTTTCCAATTCACTGCTCTGAAAGCTGTCACCAGGGATATTTTCATCTTGTTTTACCCATGTCCACTTCCAGGGCAGCCCTGGACAGATCTTTTTTATGAAATGAGATGAATCGGCTTTATATGTAGCATCTCGTTTTATTGTTGATGAAATCACCTGGCCTTGTGGCTACAACTTAAACAGCAGCTCTTGTTAAATGGATAAAATGAACTACAACATAGGACACAAGGGGATAATTGTACATTGCCTTTGTTAGAAAAGTGACCAGCCCCCTAATGAAAGGGGTGCAGTCTGTTCCTTATGAAACACCAGAACTTTAATGCTCTCTAATTAATTCAGTCTACACCCTTCATGCCCAGACAAGTAAGGATATAGGCAAACCCCAGGCCACTCTAGAAGAGTATAGAGAGCCAATTTCATTATTGCACATGGTTAGCCGGCTTTCCGGTGCACCTTCCTGTCCAGAAGATATTCAGATCAGTCAAAATTGAAGGCCAAATTCCACTCTGATTGATTTAAATCCTCTGAAATCCCACTGCAGTCAGTGAGTTTGAATGGGGTATAAATCTGGGCAGTATTGAATCCTGCATCTGTAGCTATAATCCCAAACCAATCTACGTATCAGATTTACCTGCTATATGTCATGTTGCAAAGTGTGGCTGCATAAGACTTAGGGACACAATAATAATGTTCCTTCATAGGCAAAAGATGGATTTCTCTCCTCTCTTCACCTCTCTGAAGTGAAAGTACAAACATGTATTCATGTGTGGATCAGGGTTCTGTATGTAACGCTAATGACGCGTGCCTAAAAATTGTGGTAGTTCAGCATGCATAGTGAATATCTCTGCATAATCCTTAATCTTGGGAAAAAATTGGTTTTTAGAAGTCTTGACTGATTAGCTGATTAGATGGAAGAGGAGGTGAATTTACATGTGCTTTTTAATGGAGGTCTAGTGTGATCACGTATGAAATACAAACATGTATAATTAGCATGTGAAAAGTCATCATCCCATTCACCTTCCTCAGAGTGCTTCTATGTGGAGATGGAAAGCTATAAATTTGTCCCTCTTAGTAAGTCTTATTTATTGTTGGTAACCTGATTGAATTGTCCGCATGAAGGGTTCGCTCTTCTAATTGGCTTCCAGTATAATTCATGCTCTGTGGAGTTCAATTAATTCTGTAATATGGCTGTGTGATTTAATCAGAAAAAAGCAGGCACTCTTAGACTGAATTATTTTACAACTATATAGATGTTAGTAAGCGCACACATACAGTGTATTGTTGTCAGACACACTCCTGCTTGTACACTAAGATGCCTGACCTGAAGTCCTTCTACAAAGTTCCCATCAAGGATTTATTTTGTGCTGATTCTTCTTAAGGCTAGCCCTGGCTTCTCAACACATTCCTTCATTTTCTTACAACTCATTGTGTTTTTTCATTTTTTTTTTAACCAGTTGGCATATTGGACAGTGTTCACTTTGAAAGGGAGATTTCTAGGGATGAATGAGTCAAAACTGGGAAAGCACCAAAGAAATCATTGATCGATTCACTGTAAATAGGTTTAATTAGTATGAAAGGAAAGAATTAATGATCACTTCTTTATTATTAAAATGTGTTGTTTATTTTTTTTAAATTCACCTTACTCAAAGGCTAAGACAGAACAATGTTAGAAAAAGAATGGATTTCCACTCCATCCCCAGACACGTTAACAGACATTTCCAGTAGCTGTACTGGCCACAAATGCATCCCAAGTCCTCAGGGCAAATTGATCATTAAAAAAGTTTGATTTTAAACCATGTTTTATATTTACAAAGGTACACTCACTAGAGGTCCCTTCTGTGGCTTCATGGTACGGGATACTGCCTTGGGAAGGTTGGGAGGCTACTTCAGTCAGGCTGAGAAAAAGATCCTGGCTGTTGGGGAGAAAGGTGTGCTGTGTGCTCTCCGCAAGCTCATCGTCGTCGTCATCCTCCTCATCTTCCCCTCCCGCAAAATCCTCAGGCATGGCTGAGAGTACCCCCTCCTTGGAATCCATGGTCGGGGGTGGGGTAGTGGTGGCGGGCCCCCCCTAGTATTGCATGCAGCTTAGCGTAGAAGCGGCATGTCTGCGGCTCTGCACCGGATCGTCCATTTGCTGCTTTGGTTTTCTGGAACGCTTGTCTGAGCTCCTTAACTTTCACGCGGCATTGTAATGAGTTCCTATTGTGACCTCTCTCCATCATGCCCTTGGAGACTTTTTCAAATGTTTTGGCATTTCGTCTTTCGGAACGTAGTTCTCCTAGCACGGAATCCTCTCCCCTTGTAGCGATCAGATCCAGTACCTCCTGTACGGTCCATGCTGGAGCTCTTTTTCGATTCTCGGACTGTTTGGTTACCTGTGCTGATGAGCTCTGCATGGTCACCTGTGCTGATCAGCTCTCCAGGCTGGGCAAACAGGAAATGAAATTCAAAAGTTCGCGGGGCTTTTCCTGTCTACCTGGCCAGTGCATCTGAGTTCAGGTTGCTATCCAGAGCAGTCACAATGGTGCACTGTGGGATAGCTCCTGGAGGCCAATACCATCAAACTGCATCCACACTAACTCTAATTCGAACTGGCAATGTCGATTTCAGCACTACTCCTCTCATCGAGGAGGAGTACAGAAATCGATTTCAGGAGCCTTTAAGGCGAAATAAATGGCTTCATTGTGTGGACGGGTGCAGGGCTAATTCGATTTAGTGCTGCTAAATTTGAACTAAACTCATAGTGTAGACTAGGCCTCAGTATCTGTCCAGCAGGACTCTTGATATACATTGAATGAAAGAGGAAAATAAATGTATAGATAAATGCTGGTAATCACTGAATGAGGCCATAATTCTTCAGTGTAGATAGAAACAGCAGAGACTATTTTCATAGCTTGTGTGTGTATTTTTTAAAACTATTGCTTCATGTTGCCTGCAAGGCATTTGCAGCATGTTAACAATTAGCTGTGCACCAAGTTGAGAGCTGTTTCCGAATCTTCACCGTAAAGTTCCAAAGTGGCTGTCTAGATGACAGGTGAGACTTCTGGCCTGACAGCCTAGCACACATTCTGTCAGATGAGCAGCAGTCTTGCTTATGAAATTGTGCTGTTTTCCCCCTTCAGCCTATGAATCTAGCTAGAATTCTACCTAGTGATCCATAAATCTAAGGTCAGCACTGGTTCACTGACTCATACTGAGACCTTTGCGAATATGAACCACTTTGGGCAATGTTGGTACATGGCCAGACCCAGTTGTCTAAGTCAGTAAGCAGACAAGAAAGCATCAAATACAGTTTTAAAACTATTGGATTGTCCAAAGGGATCCTTGGAAAAATCAGCAGAGGCCTTAAAACTTCTGTATAGGTCAAACTTCTCAACTGGCCCAGCATTATTATATTGGTTATCATTTTTATTGGTACAAAGCCCTAAACTCTATTAAACACTTTGCAGAGAACATAAAGCTATATGTCCCTGCCCCAGGGATCTTACAGTTTAATGTTAAACATGACACCCACCCACAGGGGAAAACCATTATGGCTTTACTGGCCCCTCACACTAGCCTTCAGTGTTGCTATGGAGTGACATGCTATGAATTCGGCATTCTCTCTACATTTTCTTTGTTCTGAGCTAGCTACACAACCTGCTGAGCATTACATGTTTGTCCTGGGGCAAACTTACACTTCTTTTTTTTTAGTCGTCTTACCCATCTCAATGCAATACCGGGTAAGATATTGTTAAAGTGACATGTCAGTAATGCATATCCATATGGGGGACACAGGCACACAGCGTTGCCTTTGTACTCCTATTGACTTTCAAAAGTTTGAGAGCTAAAATCCACACAAAGTTTAAAAACCCAGGAAAGCAGGAGAACCTATCTTTCCTCCACTGAGCTCTTACACCACCCCCTCCCAGGAGTCTCTGCCTCCCCTAACCATCTCCTTACCCCTCTCTGCTGGTTTGACGCTTTCTTGGGGGAAGGGATTTTAGGGTCTTCCCCCTCTGTCCTACAGACAGCCCTGCTCTCCCCCTGCCACCTGGGGTTTCCAGGAGGGAGTTTCTGTCACAGCCCGGTAGTTGGCAGAAGCATAGACCATGCAGCTTAGTTCCAGGGGTGGTGGTGGCACAGGCTCCCCCTCTTTCAAGCCTCGCCCTGTGCCTCAGCTCCTTGCCAGACTACGTTGCCAGGTGCTCATTTCAGCACTTCCGCCAGCGGCAGGGACTAGTCTTTCCCCACCCAGCTCCATGGCCCACAGGATGGGACCATGAACAGCCAGCTCACCCACAAATGGCATCCCTGGCTTCTTTCCCACCCCGCTCCCTTTCCTGCCCCACTAGCTTGAGGCTTTCCACAGCTCCAAGGGGAGCTGTTGTGAGTTCTGGCAGTAGGTGGAGGAGGAATTGAGTGCTGGGCATGCTCCCTTCCAGGCAACTTCTTTTGCCTGAGCTCTCTGTCCCTCCCACCGCACTGATTCTGCTGCTGGTTGGGGCTTTGTTGGGCAAATCCTATTGACTTTCAGTGTTTGAAAATTCTCTACCTACATATTGTTAAAGCCAGACACAGCCCTCAACCTGAGATCATCTGTGCAGTGTATTTTAAAATATTTTTTCCAGCATCTCATTATATGAGTACCATTTTCAAACCAAAGGGGACAGGCTTTGAAGAACAGAACTCTTCCCCTCGGCCAGAAGTGAGTTCAATTTGCTCACCAGTTTCCTGATTTAGGAGGGCTATTGTTCTGTCCCCATATTGTTCTTATTTGTTTACCAGCCTAGAAAGCCAAATAGCAGTATGAACAATACAGTGTATCATTATGATTAGGAAAAGACATGAAAGCACCCTCACAGGTCTCACTGAGGGGGGGAATGAAATATGCTGATGACTTCTCAGCAACAGAATAAAATAACCTAGGTGAAAACAAAAAGACATCAGTAACACCACATCTTTTTTTTTCAGCATTCTTTCTGGAAATCTGTTAGTGGTAATTCCACTGTGCCTTGCAGATGTGAAATTGGGTTTCTACGGGGTCTTCAATAGAAAACCCCATGTGCTCATCCTATCACTTGGTTAAGTAGCTGTGAACAGATGCCCAGCAGCGAGGAGCAGCTCTCCCCTGGGAAGCGAAGCAGTGCTCGGTGTGTCAATGCAGCCCAGGGAAAGAGGAAGCAGCAGGGCTGCTGATGGTATTATCATAGCACCTGGGAGCCTCAGTCATGGAGCAGAACCCCATTGTGCTAGGCACTAGCTGCTGACTGAGCTCCTCCCCTGGCACATGGGTTCTGCTTCCCTTCAATGCTGCTGGAGTCCAACTTATAGCCTCTGACTCACCTCGGCGGATGGTCTGCAAAGCAGGCAGCAGCACTGGGACTCCAGCAGCAGAGAAGGTGAAGCAGCCCCATGTGGTAGGGCAAGAGCTCAGCTAGCAACCAACCACCCCCCTACTGCGTCCTCCCTCCCCTGGGCTGCAGAAGCACAGGGAGAGTGCTGCTGTCAGGGGGAACTCTGCCTCCTTGCTGCTGGGCGACCCCACCAGAAGTGTCCCAAGAAATCTGGGGGACACGTGACCCTGCATGCCACCCCATGTCGCCTCTTTTGCCTCAGGCAGGTGCGGAGCGATGGCAGCAGGGGCTGTGCTTCATGGTGGGAGAGCTGATAAAGTGGTCAGCTCTTTGCCCCCATCTTCTCTTTTCCCCCTGTCCAGATCCCTAAGAACCCCCCAGGGAGCCTGGGCTGCTATGGGAAGCCCTGGACCCTCCACCTGCCTGGGTGGTGCCCCCAGGGGGCAGGGTCATGGGCAGGGGGCTGCTCTTTGGCATCCTGGCCAGTGCAGGTGGAGGATCTGGGGCTCCCCACAGCAGCCCAGGCTCCCTGGGTGGCTCTTACCTTGGCCTGGCTCCAGCTTCTGGTGTGGCCAGGGGGTGGGGCTTTAGGGGAAGAGGAGGAGCAGGGGCAGGGCCAGAGTTCTGGTGCTCCTGGGGCCCCCAAATTGGCGAGGACCCTTGGTCATGAGTCCTGTGGGCCTGTGCATTAATCTGCCACTGGCTGCAAGGATAAGGGGGGCACAAAATTGGGAGAAAGAGACTGACAGCGGCAGTAGTGCCGGTCCCAGATGTTCAAATATCATGAGTCAGTCTCACAAAAAATCGTGAGATTATGTAAAAATAATAGATTTAGTATTCTTTTTATTTACCTTCTGCTTTTTGAGCCTTTAGGGTGCACTAGGGTCCTATTTTGAAGCTTTCTCCACAGCCATGAGGACTAGAAATTTATTTTTTCTTTAAGAATGAAGGTTTACAACATCACACACCCATTTGACTCCAGGAGCTGGAGAGTTGACAGTACTGCAGCAGACAGAGGGCAGATGCAGAGAGCATAGACAGAAAAAGTACACAGAACTGAATGAAGAAAGCATTGGGTAAAAAATTGTGCTCTCCTCAAAATTTCTTTGAAGCTAGTGTCAATTTATTTTGCAGTGTGAAAGGAAGAGAGGTGGCTGGAACTAGCAGGCTTCTCCTTTTTTTTTAACCAGGATAAATTTAAGTTAATCTGTTTGTTCCATTCAATGAAAAGTGATTCCTCACCTCCTGAATGACTGCATTCCATCATTATTATTAAAAGGGTTTTGCTCCATACCCCTTTTCTTCCTTGGTCTTTTCTCTGCTATTGTAGATGTATGTCCCTTGTTACCTCAAATGGTGATAGTGGAGCAGTTTTCCAGTTCTAGACATAGTGTCTGAATTTGTGATTTGGGAGCACTTTATATATCAGAGGCAATGCAGTCTATCTTTTAGCTCTTCCAGAAGGATGCCTTATGCATTCTTGTGACCTGAGCTCTGGGAAGCTGGGCTATTTTGCCAGTGTGAGTTGGTAAGGGGAAGCTTGAAACAGCAGAACCCTGAGGCAACAAGCCTCTTAGAATATTTCAAATGCATATTGAGACTTCCCATCATTTATATTCTGAAATTCTGTAAAAGTGTCCTTTATTCTTATGAGGTGAACAGAGATAAAAGGTGCTTTGTGGTGTGAACAGCATAGGATGTAGCAGTTAACTTTCCCCCAACAGGTCTGTTTCTTGTCCAAGTAGTGACTTAGGCCAGAAACTGGAAATAACCTAAAGGAGTTAGGTACGCACATCCTATTGAAATGCATATGAGTCTGCCTCCACAAAACAACTTGCAGGTTAGGGGCCTTATCTGCTAGTCTGTGGTAAGGATTTGCTCACCATTGGCTTGAACCTGCTCCTGTTGAAGTCAGCATTAAAATCCCAGTTGACTTCTGTGTGCAGGAGCAGGGCCCTATAATAGAAATCTTAGTGAAGAAACCATGGTGTTGCTACAGAAGACATGACTGGAGTCAGGAGGACATGGCTGTAATCCTGGGTCTATCTCTGACTTACTTTTTTGTGACCTTGGGCAAATCTCCTGACTGGTCTATGCCCTAATTTCTGTGAACTGGGGTATAATGATAGTTGCTTACTTCACAGGATTGTTGTGATGCTTAATTAATGATGGCTGCAAAGTGTTTTGCAATTTTATGCTATGTAGGTGCCAAGGGTGTGTCCAGTATTATTATTATCAGAGATGCCAAGGGTTGACTGTCTGTAAGAGTGAGAGACTTTCCAGGTGGAGTGTCAGCTCACTGCTTAAGACAGGGATTCTCATCTTTCGTCCTTGTCAACATCCTATAGTCCAGGTTTTTAATCCAACCAGTACTTAATAATTTGGTTTAAAATGTTCACTGCTTAGTATTGCATATGAAACACTTAAATGTCCTAATTCATGCTAAAGTCTAGGGTAGGGTTGCCACTTTTCTAATTGGTGGTAACTGGACCCCTGTGGCCCTACCCTGCCTCTTCCCTCGAACCCCCACCCCCTGCTCCACCTTGTCCCTTGAGGCCCCACTCCCTTCTCTGCCTCTTCCCCCCCAAGGGCCTGCCCCATCACTCGTGCCTCTACCCTGCTTCCCCCATCACTCACTTGATCATCTCCACCTTCCTTTCCCTCCCCCCCCCCACCCCTGGACTCCCTGTGCAGGTTAATGACTTTTGGTGTCCAGTCAGTACATCTGACTGGACACTGTCAAGTTCCCTTTTCAAGTGGGGTGCAGGAGGGCGTGCAGGGTCTGGTCTCTGGGAGGGAGTTTGAGTGCAGGAGGGGGCTCAGAGCTGGGGCAGGAGGTTGGGATGTGGGAGGGGGCGAGGGATGTGGGCTCTGACTGGGTGGCGCTTATCTCAGGCAGCTCCCAGAAGTGACCAGCATGTCCAACTCCTAGGCTCGGGCAGCCGGATGGCTATGTGCACTGCCCTGCTGGCAGGCATCGCCCCTGCAGCTCTCATTGGCCATGGTTCCCGGCCAATGGAAGCTGCGGAGTTGGCGCTTGGGGTGGGGGCAGCATGCAAAGACGTCCTGGTGGCCCCTGCACCTAGCAGCCACAGGGAGGTGCTGATTGCTTTTGGGAGTCACGTGGAGCCAGGACAGGTAGGGAGTCTACCTTAGTCCTGCTGTGCCGCTAACTGGACTTTTAGCGGCCTATTAAAATCTCCTGGATTGTGTTTAATAGGCATTGGGAGATTGGTGCTGATTCTGGTAAACTCCCAGCCAATCTGGGAGGGTTGGCAACCCTAAACCTTAGTCTAGGGCATGTGAGAATTCTATATACAATGCAAACCGGTGGATTTTAATAAATACAGTTATTTGCATGTTGGAACAAAAATCTAGATGGTTGGAGATCCATGAGGATATAAAGTTGTCCAGTGTGGTTTAAATTTTGAACTGTATTTTGCAGAACCCGCAAATGTTTGATCAAGTCTTCCTTGTTTTTTGAGTGAACTCATATTTTTTTAACTGTCAAGTATACACACACTCTCACACACACACCTCTACCTCTGCTACACATGCACATGCATAGAACGAGGGCCTGTAGTCTCCATGGTTATCACAGTACACCAATTTCCAAGCTCTGAGCCCCATGCCTGAGGCCCTGGATGAATTGTTGTCTCTTGCAGTGTCTGAGAAATATATTTTAAATCTTTTTATATATTTACTTAAAATGAGTGAGATAAACTTAGGAATGTTGTGAGAGTGAGATGACATACTAATGAGAGAGTCTCACACCCAGTGAGTGAAATTTGACTTGCCTGTATTACACATGGATTTGTAATTCTTTACACTTAACACTTTGGTTGATGTGGTGGTTCACTAGGGCTGCAGTGTAGATAACAGAGAGGAAAAAAATTTGGCCATGGCTACACTTAACAGTTCTGCAGTGCTGGTAGTTACAGCTGTGTTCGTACAGCTGTGTAGGGCCAGCGCTGCAGTGTGGCCACACTGACAGCTACCAGCGCTGCAGTGTGGCCACATTTGCAGCACTTGCAGCGCTGTTGGGAGTGGTGCATTGTGGGCAGCTATCCCACAGAGCACCTTGTCCCATTTTGGCGCTGTGGCTTGTGGGGAGGGGACGGAAGGGTGCGGGTCTTTCCGCTTCCTGTTCCAACATCCCGTGGTGCTTTGCTACACATTCCGAGCACTTTGGCGGCATTGTGAGTCTGCAGCGCGATTTCTGTTACAAATGAAGCCCGAGCTGCTGAGGACCTTGCTGATGAATGTTGCCAGCACATCACGCATGGCAGTGGAGCTATTCCTTCAGCTGCAAAATGACAGTGAGGAGTCAGACGATAATATTGATTCGCCTGGCGCTCAAGACAGTAAATTGCTTGTGGCAGTAACAGACGTGCTCAGCACTGTGGAACGGCGCCTTTGGGCTCAGGAAACGAGCACTGAGTGGTGGGATCACATCGTCCTGCAATCCTGGGATGACGAGCAGTGGCTGCAGAACTTTCGGATGAGAAAAGCCACTTTCATGGCACTGTGTGCTGAGCTCGCCCCTACCCTGCGGCGCAGGGACACGAGATTGAGAGCTGCCCTGCCAGTGGAGAAGCGGGTGGCTATTGCAATCTGGAAGCTGGCAACTCCAGACAGCTACCGATCGGTGGCTAACCAGTTTGGAGTGGGAAAGTCCACCGTTGGAATAGTGCTGATGCAAGTTTGCACAGCCATTAATCGCACCCTGCTAAGAAGAACTGTGACTCTGGGGAACATGCAGAACATTGTGGATGGCTTTGCACAAATGGGTTTCCCTAACTGTGGAGGGGCAATAAATGGGACGCATATTCCTATTCTGTCACCACCCCACCTGGCATCAGAGTACATTAATCGCAAGGGGTATTTCTCCGTGGTTCTCCAAGCGCTTGTGGATCACCGTGGGTGTTTCACTGACATTTACTCAGGATGGCCCGGAAAGGTGCATGATGCACGCATCTTTTGGAACAGTGCCCTGTTCAGGAAGCTGATGGCCGGGACTTTTTTCCCAGACCGCAAGATCACAGTAGGGGACGTGGAAATGCCCACTGTGATCCTTGGAGACCCCACTTATCCCTTAATGTCTTGGCTCATGAAACCGTATACAGGGAAGCTTGACAGGAGCAAGGACCGGTTCAACTACAGGCTGAGCAGGTGCAGAATGACTGTGGAGTGTGCTTTTGGCCGTTTGAAAGCCCGCTGGCGTTGTCTTTATGGGAAGCTAGATTTGAGGGAAAGGAGCATCTCCACTGTTATATCCACGTGCTGTACCCTCCATAATATTTGTGAAGGGAAGGGTGAAAGATTCAATGAGGAATGGACTTCTGAGGTTCGACACCTAGAGGCTGAATTTGCACAGCCAGAGAGCAGGGCTACTAGAGAGGCCCAGCAAAGGGCTTCAAGGATTAGGGATGCCTTAAGGGAGCAATTTGATGCTGAGAGCCAACAGTAATGTTTGGTGCCTTTGCTGTGCTCGTTTTTCCCTTGGGGTACAGTATTTACCACTTTCTGCAATAATAAAAAGTATTGTAAAAGCCATGAAATCCTTTATTCAAAATACAGTACATAAAAGGGCAGGGGGGTAGGGTGGTGGACTATACATTCAGAGGTTTGAATATGTCGTGTTTGGATTGCTGTTCAATGTCTGCTGCACTTCAGGATTAATATGCTGCAGTGTCATGGGGGTGGAGTGCACAGGGTAAGGATTGTAGTTATCAGGGCTGGTAGGTGATTGTACAGGTGTTGGGGGCAGCTGGGGGTAGTAAGAAACAGGCTGCTGGAGAAGGGTGTTTTGTGCAAATACTGGGGAACAAGAAAGAGAGCTTTGGGAGGGGTGTGGGTTACCACGGTACAGATCTGCCTGCATGGTTACGAGAGACTGGAAAGAGTCAGTTTGGCGAGCCAGGAGGCTTATCAACTGCTTCGAGGTTTTCCTGGTAGCCAATTCCCTTCTCCTGCTTTGTGTTTGCCTCCACTCATGCATTTTCTCTCTCCATTCCTGCGTCTTCCTACTTTCTCTGGCGTACTGATTCATAACTGCTTTGATCAATTCTTCTTTTGATTTTCGCGGATTTTTCCTCAAGTTCTGCAAGCGACAGGCAGGCGGTGATCCGGCTGCATTATTCAAGGTCACTTAAAAAAACATAGATAGAAACATGTAATACACAGAGGCTACATTGTTTATTATCACACAGTGAAGGAGTTTGTAGACTTTTTGTAGCATCATTCCCACATACCTAACATAGCACAGAGAGGCCATGGAAGCAAAGGCATGGCGAGCAATGGGGTGAGTGTTTCTGCCCCGACTTCACCTGGGAAGGGGAACTGCCTGATGGCTCACTGGGGTTTCTCTGCACTGGGTAAAGGAGGGAGCTGGGGGCCTGCACAGGGGACAGGAGGGAACAGGAAGCTGGCGACCTGCAAGGGGGGCGGACTGCGAAGCTGGCGACCTGCAAGGGGGGGGGCGGACCACGAAGCTGCCGACCTGCAAGGGGGGGGGCAGACCACGAAGCTGCCGACCTGCAAGGGGGGGGGACCGCGAAGCTGGCGCCCTGCACTGAGCAGTATCCCTACATTCTCAACAGGGTTTCCTACTGCCAGATATATCACTGCTGCGTGTTACCTGGGAAGAGAGGGAGGGTCTTCTACAGCAATGTGGATTCCTCCCTGGTCCCTATGCAGCTTCCCTGTGTGCAGCAATGGTCCCCCCACCCCTCGCGGCACAGTGGCTCAGATGAGTTAGCCTGACCGGGACAATGACCACAGTGGCTCTCCCTATAAACTTGCGCAAGCACATTGCCCACGCTCTGACTGCAAGTTTTCAAGAGATTACCGAGGCCGATTACAGAGACGTGATAGAGCAAATCAATGGGCTATTCCACATTTAGGCATGCATGCAGGCAGCCATAACCCAAACCGTCCTCTCCCAAAACATAAAATCTGCTTACCCGGAACACGCTCCTCTGCTTCTTCTTCACCAACAACTTCCAGCTGCTGCGACTGGCTAGCCTCCTCCTGGCTTCAGAAGAGCTCCTGGCTGCATGCCTCCTGGGACTCTGGGGTGTCTCCCTCCACCCCAGTAGCCTCACTCTTGGCTTCCTCTACACCCTCCCCCACTTCTCCCTGCTCTGAACTCTCCATTGTGCTCCTCAGATTGGCAGTGGGGTCACACCCAAGTATGGCATCCAGCTCCTTGTAAAAACGGCAGGTCGTGGGGGCAGCTCCTGAGCGGCGATTTCCCTCACGGGCTTTGCAATAGGCACTGCGCAGCTCCTTTATTTTTACCCTGCACTGCAACGCGTCCCGTCATGGCCCCTTAGCAGCAAGGACTTTGATATCTGCCCATAGGTATCATAATTTCTCCGGCTGGAGCGCAGCTGTGATTGCACAGCTTCCTCACCCCAAACACTGATGAGGTCCTGCAGCTCGGAACTGTTCCATGCTGGGGGCTCGTTTGGGGCGTGGAGGCATGCTCGCTGAATGATTGCACTCCACACCTGGCTGAGCAAACAGGAAGGGGATTTTTAAAATTCCCAGGGCATTTAAAGGGGGGGGTCAGCTGAGCCCAGGGCAGTGGAGTGTGAAACGATTACCAGAGTGGCTGAAAAGGTATGCTGGGATACCTCCTTATACCCCGGAGGCCAATAAAAGTGCTGTTGGTGTCCACACTTGATGACCAGCGCTGCATCACCAGCGCTGGAATCGCAACACCCGAGGCAGACCAGGTGTACAGCCAGCGCTGCGACCAGGGAGTTGCAGCGCTGGCTGTGCTTTGCAAGTGTGGCCACATCCTGAGTTGCAGTGCTGTAACCCCCTCACCAGCGCTGCAACTCTCCAGTGTAGCCAAGCCCTCAGTTTAAAATAAATCAAAACAGATTGTGGTTTTAAATCGGGTTTTTATTTAAACTAAATACATTTTTGTTTTTTAAAAATAAACCTATTTAAAATGAAATTTAAAATTATGACAACCTATGGTAAGACCTAAACTTACTCATCTATTAAAATTATTTCAATTACATTCAGAGAAATAATATTAAGTAGTATATGTTTGCTGCCAAAGTGTCAAAGAAAGTCAGACTGGTGAAAGTCCCTGGCTGAGCACCTAGAACTAGTGTTTGTTGAAACACTAAACTAACTTTTGACTGGAGTACTGTCTTCTTCAGGTGCATAGAGACTATTTAATTCATTTTGGTTTATTCAGCTGGTTCAGTTCAGTGACTACTTCAAAGTTAAGAAACTGACCGGGAATTGAAAAAAGCAGGAAAGCTGTTTCCTTTTTCAGTCTATGAACACAAACAAAGTGTGAGACGATGAGATCTACTAGTTCTAAAATCTTGAAGGATGTGGTGACCAGAAACAATTAGTTCAATTCACTAACTATCTATAATACTTCCTTTGTTCAATAAATCAATTAGTTTTAAATGCAAAACAGGTGTTGATAAACTTTTTTCTTGCATATCCACCATATTTAAGGTAATTTTATTTAACTAATACAAAAATTAAAATGCTGTTTTTGCAGATTTTTAATTGAATTCCAATTTCCCTCCAAATGGAACTTGACTCAAATCACAAGGAAAAAATTAATCATGATCTATTAGAGTGAGAAATGCAACATTCACCATTTTCTAGCATATAAAAAATGTAAAAATTAAGAATCTGAATAAGTGTGTGTTAAACTATAGTTACCTAAATGTATATAGCTACAGTGTATCCTCCTGGTTAGCAAAAAGAAATACCAAATGTAGCTTAAAGGAAATATTTATTTGCAAATTGCTATGTTTTAACAGTTACTAGCCAATAGCATCAACTTTTACTTAGGAAAATAACTAGAAAGTACAAAAGTTCTTGCTTGCTAACTTAAATCACTTTGATTTAAATCAGTCCAAATGGCAGATAATTGTTAAATACAGAAAAGTGATATTTTAAAATATCAACCAAACCATGCAGGTTGTGTTCGTGGATTAATAGATTCCAAGGCCAGAAGGGATCATGTGACCAGCAGGTCTAATGTCCTGTGTAACACAGGCCATAGAACTTCTTCAAAATAATTCCTAGAGCAGATCTTTTTAGAAAAACTTCCATTCTTGATTTAAAAATTGTTAGTGATGGACAATCCACCATGACTCTTGGTCAATTGTTCCAGTGGTTGTTTACCTTCACTGTCAAAAATGTATGCCTTATTTTTATTCTGAATTTGTCTAGCTTCAACATCCAGCCATTGGATCTTGTTATACTTGTCTCTGTTAGATTGAAGAACCCATTAATATTCTCCATGTAGATACAGATTGTAATCAAGTCATTTGTAACCTTCTCTTTGTTAAACTAAATAGATTGAGATCCTTGAATATATCATTACAAGGCATGTTTTCTAATCCTTTAATCGTTCTTGTGGTTCTTCTCTCAACCCTCTCCAATTTATCAACGTCCTTTGTGAATTGTGGGCACCAGAACTGGACACAGGATTCCTGCAGTGGTCACTTTCGTGCCAAATACAGAGGTAAAATAACCTCTGTGTTATTCAAAATCCCCTGTTTATGCATCCAAGGATCGCATTAGTTCTTTTGGCCACAGCATCACAATGGGAGCTCATGTTCATCTGATTGTCCATCATGACTCCCAAATCTTTATTTAAAGTCACTGCTTCCAGGATGGAGTCCCCCATCCTATATGTATGACCTTTGTACTTTGTTCCTAGATGTATATATTCACATTTAGCATTTTTAAAACAAATGTCCTTTGCTTGTGACCAGTTTACCAAGCAATCCAAATTGCTCTGAATCAGTGACCTGTCCTGTTCATTGTTTATCACTCCCCCAATTTTCATGTCATCTGCAAATTTTATCAGTGATGATGTTATATTTTCTTCCAGGTCATTAACAAAAATGTTAAATAGTTCAGGGCCATAAACTAATCCCTTTGGGACCCATCGGGAAACACACCAGCTTGATGGTGATTCTCAGTTTACAGTTGCATTTTTTAAGACCTATCATTTAGCCAGTTTTTAATACATATAAAGTGTGCCATGTTAATTTTATATTGCTCTAGGTTTTTAATCAAAATGTCATTAGGTACCCCCTCAAACACTGTATGTGCTAGCTAGAGTAGAGTTTTTTTTTTTAAACAAATGTTAAAGGAGAGATGCACCTTGTATCTTCTCAAACAACTCCAAATGGAATGCTGAATTCATAACGTCATAAGACTGAAGAATTATTTTTAACACCTACATGCTGTTTTCCAGAAAACTTCTTACGGATTGACAGGGCCTTGCTGCCCTCTCAGTATTTGTTATATGTGTGTTGGGATTTGTCCTTCTTGTCTGGTCACTTGATGCCATCACAAAGAACATCCCTTCAGGCTTCCTAACAGAGGAGCTCTGCCTCGCAACTGTTCTGTTCTTTCACTCAGAATCTTGCAGGTGGTGAGGGACTGCAGCTGTCCCTCTCATAGCCTGGTTATATACCAGCACTGTTGCAGTGATGCTTCTTGAAATCAGACAGGGCTTCTTGAGAGCAGCAAACTTATTTCCCCTTTGTGAACTTGATTATGGATTGTATTAAAATGATCTCAGTTCATATTTATACTAAACTGGGGTACTTTTTCTTTTCCAATTTTTTTTTAACAACTGCGAAATCTTCTAACTGAATGATTGCTGGATTTGTTTGTTTATATTTTACACATAATGTTGAACGAAGAGCTGCCAACATTTCAGTAAATAGCTTAGCGAAGAAGCCACCATATGGTTATTTGCTTAGTTATGGAGATGGAGAGTAAAATTCTGCTTTCATTTACGTTGTTGTGAATCCCAAGCAATTCCCTTAACTTCAGTGGAGTGACAAGTTTTACACTAGTATATCTGAGATCAGAATCTAGCTCATAGTTTTAAAAGTTTGGGTTTTTTTAACTTCAGAAATATACCTTTTAAAAAAATCAGCCAAATATGTGACACATTCAAGAACTTGTCTATAATATTTGGCATATCTTTCATCCTAGGGGAGGTGAAAGAGGGTGTAATATAGCTGGGTATTTCTTCAATAACTTATTCATGTGATGTAGTTACTGTGGATTTATACCAAGGTAACTCAGGTACTGCTTTTCTGCTTCTATTACTTTTGCTTTCCTTTTAAATTAACTTTATAAAGTGAAGATGGTATTCCTTAAAATATGTTCCATGTTGATTAGTGGTTAAGTGGATCATTCCAAATGGCACCAAAGTTTCACTGGAAGGAAAGCATACATGTGTAGGTGTTATTTGTGTGTGTACAAATACGGACAATAATGTGGGGCGTGTATACAGAGAAAGCTCAAAGGGCAGATCCTCGGCGGGTGTAAATTGTCATAGCGCCACAATATCATAACTCCATTGTTAAGCACTCCCTGAGGAGATTTTAATAAGGCTTGAACCAGTACTGGAATATTCAGCAACACCTATTGCTGTTGTTTTTCCATGACAGTAAAAGTCCATGTTTTGCCAATTTCAGATTGTCTAAAATCATCAGATGAATATTCCCACTGCCCTGGCCTGTACACGTGGTCATACATTGTGTTTTTGTAACCAGTACTCTGGTAATTTCCCAGGCACCAAGGAGTTTCTCTCTCCCTGTTTTGCAGTTGTCACCAGCTGAAATGTGTTTGTATGAAAATGACTTGCTGCCATGATATTTTTTCTTTTTGCTGTTTCAGCATTTCCAGATCTTGAATAAGCCAGAGTAAATGAGGCTGTTTTGAAAGGAAAAGCAGCACTATTTTGTGTTAGAAGCCAAAAATAGCTCGAATTGCTTGAAGAATGTGCAGTACTCCCATAAGTTAGTCATAACTATGCAGAGTTGGGATATACAGAGTTGATTATCCACATTGGAGGTGAGCAAACTACGGATGTGGCCTGTGGGACCCTCCTGCCCGGCCCCTGGCCCCTCCCCTGCTGTTCCCCCTCCCCTACAGCCTCAGCTCACTGTGCCGCCAGTGCAATGCAGTGGTGGGGCTGCGAACTCCTGCCAGACTGCAGAGCCGCAGCCTGACCTGGTGCTCTGTCCTGCGCGGTGGTGTGGCTGGTTCCAGCCAGGCAGCACGGCTGCTTCTCCTGATGCTCTGGGCGGTACGGCTGTAGCGCTGCCAGCCACCAGTGCTCCAGGCAGTGCAGTAAGGGGGCAGGGAGTGCGGGGGGTTGGATAGAAGGCAAGGGAGTTCGGGGTGGTGGTCAGGGGGTGGGGATGTGGATAGGGGTCGGGGCGGTCAGAGGGCAGGGAACAGGGGGTTGAATGAGCTCAGGGTCCCCGGGGGGGGCAATCAGGAAGGCGAGGGAGATGGGGTTGGATGAGGCAGCGGAGGGCAGGGGTTCTGGGGGCTGGCAGGGAGTGTGTGTGGGTGGATGGAGCAGGAGTCCTGGGGGGGCCGTCAGGGCAAGAAGCAGGGGGGTCGGATGGGGGCAGGGACCGGGCCACACCTGTCTGTTTGGGGAGGCACAGCCTCCCCTAACTGGCCCTCCATACAGTTTTGGAAACCCGATGTGGCCCTCAGGCCAAAAAGTTTGCCTGCCCTTGATCCACATCTTGATCATCAGAGGCTGCTTACCACTTTTTCCATTCTGTATTGATGAACACTTGTGACTTTACCCTATGTTGATTGCTTCCAAACTGTTTCCTCACTTGAAAGTTTAGTATTAATTGTTATGTAGCGAGTGCCAGGAGCATACCCAACTTCGTTCAAAATATGAAACAGGGCCTTGTCATTGTCCCAGAGATATTGAAATCTATGGGGCTGATTCTGCGTGAGTGGCCTCTGAGAATCATCTTGCACTGAATTCATTGGGAGTTGAGCGCTCTCTCCATTTCCCCAGAGATACTAATTGCAGTTGAGGACCATGCTGAAAATGAACAATAATACAATTCGGACACATAATAGAGCAGGTGACCAGGAGAGGGAATTTACTATAAGGCATTTCAGTGCAGATTCTGCTCTGTTTCATCAGTGTAAATCTGAACTAGCTTCAACTTCATTGGAGTTTTTCTAGATTTTCACCTCTGTAACTGAGAGTAGTGGGAGTATGCGTCTGCTTTTCAGTAAATTCTTACACATTCAGTCATCTGGATTTTGATAAAGCTGGATTGCAACTCAGACTAAGCATTCATGGCCTTTTATTACTGGAAGTTATACTTGATCATATCAAGCTGTTATTGTGCTTTCTTTACGCAAGGGGCTGATCCATTAAAGTTTGCTCATCATCCTTATATGGGGCCTGGGACTTTTGCATTGACTTAATTGGGAGCAGGAACATACTTAAAACTTCAGTCGTGCAGGTTGCACGTAGCTGAGCATTCTGAAAGCACTTTTAAGACTGGTCTCAATCATAGTTATAGTCACAAAAGTTTGTTGTAATCATTAAAGGACACAAAATGAAACCCTCTGAGGATGATTTTTCATTTAAATGCAAACAGGAGTTCACTATCGGGATGGCTGTTCTCGCTCTCTCGCCGCCCCCCCCCATGTGTCTGAAATATGCAAATAATACACCAGAGCTTTGCTGCAGACCAGACATATGTATCTAGGTCATCTACATCCTTATTATGCATTTAGATTTAATTTGTTTTACTCCCTGTAGTCCTGGGAACATCACCTCTCAACGCAGTTGGCTCAGACAGTTGTTCTAGGAACCAAAAGCCATATTTTCAGATTCATGACAAATTGCCAAGTCTGTTTTAATTGTAAAGATTAATTGAGAGGGAGAGAAAAAGAGAAGGTATCTTGTTGATTGTAGATGTCAAGATACTTTCTAAAGACCCTTTCTAAGGGTCTGATCCTCTACCACTGAAGTCAATGAAAGTCATGACTTGGACATCAAGAGTGAAGGATCCTGTTCAAGTGCAGGGTTTCACAAGGCTACTGGTAAAATATCTACCTGAAAATAATGAAAAGCAAAAACAAACAAACAAACAAACCCACAACAAGAAGAAAACAACATGATTGGGGGTAAAATGGTAGGAAGAACTGTGGGCGTAAGAAATCAGGGTGAAATCTTGGCCCATCGATGCTAATAGCAAAACGCCTATTGACATTAATAGGACAAGGTTTTCACTGCTAATGTATAAAAAGAGAGGCAGCATGATCTCTCTAATGGACTTATCTCTGGATGATGAAAGAGAAACTCTTGAAGCCCTTTCACTCACGGAGTAATTATGGTTAAGTTTCTCCATCTGTGAAGAGGATAGTAATGCTTTCCTTTCAAGGATGTTGTAAGGCTGTGTGTATTAACGTTGTATTTGTAAAGTGATGTGAAGATGTAAAGTGCTGTGTCATTACTGGTGGACGGATCTGTGTGGAATCTCTTTGGAACAGGATTATCTGGAGGTGTCTTTCTTTATGAAATATTGTCCCATGCTACACGAATGGCACGTATTAAATGTACAGCAGTTGTGTCTGAGAAAATAATTGTGTATGAGAACATTTAGGCAGAACAACCTCAGTCTCTTTGCTTTCACTTTCAGAATGTGATTCATGGGTTGTGACACGTGAATGAATGCTCAGCCTTTGCCAAGGTAGCAGTGCTGAGCTAGCTTCTTAGACAATGCCAAGGAGTCAGCTAGAATTTGGGGAGCAGAACAGAGGGGTGATTTGGAGCGAAGCATTACGTAAAATAACAGGCATCTTTTGAACTACAGGGTTATGATTCTAGATTAGGACACTAATTGCATTTATGTGTTTTGTGCTAATAAGCTTTTATGATTGATGTTTGTATTACACTTTTACGTATAAAGCCACTCTGTAAGTTGTGTACTGATGTTACCTCAGCAGAGCATCCCTACAGAGTTATATCACTGTCAGTCAGTTGCCTTTGTTTATTATATTACTTGGGTGTAAATACCCAAGGCAGCAGTTAGCTTTGAAACGTTTTGTGCTACCTATCTTAGTATGAAAGATACCATAAAGAAACAGTTTTATTTCCCTTTTCCTTCTGATATGCTTTTGGGAGATTGTGATGGGGTCCTTGGGGTACAATCTGGACTGTGGGACCGCTGAGCATCTGTGCCACCAGCTGGCCTGCCTCTCACATTGTGTGGCTGATGTCAAGCTGCAAACCTCTAACAGGCACTGCACTTACACAGACACCCATAGGCAGGGACACACCCAACCATGTTACATGCACGGTCTTGAGCCACTCATGAACCATCAATAGAGAGGCTCCAGCCAATTCCCCTCACCTCCCCAGTCTTGCACCCCAGAACTGTACCACCTTGCATTGGTCAGAAACCTGACCAGGGTAAGTTCGTTGCCTAGTTCGCCACTCCAACAAAAGGGTTGTGACGTGCAACAGCCCTTGTTAACCTGAGCCAAGATTTCCCAAGCACTTCAACCAAAACACACTGTTTAAGGTAAAATATAAATCAGATTTATTAACTACATAAAGATAGATTTTAAGTGATTATAATTAGCAAGCATAGAGATCAAAGTTGGTTACTTAGACTGAGAGTTTATTTTTGTTTAAGTTTTACAAACTAAGGATTTGAATCAAGCAGTGTCTCATGCTGACAGATGGTCAAGCAGATTACATATCCTCAGTACGCTGACTGGACACCCTTCCAGCCTGGGACCACCCTTCCCCAGTTCAATTGTCTTCATCTTCCAGACTTTCCTCCAGGTGTTGAGATTTGCGGGGTGGGGAGAGGCCAAGTGATAATGTCACTGTGTCTCTTTTTTATATTTTCTTCCAGCTTGCTGGAAAGATCTTTGCTGTGACGTGGATTACATGAAAAAACATGAACATGAAAAAATGGCTGTTGCCATACCAACTGTGATGAGACTAATCAAATTAAGGTGGGCTAGTATCAGCAGAAGAGAAAAAACTTTTGTAGTGATAATCAGGATGGCCCATTTCCAACAGTTGACAAGGTGTGAGTGACAGTAGGGGAAAAAATTAGCATGGTGAAATAGTTTTACTTTGTGTAATGACCCATCCACTCCCAGTCTTTATTCAAGTCTAATTTAATGATGTCCAGTTCGCAAATTAATTCCAATTCAGCAATTTCTCGTTGGAGTCTGTTTTTGAAGTTTTTTTGTTGGGAGTATTGCGACTGTTAGGTCTGTAATGGAGTGACCAGGGAGGCTGAAGTGTTCTCCGACTGGTTTTTGAATGTTATAATTCTTATGTTATAAATCAGGATGATTGGCTATCAGCTGAGGATGCTGCAGGCTGAACATGTAGCAATCCATTCCACTTAAGGAGTTAGAAAGCTGGTATTTAAGGAAGTTAATGGACCAAGTAGTCAGATGTACATGACAGCTGGTTCAAAGTTGAAAGCTAGGAATGTTTGCAGGACAGAATTTATAATGCACATACCATTAAGTTCTCAGTTGAGGACAAAGCTGTCTTGAATTATTAGATATACAATATATTTCCCCCCCAATGAAGGAATAGTTAAGAGGAGAATGTTAGCTCATGTAATTCAAAGTCATTGATCTGCTGGCACTCTGCAAGAATGCTGTTGTCATAAACAGATGGTTAAGGGTTAATGTCTCTTTTACCTGTAAAGGGTTAAGAAGCTCAGTGAACCTGGCTAACACCTGACCAGAGGACCAATGGGGGGACAAGATACTTTCAAATCTTGGTGGAGGGAAGTCTTTGTTTGTGCTGTTTTTTTGTTCGTTGTTCTCTCTTGGGGCTAAGACGGGTCAGACATGCAACCAGGTTTCTCCAATCTTTCTGAAACAGTCTCTCATGTTCGAAATTGTAAGTACTAGCTAGAAAAGGCGGATTAGTTTTATGTTTGTTTTCTTACCTTGCAAATGTGTATTTTGCTGGAAGGATATTTTACCTCTGTTTGCTGTAACTTGTATCTTAGGCTAGGGGGGAGGGAGTCCCTCTAGTCTATATAAGCTGAAGACCCTGGAAACATTTTTCATCTTGATTTTACAGAGATAATTCTCTCTTTCTCTCTTTCTCTCTCTCTCCCCCCCTCCCTCCCTCCCAAGGGGATTTGGTCTGAACTCACCAGGGATCGGTGGGGGGAAAGGTTAATTCCTCTCTGCTTTCAAATCCAAGGAGTTTGGGTCACGGTAGTCTCTCAGGGTAACCCAGGGAGGGGAAAGTCTGGGAGGGGGAAAGGAGGGGAAATGGTTTATTTCTCCTTGTTTTAGGACCCAAGGGGTTTGGGTCTTGGGTCCCCCAGGGAAGGTTTTGGGGGACAGGGAGTGTACCAGGCACTGGAATTTCTGGTTGGTGGCTATCAGATCTAAGCTAGGAATTAAGCTTAGAAGGGTACATGCAGGTCCCCACTTTCTGGACACTAAAGTTCAAAGTAGGAAACATACCTTGACAGCTTACTTATCAGGTACTAAGCACTTACCAGTAGGGTTGATTGTATAGTTACATCAAATACTTGCCCCCTCATTAGAACACCATTCTGAGTTTTCTGATGGGTAATTTCTTTTGCACCAGCAGTCACACTGTGTACTTTTGATAGCAATGAGATTAGCTTGCCTTTTCTCTCCCCTTACCCTTCAAGATCTAATTAATGTACTTGGAAGTCAATAGGCTTATATCAAAGATGTATGCTATTGGATAGCTTTAAAGAGAAAGAGTATATCTGAAAATGAGTGTGTCTCTCTCTTCTTCAGTCAGCTAATTACTGGCAGTTTGTAAACCAAGAGCAAATACCACTATTCATTGCACATAGCGTGTATCATAGACAGACTGTGCTTTGTTACAGTTGCAGTTAAGTTGTGAAATCTATATTGTAGGAGTTAGATGCAGATTGCATCTTTTGTGAGTAAAGAAGTATGACAAATCTTCAGCCATTATGTGAACCATAGTGGGACTGGACAGCAGGCATTTTCCAGATGTGTTCAGATTTCCTCTTTTATCACTTGGGAGTTTGTATGGATATGGTCATCAGATTGTAAACTCCCCTGGGCAGAGAGCTCTCTCTTCTTATTTTCCAGTAAAGCACCATTCACGCATATGATACTATATACAAGGGGCTGGTAGCACCAGCTATTATTAAGGCTTTCTGACACTTCACTTTGTAAGACACTGATTTTAGTTTCATGTAACTTTTCTAAATGGGCTGAAATTTTCCATGTAGGTGTTTGCCTCAGGCTGAATTATTTATTATTTCATTTTATTTTTATATTTGTGTGTTTTTTTTAATTTATTAAGCTAAAAGAGTTTAGTAATTTCCAAGAATAAGGCTAAGGAAAAATATGGTGCTTTGCCTGTGTTAAAAAATTCTGTAACCCTTGTCTTTGAATAGTTCTAGCACCCCTTTGCATTGAAATAGAGACTTGAATTTGGTGAAGTGAGCGGAGGTGGCCTTTCTGTCAGGGATGGAACAAGGGTCTGGGAGTTGGGGGAGACTGAGAGTCAGGGGCATGTGACATTTCACTCTACATGATTTTATGAAAATAGGCTAATGAGTATGAATATAATGTAACTGGAATATGCTTCATGCAAAAGGTATCTTGTAAGATGTCGTCGCAAAGCTCGTAATCTACTGAGTGTGTTCATCCTATTTGTATGAATGTATCATTCTTATATCTGGAACTAGAAATATGAAATACAACTCTGAGGTTCTACTGTAATTATGCAAAGTGTGGGCCATTAATGGTGGTTTGTAATCTTGATGGCTCCCATTAACCAGGACAATTGAGTGTAAATGGCTCTGTTTACTTGCACGCCTTCCTGTGAGTCAGGCTGGGAAGAATGAAGGCTTGGGGTCTCCCAGGACATGTGACCATGTCACCTGGTACTGGAATACATCTTAAACCTGGTGCTTTTCCATTTAGAAGGTGGAGTAGGGACCCAGAGACACAAAAGATTCCTGCTTTGTGCCAAAGCTATAAAAGGGGGTGGAACAGATCAAAGGGGGCTGCAGTCATGAGAAATCCCCTAGCTACCACCTGAGCTGGAACAAGGACTCTACCATGGGAAGGGATTGGGCCCAGACTAGAAAGGAGTCTAGTCTGTAAAAGAATCTTATTGGACCATCTCTGAGGGTGAGATTTACCTGCATTTAGTTTCCTACTGTATTAGGCTTAGACTTGTGTGTGTGTGTTTTATGTTGCTTGGTAATTTACTTTGTTCTGTCTGTTGTTACTTGGAACCACTTAAATCCTACTTTTTATACTTAATAAAATCACTTTTTGTTTATTGATTGACCCAGAGTAAGTGATTAATACCTAGGGGAGCAAACAGTTCTATAACACTCTCTCTATCAGTGTTATAGAGGGTGGACAATTTATGAGCTTACCCTGCATAAGCTTTATACAGAGTAAAACGGATTTATTTGGGGTTTGGATTCCATTGGGAACTAGGTACACCTCTGTGTCGATATAATGCTGTCCTCAGGAGCCAAAAAAGTCTTACCACGTTATATTAAACTTGCTTTGATCCACTGGAATGCGCAGCCCTGCCCCCGCCCCAGGAGTGCTACTTTACCACATTATATTTGAATTCGTGTTATATTGGGTTGCGTTATATCGGGGTAGACGTTTATCTCGGTGCGGGAGACAGGAGCAGTTCTTAAGCTGTTTTCAGTTAAGTCTGCAGCTTTTGGGGGACTTGGTTCAGACCTGGGTCTGTGTTTGTAGTAGGCTAGCATGTCTGGCTCAACAAGACAGGGTACTGAAGTCCCAAGCTGGCAGGGAAAATGGGCTCAGAGGTAGTCTCACCACATCAGTTGGCAGTCCCAAGGGGGTCTCTATGACCTAGCCCGGCACAGGGTGACGGGGGAAATCTGGAACTGATTGGACATGGAGACTGGTATCTAGGGGAAAACTGGGTCTGGGAGGCAGTAAGGGAAATAGCAGGGGGGAAATTGAGAGACAGTTGGAGGGAAATGCACACTAAGGGCTTGTCCACACTGGCACTTTACAGCACTGCAGCTTTCTTGCTCAGGAATGTGAAAAAACAGCCCCCCCCCCCCAAAGTGCAGCAAGTTTCAGCGCTGTAAAGTGCCAGTGTAGACAGTGCCCCAGCACTGGGAGCTGCACCCCTCACAGAGGTGGGTTTTTTAGAGCGTCTGCTGCGACTACACAAGCCGTGGCAGCAATTTAGCGTTGCCTTTGTAGACAAGCCCTAAGGCTGTGTCTACACTTGCAGAGATTTTGTGCAGTCAGTTTCAACAGTGATAGTGAACTGGTGAAAGAAAAGTGCGGGTTTGTATACTCACTCACTTCCACAGGCATCAGAGAGTGTTTACATCTGCAGCACTTCCATCGCCAATGAGAGCAGCTATTGGCGATGCTATCCCACAGTGCAGCTCTCTCCATTTTGACAATAGGTCTTTTGTGTGTGGGGGGGGGGAGCGTGATCGTGGGGCATCCTGGCTCCCTGTACAGCCTCCTCTCCCCAAACACTGATCAGCTCCAGTAGCTCAGCATTGCTCCAAACAGGGGATCCTTTGTTCTGTGGAGCAGACATTGTCACCTGGCCAGATAAGTGAGTACTAACCAAGAAAACAGGAAAGAGAGTTTCAAAGTTCCCGGACTTTACAGGAGAGGGGTGGATGTCTGTTTACCTGGTGTCAGAGCAGCAGAGCTGCTGGCCAGAGTGGTCACCTAGGCACTGCGGGATATCTTCCAGAGGCTAAAAGCTCTGTAAACAGGAACAACATGTATTCACTTGCACAGCACCACAAAAGCATCACCGGTAAAAGCTGTTCGCCTCTATGGAGGTGGTTTTCTTTTTGCAGTGAAACTGAGAAGTTTCACCACAAAAAGTCATTGGCAAGTGTAGATGCTCCCACAGCTTTTGCACAAAAAAGGAACTTTTCCCACTTTAAATGGCAAGTGTAGACATGCCCTAAGATTGGATAAGGAATGGGAGCTAGTGGAGTGGAAAGGGGACCAAGGAGCTGCAAGGGGAACTGGGACTTGCTGGACTAGGAGACTAGGACTAGGACTTTGTGTGAGGAGGAGGAAGGAAATGGATGGGAAGATTGAAACTGGACAGTGATCCTGGAGTGGGAGATTTGGACTGGCTGGGCAAAGAGACTGGGGTTGAGAGGAAAAGCTGAGAAGTGGAGACCGGGACTGGTTGGCGGGAGAATGGGACTGGAGCAAGAAGCAAAGAGTTGAGAAGAGATGGGACTGGGATAGGGTCTGTTTGGAGGGGATGGGGCAAAAGGAGTCAAGATTGGAGGGACTGGGCAGAAGAGTCTGTGTACACTACCTCCACATTCCCCTCCAGAGCATGGAATGGAACCTAAGATTACTGAGGCCATGTCTACATCTAAAATTTTGCAGCGCTGGTAGTTACAGCTGTATTAGTACAGCTGTATAGGGCCAGCGCTGCAGAGTGGCCACACTTACAGCAACCAGCGCTGCAAGTGGTGTTAGATGTGGCCACACTGCAGCGCTGTTGGGCGGCTTCAAGGGGGGGTTCGGGGAACGGGAGAGCAAACCGGGAAAGGAGACCAGCTTCGCCGCGGTTTGCTCTCGCGTTCCCCGAACCCCCCCTGCAAACCGCAGGGAAGGAGACCAGCTTGCTCGGGGTTCGGGGAACGAGAGAGCAAACCGGGAAAGGAGACCCGCTTCGCCGCGGTTTGCTCTCGCGTTCCCGAACCCCCTGCAAACCGCAGGGAAGGAGACCTGCTTGCTCGGGGAACGGGAGAGCAAACCGCGGCGAAGCTGGTCTCCTTTCCCGGTTTGCTCTCGCGTTCCCGGAGCCACCCAGCAAACCGCAGGGAAGGAGACCTGCTTGCTCGGGGTTCCGGGAACGAGAGAGCAAACCGGGAAAGGAGACCAGCTTCGCCGCGGTTTGCTCTCGCGTTCCCGAACCCCCTGCAAACCGCAGGGAAGGAGACCTGCTTGCTCGGGGAACGGGAGAGCAAACCGCGGCGAAGCTGGTCTCCTTTCCCGGTTTGCTCTCGCGTTCCCGGAGCCACCCAGCAAACCGCAGGGAAGGAGACCTGCTTGCTCGGGGCTCCGGGAACTAGAGAGCAAACCGGGAAAGGAGACCCGCTTCGCCGCGGTTTGCTCTCTCGTTCCCCGAACCGCCGAGCAAGCGGTTCTCCTTCCCTGCGGTTTGCAGGGTGGCTCGGGAACGAGAGAGCAAACCGCGGCAAAGCTGGTCTCCTTTCCCGGTTTGCTCTCTCGTTCCCGGAACCCCGAGCAAGCAGGTAAGGAGAACCGCTTGCTCGGCGGTTCGGGGAATGAGAGAGCAAACCGGGAAAGGAGACCAGCTTCGCCGCGGTTTGCTCTCTCGTTCCCGGAACCCCGAGCAAGCAGGTCTCCTTCCCTGCGGTTTGCAGGGTGGCTCCGGGAACGCGAGAGCAAACCGCGGCAAAGCTGGTCTCCTTTCCCGGTTTGCTCTCTCGTTCCCCGAACCGCCGAGCAAGCGGTTCTCCTTACCTGCTTGCTCGGGGTTCCGGGAACGAGAGAGCAAACCGGGAAAGGAGATCAGCTTGATTACCAGAGGCTTCCTCCTTCCACGGAGGTCAAGAAAAGCGCTGGTAAGTGTTTACATTGGATTACCAGCGCTGGATCACCAGCGCTGGATCCTCTACACCCGAGACAAAACGGGAGTACGGCCAGCGCTGCAAACAGGGAGTTGCAGCGCTGGTGATGCCCTGCAGATGTGTACACCTTCAAAGTTGCAGCGCTGTAACTCCCTCACCAGCGCTGCAACTTTCTGATGTAGACAAGCCCTGAGTCTCGTCATTCCTTTTCTGTCAGCAAATACACTTTGCCAGTGGGTTTTGAGGATACATCTCATGCCCCTCGAGTTCTCGTCCATGTAGATGATGACAACATACTACTGCTATCGGTTACTCCATTAGCTCAAGTGACAGAGGTCTGGGAGGTAGATCTAAAGGTTCTAACTCTGTTGATGACCTACATGTGTGTCAATATGGTGCCATATGTTGAAATTTTTTTTCAGTTAGCTTTTTAAAAAAACTAGGAAATCTCTCTCGGAATGAATCATGGTTGTGCAGTAAAGGAAATTCTTTACTGTAGGACGACCACTTTATTTCTTGTAGAATTTGGAAGATGTGTAGTGAATGAGATAGGGCAATCACATGATTAAGGCAATTGAATGGTGCCTTGAGAATTGAATTCTATCCTTGCCTCTGTCACAGAGTTCCTGTGTGACGTTTGCAAGTCACTTTATCCACACTTTTCACAGGTGGTCACTAATTTGTGATCCTCATTTTCAGGGTGCCGAACTTGATACCTGGTGGTCTGATTTACAGAAGTGCTGAGCGCTCACACATGTAACTGAAGTCATTGGAAGCTGTGCTTTGAACATAAAGTGCTACATAATTCTAAGTACTCTGAAAAATCAGTAATTGTGATTTCAGATTGGGCATCCATAAATAGTGGACATTTTTTACCTTCATGGCTCAGTGCTTCAGTTCCCCATCTGTTCAATGAGAATAATACCATCCCATCATCTCACCAGGGTGTTGTAAAGATAGGTAAATTAATGTTTCTGAAGGACTCATACTATAGTGATAAGCATAACAGAAAAGCCCATGAGGATATTAATAATCCTATATTATATATATTACATATGTTCACTCTGAGACAGATTATTGAGAACACAATTGAATTCCAAGGCAGTCTTGCCATCAATTTTGTGGACTTTCAAAAGGCATTCAATAGTGTAAACAGAAAAACAATGTGGAAAATTGTGGAACAATATAGAATTCCAACAAAATTAATCACCATTATAAGTCATTCTATGCCAACTCAAAATGTTGCATTAAAATGAATTGAGTAAGCCATTCAGCATCAAGACAGGTATAAGGCAGGGGTGCATCATAGCTCCTTTCTTGTTTATGCTAGTCATGAACTATTGATTAAATCAATGCGACAGTGATACATATTGCCTAAAATGGAACAATTCAAGGCTATGTGATCTAGACTTTGCTGACAACATCGCTCTTATCAGTGAATATGCCAATGGACTACAAAAATGCACAAACCAAGTAAAAGAAATAATGGAGAAGATAATGCAGGGGTCGGCAACCTTTCAGAAGTGGTGTGCCGAGTCTTCATTTATTCACTCTAATTTAAGGTGTCGTGTGCCAGTAATACATTTTAATGTTTTTAGAAGGTCTCTTTCTAGAAGTCTATAATATATAACTAAAGTATTGTATGTAAATTAAATAAAGTTTTTAAAATGTTTTAGTAGTTTCATTTAAAATTAAATTAAAATGCAGAGCTCCCCAGGACCCAGGCAGTGTGAGTGCCACTGAAAATCAGCTTGTGTGCTGCCTTTGGCACATGTGCCATAGGTGGCCTACCCCTGATATAGTGTGACATTCCCCTCTGGTGTTATCTGGACCAGTGATCTGCTAGGTCACTCCAATCCTTGACTCTGGAAGCCACCCTAACCCTGATGTGCTGTGAGAACCCTCACTCCTGGGCTGTTCACACACAGCCTCTGGCATGTAAGCAGCTCCTTGGATTGTGCAACCAAATGATACTAGCCAATATCTTTGGTCTCAGACGGAACCGTAGGAACCTCCATCTTGTAGTATCCAGTTATGCCCATTGGACACTGCAAGGTTATGAGTTTGTCAATTTAACAAAGAAATTGATGTGTACCAAGCTTGATATCCCAAGGAGAGTCTCTGACACGCTTCAAACCAAACACACTACTTCATGTAGAATAAACAGATTTATTAACTACAAAGATAAATTTTAAGTGATTATAAGTCTCATCGACTCATAGACTTTAAGGTCAGAAGGGACCATTATGATCATCTAGTCTGACCTCCTGCACAGTGCAGGCCACAAAATCTCACCCACCCACTCCTGTAACAAACCCCTAACCTATGTCTGAGTTATTGAAGTCCTCAAATTGTGGTTTGAAGACCTCAAGCTGGAGAGAATTCTACAGCAAGTGACCCATGCCCCATGCTGCAGAGGAAGCTTGTCATAAACAGATAAGTAAGAGTTAATAGAACAGAAGTACTTCATATCTCTTTTGCCTGGAAAGGGTTAACAAGAACAGTGAGCCTGGCTGTCACCTGACCAGAGGACCAGTCAGGGGACAGGATACTTGCAAATCTTGAGGGAGGTAAGTTTTTGTGTGTGCTGTTAGTGTTTGGTGGTTGTTCACTCTGGGGGCTCGGAGGGACCAGACGTGCAACCAGGTTTCTCTCCAATCTCTCTGTTACAGGCTCTTTTAAGTTCAAAACAGTGAGTACTAGGTACATAAAGCGAGTTAGGCTTATGTTTGTTTTCTTTATTTGCAAATGTG
The DNA here is from genome assembly GCF_007399415.2 of Gopherus evgoodei. Taxonomy (NCBI): domain Eukaryota; kingdom Metazoa; phylum Chordata; order Testudines; family Testudinidae; genus Gopherus; species Gopherus evgoodei. Next base: position 130,840,678 of record NC_044324.1, read on the forward strand.
TATTTGGCTGGGAGGAGTTCAAATGTGTATTTGGCTGGAAGAAGTTCAAATTTGTATTTTGCTGAAAGGATTTTAATTTGTACTTATATACTTAGGCTGGGAGGGTATTCCCAGTGTCTATAGCTGAAAGACCCTGTAACATATTCCATTTTAAATTTACGAAGATAATTTTTACTGTTTTTTCTTTCTTTAATTAAAAGCTTTTCTTGTTTAAAAACCTGAGTGTTTGTTTTTTTATTCTGGTGAGACCCAGGGGTTGGGGTCTGGATTTACCAGGGACTTGGTGGGGAGAAAGGAGGGAAGGGGGGAGAGAGAGGTTGATTTCTCTTTGTGTTAGGATTACTTTCTCTTTCTCAGAGTCTGGAAGGGGGAGAAAGAAGGAGGGGGCAGGTGAATTTTCTTTCTGTTTAAAGATTCAAGGAGTTTGAATCACAGTGATCTTCCACGGTAACCCAGGGAGGGGAAATCTGGGAGAGGCAACAGTGAGGGAAAAGGTTTACTTTCCTTATGTTAAGATCCAGAGGGACTGGGTCTTGGGGGTCCCTGGGCAAGGTTTTGGGGGGACCAGAGTGTACCAGGCACTGGAATTCCTGGTTGGTGGCAGTGCTACAAGTACTAAGCTGGTAATTGAGCTTAGAGGAATTCATGCTGGTACCCCATCTTTTGGACGCTAAGGTTCAGAGTGGGGAATTACACCATGACAAAGGCGAAAAACCTCCAGGGCCTCTGCCAATCTGCCCTGGAGGAAAATTCCTTCCCGGCCCCAAATACGGCGATGAGTTAAACCCTGAGCATGTGGGCAAGACTCACCAGCCAGCACCCAGGAAAGAATTCTCTGTAGTAACTCAGATCCCACCCCATCTAACATCCCATCACAGACCACTGGGCATACTTACCTGCTGATAATCAAAGATCAACTGCCAAATTAATTGCCAAAATTAGGCTATCCCATTATACCATCCCCTCCATAAACTTATCAAGCTTAGTCTTGAACCCAGATATGTCTTTTGCCCCCACTACTCTGCTTGGAACGCTGTTCCAGAACTTCACTCCTCTAATGGTTAGAAACCTTCGTCTAATTTCAAGTCTAGACTTCCTACTGTCCAGTTTATATCCATTTGTTCTTGTGTCCACATTGGTACTAAGCTTAAATAATTCTTCTCCCTCCCTAATATTTATCCCTCTGATATATTTATAAAGAGCAATCATATCTCCCCTCAACCTTCTTTGGTTAGGCTAAACAAGCCAAGTTCTTTGTGTCTCCTTTCATAAGACAGGTTTTCCATTCCTCGGATCATCCGAGTAGCCCTTCTCTGTACCTGTTCCAGTTTGAATTCATCCTTCTTAAACATGGGAGACCAGAACTGCACACAGTATTCCAGATGAGGTCTCACCAGTGCCTTATATAACAGTACTAACACCTCCTTATCTTTGTTGGAAATACCTCACCTGATGCATCCTAAAACCGCATTGGCTTTTTTAACGGCCATTTCGCATTGGTAGCTCATAGTTATCCTGTGATCAGCCAATACTCTGAGGTCCTTCTCCTCCTCTGTTACTTCCAACTGATGTGTCCCCAGTTTATAACTAAAATTCTTATTAACCCCTAAATGCATGACCTTGCATTTTTCACTATTAAATTTCATCCTATTACTATTACTCCAGTTTACAAGGTCATCCAGATCTTCCTTTATGATATCCCGGTCCTTCTCTTTGTTAGCAATACCTCTCAGCTTTGTGTCATCCGCAAACTTTATTAGCACATTCCCGCTTTTTGTGCCAAGGTCAGTGATAAAAAGATTAAATAAGATTGGTCCCAAAACTGATCCCTGAGAAACACCAGTAGTAACCTCCTTCCAGCCTGACAGTTCACCTTTCAGTACGACCCGTTGTAGTCTCCCCTTTAACCAGTTCCTTATCCACCTTTCAATTTTCATATTGATCCCCATCTTTTCCAATTTAACTAATAATTCCCCATGTTGAACCGTATCAAATGTTTACTGAAATTGAGGTAAATTAGATCCACTGCGTTTCCTTTGTCTAAAAAATCTGTTACCTTCTCAAAGAAGGAGATCAGGTTGGTTTGGCATGATCTACCTTTTGTAAAACCATGTTATATTTTGTCCGAATTACAATTGACCTCAGTGTCCTTAACTACTTTCTCCTTCAAAAATTTTTCCAAGACCTTACATACTACAGATGTGAAACTAACAGGCCTATAGTTACTCGGATCACATTTTTTCCCTTTCTTAAAAATAGGAATTATGTTAGCAATTCTCCAGTCGTACAGTACAACCCCTGAGTTTATTGATTCATTAAAAATTCTTGCTAAAGGGCTTGCAATTTCATGTGCCAGTTCCTTTAATATTCTTGGATGAAGATTATCTGGGCCCTCCGATTTTGTCCCATTAAGCTGTTAGAGTTTGGCTTCTACCTTGGATGTGGTAATATCTACCTCCATATCCTCATTCTCATTTGTCATCCTGCCATTATCCCTAAACTCCTCATTAAAGACTGAGGCAAAGTATTTGTTTAGATATTGGACCATGCCTAGATTATCCTTAACCTCCATTCCATCCTCAGTGTTTAGCGGTCCCACTTCTTCTTTCTTTGTTTTCAATAGCCATATAAATAAGAAGAACCTTTTACTATTGGTTTTAATTCCCTTTGCAAGGTCCAACTCTACATGGCTTTTGGCCTTTCTCACTTTATTCCTACATGTTCTGACCTCAATAAGGTAGCCTTCCTTGCTAATCCCTCCCATCTTCCGCTCCTTGTAGGCTTTCTGCTTTTTCTTAATCACCTCTCTGAGAAACTTGCTCATCCAGCTTGGTCTACAACTTCTGCCTATGATTTTTTTCTCCTTTCTTGGGATGCAGGCTTCTGATAGTTTCTGCAACTTTGACTTGAAGTAATTCCAGGCCTCCTCTGCCTTTAGATCCACAAGTTCTTCAGTCCAGTCCACTTCCCTAACTAATTTCCTTAATTCTTTACAGTTAGTCCTTTTGAAATAAAAAACCCTAGTCCCAGATCTATTTTTATTTATCCTTCCATCTAGTTTGAACTGAATTAGCTCATGATCCCTCGAACCAAGCTTGGTCCCCTTGAACCATTTCTTCTATGAGGTCCTCACTACTCACCGAAACCAAATCTAAAATGGCATCCCCTCTTGTTGGTTCAACAACTACTTGGTGAAGAAATCCATCAGCTATCACATCCAGAAAAATCTGAGCTCTATTATTATTGCTAGCACTTGTCCTCCAGTCTATATCTGGGAAGTTAAAGTCTCCCATGATCACACAATTCTCATTAGTGTTTACTTCATTAAAAACATTAAAGAGGTCTCTATCCATATCCAAATCAGATCCTGGCGGTCTTAGCACACCCCAAGCACTATCTCAGGGGAGGCTTTAGTAGCTTTCTTTCCCAGTGTGATTTTTGCCCAGACAGAATCTATCTTATCCATTCCATCACTTCTTATTTCTTTGCAGTTAACCTCATCATTGATATACAATGCTGCTCCACCACCTTTGCCTTTATTTCTGTCTTTCCTAAACAGCACATAGCCTTCAATACCTGTACTCCAGTCATGACTACTATTCCACCATGTTTCTATTATCCCTATAATATCCGGTTTTACTTCCTGCACCAGTAGCTCTAGTTCCTCCATTTTGTTACCTTGGCTCCTTGCATTAGTGTACAGACATCTTAATTGTTCCGTTTGGTTTCACTGATATTCTTTACCTGGTTAGGCACAGACATTCTACCACCAGTATCACCAATTAGACTGGTATCTATACTACTGTTCCTGCTTATGTCCATTTTCCTGCCCACGGCTGCCTCCTCTCTTACTTTGTTTTCTTCCCCCTCAATGTTGAATTCCGGCATGGAGATTACCTGGACATCTCCCAACCATCTCCCCCAAATTCCTGTTTTAAAGCTCTCTTAATCAGTTGTGCCAGCCTCCATCCTAGAAGTCTATTTCCCTCCTTACTTAGGTGAAATCCATCCTGAGAGAACAGTCTCTGTCCATAAATACTTCCCAGTGGCCATACATCCCAAAACCCTCCTTATAGCTCCACTTCCTGAGCCATCTGTTCATTGCCATAATCTTGTCACACCTTCATTGCCTTTCTCTAGGAACAGGCAGAACAAGTCAGATTTGATCAAATGAAATAAATGCAAAACTCATTCTAAGCTGATCTTAACACTTTGAATGCCCCTACAAACATAGATGCTTCTCACCACAGCCTGGCTGGTTGCCCTTCAGCCAGGCTCTCCCCTTTTGATCAGCGCCTCAGTCGCTTGGTGGTGATGTCTGCAGTTGGAGACGGAGGAGAGAGGAAGAGCATGGCAAATGTCTCTCCCTTTTATCATGTTCCTTCTTCCCTCTTGGCTTCCCTGCCCCCCCACTCTCCCCTTTAGAGTCAGGTGAGCATTACTCATCACAATCCCAAACTGACCGAAGGAAGGGAGGTGACTCACTGGAGAGTCCAACAGATCCTTTATTGTTGCCTAGGCCAGTGTCCTTTGTTCCTCTGAGGCTGGGCTGGGTTTGTTCCATACATGTCCTGATGAGCTGTGAACTGCTGCTCTGTTCTTGGAGAGTTTTTGCCTGGGATTGCTTTAAGACATGAGGATACATTTTCATCCTCATAACAATATACATGAAATTATAACATGTAACATTACTGTAACAATTACTATAACATCACTACAACAGTAATACTCAGTGGATCATGAACCTTCCGAAGACACCCAGCACGACAAACTTTGCATTAGATACCACACCATATTATAGGGTTGAACATGGGGGTGTAGGGCATTCTCACGAGTTACAGAATGTCGCAGATAGGTTTGAGATACAATAAAAAGACATGTAAAGTCATGTTAATGGGGACTTCAGGGACGGAAATCAAAATGGGAGAAGAGAAACTGGAGCAGGTGGACAATTTAACGTATCTTGGAAGTACTGTCAGTCAACACAGTACTAGTTCTGAGGAAATAAGAATCGGAAAGGCAAACGCTGCATTTGGAAGACTCAGCAACATCTGGCAGTTCAAAAACATCTCCCTCAAGACAAAACTGAATGTGTACACAGCAATTGTTATCACCATCATAACATATAGCAGTGAGACATGGCAACTTACCAAGAAAGATACGCAAAAGCTGCATGCATTTCATCACTAATGTCTGAGAAGAATATTGGGAATAACATATAGAGATAGGAAGACGAACGAAGAAGTCAGAAAAATTACTGGACAAGGCACCCTCCCACAAATAATCTACAAAAGAAGACAATGGTGGCTAGAACATATGCTGAGAATGGAAAAAGAATGCTTACCAAATACCATCCTTGAATGTAAACAAGAAAATTCAAGAAGAAAAAGAGGAAGACCACAAAGTACATGGAAATGAACAGTTCTGAATGACATCAAGCACCTTACCATGAAATGGGAAGATTTGAAGGAAGGGCAGTTGTCATGCAAGGATGGCAAATGTGGGTACCCCAATGTGCAGTAAAGCATGGGATGGACTATGGTCTAAGGTAAGGTGGTAATCAGAGCAGACTTTGACTAGTGTCAAGTAAATAAGGCCTAGGACAACATATAGATCAATGAGGATAAAACAAAATATTGAATAGTTTCTTCTTCAATGAATATCTTCCATTTTGTGCGCTGAGTGAGATGGGCCATGTGGAAAAAATAGTATGTGATCATGTAATTAAAGACCATCATAATGCATGTGCACAAGGGGTCTTAAGGTTACACAGACAACCTTAATTGTAGTACTTCCTAACTTTCGAGTCTTGGCTTTGTAACTTTAATAATGTACTTTTAATGTAGCAGATTTTTTTGGCGTAACATAAATATTAACATATTAGTGTCTGCATTCACTAGTCATCATTTATAAAGCAACATTTACCATCTGTTAGCATGCAGTTGTCTGTGCTCCCTGTATCTTAAAGTAGGAATTAAGTACACTATTGGAGATACCAGTGTGGATTGAGACTCGGGAGACCTGAATTTATTCCCAGGTCTGCTACTGACCTGCTGCTTTGTGACCTTGGGCGAGTCACATCACTGCCTTTTTCCTCAATTTTCCCATCAGTAACATGAGAATAATGATCCTTACCATCTTTTGTAAAGGACTCTGCACTCTTATTGATGGAAAGTCCTGCATAATAAGTAAATATTGTTGGGATGGAGAATGGATTTTTGTTTGTTTGTTCGCTTCCTGGACTACTGTGTTTAAGTGCTGTAGGACAGGCTTGGAGGGAAGGGAAAGGAAGTGCTGTGGATAGTAGATATGGTGCAACAGTGACAGCATTACATGCCTTATGCATAGCTATTGTTTCCAGCCAACACGGAACGTATTGTGTCTCTAACAGGTGTGACTCAAACTTGTAAGATTACTTGTTAAGAAACACATTTTGTATCCTTGATTGAAATATCTATGTCCTTGGGGGATCCATTTCAAAAGCATATGGCCTCCCTAATGACATGCAGTTTATATGAAATTGTTTTGAAGTATCTAGCCATATTAAGTAATCATGAATGAGTTTTACCCTTGAGCTAAATGAGTTTTTTTTTCTAGGCAATGCCATTAGTATTGCAGTTATATAAGCTGTTGTTGTGTCATGCTGTTCCGTTGGCAGATAGCTTTGGGAGAGTTTGGACTATAGATGGTAAAACTGCAGAATAGTGTAGTCTGTCTTATGTATTTATGCACTCTTATTCTCAGAACTGGACTTTTTGTAAAGGTCTCTTTGGTTGGGCAATGTAATATTTTCATTGTTACATTTACTCTTGCAATATTCAGCTCATGATTCCCTTTAATCACAAAGAGAGAGGACAACACTAAAAACACAGGACAGTGCTTGAACTTTGTTCCTGTAATGGGTCAGATTCTCATTGATACTTAAGCTTCTTTCTGCTGCTCTGGATAATGAAAGGGATGTTAGTGTCATTGAGAATCTAGCCGAATATTCTTTGCTGAGAATACAGTATGGCACTTGGAACCAGTTATATAAAAATGTTTCTTAGCTGTGAGTCTCTTTATAGTTAGCATGTGTGCAGTCAGTATCTTATGCAGGTGCATCTCGTAGCATTCTGACAAAACAACATGCAGAAAAAACATGAGGGCATTGCAAGATGTTTATGTACCATAAGAATGGCCATACTGGGTCAGACCAAAGGTCCATCAAGCCCAGTATCCTGTCCTCTGACAGTGGCCAATGGCAGATGCCCCAAAGGGAATGAACAGACAGGTTATCATCAAGTGATCCATGCGCTGTCGCCAGATACAGTAAAGATTTATATGTCCCTCATGCTTCAACCAACATTCCCGAGGACATGTGTCCATGCTGATGACAGGTTCCACTTCATAGCAATCCAAAGCAGTGCGGACCAACGCATGTTCACTTTCATCATCTGAGTCAGATGCCACCAACAGAAGGTAGATTTTCTTTTTTGGTGGTTCGGGTTGTGTAGTTTCCGCATCAGAGAGTTGCTCTTTTAAGACTTCTGAAAGCATGCTCCACACCTCGTCCCTCTGAGATTTTAGAAGGCACTTCATATTCTTATACCTTGGGTCGAATGCTGTAGCTATCTTTAGAAATCTCACATTGGTACCTTCTTTGCTGTTTGTCAAAACTGCAGTGAAAGTGTTCTTAAAATGCACAACATCCAAGACTGCTATAGTATGAAATATATGAAAGAATGCAGGTAAAACACAGAGTAGGAGACTCCTGCAAAGCGTTCAGTCACAAATTTAGTTAACGCATTTTTTTTTTGAACGAGTATCATCAGCCTGGAAGCGTGTCCTCTGGAATGGTGGCCAAAGCATGAAGAGGCATGTGAATGTTTAGCGTATCTGGCATGTAAATACCTTGCAACGTCGACTACAAATGTTCCATGCGTATACCTGTTCTCACTTTCAGGTGACGTAAATATAAACCAACTTGTTTGTTTTAGCCATTGGCTGAACAAGAAGTAGGACTGAGTGGACTTGTAGGCTCTAAAGTTTTACATTGTTTTGTTTTAGAGTGTAGTTATGTAACAAAAACAATCTACATTTGTAAATTGCACTTTCATGATAAAGAGATTGCACTACAGTATTTGAATGAGGTGAATTGAAAAATACTATTTCTTTTATCATTTTTACAATGCAAATATTTGTAATAAAAATAATATAAAGTGAGCATTTTACATTTTTTATTCTGTGCTGTATTTGAAATCAATATATTTGAAAATGTAGAAAAACGTTCAAAGTACATAATAAATTTCAATTGGTATTCTATTGTTTAACAGTGCAGTTAAAACTATGATTAATCATGATTAATTTTTTTAATAACTATTAATTTTTCTGAGTTAATCACATGAGTTAATTGCTATTGACAGCCCAACCCACATCGGTTTAATCTCAGAGCCTGTTTTTTGGATTGGCATTGTGCTTCGAGCAATCATATTCAAAAACTGTACAGAACTTCCTTTCTAACAAGAGGAAGATTTCCACTAGGAAATGATGCCTATTGAGTTGGAAGCGTTTTTCTGTGTGCATCAAAGACTTGTTTCCCCAGAAGCCATAGATACTCCTCTCATTCTGGACTATATTCTTTCCTTGATGACAACAGGTTTGTCTGTCAGTTCCCTATCATAGAATATCAGAGTTGGAAGGAACCTCAGGAGGTCATCTAGTCCAACCACCTACTCAAAGCAGGACCAATCTCCAGTTTTTGCCCCAGATCCTTAAATGGCCCCCTTAAGGATTAAGCTCACAACCCTGGGTTTAGCAGGCCAATGCTCAAACCACTGAGCTAGCCCTCCACTTGGCAGCAATCAATGTTCACAGGGCTACTCGATCTTTGCCCACCCTCTGACTAGCAGATTCTGGAAGGGCCTCATCAGAACCCTTCTGCATATAATAAAAACAAAAAACAAAAAAACCCTGCTCCTCAGTAGGACTTGAACGGTGCTCTTTCACTACTTACCAAGTCAGCTTTTGAATTATTAGCTTCTTGTTCCATATTTCTCCTATCCCTGAAGGTCCTAATGTGGGTAGCCTTCACATTAATCAGGAGGATTTGCTGAACCTGGAACATGGATGGCAGATCCTCCTTACACTATATTCCATAAGGACAAGAGTTCATTAGGTTTTCATCCTAAATTTACCCCCAAAGTAGTTTCCAAGTTTCACCTGAACCACCCTATCCATTTACCTATGTTCTTCCCAACCTCACACCTCCTCAGAAGAAAAGAGGCTCTATTCCTTTGATGTTCGGCAAGCCTTAGCCTTTTTTATGAAGAGAACAGAAACAGAGACTATTTGTCACCATAGCAGAAATGGTCAGGGATCAGGCTGTATCCTCTCAAAGAAACTCAGAATGGATCTTGGGTTGTGTTTTGCTTTGGTATCAGTTGTCTAACCTCTTCCCTCCCCCCCCCAATGGGGTAAGAGGTCATTCCACATAAGCACAAGCAATATCTTTGATGTTGCTTCAAGAGGTGCATCTACTTGAAATCTGTAAGGCAACTACATGGAGGTCAATCACACTTTTGCTAGACACCATTCCTTGGTACAGAACTCCTGTGCTGATGAATCTGTTAGAATAGCAGTCCTTTGTTTCCGTCTGCCATCTGTGACCTCGCTCTTTCCTCCTATTTGAGTAATGCTTGTCAATCACTCACAGTGGACTACACATAGGGGCCAGCATTTGAAGAAGAGAAGGTTACTTTACCTTATAGTAACTGGAGGTTCTGCAAAATGAGTGGTCCTTATCTGTATTCCATTAGTCGCCCTCCATCTTGTCTGCTTTGGATATTCTCTGATTCACTGTGGAGAAGGAATTGCAGAGATGGTTGGTCTGCCTTACCCTTTATCTCCTTGGTTGGTGGAATGAGGTAAGACCATATGTGTGCAGACTAATGGGCATTACTTTCAAAATACTCCAGCTCTGGGCGCATGGAGCGTATGTGCATAGTGAAATACAGAGAGAGACCACACATCTGAAAGAAACTCCAGTTACTGTAAGGGAAGTAAGATTCTCATATTCTCTATGTGGCGAATCAAGTCCTTGGCTTTTAGTTTGACCTAAACAAATGAGAAAAAGAATTTTGCATCCTTGCAAGCACTTGGATTATATAAGTAGGGACATGTCTTAAATGAAAGCCTGACTAGATGGAAAAACTATATGCCTGGGCCCTAGGTCTTGTAGGAGCTGTCGGATTAAGCCTAAAGAAAACCATGGAGGAAAGGAAAAGTTTCTTATCGGGGAGAGTGGATTCTCACATCTCCTATGTTGGGGTTGTGACAATGTATGGGTAGTTTGGGCTGTAGAGCTCAGGCCTCTGAAAATAAAGATCTTGCAGTGAGCACTTATGGTGTATCTGTTTCTGGATGTTCGCTTTTTATTTATTTCACACAATCCTGGTATAATGTTTCAATCAACTAGGAGTGTTGTGGGGGAGAGAAGGAATTTTTAGTGATGAATTCTGCCTTTTGCTGTTGAATATTTTGGACAAGATGCCAGAAATTTCACACCTGAAGTAGAACCATTAAAATCCCCCAAATTCTCCATTTTCTGAAATTCTGGTTAGGGGTCAAAGCATAGATTCTTTAAACTTCCATGAGTCTTATGATGAAGATGGAATATAATCCTCACTTAATTCAGAAACTTCAGCCTGTTGTCTCGAATTGGCTTTAATGGTTAGAGATAAATTGTGAGTTTAGAAGTTGTCAAGGTTACTGGGCTTTAAAATGAATGTGTCTTGACAGCTATTTCTGTATAGTACAGTGTTAGGTAATAAAGCAAGTCAAGTCCTCACTCACCTCTCCAGCACCCGAGTTCGTGCGGAGTTGGTATGGGCACACAATTCTGTCAGAGACCAGACACCAATGCGTTGATCAACGGGCTCACACTATCCCAAAAGCTTTAGAATAAGTGTGGTGCCTTTATTGGGGTGAGCATCAATATTTATACACAGAAGTAAACAAAGTGATTAACAAAAGATAATGGTCATGCATAATCAATCAAGATTTTACAGGAAAAGCAAGTTTAACAAGTAAATGCATAGAGATAAAGGCTAATGGCTACTTGAGAAAGGGGGTGTCATGAGTAGTTTGCAGGTCAGTGCTTTGTTCGATAAAGGGTTCAGAAAGGATTATGCAGAGACGGCCAGTCTGGGTGTGTTTTGGCTCCCCAAAGTTCACCAAAAGTTTAGACCCAACATTCCTCCATTTGTAGCTTTGAGATAACTATTAATCAAAAAGCTACACCCTATTTCAAGATCTCAAGGGCCGCTTGGCAATTTCAGCCTGGGCCAATTCGAAGAGAGTAAGGCTTTTAGCTGAAGTGGGAAAAGAATAAACTGACTTACATGAGTTTATGAGGGAGGGGACACACTGAATACAGCAACACAGTATTATAAGGACTACTATGGCCCCAACAACACCCACCAAGAGGTTTTTAACCCACCCAAGTCCGGGCAGCCAATTCCATAAGGCTCCCCACCAATCATAAGGTGGCTGGCCAGAGGAGTAGTTTTTAGCCATTTCCCTTAGGTGTTTGGTACGTTGAAAAGTGTCAGAGTAGGTGTCATTTACAAAAACACAGCATTCTTCATTTATGAGAGCGCAAGTTCCTCCCTGGGCTGCTAACATCATATCTAAAGCCATTCTGTTTTGCAAAGCTGACTGGTGCAGCTGGGACATTTCCCCGGCCTGATTTTCAAATAGGGTTGCAGTTTCATTGGTCAAAGATTCTAATAGTCCCTGTAGACGGATGATAGCACCCTTCAAGCTAGTGTGACCAGCCCACCGCTGCCAGGACAAGCCATCACGGAGATTAATATCTCTGTCAGTTTCACGGATGTTACGAACGTGGGGAAAATGAGGGGGAGTGAGGGAGATGCGAGAAGGCGGTGCTAGCCATGCCAAATAACATGACCCTGCCCAATCAGGGGAGAGAAAATAATAAGCCTTGGGCCCGCACACCCAGTATGTTCCATATAATGCGTTTTGGGTATTCCATTTCTCAAAGTAGGAGGTAACCCACCACCCGTTGTACCACTGTTCCCCTGGTAACGCAGAGGGGTCGTTGTGTGAACTGCAGAGGCACAATTTGGTAGTGTTGTCCTCAAAGGGCAGTGTAGTACTGCTTGAGCAGTTGTAGAAGGCAATTGTGTATCCTTTAACAATTAGTTGGACACCCTCGAGATCTGAGCAGGGCTTTTTAAAAACTGACTCTGAAAACCTGGCCCTCCATGAAAAAGTTGAAAAGGTTGGATCGGGGTGAGGGATCCACATATGGGATAAGTGGGATGCGCAAGGCTTGAAGCCAAGATTTTTACTAAAGGCGGTGCCATTAAAATATATGTTGCATTTACTTGTTCCCACAAAAGCTGACCCTTTTTCTTTAACAAAACACAGTGATCCTGTTTGATTGGTTACCCTGAGATATTTGTTAATTGGCACTCCTGTTTTGTCCCATGTAAGATTGGGTTGGACTGGATCTTTTATTCTAGTCGGTGGCATCCAAGTCATATTAGCAGTGGTTAGGGGAATGGGTGTGAAGGGGAGTCCCTGTGCTGCATTTACTGGAAATTGAGTACATACCCAGCAATCACTTCTATTTCCTAAAATACGAGTTTTAACCTCGTGGGAATATCTAATAAAAGCATTATCTTCATAAGCAGAAAATAAACTAAAAAAGCATAAAAAAAACCATACAGTTGTCAGAATAAAGGGTCCTCTCATTTTTTTCGAGTCAATTTAAGTCTAATGTCTGAGAGAGGTAAGCTGGTCCACTGGTCGAAGGCAGTGTCCTCAGTGGTGACAAGAGCTGCTGGTCCGTCACTGTGGTCCACTACGGCTGGCTTGACGTGGGAGTGGTGGATCCAAGATTTGCGTCCTTCCAAGAACACTGCAGTCTGGGTTGTCAAAAGAACCTGGTGGGGTCCAGTAAACCTTGGCTGGAGGGTGTCGTCACGAACGAACTTTTTGGCCCAGACGAAGTCCCCTGGTTGGAACGGGTGGATTTGTTCCTCCAGCGGCACGGTCTGGGAAAACTGCGAGGCTTTCCAAAGGGTACGGAGGCGAGCCTGTAGGGAGAGAAACTGACACGCGGTCATATGATCCCCTCCCAATAGTGAAACATCAGCACGTGGTAGCGCCCCGCCTTTGAAAGGGGGGTGTCCATAGAGCAGTTCAAAGGGGGATAATCCCAATGCGCGGGTTGGGCGAGTACGAAGGTGAAACAGGACCAAGGGAAGTACCTGAGGCCACTTTAATCCTGTTTCCTGACAGTATTTAGCCAATGTAAACTTAAGTTCCCTATTCATACGCTCAACTTTCCCGCTAGACTGGGGGTGGTAGGGTGTATGAAAGGAGTGTGAAATGCCCAGTCCTTGTTCTAAACGGCCAAGGACATGACCAGTAAAGTGAGGTCCGCGATCTGAGTCGAGCACAAGAGGGATGCCAAAACGGGGTACAATGTCTCTAAGGAGAATCTTCGCCACTGTGGCAGCAGTACAATTAGCAGTAGGAAAAGCTTCGACCCAGGAAGTCAGAGGGCAAACCAAAACAAGGAGGTGCTTTTTCCCAAAAGCCTTTGGCATATCTGCAAAGTCAATTTGAAGATGTTGAAATGGAGCAGCAGGCGGAGGTCTTCCACCCTTAATTTTGTTTAGAGGCGGAGCAGGTCCATTACGCTGACATGTGCTGCATGCTTTCACTATTGATAGGCAATAGGGTTGAATGCCTGGAGCATACCAAAAGCGAGCGATAGTGTCCACGAGGGTGTGCGTGCCGTAGTGACCCCCTTTATCATGGTGCCAGCGAACTGCCACGGGGTATGTGGAGCGAGGGAGGCAGGCTCGGCCATCTGGCATAAGCCAGGTCCCTTTGACCAGAGTGGCCCCGAGGCTCTCCCACGATTGTAGTTCAGCAGCGGGTACTGGTACGGGGTGCGGTGGAGTAAAGGAGGAGGTTGCAATAGCCAATGTGGGCATGGCTAAAGGTAAGGTGTCAGCCTTCTTGGCGGAGGCGTCAGCCAGGGCATTCCCACGGGTAACGGGGCTACTATCTTTAGTATGGGCCCGGCAGTGAACTACAGCCAGGACAGAGGGTTTTTGGAGGGTGTCCAAAAGCTTGTGGATGAGGGGGAGGTGCTGAATGGGTTTACCGGCAGCTGTCTGGAAACCTCGAAACTTCCAGAGGTGGATATGACAATGCACAACTCCAAAAGCATATTTGCTATCAGTAAAAATGGTAACAGTCTTACCAGCGGCCAACTGGCAAGCTCGGGCCAGGGCATAGAGTTCAGCGGCTTGGGCTCCCCAGTTGCCTGGCAGTGAGGCGGCCTCTTGAATGTCCCATTCAGAGGTGACAGCATAACCTGTGAAACGCTTGCCATCAACATAGAAGGAGCTTCCGTCCGAGAAGAGGATGCAATTGGGATTGTCCAGTGGCACGTCAAACAGGTTGTCCCTTATCTGTAAGATGCTGGAAACTACTTCCACACAGTCGTGCTGATCCTGGAGGACTGGCAGGTCAGGAAGCAAGGTAGCTGGATTAAGGGGTCCACGCCTTTCAAAAATTAGGTTAGTGTCTTCTAAGAGTTCGGCCTCTAGCTGTTGCTGACGATGGGCCGAAAAGACTTGGGTTGTGCCCCTACGCAGAAGGGCTGACAAGGCATGAGAGGTCCAAACCGTGGTAAAATGACCCAGGGTTAGGCTCTTTGCCTTTGTGATCAGCAGGGCAGCTGCTGCCAGAGTCCAGGTGCAGGATGGGGTTCCCTGAGCGACAGGGTCGATTTGCTGAGAGTAAAAAGCAAGCGGGAAATGGTGGGGCCCGCTCAGCTGGGTAAGGACACCACTAGCAATTCCGCCCCTCTCGTGGACAAAAAGGTGAAAGGGTTTGCTGTAATTGGGGGGGCGGAGAGACATGGAGGAGGCCACACTGTCCTTGAGTAACTGAAAGGCTTTAATAGTGTCCGGGGACCACTGCAAAGGGTCAGGAGCAAGGTTAGCAGTGAGTCGGTGGAGCGGTTTGCTTAACTCCCCGCAGGATGGCAACCAGGGGCGACAGAAGCCAATTAATCCTAAGAAACCTCGAAGTTGTTTCTTGGTGTTCGGTAGAGGGCAGTTTTGAATAGTCTTTATGCGGGCTGGGTCCATCTGTCTTCCCTCTGGGGTTAACAGGAAGCCCAGATATCGGACCTTCTGTGAGACCCACTGAATCTTTTTAGGGTCTATCTTGTGGCCTCTGGTGTGTAGGTATAATAAAAGTGCCTTACCATCGATGCGGAGGGCAGCTTCTTCGCGATTACCTAATAGGATGTCATCTACGTATAGGACCAATGTGGATCCCTGCGGACTGGTGAAACCTTCCAAGTCGTGGCGGAGGCACTGGCTGAAAATCGTGGGGCTGTCTCTGTAGCCTTGAGGAAGTCGTTGCCAGACATAACTTTGTCCCTCCCAGGTGAAACCAAAGAGATACTGAGAGTCTGGGTGCACAGGAATGCTGAAAAAAGCTGATTTTAAGTCAATAACAGTGAACCACTCAGCATCCCAGGGGATTTGGCTGATGATAATAGCTGGGTCAGGAACTACTGCATGAAGAGGGACCACATACTGATTAACAACTCGTAGATCCTGTACAAAGCGCCAACGAACAGGGTCTCCGTCCTTTTTAGGAGGCTTTTTGACAGGCAGTATAGGGGTGTTACAGGGAGTGCGCTGAGAGCGGACTAGCTTTTGTGCAATGAATCCCTCGATAATGGGGCGGATGCCCTCCCGGGCTTCCAGCGACAGGGGGTATTGAGGGACTGACGGGGGGGTTAAGGAAGGCTTCACCTGAATCCTTACGGGTTCTGCCGAAAGGAGCAGGCCAACATCAGTGTCAGAAATTCCCCAGAGGGTTGAAGGCAAGTCAGTGAGGTCAGGGGAGAGAGAGGGGGGTGTTTCCCAATTACCCTGAGTAGGGGCCGAATCTCCTAACACTGTCATCAATAATCCTACCCCTTCAGGAGTGCAGGTTAAAGTAGCCTCAAGCTTACAGAGTAAATCCCGGCCCATCAAAGGGATCGGACAAGCTGGAGAAAAAAGAAAACGGTGAGGAAAACATTTATCAGCATAAACAACATTCAAAGGCAAAGTGAGTTCCAGAGACTGTGGGTTGCCCTCCACCCCAGTCGCAGTTTTAACCTCAGAGGATAGTCAGGGAGAGGGGGCATGATTTAAAAGAGAGAAAGTAGCCCCCGTATCAATGAGGAAAGAGACAGGCAGTCCCTGGACTGAAAGGGTTAAACGAGGCTCTTTGCTGGGAGGGGAGAAAGTGAGAAAGGAGCCGGCTAAAGACATTAAGGAAATAAGACCATCACATTGTTTGCCTTCGCCCCCGGGGTACCGTCATTGAGGAGGCTGAGTTTGCTGCGTCTGCTGCTGTTTCCCGTAGTTGATCCAGGCCTGGGGAATGGGCTGAGCTGGTGGTGCAGGGGTGTATTCCTCACTTGTGTAAGCATCTGCGGATGCCACCAGACCCTCTGGGCGTCCCCAGGGGCATTCACGTTTAAAGTGACCAGGCTGTCCGCACTGAAAACAATTTCCTGATGGCTGGGGTCGCCAAGACCCTCTTCCCAGAGCACCCTGGAATCCCCTGCCACGGCCACGGCCTTTGCCTCGAACACCGCCGTGAAAAGCTAAAGCCATCAGCTTATATTCTTCCTTTTTCTCTTTCTTTTTACTACTTTCCCTTTCTTTCTCCCAGGCAAAATCAGCTACGTCCAACACTGAAGTGACTGACTCACCTCCCCAACCAGGGCGAAACTTTAAGAAGTAATCCCTTACAGGGGGCACCGAATGATTCACAAAAAATGAAATAAGAGTAGGGTGGTCTGCTTCTCTCTCAGGATCCATCTGAGTGAACATTCGGGCCCCCTCCAATAGCCTCGACCAGAACTTTCTGGGCGGCTCATCAGATTCCTGCCGAATCTGCATGAACTTAGCCTGATTAGGCGAGCGGCGAGCCATTTCCTTGAGTCTCTCTAACAATCGCTCTCGATCTGCTCGCAGCTGAGTCAGCCTTGGCTGAGTCCAGTCTAGGGGATTCCAGCCAGCGGCCAGATCCCGCCTATCCATCCAAGTAAGATTAACTGCATTGCTATCTCCCCATGTCCTTTCTGCCATCCACAATCTACTACGTTCCTCTCCAGTCAAAACTCTACTTAACAACTGATCCACATCCGTATAAGTAGGATTATAACTTAAAAACAATCTTTCTAGAAGTTCTATGATCTTTCGGGGATTTTCCCCAAAAGACCCTGACAACTGTCCCCACTCTTTCAAGTCCCATTCTAGCCATCCTTTATATTCCACAATATTAGCATGTTGTAACCGTCCATCATTGCCCATATAAGGTTGATCGTGCACCTGTAAAGGCATCTCTCTAACTATACATTTATTACTCGCAAGAGATTTGACGGAGACATCCTCTGGGCTATCCTCAGGGGGGGGACATGCACCCTGCCGTACCTGCTTGGACATTAGCCTAGTAACTACTCCTCCCGAGGTTTGCCCCTCCATTTCCTCCTCATCCTTCTGCAGAAATTCCAATCTGGTATCCTGCAGATTCCCCTCTGCTACAAGGAGAGAGTCCCCCTGCGGAGGAATAGGGGCAGGTGCAGAGGGGACCAGCTGACGAGTCAAAACACGCCGTGGTCTACACCCTTCATCGAAATAACCTGGAGGGGGTTCACTCTCGGGAGAGTACCTGACTGCCATAATTTTTAAAGATTTCCACAGCTCTGCTGCTGTGTCCCAACAAAACCAGTAACATAAATGTACCGGATGGTCTTTTTCGATCTGGCTCTTTACTCCTCTTAAGGCAGCCTGTTCGAAAGAGCCATACGAAGGCCACCTCATCTCCGGGTCGGCCAATACCGCGGTATACCCAGTCCAATTCCTTACACATAGTGTGTACAATTTCTTCCTAGACATTCCTGTCTGTACTGGGAGTTTCCCTTCGTTCCATAACTTATTTACAATCCCCAACGGACTCTCAAGAGGCACGCTAGTCCCTTGACCCTTGGTGTCTGACAGGAGCCCTCCAACTGGCGTTTACCCTGCTGTCCAATACACGACCCCTCAATATTGAATTGGCTGGGAGAAATCTCCTGTGGCGCCTTGCCAATTCATATATGAGTGGTCTGACCACTGGACAGAGGTACCGCACCAGAAGGAATCCCGGACGAGCCCCCAAATTGTTAGGTAATAAAGCAAGTCCTCACTCACCTCTCCAGCACCCGAGTTCGTGCGGAGTTGGTATGGGCACACAATTCTGTCAGAGACCAGACACCAATGCGTTGATCAACGGGCTCACACTATCCCAAAAGCTTTAGAATAAGTGTGGCGCCTTTATTAGGGGTGAGCATCAATATTTATACACAGAAGTAAACAAAGTGATTAACAAAAGATAATGGTCATGCATAATCAATCAAGATTTTACAGGAAAAGCAAGTTTAACAAGTAAATGCATAGAGATAAAGGCTAATGGCTACTTGAGAAAGGGGGTGTCATGAGTAGTTTGCAGGTCAGTGCTTTGTTCGATAAAGGGTTCAGAAAGGATTATGCAGAGACGGCCAGTCTGGGTGTGTTTTGGCTCCCCAAAGTTCACCAAAAGTTTAGACCCAACAACAGTAACTCCTGCATGAATTTTTTAAATCTCTCCTTGATACTACACATGCCCCTTTAAAACAACCAGCCAACCAACCAAACCCTACAGTGTTTTGTAGTAAAGTTCCAAAATACTTCCGCAAAACTATTATGCAGTGGTATCTTTTTTATTGGAAAGACACACAGAGTTCTCTGCTTCCATCAGTTTGTTAAAGTTCATTTTGTTTAGTGGTGCAGTAAAAGTGAGTTACATTAAGATTTATGGTGGTGGTCTTTAAAAGAACTGGAGTATTGCATGGGACAGCTGTCAAGACAAGTTATTATTAAGGCAAAACAATACTCTTTAATATAAGTGAGTCAGATGTTATTTATAGTGAGCCCATTTACAGAACAGACCAATAAACGGAAGTTTAGCTCAAGGAGCCTGGAACGTAAAGAAATAAGTGCCTACAAGCAAATGAAAAGTACAGACGAATATGAACCCTTTCCCTCTGCACATGTAATGTTTGTCCTCTATAGCCCTTAGAGCCCTTGTAGGTGAACAGCATAGGTTTGGAATCCTGTGTGTATTGGTGTAATATGAAAGTCATGAACAAGGCAGAGAGAGCAAAGGGGGAATCAATTGTGCATGGGTAGACTATGCCTGAGATCATGGCTCATCAGACAGGCCCATTTTCCACCCACACCTAAGCCATTTTTCCCTACTGTTCTTAAAAGGAAGGGAACAGAAGTGCGAAAGGCTTAAGAGTCAGCCCCTCCTTCCGCCCTGCCCCCCACAGTGTGGAAAATCGTGATATGATAGGTTCAAGGACTTTACCCAGTGCTTAACTATATTTTTAGGGGGAGGGATAGCTCAGTGGTTTGAGCATGGGCCTGCTAAACCCAGGGTTCTGAGTTCAATCCTTGAGGGGGCCATTTAGGGATTTCAGGATTGGTCCTGCTTTGAGCAGTGGGTTGGACTAGATGATCTCCTGAGGTCCCTTCTAACCCTAAAAAAAAAAAAAAAAATCTATAATTTACACACATGCATAGACTGTGCTCATTGTCCTGGAGTAAGAGCAGCCTGACATTCCCAGCTATACATCTTGGAAGGATTTACAGGTTCAAGTTATTACCAAGCATCAGTATCTTGAGAGGGCCGCCCCTCCCAAATGTGTCATGATTAGAGGAAAGTAAACTCCATACAATGGCCCTAAACATGTCTTTAATAATCATTGCTTTTGTTGTTATTGTTCCTTTGTAATCCTTGCCTTGTGGTTTGATATGAAGAATGGCCCTTAATCTTAGTCTAGTGAAGCTAATATATAGAAGCATAAATTACAGTAGGCAATATGTAAAAGAGATGTTAGAAGGACTAAGATGGATTTCAAAGAGCAACTAGATAAGGATATAGAAACAAACAACAAAAAATTCTTTAAGTGCATCAGAAGCAGGAAGCCTGTGAAAGAATTGATGTGTCTGCTGGATCTCTAGGTAGTAAAAGGAGCAATTAAGGAAAGTAAAGACATTGCCAGGAAACTAAATGATTTCTAAGCATCAGTCTTCACTGCAGATACACATCCAAGATTTCTGAGGGAGTTTAGGAATAAGTTGCTAACAAAAAATAGGCAAACTCTCATTAAAAACAGATACCCTAACAAAGGATTAAAGCTATATTTTTTAAAAAGCTCTAGCGATGATCTAGGGAATTACAGACTAGTAAACCTTAAATCTGTAGTTGGTTGGTTGAAATGATCATTAAAATAGAATGATAATAATACACCTGGAAGATCATGATATAATAGGATCAAACCAAGTGTGGGTTTTGCAAAAGAAAATTGTCTCACTAATATTTTAGGATTCTTTGAATATATCAGTATGTGGGTGGTTAAAGAAAAGTCATTTGATGTATTGTC